>NC_141695.1:892090730-893290730 GCF_964263255.1 Lissotriton vulgaris
GTGGATGCGTATGTAGGTGTTGGAATTACCTAATAAGTTGTTGTAATTGGTATTGGTTTCTCCTTTTTTAAGAAAATGTTAGTTTCTATTTTTGAATGTGTGTGTCAAAGGTTATTTTATGCTGATAGGAGGTCTGCCACTTTGTCACAAGGATGTTGTCATCAGTGATGTCATTTGAGATGTCATTAGTGATGTCATGAGTGATGTCACTGACCATGTCATGAGTGATGTAATATGTGACATCATCAGCAGTGCATTGCACGCGCAAGTTATAGTTAGCTGAACTAACTATAACGTGGGAATTTCAATGATTTTATACGAGTAAAATTTCCACCTAACTATAACTGGTGTGAAACCTATGGTTTTTTCAGATATATATATATATATATATATATATATATATATATATATATATATACACATACATACATACACGATCTGACCAATTTGCTAAATATATATATATACAAACACACACACATGATCTGACCAATTTTATATAGATATATATATATATATATATATATATATATATATATATATATATATATATATATATATATATATATATATATATATATCGCAAACAAATCACTCCTTCCACTTCCACCAAAGCCTCGGCGGCGAAGAAAGAGAGGCGAACCACTTCTTTTTTTCAGGCGAGATGTTTTATTTCAACCTAGCAGCAGTCAACAGATGACGCGTTTCGGGCTCAGGCGCCCTTGTTCACATAAAGGCTGTAAATGGTTGAAGCCATTTTAAATAATATGCCCTTCCCACCAAGGTCACGTGTTCAGAAAGGAAACGATAAACATAGCAAACAGACTACATGATTCATATACAATCAATGTAATTTTGCTACTCCTTGGTGCCATAAACCATATTAACATGACCTCAACAATATTTCCGAACATACCATTACAAATATCGGAAATTTATATTATTATGGGTTGACGTCAAGAAAACTTTTTTGAAATCGCATTGTAATTTCAAAACAAAAACTTCATTTTGGCAATTTTGAAATTCCTGGATAAATCCAAATACACGTTAAAAAAGTGCAATAATTCATTATAGCTGCATAAATGCATGTAATCATTAACTGATTTGTGACTTTAGTTTAAAAGGGATGTACAAAGAAGATAAAGTGCATAGCAGAGCTTCTTATAGAATTTTTCTACAAATATACCATGTGCAATTGATGTGTTGTGTGCAAAAAATAATAAAATGGTTACAAAATAAAAATACATCTTGCAACCTGACCCCGGCTGAGACATGACATAAAGTGGAATATGCTGAGAGATGGCGTCAGCTTCTGTTTGGAAGTCATATTGTAACCTCGGACCACGTCCAAGTTTAACACTTTTCCTATACCAATAATGCCTTCCCTCTGATACAATGTCTCTGCCATAGTGTAAATAAGTGAGGCAAACAATTGACAACCGTCATAAATCGTATGTCAAAGAACACTAAACATTCTTATATTGACTACGAAATTAACAATACAAACACAATCAAAGAATAGGATATCTGTATCCAGGCCAAGAAACAAACTCAAAAAATTGTACGGTATGTTTCTCTCCGCTCAGGGCAACAATCAGAATACATAATTACAAGCATGTGTACATATCTTCGGTGTTATTCAGACCATTTGGGCATTTGCTGTCAAAGTTAAGAATAAATTTGGTTTCCAATCTCCTAAGCAAAGCCTCTCTGTTCCCTCCTCTGCGTGGTTTAGGGACGGCAGATACCACATAGTATTTCAAACAAGATAAGTTGTTACCATGAGCTTGTTTGAAGTGGCGTGCCACTGGGTAATTGGGATCACTATGTAGAATGGCACGTAGATGTTGAAGGATTCTCTCATGTACCTGTAGCTTTGTGCTTCCGATGTAATTGAGTCCACAGGTACAAGTGAGAACGTAAACTGCAAATTCAGTTTTACAGTTATAGTTTCCCATTATCTTGTGTGGTATAGGACTGAATGGAGTACAGTATTCTGTTGTGTTTACCCCGAACTTACACGCCCGACATGAGGAGCATTTATAGAAACCATCTTTGGGTTTTAACCAATTAGGTTTAGTTCTTACCTCAGGGCTGGTGGGGTCTAACACAGCTCCCATGTTTCTCGCTCTGCTGAATGTTATAGTGGGGCTGGATGGCAGACTCATCCTCAGAACGGGGTCAGTGAGTACTATTCCCCAGTTCTTATTGATGATAGATCTGATTTTACGTTCGTTCTCACTGTACGCTGTGATTAGTCTAGGACATTGGACCTTTTCAACTGTCCCGGAGACTGTTGATAAATCAGATGAATCATGCGGGACAGGCTCTTCCTCTATGGGAGCTGGAAGTAGACTGGCTCTAGATCTATATATATCCACACGATTCTCGGTTTAAACAATACAGCCGTAGCAAAAACGAGGTCCAGGCCAACTTTCTTTTGAACAGCGCTGTTTATGTATATATATATATATATAAAATTAAATAAAAAGATATACACACGAGTGATGGATCAGAGGAGTTTTGATGTAAAGGGATGAACAGAGATTATAAACTGAGCTCTTTTATTAACCTGCAACAAGAAATTCCTCGGAATATTTACTTTCCTACTCTAGAGTGAGCTGAAGAGAGAGGAAAAGCACTCACAGGATGGTCAATAGCGTGCTTTTCACAGTAGATATGGTCTACATTATCCGTTCATTGATTTACATTCCATCAATAGGCATTTTACTCAGAAAGGCAGACTGTGTCAATCAATCAATCAGTGATACTTATATAGCGCGCTAACTACCCGTAGGGTCTCAAGGCGCTGGGGGGTGGGGGGGGTGCCGCTACTGCTCGAACAGCCAGGTCTTCAGCTTCTTCCTGAAGGCGAGGTGGTCTTGGGTCAGGCGCAGGTCGGTTGGGAGGGAGTTCCAGGTCTTGGCGGCCAGGTAGGAGAAGGACCTTCCTCCCGTAGTCGCTCTTCGGATGCGGGGGACGGCGGCGAGGGCGTGGTTGGCTGATCGGAGGTGGCGATTGGGAGTGTGTCCATTAATTTAACTGCAGATGCAGCATCAAAAGATATTAAACACTCAGCTTTAAGATTGAAATGTATACATCACATAAACCATAGGCCCAAGGTCAGTTGCTGCACTTCCCCAATCTTACAGGACGGCCTGGAAAGTATGCATTGGTTGCTATGGCGTATGGTAAAGCCACAATATCAGCATGCAGATTGCCACACCCTTCTACAGTCACAGTTCAACTTAGCATCAAAGACCATCTCCTGTGTAATCACTGACATGATCAGCACCCCTTACCCAAACGCGCTGTCCCTTGTGATATAGGACCCAGTCCAGCTTAAGACCTCTTGTGTGGACTCTAGCCGGTTCTCATACACCGTGTAATCAGCAACCTGAATACAGAGTGACAAGGCATCAGCTTATGTGGGCAGAGCGGAAAAAAATAAAAAATAAAATAAAACCACACACACAAGCAATCACTGATACTTAACTAGTAAAACACTGAAAACCCTGATTGACAATACTGGAGAGTCAGCTGCCCTTGGATAGCTTCCATGGCCTGACTATAGAGAACCACTCATTGCGAAAGCCCCTTAAGTATAGGCCCTTGCTTGAGGCTTGAATTAGAAAAGCACCAAAGCTAACGCTGTTAGATCCTATAACAGTCTGAGCAATGAGTGGGGAGAGAAAAAAGTACAGTCATTCTGGAATAGAATTGTAAATGAGTTCCATGTTAATCTACTGTACGTAAGCACGTGATAGCCTTTAAATGTAGCATGAAGCCAGCCCTCCAGGCCACCCATGTTGCAACCACCTACTAAACATGGTAGATGGGGATGGCAACTGGATCCATCTTTGTTGGAGCATCACGATTGGATTACGACAATCACAGGTAGCCATAAGTCCACCTTGGTGCCCCTCAAAACACGGATAGGGTCGAACACCAGACTAGTATTGTGACTGTTTACCCCACATCACCCCAATCGTAACCCTATAGGCAGATCACAACAACACTAAGTGGAACATTCAGGAGCAAGTCACCTCTACCACCACACAATTCCCCAGGAAAATTAATGAAAGAGTGCTACACAGGTGAGCTGTCTGAAGACAGTACACGTTACAACCATTTTTACATCAGAGCTACAGGCAGTCCTCACCTGATAACTGTTCCCACAGGACAAGGGGAATCTGTACACCAGGAAGGCTCCATTCATGTCTACCTTCAAGCCCAAAGATGTGTTGCTGATGGTGACCAGGCGCACAGAGCCCAGGTCCAGAGGTGGTACACTTACAGCAGCAGAGATGGCAATGATTGCTTCGCCGTCAGGCAAGCACCGGACAGTCACTAAACACCAGAGAAACAAGACAGATCAGGTCAAGTAAGAATATCCTCTTGTTGTAGAGAGATTATGGTCCCCCCATTCCAAGCAATAATCCCACAGACATCTGTTGCCCAGCTAAGGGGAAATAGACCAGTTCTTCCAAATTTGCCAGCAAATGTGGAATTCAAAGTATAAGAACCTGAAGGAATTAGGGTCTGTAGTACAAGCCATAACAACGAATTCTGTTCACCAACCACGGCTACAAAGGCACCAGCAAGCATGGCTTTTGAGGTCACTGGTGCTTAGAGTTGGCTTACATGGAGTGAATAGAATGGACAGTGTGCAGGGCCAGAAATGGTGTTTAGCTTAGGCGGACATGCTTACAAGAAGATCAAAGCAAGCTACGGGAGTCCCTTGTTTTGGCCTGTAGAGGGCAGGGGGAAGTGATGGGGAGGACACCACGCTTGGGCTGTGTTTTAGTTGGTACTCTGTAGGACCGTAGGAGCAGGGAGACTCCCTCCAGTTGCAGCCGTGAAGCAGCAATGGTCAAAGGCTGAGTGCTGGCTTGGTGTGAGGGGTGCAGATTGTTAAGGGATGGGGCTCCGCACATTTGGGCAGTGACTTAAACATCAGTTTAATATTGGAGTTAAGCTGGCATCAAGGACAGCCAGGATCCTTCCATGCAAGGCTGGGCCACCACACTCAATTTACATTTGGAGCCCAGAAGATCTTATTACACGAGCCACCAAGAGAGTTCATTGCATTTAGTATGGCGCAGGAGCCATGAAAAGTGCAGATTCCACTCAGGCTGAAGGCTACAGCTCCAACCCCAGGATATTCAGGAGTCTTGAAAAATGTCATTGACATATCATTACGGCAGTTGTTCCCAAACTTTTGGGGAGTTCCCACTGATTCATTATTAGGATCCAGACCCCCCCCCCCCCCTGGATGATTTGAAGCACACAACAATACAGAAAAAAATACAGAGAAAAGGCATTCATTAAACAAATACACTAATGTTAATAAATGTTATTTAATTCGAAAATACATAAATAAAACATAAAACATGTAATTTTAATAGAAATGTTGGAGCTTTTCTAAATTCAATTGAGGCCACTCATCCTCCATACTATATTCTATTTGATTCATCTGTACTACTCCCAAGAATCAATCGCAGTTACAATTTAATTCTTAGCCTCTAATTTCAAATTCCTTTACAGTACATTTGAAAATTCTCAAATTTACATTTAGCTTCTTTATTTTTCTACACTTTATTAATCTGTTAATAATATGTAATTATCCAAGTAGTTGTGGACCCCCTTAGGAGGCTTCATTGACCCCCAGGTGTCCCAGGACCACAGTTTGGGAACCACTGATTTAGGGAGTCACTTTGCTCACAGAACCAGGGAACTTGACCTCTTTATAGCAGGGAGTGACCAATGTTGAACCATGAGGATGTGACCCATATTTAAGGACTATCCTTGCATTTTATGCTAATATTATGATTCTCTTCGTCTTGCACAGCTTCTACCACAGCCCTCTGAATCCACACTGGACGTCCCCATTTAAAGACAACTTACAAATGTCACAACTTAACTACTGCACTAAAAGAGCGTAACATGCATGCTCAAATGTGTAGTACAATTAAGATTAGTGTAATTGCAACATCTTCCCAGATGAGACACCCCAGCTGCACAGGAAGTGGGCCATTGAAACATCGCTCACAATACATTGAGCACACTTCCATCCTACAAGCGAGCTAAATTTGGCCATTGAAGGTAGACTCTTACCAGTAGGAACTCTAACATTATATTATGCAGACAAACAAAGCAAACAAAGGGCACCTACCTGGGCTTGCAAAGTAGCAAGGCATAGCAGTGTCTCTGGCATTATAGCAGCAACCACTCCCACGGCAAGCCTCCTGGGTGACTGGACCACATGGCAGTCGGTGTTTAGAACTGACAGCTGCACAGACATCTGGGCCTGGAGAATCCATGGCTGTACAACCAGGGAGGCAAAGAAATTAAGGCTTCCGCCTCCAGACTGTCACTCAGCTTTAGCAAATGCCGCTCAGCAACACGTGAACAGCTACAGTGACAAACGCCTCAACTTACCAGAAACCAATGGACATTTAAGATGCTGGTAGGTCCGTTTTCCAGGAATGGATTCCACGTCTATGTACATCGTATATTCTCCATCCTGTTGCGTCACATGCAGAAAAAACAGACAAAAAAATAGTACTGAGCACAGAAGCACATATTTGAGATTTTAACTCAGCTGCAGTGTTTCCTACCCCACAACGTATCAGAAACCCATACAGCAAGAAGATATCCCCAGACATCTGCTCGGTGATTGAGACACCTCTTTAAGGAGGTGCTTGAAGGAAACCCCCACACAAGAGTATGACCATGATTATAAACCATGAAGTGACAGGGGAGACACCCTACCATTTTCGGTAGGGACACGTCAACATCAGGGTGACTGGTCTCCATTTGCTAAGAAGGTAAGAGTTGATCAGGTTTTTGAAGCCTTGCAACTAGGAGGTACTATGTAAGGTTAGTCATCATCGATCACTTTCCTTTCACAGAAAGGTCAGGTGTTCATTCAGTTGGACTAACTGAAATGAATCAGGACCAGCACTTCCAGAATACATTGTTGGTAAATGAGAAACCAGGATTGAACAGTACCTTGTGACAATGAACCAAGAAGACTTAGAGAATGGTCATGCCAGCCCATCCATTTGCCGACAACCAAATAACTCTTTTCACTAATGTCTGCTTTACGGAAAGCTGTCTTTCTAAACCTTGCAAATTGCAATTTCCTCAGGCAACACCCTGAAAAAACACCAAAGTTACTATTTTGCAAAATATATATATATATAATAATAATAATAATAATAATAATAATAATAATAATAGTTTGATCACACTTGGCGGCCTGAAACCCACTGTTGAGTTCTCCACTTCAATTGCTGATAAACATCTGAAAAAAGACCTCATGTCCAGATCCTCGAATTGCAAACAAAATGCTCAATCGCCCTTATGCTCTTTCAAAAAAAGTAATCCAATTTTTTCCAGCCTAAAGGCTTGTCTGGTCGCCGAAACGTCGGTCATATTGATGGAGCAAGGATTCGCACGTAAAGCGACTTGCTCCCACTCATGAACCTCGTTTAATGTATAATCATATTAATCCAACTGTTCGTCATTTATTTTTATTTTTTCCCCAACACGTGGGTGTCCCCAAGAGGCTTGCCTGTGTGTCTTTTCATACTAACAAAGCTTGCACTAGAAGAAATGGCTGCTTCGCTGAAATTCAGTCTGCGCATGCGTCGGTCATACCCATGTGATGTGACGCACTCGCATTCTGGAGGGAATCTGTGCTCATGCGCACTGTGGCAAACATGGCCGCTTGTCTCTTACCACGCTCTACGCTTGCTACTGCTGCTTTAGCCTATCTGTCTTTTCGCACTAAAATGTAATACTATAGAAGTTTAAAGTTAAGGGGTGTGTTTAATTTTAGCCTGGTATACAGTGTGATCATTTTATATGTGATTCTAATTTGTTCTCGCTTACTTTTCATGTATCGCGTCTCTGGGGCTGGGAAAATCGGGAGTGGAGCCATACTTGAGGCTCTGCTGGGCTCCGTCATGTGACCGGGGAGAAGCTCCACTGCGCAGAAGCTGAAACAAGTCAGCTGGCTCCTGAAGCATAATGCGCCTGAGAAACTTCTCTGAGAGACCAAATCTTACCTTGAAAGATGCAATACTGTTGCTACCTGCTATGAACTATATTGTACTGCTGTATTCCTATGCATGGGAACGTGAACCCAAGGGCGGGTAGGCAGAAATTATTATGTATGATGGGAACGCAAAATTCTAGGAGGTGACAATGATCTCATCACCTCTCCTGACCAATCATAGTCTGAAAAACTGTCACTTGCAACATTGGTGGGTGGTCTAAGGGACCCCGAACAGTATAACTGCCCTAGTTTAGCTTAGGAAAATTGTCCGACTTGTCCGAGTAGCAGACCTGTCACTGACCCTACGAACTCTATAGGTGCCTAATCTTGAGTGCTGCGGAGCACTCTGTCCATACTTTCCACAAACTCCTAGGGGTGGAAATAGTCTTAAGTGCTGGCGAAGCACTTTGCTGGGAAATTCGAAAACCCAATCGGGGTTACTGACGGATTACTTGCAGAAAGGGGTAACGCTGGCGTTGCTTCTGAAGCTGTGGGTGTTGGTCGTACCTTGGTGAGCCCAGTCCTGATCCCAAATCCTGAGGGGTATCCTGTCCTGACTGTCCGTGAGCTGTACCTGCTCGCATTCTGGCATCCCTTTTCTGAGGGTTCTTGTCCCCGTCCTTCCAACTGACCCGTGGCCAGGGTTGGTCTTCACTCTGAATTAGGTAATTATTAGTCTGTGGGTTTGCGTCTCTCTCTCTCTCTCTCTCTCTCTCTCTCTCTCTCTCTCCATTTTCTTAATAAAGCACTCTTGCCTGTGATATTGCTCTATCACCTTGAGAAGCAAGTTATATGCAATTGTTTATTAGAATTGTTCCACTTCTCTCCCCACCTTTAGAGAATTGCCAAACTGTCATATTTCATTAGTATGTTCCCGTTTTTCCCCTTTCCCTTAGTGTGATTGCCGTGAACTTAGCAAGATAGCATTTTAGCCTAGATAAATGTTATAGATCCCGTTCATATCCCATGTCCTAGTTTAAACCTTTCAGTGACTAGTTGGTTCCTATTTTTTACCCTTAGCGTTTCCGTATACTCAAATGGTTCTTGCTTTAATTCACAGTTACCTTTTGGTGGTGATTATGATGCTTGATGTGTTACTTTGCATTTTGCTAATACTGACATATTCACTTTGAAATTTCTTACATAAACACTTAAAACTTTTCAGGTGTCTGTGGTCATTTTGTGGAACATAGTGTGGACAAAGTATAAATTGGGTTATAAAGTGTATTTTTCTTCTAGGACCCCTGTCACCTTTTCCCTGCTAGCTCCTGATCCATCTGGAGTAATGTGCCTGTGGTAAGTCAGGTACATGATCAGCAGTGGTGAGAAGTCACCCCCCGAATTACTCATAGTAGCGTGCACAAATTCACCCGGTTCACGCCAAACGCGAGTCATTGGTTTGAATGCGCACGCCAGGGCCCAGTGCGTGTGAGAATCGGGAAACCCAGTGACCCGGGTGAACTGCGCGCTCTATCAGTAATTTTCTGGTAGCAGAGCTATGGTTAGGACTAGTTAAGATAGGTAGACAGGGTAGTTGATAAACAAACCGTGAAAATAAAATGTGCTGCTGATTTTCTACTGTATTGGTTCAAATATTTTGAAATGTTTTAAGGATTTATATATAAATGTATATGATTTTTGCATTGCTGCTATAAATGTTACATGTCGTATTAACCAAGAACTGTTTGTAAGCGTTCAGTGTAGTCTGAATCCCCGGGGAAGTATATAGCTGACGGTGAGTAGAATCCGATCAGCTGGAAAAGTCACTGGTTTCGAGTCATTAGTGTAGGGTGAAGAAATACCTGGAAACACTAATTAGGATCTTCTTATATCTGAATAATTGATAGCCACGAGTCCTTTGTATAAGACTTCCCTTGTGATATCACCTAGAAAGGGTCACATGTGGGAGGAGTAATAGGGTCTCCGAGGCTTGACTGGTAAGTAAGATAGTTCGCTGGTGAAATCCTGGCTCAGTACATATCCCCGACTAAGGTGGATGAGTCAGAAGAATAACGGGTTCTATATTACTAGTGTGAAGGGACAGGCAAAGAAGTCTATCCAGAGTGAATGAAAAGTAGACAGAAGTGGTTTACTTGTAGTGAGAGAAAGTTTTTCTATCTATTTAGAACACTCAAACATAGTGGCAGACGTTGTGTGTTAGTTACTAAGTTTTGCGCTCGCACTTTAGGAAGAGTTAAAAGTTTCCGTTACCTTGTAAAGGAGGGAGTCGGGCGGAAAGCTGCTCTGACGTCACTCCGTGCCGCGCTGGTATTGGTCAGAACAGCGGGTGTGTAGTAAAGCCGAATTTGTAAGGGAGGGGTGAGTGCCGGAGCGTGGGACTTGGTCTCGCGAAAGGCCGCGCACCCATTGGATAAGGATTTTTGTATTCACAGTGTTGATTGGTTCCTACAGAATAAAAGTCGCGCTAGCATTGGAAGTACAAAGGTAACCAAAATTAATCAAGCCGAGTTAGAAGCGAGCCTGGAAAGGCATATGTGGTATCCTGAGTTTTTACCTAATCCACAAAACTCAGGCTTCTATAAGGAACAGATTATACGAGGTAGACCACACATGATGTATGGAATAAAGAGAAAAATGTCATTTGCGGACAAGGTAAAGAATTTCTTCAAAACAGATAAGCCCATTAGAACGAGAGAGGGGGTGATCATTCCTCCACCGAATACTCCTGCTTCCTTCATGATGTTTGAAAAGGGGTATCATACTTGTATATGGCTAGAGAATTGGGTAAAGTATACTGCAGATGACGGAGTTCTAGCATTTCCTATTGATGGTACCTTTAATGGTAGGATCCTGTTTAACTTAAGGACCCGCATGAATGAATTGCATCCCAGACCCAGATTGACCCAGTACGAGGCCTTAGAAGAGTGGGAAATTGAGGCTTTGGAAAGAGATAGACCCCGGATGGACAAGGGAGTGAGTAAATGGTATCCAAGGGTCCATAGAGAGACCAAAGAGCAGAAAATGAAACAGTGGAGACAAAGCATGATGACAGAGGGATTGTTTCCAATGATGGGGGTATTAGAACAAGGAAAAGGAAAAAGCACAGAAAAAACCCATCACTTAATGCCCGTAGGGGACTCAGAAGATGAGCACCTAGAAGATTTATTGATGAAAAACCCCCCTCCCTATGCAGCCGAGTCTGAGCCTTTGAGTTCACCAAACCCGTTTGCGAAATATCCCAGGTGTCGGAGGGATAGCGAGACAGATGGAACAGGTACAGACAGTAAAACCAGTGAAGGGGATGGGTTTTGCAGACCAAAATCCGCAGTCCCGAATTATCAGCCGTTTGGAGAGGGACCACCACGATTGGTCACTCCTACTGCCCCAAGTATTTACCCACCCTTGGTACCTCAAGTATTGCATGATAATTCTGCAGAAAAGGCTTTACGAGAGCAAGAGAAGGAAGCCCTGGCTAGGTAGCGAGATGATTTAGTCCGGACCATAGCCCAGATACATCCCCACCCAGATTCTCTGACTATCCCAGTAACCATTGGACCCGCTATTCCTCTTTATAGGGATAGCCTGGCTAGTCCTCGTCCTCCTGTTATCTCCCCAATAATGCCTACTCCTAGCATTCCACCCCCGAGAAAGGAAGTATTCATAGATGATGATCAAGAGAGTGAATGTGAATCCGTGGTTCTGATGGATTTGCCCATTAGGGAACCTAGGACTAGGATGTCGGGGGCAAGAAGTCAGAATAGGCCAAAAGAGGTTTTGATTGAAGGTGCATCTGGGGTTAGGAGTGCCACAGTAGTGTCACCAGAAGAACTAGACAGATGGACCAAAGAGTTGGAGAAAGAGACCACTCCCCAATCCAGACCGTTAGAGATCTATAAACTAAGGATAGAAATAGAAGAAATGATGGCTGGAAACGTAGGATTAGAGCGCTTAAACTCCTACAGTGAAGAAGAGTTATTGTTTATCAGTAAAAATCTTACCCGAAATGCTAGATTGCTCCATGAAAGATTAATGGACACAGCCACAGAAATGGGAATCGATGTCAGTCGCTCCAAAATCCTTCAGAAACCCTACAGAGTAGATTTTTCGGACAAAGACTTAGAGAGCTTGAATGTGGTAGGAAAACAGATCCAGATAAAAGAATTGTTGAAACTCTTGCAGAAATGGGGAGAGGTGGGGAAATGGAGAACCCGGTGGGCAAAGAAAAAGGAAGACAGCAGGGCTAAGTCTCAGGCTTCAGAATTCGTGTTAAAAGAAGTAACCCGGACAGAAAAATTGTGCCCCATGAGAGAGGTCCCGGGAGGAAAATATGTCCATGTCCCTTGGTCCCGACAGGATATTGTGTCATTTACAAATGACTTCCCGAAATTACGGGAAAAGCCTGTTGATTGGTACAGGCAAGTTGAACGCTTTATAAAAGTTCAGAAATGTCTTCTGAAAGACCTAGATGGGTTTTTCGACATTGTGGTCCCTGTAGATCTGTGGACCGAATGTAAAATAGAAATTGATTGGCCCAATGAAGAATATGCCAGAGATGAGAAAACAGGAGCTCCCTCACCTGATGTAATGAGGAAGTATGATCAGGTCATACAGTACCTCAAGAAAAAGGTGCCCGCAAAGGAGACAGACTGGACCAGAATAGATAGAACAGCCCAAGAACGTGATGAAACTGTCCATTCCTTTTATGAAAGGTTACTGCAAGTATTCAAGACTTACAGTGGTATCGATAATGTGGACATGAAAGACATGACCCATTTCAGTTACAGATTCGTGCTAGGATTAAGGCCTGAAATATCTCAATGGATTCGAGATAATAAAATAAGTTGGCAGGGAAAGCCCATAGATGATGTCCTGAAATACGCCAAATATTGCGAAGATGAAATCGAAAATAAAAAGAAAGCCCTCAAGGAAAAAGTGATGTGGGCACAAGTAAAATTGGCTGAACAGCAAGAAAAACAGTTAAGTAAATTGAATTCCAGTAATAATGCTCAGAATGCCACTGCTGGGGGAGGAGGGAAGCCCCGGGCAAAATTGAGTCGGGAAGAGGCTATGAAGAAGTTCCCCTGCCACGGGTGCTGCCAGTTAGGGCATTGGAGAGACGAGTGTCCACACCTGCAGGCCGGTAATGTCCCTATAAATGGTTTAAATTCACAGGTGCAGAAAGAGGGGACGAAAAGGAACCAGCAACAGGTAAAGCTACCTCCAGTACCTCGCGCTCCTAGACAGAATTATAAGAACCAGGGCCAACAGAATGAAAGGGCGGAAATATGGGAGGGAGAGAATGGAAGCAATGCAGCAATTCCACAGTACCTGTTGAATGATTCGTTCCTCTGTGATGAACAAGATTGACGGGGCCTGAGAGGGGAGGACAGGGAGTGCGTGCTTGGCACCTCCTTACCGGTAGACCAGACTGGACCATACATTGAAGGGAAGGTTGAGGGAAAAGACATCACCTTTCTGTTGGACACTGGTGCTACCCGGTCCACTGTGAAAACAGTGGATGTTCCTAACCTACCCCTCTCGGGAGAAGCTATCCAAGTAGTGGGTGTCTCAAATCAGATAATAAGTACTCCAGTAACCGAGCCTATGGAAATCTCCATAGGAAACTTTAAAGAAATGCACAGATTTGTGGTCTGTGATTCCAGTCCTGTGAACCTGTTAGGACGCGATTTGTTGTGCAAAATGAACTGCACCATCTTTTGCTCGCCAAAGGGTGTCGAAGTTCAGACCCCCGATGAAGATGGTTTGTACAAACTAATGTTAGTAAGACCTGATGCTGACATTAAAACCTTGTCAATCGAAGACTTGCCTGAAGAGCTTCAGTTAAGAGTAGTTCCGGAAGTGTGGGATTTCTCAGGAAAGGATGTAGGCTTAATGGCGAATGTGGACCCAGTTAAAATAGCAATAAAGACAAATGCGGTATATCCCAAAACAAGACAGTACAAAATGAGTGCAGAAGTAAAGGCAGGAGTCGCAACTGAAATTACCCGATTGCTCGAAGCAGAAATCATAGAAGAAGTAATGAGCAGTCCCTGCAATTCGCCTATTATTGGGATTAAAAAGCCTAGTGGAAAATACCGAGTAGTGCAGGACCTGCGCAAGGTAAACCAAATTGTTGTACCTTGCTGTCCCATTGTGCCCAACCCTGCAGTGATCTTGTATCAGATTCCTTGGAATGCGGAATGGTTCACTGTCATTGACCTGTGCCATGCATTCTTTTCCATTCCATTGCATCCCGAAAGTAAGTTCCTTTTTAGTTTTGAATTTGACAGCCATATCTATGTCTGGAATCGTGTCCCCCAGGGGTACACTGAAAGCCCTTCAATTTTCAACCAGATATTAAAGAAATGTCTTGAGACCCTAATATTGCCCGGAGAGTCCGTTTTGGTACAGTACATAGATGACCTTTTAGTGGCATCTAAAACTCAAAATGACTGTGTCACCGACACCATCGCCTTGTTGAATCACCTAGGAAAGGGAGGACATAAAGTATCCCCTGACAAATTGCAGTTCTGTAAGAACTCAGTAAAATATCTGGGGCACCAGATAGAGAAAGGGATCCGAAAGGTCACTACAGAAAGGATCAAAATAATTAAAGCAATGGACCTACCCCGAACTCAGAAAGAGGTGAGGATGTTCCTAGGAGTTGTGGGGTACTGCAGACAGTGGATTGTGGGATTCGCAAATCTAGCCAAACCTTTGATAAAAATGACCAAGAAAGGAGTGGAAGACCCAGTCGGTTGGGACAGCGAAAGCATGTCCGCATGGGTAACTTTGCGAAATTGTCTATGCACCGCACCTGCATTAGGTATGCCAGACTATTCCAAGCGTTTTGAGCTATTCTGTGACACCAGAGAAAATTGTGCGCTCTCAGTCCTGACCCAGGAGCATGGGCTGGTCAGACGTCCTGTAGCGTATTTCTCTGCCACTCTAGATCCAGTGGCTGCTGGATTACCCGGATGCCTGAAAGCAGTAGCTGCTACTTGCGTCAGTCTGGAGCAGAGTGAGAATATTGTCATGGGACATCCTGTCACCGTATATGTTCCACATTCTGTTGTAATCCTACTGACAAGAACCAAGACCCAGTATCTCACACCTAGTCGGCTGACTAAGTATGAGAGAATTTTGATTGGTGCTGAGAATGTAACGATTTCTCGGTGCAATATCCTAAACCCAGCAACTCTGTTACCTGTTCCCCTGGATGTAGACGACGAGGGTGAAATGGAACATAATTGCATTGATCTAACAGAATTCAGCACTAAGCCCCGACCTGACATCAGAGAAGTAGCATTGCTTGATGGGGATCATACAATGTTCGTGGACGGCTCATGTTTAAGACATGAGAGTGGGGGTTTGTGTGCTGCCTATGCTGTTGTCACGTTGACAAACACCATAGAAGCCTCTTACCTATGCGAAGTGAAATCAGCCCAGGTAGCTGAGCTCATCGCCTTGACAAGAGCCTGTAGGAGGGGAAAGAACAAAAGAATAACTGTTTATACCGACAGTCAGTACTGTTACGGGGTTGTTCATGACTTCGGCCAACTGTGGTTACAAAGAGAATTCATGACTTCCTCAGGTACCCCTATCAGAAACGGAAAGGTGGTACAGGAATTATTGGAAGCTATTCAATTGCCCAAAGAATTGGCTGTGGTCAAGTGTGCGGCTCACAGGTCAGGAAATGATGATGTGACAGCCGGAAATAGATACGCTGACCAAATTGCCCAATTTTTTGCCCGACACCAAATGTCCCTCCAAATTGGGTTGTGGGGTGGAAACAGCTGCCAACTGATGTTGTTTGATAATGTGTCAACGTGGGATGAATTGAAAGACTTACAACAGTCAACAGGCAGGGAAGAAAAGGCTAGATGGAGTGAAAATGACTGCAGAATGAGGAATGACGGTGTGGTGGTAGACAAAAGTGGAATGCCCGTGCTGCCCGACAGTCTGATAGATCCCATGGTCCGAATGATACATGAACCAACACATATGGGAAGGGATGCCATGTGTCGTGTGTTTGACAAGGTGTTCTATAATTCAAAGTTCAGGAACCAGGCGGAAAGGCTTTGCCAGAGGTGCCTAGTGTGTCAGCAATTCAATGCAGGAAAGAGGACTGTAGTAGAGCAGAGTACCATCGGCAAGGCAGTAGGTCCCTTTGTCAGGATGCAGGCAGACTTTATAACAATGCCCCAATGCAAGGGATATAGATATATCCTGGTCATAGTTTGTCTATTCTCCCGGTGGGTGGAGGCTTACCCAGCTAAGAAAAATGATGCCCTAACTACAGCCAAGCTATTGCTCAGGGAGTTGATACCTAGGTTTGGGATCCCTGAGACGATTGAAACGGACCAAGGTGGGCATTTTGCCAACGACGTCCTAGAAGAGCTCTGTAAGGCTTTTAAAATGAAGCAAAGACTGCACTGTGCCTACCATCCCGAGGCATCTGGGGTGGTGGAACAGATAAATGGCACGATAAAGTCCAGGTTGGCGAAGATGTGTGATTCCACAAAAATGAAATGGACAGACGCTTTGCCCCTTGTGCTGATGAGTCTGAGAAGTATTCCAAATTGAAAAACAGGCCTGAGCCCCCATGAGGTACTAATGGGGAGAGTGATGCGACAAGCATGGGTACCTGGACACAAACTGCTAAGCATTACTGATGATTTGGTGCTAGAATACTGCAAGCAGCTGGGTGACCAAGTGCGTTCTATCTCCCACCAGATTGGAGAGACAGAAGACGAATGGCCCAAGACTCCAGCACATAAGCTACGACCAGGCGATTGGGTGGTGTTAAAGAAACACACCCGGAAGAGTTGCCTTGGACCAAAGTGGGGAAAGCCGAGACAAGTGATCCTTGTCACCACTACTGCTGTAAAGTGTGCTGGTGTGCCGAAGTGGATCCATGCCAGCCACACAAAGCGGGTAACCGGAGAAAACGCGACTGAAGCTGAAGGCAGCACCGCTGAGGAGACTCCCGAGGAGAGTCCGGATCTTGATGACATCGAACTGCCGAGCACCAGTCGAGACGTTGAGTGGTACCCCGCCGACGACCAGGTTCATGATCCAATACGAACCAGGAAATATTCCTATCTAGACAGTGAGTGGGATAGTCCAGGTGAGACAGAACTAGAAGACGAAGGTCAGGTCAACCAGACACACATCACACCTGATCAGGAAATAGGCCAAGTAGGGACAGATCAAGACGTCGACGCTCCACCTGAAACTCCGGAGCCTGGAAAGGGACAGATAGTGGTAAGGGCTGAGGTTCATGCGGAAGACAGTGAAGAGAACGAAGTGCATGAACCAGAGCAGATAGAAATAGATGAACGTGTTCAGGCATCAGACTCCAGTTCACCTATCAGCCAAGAAAACCCACAAAGCGAACCTGAACAGGACCAGCTAGAGGACCAGGCAGAAGAAATAGATGAAAGACATGGAACTAGTCAGACAGGGAGGGAAATAGACTCTGTCAAGCACCAAAAGAAAAATAAGAGAGTGCACGAGGAAGGTCAAGTGTCCTCAACCACTAAGAGTCGCAGAAACAAAAGTACACCCAGGTACGTCAAAAGGCTAAGACTCCGACTAAAAACAGTCGAAGAGAAACTGAGAGACCGTGAAAGGGCTGAAAGTGAACGAAAACCAGCCCGAGGCAAGTTTCTGAGAAAAAGCGACAGATTGAAGAAACAGAACAAACTGTATCGGAGCCCCGAATGGACATACCTGGTGCTGGAAGAAATTGATGAGCCCCATCACAGTGGGAAAAGTGACGAGGAGTCTGTCACTGATCAGAGTTCGGACGAAGACCCTCCTTGAGACAAAACAGAGCAAAGCCTTGCATAAAGAAAAGAAGAGGGGTTGCAAAAGCCACCTGTAAGCTAAAATGTCTGATTCAAGCGTAGCTGGGAGATCCAGATTTGGGTGTTGTAACACTTGCTGTAAGATATGCTTGTGTAGTATAGCAATGCTAATAGTAATGTGGATAGGATTAACCGTCTTTTTACCTTTCATGATAAGTAAAAATCCTAACCTGTCCCCTACTGAACCTGAAATATTAGAGACAGACGTTGCACAGACTGCAGAAACACCACGGAGCTTAGAACGACATGACAATTCAGTTAGGCAAAGACACACACGACAGAACTTAGAAGCATCAGATGAGGATGAACTGCACTTTCACAAAATGAGAAACCGGACGCATTTAAATGTTTTTGCTAACTTGTTAGTGCATTATGTAGAAGCTATGGAAATAGAAGATTGCTATGTCTGCATGTAGCTACCTACCTCTGTAGCTGAAGGCGTGACATATCACCACTTACCCTTGACCTATGGAATTTCTTGCAGTATATTAGCTAGCTTGTTTTATAGAAGCACTTTGCAGTACTACTATTCAAATGCTGACGTAGTCTTTTCTGAGCTTCCTATTAGAGGACACCTGAACCTTGTACATATTAAAAGTGACGTAACTCGTTATATGGGAGAATATTTCCTGACTATAGGTGACATAGACTTAGATGAGGCACGACAAGAAAATCTGACCTGTTCTTTGCAAGAGCAGGAAAAGATGTTTATAAAAATGGCAGACCGAAGGAGGGAAAAGTTTCAGAAAAAGGCAAATGATGAAAAGAATAGAGTCCCTAGGTGGGCTGAGCACATGGATAACACCTCACAAGGCGAAGCTAATCCTGCTTTGTTGCTGGATTTTGAACGGAAAGGAAAACTTTGTCTCCATAGAGAAAGGACAGAATATTATAACAATGTATTCATTGGTTCCAGCGAGTGTGAACATAATTATAAGGTAATTGGAGGTTGGGGTTTCAAAAATGGGTCAGAACCTGTGTTTCCCGGAATATATTATATATGTGGGAACAAGGCTTATTTCAAATTGCCGGATCACTGGTATGGAAGCTGCTACTTTGGCATTGTTTTCCCGAAAATATACCATGTGAATAATGCTGCTGGAAGCAATGATGAAGATACTAATGGCTTAGTGCGTAGTAAACGTGAAAGTGTAGGAGAAATCATAGGTGATATTTTTAGTGCACTGATACCTGGAATGGGGGTAGTTCTGAATACTCACAGAATGTGCAAATTATCTACAGTAGTGGATCGGTTATCTACTGACACTGCTGCTGGATTCCTGCTGGTCAATACTGAAATGGTTGCGATCAGATCAATGGTTTTGCAAAATCGCCTTGCTCTTGATACCTTATTGGCAAAAGAGGGCGGAGTCTGTAGAATGCTGAAGGCGCAACATTGTTGCACCTACATTCCTGACAAAAGTATCGAATTAAAACAATATGTGAAGAACATAACTAATTTGGAAAAAGAGCTCAAACCATTGGAGGTTGACAGTGCCTGGACGAGACTGACTGGAGGTCTCTCCTCTATAGGTAGTTGGTTTTCTAACCTAGGTAGAAATATCCTGTGGAAAATATTGATGCCAATATTTGGAATAGGTGTGATTGTGTTGATAATTTTCATCTGCTGTAAATGCCAAAAGTGCAAAAGAAAAGCTGCAAATAAGAGAGGAGTGAAGAGAAACATTGATGAATTAGAATTAGAAGAATTAAAGAATGAAATTTACAAAAAGGTGAAGAATCACCACTCTCATAGAGAAGCTGAAAGAAAAGTAAACAATAAGTTCATCGAAATTGAAATGAATGATATGGAAGAATGAGAGTTGGCATCTGTTTCCTTTGTAGTGATGATAGTAAATATCATCAAAGAGGGGATTGATGGAGCAAGGATTCGCACGTAAAGCGACTTGCTCCCACTCATGAACCTCGTTTAATGTATAATCATATTAATCCAACTGTTCGTCATTTATTTTTATTTTTTCCCCAACACGTGGGTGTCCCCAAGAGGCTTGCCTGTGTGTCTTTTCATACTAACAAAGCTTGCACTAGAAGAAATGGCTGCTTCGCTGAAATTCAGTCTGCGCATGCGTCGGTCATACCCATGTGATGTGACGCACTCGCATTCTGGAGGGAATCTGTGCTCATGCGCACTGTGGCAAACATGGCCGCTTGTCTCTTACCACGCTCTACGCTTGCTACTGCTGCTTTAGCCTATCTGTCTTTTCGCACTAAAATGTAATACTATAGAAGTTTAAAGTTAAGGGGTGTGTTTAATTTTAGCCTGGTATACAGTGTGATCATTTTATATGTGATTCTAATTTGTTCTCGCTTACTTTTCATGTATCGCGTCTCTGGGGCTGGGAAAATCGGGAGTGGAGCCATACTTGAGGCTCTGCTGGGCACCGTCATGTGACCGGGGAGAAGCTCCACTGCGCAGAAGCTGAAACAAGCCAGCTGGCTCCTGAAGCATAATGCGCCTGAGAAAATTCTCTGAGAGACCAAATCTTACCTTGAAAGATGCAATACTGTTGCTACCTGCTATGAACTATATTGTACTGCTGTATTCCTATGCATGGGAACGTGAACCCAAGGGGCGGGTAGGCAGAAATTATTATGTATGATGGGAACGCAAAATTCTAGGAGGTGACCATGATCTCATCACCTCTCCTGACCAATCATAGTCTGAAAAACTGTCACTTGCAACATTGGTGGGTGGTCTAAGGGACCCCGAACAGTATAACTGCCCTAGTTTAGCTCAGGAAAATTGTCCGACTTGTCCGAGTAGCAGACCTGTCACTGACCCTACGAACTCTATAGGTGCCTAATCTTGAGTGCTGCGGAGCACTCTGTCCATACTTTCCACAAACTCCTAGGGGTGGAAATAGTCTTAAGTGCTGGCGAAGCACTTTGCTGGGAAATTCGAAAACCCAATCGGGGTTACTGACGGATTACTTGCAGAAAGGGGTAACGCTGGCGTTGCTTCTGAAGCTGTGGGTGTTGGTCGTACCTTGGTGAGCCCAGTCCTGATCCCAAATCCTGAGGGGTATCCTGTCCTGACTGTCCGTGAGCTGTACCTGCTCGCATTCTGGCATCCCTTTTCTGAGGGTTCTTGTCCCCGTCCTTCCAACTGACCCGTGGCCAGGGTTGGTCTTCACTCTGAATTAGGTAATTATTAGTCTGTGGGTTTGCGTCTCTCTCTCTCTCTCTCTCTCCATTTTCTTAATAAAGCACTCTTGCCTGTGATATTGCTCTATCACCTTGAGAAGCAAGTTGTATGCAATTGTTTATTAGAATTGTTCCACTTCTCTCCCCACCTTTAGAGAATTGCCAAACTGTCATATTTCATTAGTATGTTCCCGTTTTTCCCCTTTCCCTCAGTGTGATTGCCGTGAACTTAGCAAGATAGCATTTTAGCCTAGATAAATGTTATAGATCCCGTTCATATCCCATGTCCTAGTTTAAACCTTTCAGTGACTAGTTGGTTCCTATTTTTTACCCTTAGCGTTTCCGTATACTCAAATGGTTCTTGCTTTAATTCACAGTTACCTTTTGGTGGTGATTATGATGCTTGATGTGTTACTTTGCATTTTGCTAATACTGACATATTCACTTTGAAATTTCTTACATAAACACTTAAAACTTTTCAGGTGTCTGTGGTCATTTTGTGGAACATAGTGTGGACAAAGTATAAATTGGGTTATAAAGTGTATTTTTCTTCTAGGACCCCTGTCACCTTTTCCCTGCTAGCTCCTGATCCATCTGGAGTAATGTGCCTGTGGTAAGTCAGGTACATGATCAGCAGTGGTGAGAAGTCACCCCCCGAATTACTCATAGTAGCGTGCACAAATTCACCCGGTTCACGCCAAACGCGAGTCATTGGTTTGAATGCGCACGCCAGGGCCCAGTGCGTGTGAGAATCGGGAAACCCAGTGACCCGGGTGAACTGCGCGCTCTATCAATATCACAACTGGATTATAGCAACACTATATAGCCACAGCTCCACCCTGGTTCCCCAAAGGCCAATATATTCTGTCACTATGCTAGTTTCATGCAAAAAGTAATTGCACTACAAAACCCCAATTTATTGGGCTGCATAGTCTCCACTGAAGCCAGAATTATTTAAGCTTGCCTTTATTATGCTTAACGCGATTCATATGCAAAAAGCCAGCATACCAGGCATCTCCCTTAACAAACCCTGGTGGTTGAACACAGGTTTTTCAGAAAGGAAGCACACGAAATGTAGTTTACATCTGGCTGCCTTGTAGTCCTGTTAAAGTGCAGCCCCTTGAACTCTACTTGAAGACTACGAACGGCAAACCCTCCACAAAAGTTAAAAACGTACCCGTTTTGACCATTTTGACATTCCACTCAGCCTTTTATTCTTCTCAGTTGCCCCCACCCCCTTTTAACCTTTCTATCTTGACCTTGCCACCTGCTACTTTTTACCTTTTATCCTTATCTACCACCACTTTCTTTCCTGTCGCCAAACCAAACGTTTCCAAACGTTATCCCCTCTACCAACTCCCTCTAATTCCCATACTGGATTATGTTTTTTATCTCCCTGAAAGTTGGGGAGAGGAGGAGAGGAGTTGGCCTAACAGCTAGTGCGGTCGATCTCAAATCTGGGGAACAGGGTTCTAGTCTCGGCATTGACGCTCAACATCCTGTGATTCTGGGCAAATCACTTAAACTCCCCGTGCCTAACAAAAATGATTGTATCCTTGTGTAACGGAACTGGTGCAGGTGTAAAGCGCGCTATACCTTCGGGTCAAGTTCGCGCTGTATAAAACTATGATAAACACAAAAAAAGTTGCCACCCCTTAGCGTTTGCCTTTCATGCAACTATCCTTAAATTCTGCATTTTGCTTTACTTTTAGTTCCAAACTCTTTCCTGGTGAAAAGTGTAGTATTAGATTAAATTTTTACAGAGATTCAGATCTCTGCAGTTATGGAGAGTCAATTGTTGTTTCTTCTGTAAAGCAGAGCTATAGTCGACATGGGTAAATATACTGTACCATACAAGTGTGAAATACAGTTATCTGGTTCCCTTAATATGTAAAACTTAAATTGACCTGGAACCCGTGGGCTTTCCGTCCACACTCTTGGAATCTAATGTATCCCAGTAAAGAACCATGGAGACACAAGGTACAAGTGAAGGGAAGCTCCAACTCAAGGACAGGACACTTGGCTAGTGCAGTAGCTCACCTTTTCAGCCAGAGAACACCCAGAGTAGTCAGCACCAATGACCATGGACCCATCTGGCAGCTGACTAACCAAAGTCCTACAGGCAGTGTCATTCCGGAGAGGGCGAACCAGGCCGTTCTTATCTGAGGGAAGGAGAGAGGCAGAACGGTTAGCTTTTCATCACAAGAGCAGGGCTATAAGTGGGCCGGGTCTCACTGGTGCTGAGAACGCAGTTTAACCCTTTCACTGCGGCGGCTAATCCGCCGCAGTGCTAAGGGGCGGGAGGGGATGCGCGGCGCTCCCGCGCTGGTGACGGAACCGCTCCGTCACACCCCTCGGGTGAGCTGTGCTCGTGATGGAACGGTTCCGTCACGGCCCCGCCCGCTCAATAGAACGCGCCGCGTAGGCGCAAAATCAGCAGCGCGGCGAGCGGGCCGTGACAGAACCATTCCGTCACCAGCACAGCCCACCCGAGGGGCATGACGGAACAGTTCCGTCACAAGCGTCGGAGGGGTTAAAGGGGACCTGAATACGGGTCTATCGGGCTCTGTGTTGTGCCCTGGCACAGGCGGTCTGTTTTTTTCCTGTACGGCAGTGACAGCAGGCACATCCATGTGCTCGTGCTCACACTGCTCACTTCTCACTAGTGGGGAAGTTACAGCATGACAGATGAGCGTTGTAGGAGAAGGGAAATCCTAAAAGAGAGTCATTTTCTCTTGGATTTCCCTTCTCTTTTTGAAACTCAGGAGCAGCAACACTGTCGTGCTGTCACCAGGGTTCTAAAGGAAAGCTTTTTCAATAGTTTATACAAGCCATAGTTGCTGCTTATTTATCTTATGCAACTAACACCCATTGACAAAGCCAATAGTCCAGACTTGTTGTAGTCATGATGTTACTTGTTGTATTATATATCTGGATGCAATGACAGCAACAACAAAATACCAAAGGGGCGGCACACTATGCTAAGCACAGATTTTTACCTTTCGTGTTTTGTAAGCCGCCCCCTTAATTAAATTGGACAGGCTTCTTTGAGAGACCCCCCAGTTTTTTCATCGCACTTAAAGCTAGGGTGACCAACTATCCTTAAATTTAATGGACCGTCCATAATTTGGACCTCACGTCCGTTGTCCGTGAGGATCCCGTTTACGGACGCCTTTTGTCTGTAATTTTGGGCTTTGCAGAGAGCAGAGCTGTTCCCCTGGGAGAGGCCGCACTCATACTTGGAGCACAAGAGCAGCCCCACCCCATCCATTGTATTCTGTATGCTGGCTGACTGTCACATACAGAATGACAATGGCCCAGTTTGACCTGTTACAGCATATGGTGGGCCTTCTCCTGCCTTGGTCTAGGGCAGGGCATTCTATGAGGGTTAGATGGAAAAAATGTGTAAAACAAATGTACAAAAGGGTCCATGCTGCTATGTGCCAGTTCATGAAAAGAAGCTGGGGAAAGAAGTTAACAAGAGAGATTATAGTTCTTACTCAGTCTCATCATTTCAGAGATGAAGCATTTCTAATATTATATACAACAAAGCCATAGTTGCTGTATCTTTATTTATTTTATGCAAGTAACATCCATTGACAAAGCCAATAGTCATGGCTTGTTGTAGGTATAATGTTACTGGGTGAAATGATAGAAACAGCAAAATAGCATCGGGCGGCACATTATGCTCAGCTTAGGTGTTTTAAGCCACGCCCTTAATTACATCAGACATGCCCCTTGGAGAGACCCCCAGTTTTTTCATCCCACTTACAGTCTTGGAAACAACACCATGTCACAGTCACCTCACGTCCTGGCACTGTGCATCATGATTTCCAAATTTTCAGATTGCCTATGTGCAGGGGCATAGTGAACCCTCTCCCACCACTTGCTTTAGTAACTACAGCAAGGGTGAAGTTCTTTATGGGCCTCTTCGGTCTGCAACTCAGTAGACAAAGGCTCAGCTCATAAGTAATGTGAAAAGGTAGGCGAGTGAATACGTTTAGAAATGGGTAAATGGCTGGATGGATTAGTGAAAGGATGAATGGATGAGTGAAAGTGTGAATGGATTGATAATGAGAGAGAGGATGGATGCGTGAGTGTAAGGATGGATTAGGGTAAATAGATAGATGTATGGGTGGAAGAATAGGTGGATGGGTAAAAGGGTGGATCGATCAGTAAAAGAATGGATGGATGAGTGAAAGGGTGGATGATGGGCGAGTGAATGGGTGGATGGATGAGAGAAATGATGGATGGATTAATGAATTGATAAGTGAAAGGATGAATGAATGGATGGATGAGTGGAAGGGTGGATGTAAGGATGGACGAGTGAGTGAAAGGGAGGGTAAATAGAAAAAAGGATGGATAGATGAGTGAAAGGGTGGATGGATGAGAGAAAGGATGGATGGATGAGTGAAAGGAAGTATGCGTAATAGGGTCAATTGATGGATTCATGAGTGGATGAGTAAATGGATGAGTGAGTGGATGGGTAAATGGTACATAGAAGGATGGGTGGCTAAGTGAAAAGGGAATGGAGAGAGAAAGATGATGGATGAGTGAAAGCATGGATAAGTGATTGACAGAATGGATGGGCGAATGGGTGCATGGTTGAGTGAAGTGAATGGATGTATGAGTGAAAGGATGGATTGGGTGAAAGGGTGGATGGGAGGATAGATGATGGATAGCTTTGCAAATGGTTGAAAAAGTTTGGATATGGATGTGCACACCGATGGAGGGACCGAATGAATGGTGAAAGACTGAATGGAGGATGAAAGAATAAATAGATGACAGAATGAAATGGTGGATATCAGGGGTTTGATGGAAGGATGAATGGCTAGATTCTTGGACAACGGAGCTCTTCTAGGGAGGGTTGTGATGGCTTACCTTGCTTTCTTGGTGCCATAAGAGCTTTAGTTTAAAGTGGGAGGTATTTACATTTTCTGGTTACCCCCTTGCCTATGTGTTACTATTCTGTATTTGCTGTGTGCTTATGTGTGGGATCTCAGCATCATGCATATAGCATTTTGAGTGACACCCAACTGTTACTTGAATGTTACACTAGTAATTGTAAATGTTTGCATGTTTTGTTTTAGAGGTAATGTTTTAGGGAGAGCCTCATAGTGCCATGAGCTGTGCTTGAGGGGTATATTGGGATTGTAGCAAAATGAAAGGCGTCAAAAACAAACTATGTAATAGTGTATCAACAGTGCCTTCTTTAAGAAAGCACCTTTATGACTTCTGTCAGCTAGTGCAACTCTCTGCGAAGCCCCCATAAGCAAAGTCAGATTCCATATTTTAAGTTCAACTTGCTGAAACACCCATAATGCGTTCCCTATAGTGGGTTCATTACAGCAATCCACCCTTTAGTTCACCTACGCGTAGCACTTTACATCTCACAGCGGCACTCAGATATGAGATGCTAGTAACAAAGTCATTCCGAGCAGGTCTTCCTGACCACTTCTCTCACCAAACATGCCTGCTCAGGACCATGAGATGTAAACAAAATATCAGACTGGACAACCCAGTGTAGTACCATATAAATAGATTATAATATGATTTACCACAAAAAGACCTGCACAGTTGCTCAAAGCTGCGTGCATACCGGAAAACCGTGAAGTGCACGATTGTCTCAACCTAATATAAACTTATTTTAACTTGTACTTAAGTGGTTGCCTATTTACTTACTTTTATACTTGTTCCAAACCTTTGTCCTGAATTTTTGTACTGAAATTTGACCCTTTGTCCTGAATTTTTACACTTACCGGCCTGAATTTGCAACCATGCCAGTTGGTCACCCTACTTAAAGCCCTGCACAAGAGTCTATATAGTTAAACTTCCGGGGTGGGGGGCAGCAGTGAAAGAAAAAGAGGACAATGTGGCTGATGTCAGGCATTGTAATACATCCAGTCACTGCCAGGCCTGTGCTCTCTGGTATCTGCAGTCTGAGGGAAGGGCAAAGGAGACCCAAGCAACTAAACCGGACATTATGAACCATGGACCCCTGCTTCTGCCCATGCTACTTGTGACGGAGTTGTTGCTGCCTGCACCTGGCCTGTGGGCCACATTACCCATACTATACCCGCTCTCTGAAAGAAACTGGCTCTACAGCTTGCTATGTGGATACGGCCTCTTGGAGTGCCTGCACTGCCACATTTATCGCACTCCGCCTACCATGGGGTGTCAGAAGCACCTGTAGTCCATCTGTTTCGCATTTGCAAAACGAAAGAAACCCCAAAAACACAACCACACACTACTTGAGCTGCACAGTGTTTGTTAAGCTCCTGCTAGCTATACTAAGCTCATGCGAGGAGAGGAAAGCTCGCATTGAGCGCTGCTGCTTTTGCCTTGTCCCCCAAACAACTGAAGTAGGCTCAAACAAATACACACTTTAACCAACATGCATGCGCTCCTTGGAAGTACTATCCTTATTAATCTCTCTCCCCTTAGGGATCATCTGCATGTAGGAGCCTGGCCCCTAGTTCAGGGGGTGCTCGGCATCTTGTCTGGTGACGAATGGTCAGGGTGCTGCAATGCTTCTACTACAGACTCCTAGGCTCTGGCCGCCCAGAGGCGCACCACCCCTTCATACCCAGCCCACCGTATTAGTTCTTTCCTCCAAACTGTCTCCCTCGGTACCCCTGGGGACTTCCAGTTCCTAGCGATCTCCCTCTTCGCTAAAACCAGGGGTAGATCTTGGAAATTGCTAATGCCTTATTCTTGGTGGTGTGTGGGAACCAATGTAAGAGACAGGGCCCCAAACTGCATTCGACCACCCGCTCGGTAACCTCAGCCACGGCTCCCGTGGTAGTCTCCCAGTAATCCACCAATTTTGGGCATTCCCAGAACAAGTGGAGAAACTCCGCTTCAGCCTCCACACATCAAGGACATTTCGGGTTGTGTAACACAAAATACCTATTAATCCTCCCTGGAGTGAGGAACGCCCTCTGAAACACATAGAAATTCAGCTTGAAAAGTGCATTCCTTGAGACTTTGAGCACGGGATCACAATAGTCTTGCAATCCTTCTCTGTAAGGGGAATCCAGAGGTTCTCTTCCCAATGGGTTTGCAGGCTTTCCAGCTGTAGTAGTATATCCCGGGACATAAGGGCCCAGCTCTTAGGGCCCAGATCTTTCCCAGGTGTAAGCCTGATCTCCATCCATTGCGTCAGCCTGAAGCCGAGCAGCCAGATAGTAAGACCCGAAGTCCGGAAGGGCCAGGTCCCCCTCGACTGTCAGACTCTGGAGAGTGGCCATTGCTACCATCCTGTGACCAGATCCCAAAATGAATCCCATTAGTAGTGTAGTAAGATCCCAAAAGATCACTAGGGGATTCCACACTGGCAAGACCACAAAGTAGTACAATAGCTGGGGAGGACAATCCTTTTTAGTAGAGCCACCCTTCCCACCACAGAGAGAGGGAGCGTGGCCCAGAAGCCAGCTCTGGACCGAAGCGCGCAAACTTCCTTTTCCAGATTGTGCTTCAGGAGGTCCGTGGGTTCATGATAAACCTTAACACGAAGTAAGGTAGACACCGAGGTTCCCAGGTGACCACCCTCACCCAAAGCCCCCAGGCAAGGCTCTATCTGCCCTTGTGGAAACAGGCAAGATTTCTGTCAACTGACTTGTAACCCAGATACCGCCCCAAACTGCCCTAGCTGGACACAGACACCGCCTAAGGCTGGACCGGCATTCTGGAGGAACAACAATAGGTCATCGGCATGAAGTGCAATGTGGTGAGTTTGTTGACATAGCGTGATGCCCCGATATACGGTCTGCATCCTGGTGCAACAGGCTAGGGGCTTCTTGGCCAGGGCAAAGAGCAAGGGGAACAAAGGGCAAACTTGTCAGGTGCCGAGCTCTACTCGATAACTGGCTGAAATGATATGGCCTGTTTTGTGCCTAGTCTATGGATCTGTGTAAAAGAGACGAGTCCAGGTCACGAACACCTGACCAAGGCCAAAGCCCAGCATCACCTGATAGAGGAAGGCCCATTCTAGGTTATCAAATGCCTTCTCGATATCAACTGCAAAAATCACAGCCTCCTCCTAGTCGTATGTATCTGCCTCCAGCAATCGGAGAACCCTCCGAATATTCAGGGCTGCGTTGCGGCCTGGTATAAACCCTGCCTGATCCCCGATGTATGAGCACTGGCATGTGTTGCAGTAGATAGGTGGCAAGTAACCTGCTTAGTATTTTAAAATCGATGTTCAGCATCGACAACGGTTGATAGGCCCTTTTGTCATTAGCCTGTTTCGCCAGGTTTCTGGAGTGGCACAATAGACGTGGGCAGCAATTCCGTGTTTCTCGGCGCTTTATATAGCTCCACCAGTCGGGGGCATACGTCTTCTACATAGGCAGCGTAAAACTCCACGACAGACCGTCTTTGCCGGGTGTTTTTTTCCGGGCCATGGATTTTATGGCTGCTCTAATCTCTGAGAGTGTACTGTCTTCCCACTGTTCGTCTGCCGGCATGAGAGTCAGCAGGCCAACGGGCACTAGAAAGGTTTCGATATCGGCAGTTGAGCTATCAGCTGCGCTACAATTAAGGTGAGCGTAATGCTCATGAAACAAACAGTTAATGTCTGCCTGGCAATATAACGTGTGGCTCTGTCTGCGGTGAGTTCCACCATTACCGATTCCCTTTTGGATGGATATGCAACTCACGCTAACATCGAGCCAGTCCGGTCTCTTTCAGAATCAATCATGTAGTTATTGTAGTCATAACAATGCAACTTTTCTACTTATCCTGCTACCTGTTCTTTAGCTTCCAAAATTGCTGTCTGTACTTCGGGGTGTCCAGGCCTGCGCCTCTCAATGTCCCTCAATGCGCTCTCAGCCATGGCCATCTTAGCCAGTAAAGTCCTCCGGACACCCACTGACTCCAAGATACATCTGTCCCTAATCACTGTCTTCAACACATCCCATTTCACCTGGGGTGGTGTCAGAGCCAGGATTCTCAGAAAAATAGCACCAGATGGCCTCTCCAACTGTATCCTGGAAGACCAGGTCTTCCAGTGCCTCAGTCTTTAGTCTCCACGTCGGTATACAGGGCCTCTCTAGGTCAAGCAGCAGGGAATTATGATCAGAAAGTGTCTTGGAAAGGTACTACGTGGTTCATGGACAGCAGGCGTTCAATATTGCATCCAGCTGTACATGGAGGTCATGCAAATGAGAGAAAAAGGAGTAATCACGTTCTCCCGGGTGGCATGATCTCCCGGAATCCACCAGTCCTCATTGTGTCTGCCACTGTGTGAACGCTCTGGCCACCCTGTGTATTGGGGTGTCCTGCATCGGGGGATCGGAGCAGTTAGCCACACAATTATAGTCTCCTCCTAAGAGGACCTGTCTCACCAGGAGAGGGGTCAGTACTCTCGAAAGTCGAGCCAAAAAGGACACGATTCACATTTGGGCCCTAAATGATACCTATAATGACCACCTTGTAGCGGCCCGCCAGATCTACCAGGTGCCCAGTATGTTGTAAGGGAATCCCAGGTCTCACCCACACTAGGACTCCCCTCGCAAAAGCAGAGTAATCTGTGAAATTGGCCTGTCTTCTCCACCTACTCCGTAGCGCAGCCCTTTCTTTAGCTAGGTGTGTTTCTTGAAGCAGCGCTATCTGCACCCCTCGTCTATTGAGCTACGACAAGATCTTGTGCCGTCTGCATGGAGTGCATTCCGTGACATTCCATGATAATACTTTAGATGAAACAGAGCGCCATTGATCATTGGAAGGATACATCAGACACCTCAGGAAAATAAAGGGGCCCAAACTGTGTCGGCATCACTCATATTCACACAGAAGGAAGTTCTCACCCAAGGCACAGACTGTCCTCCTCTCCCAAAAAACAACCCGCAAACATGCCAACTCCCACACCCCAGGACAAGCAGGGCAACCTCCCTATCCAAACATTCAGCCAATAGGCATACATACGTGGGTGTACCCACAGAAATCACTGATGCGACGTCTCCCAACTGTTCCCCTCATCCGACTAACTATAGTAAGTAGAATGTGATTCACTGCATTCATTCCACAGGATCAGAAACCATCACCCTACCAATCCCACATCTAATTGCAAGTCCACACACCCCACCAACATCGTCAGAAAAGTTAATCTGCTGTTCCAGGTGTGATCCTGGGTAGCTCAGCATCAGAGATCTCATCTGTGCTGGTATCTCTTTTGTGATCAGAGTCCTGGGCTTCTTCATCACTCAGCAACAGCGGCGGGCCTAGTCGGTTTCTGCTTATTGCAGCCAGCACCTCGACTGCCCCCTACTGGTCTCGCTTGACTTCCACCCCCGAAGGAGCCCTTCCGCTACGCTTGTTCACTCTCCTGCACCTATGTGTGTGCCCTGGGAACCCCTGGCTGGAGTCAGCCTGTGGGTGCCGCTTGACCCAGTCCCACAGCTCTCGCGGAGTTCAAATTAAATGCACCCCCTCCGGTGTCACCACCTTGAGACGGGCCAAGGTCATCATAGCATAGGGTTGGCGTCCATAAACATGGAGCGTTCCTTTTGGTCCTCCTTAGTAAAGTCTGGGAAGATCATAACATTGCGGTTAGCAACTTGAATGTTTTCCCAGAGTCTGGCCTGCACAAGAATGTGGTTGCGGTCTCTGTAGTATAGCAGCCTAGTTACCACCGGGTGTAGCACTACCCCCGGCAGGGTCGGCCGAGCAGGAACCCTATGCACCCTATCTAATGCATAGAAAGAAGAGAGACCCCCTGGTGCCACTTCCTCACACAGCCAATGTTCTAGGTAAGCCACCATGTTTATCTCTTCAGTGCGCTCTGGGAGGCCTATGACTCAAATGTTATTCCTCCGCGACCTGCTTTCACTGTCCTCAGCTCTGGCCTCCAGAGTGCGGACCTTATCTTCCATGGTGGGAAGTCTGGCGCTCAGCGCTGAAATCATCCTTCAGGATGCTCACCCCTGCTCCCAGAGCAGACAACTTTGTCTCTAGAGCGTCTCTGGCGGCAGTGATGGCCTGCATATCATCTGGAAGGGTAAACCCTCTTCCAGGGCCCCCTCCTGTGATGATGGGAGCACGCCCAGCCCTCCGCCGGGGATACTCCGTTGGCATTGATCCCCCCGCTTCTGGGTCCCGACACCTTGTCGCCTTGCCCATATCAGCCCAACAGAACTCAGGAACCTCCGGTCTTTTGGGGTGGGGTCTGTCCAAGCCCCGTGATGTGTGGGGGCTGCAATGCAACAAACACTGCCTCAGAGTGGCACAGCAATGCTCAGTGGGTGTGCGGATGGATCAGTTCGCTGTGGGGTAAGTCTCGCAGTGCAGGTTTGGGGAAACTCCTGGAAATATAGCTCTCACCCTGCAGCGTCTATTAGAATGGGGACACACCTTCAGGGCTGCCAGTGTCCTCACGAGTATAACCCATCAGTGAGTCAATAAATTCAGGGCCTAGTGCCATCAACTGTCACACCAGCCACTTCCAGCGGGGCACTTCTTCCTGGGCGCATCGCAAGGTGCCATATGCTCAGCGCAGTGCGAAGGGCTCCCTAAACATCGAAGGGCCCAATCACCACACAATATCAGGCCCGCGCTTTGGGCGCTCATGGGCTGGCGCTACTTCAGTCACTCCACTTAGGTACTGACCTGAGGGGCACTGGGTCCCCTTCCACAACCAGTTTTCAGTGCCTGACCAACTAGTCTTCCAACAGGCTCTCCCGATCCATTGCAGGATCTTCTCCAGGATGGGCCCGGCAATCACAGGCAGGACAATGTAGTCTGTAGTCCCCTTCGCCCCGAGCAAGAGAAATGCCCTCGAAGCCTGCTCCAAGGGCCCTCCGGGTGCCCTGCGTCCCAGGCGTCTCAGCGCTCTCAGAGCACGAGCTGTCAGCTGCATGGGCTGAGGGGGTCCAGCAGGGATGACCTGGGCTGCCAAGTTCATCAGACCCAGGCATGGGCAGACCAATGACTGCAGCACTCAGGATGCTATCTCACCTCCTCCGCAGCTCTCCTTCCCCTGGGTGTAGCTCCGTGCTGCTTGGATGAGCGAAGCAAAGCCCCGCCAGTTCAGAGTCGGGCTATCTCCAAGGAGTTCTGTGTAACTGACACACCTCTCAGCAGCCCTCTCACAGCTCCTCGATCTGTGGTCGCTCTCAGCAGGATCTTCCAACCACCATTTTGAAAGCAAACCGTGTTATCCCTGCAATCTGCAAGCAGCCTCAGAACACTCTTGAAGCCCCCTATCAGGGCTATATCATGCGTGGGGAGGGTACACTAGAGCCCTCCTCCAACCGGGCTCACTCAGTCAGCAGGATAATAGTGGATGGGGTTCTTCCAGAAGGACCTCTGAAGAAGTGCAACTCACTCTTATCACTGGTTGGCCATGCCCCCCTTCGGACGTATACCCTCTACAACAATTAACGTTTATATATAAACATAGCTGCTACTTTTCCAAGATCCATGCATGACTAACTGCAGGAGTCCAGTTTTTTGTTATCCCTTTTGTTAGACCTGGCCCTTTTGACAGGTTTATCGCCAAACCTTTTGCGTCCTATTTTTCTGACCCTGTTTTCGTTGGCTAAATGATTCTGGGCACTTTACCTCTGCTGATCAATTCTAAAGTGCATATGCTCTCTGTATAAATTGTGACAATGATTGGTTATCCACGATTGGCATACTGGATTTACTGGTACTTCCCTAGTAGAGTGCATGGTGTGTGGCAGGGCCTGTAAATCAAATTCTACTAGCGGGCTTGCAGCACTGTTTGTGCCACCCACACGAGAAGCCCTGTAAAGGTGTCTCAGACCTACCGCTGTAGTGTCTGCGCACGCAGTTGTGTACTTCCATGTTGTCCTGGCAAGTGCACCCACTTGCCAGGCCTAAACCTTCCCTTTCCTTACAAGAACGGCACCCCTATGGTAGGCTATGAAGAGAGCAAGAAACAATAATAGGGAGGCACTGTTAGAGAAAATTGACAAAAATCCCACTGAGACGATTACATGTGTAACTTCTTACACCCCTGCCTCCAGCCAGATTAGGAACATCATATGTAAACACTGGGACATTCTGAACACAGGTGACTTGACAATGCCAGCCCCAAAAATTGCATTCAAAAGAACAAACAATCTGAAGGGTCTACTGATACACACCAGACCCAGATCCAAGACTGCATGAAGCCAAAAATGCCTCTGGGACTTACCTCCGGTCGCTGGCCAATACCCATGCGGTTCCTGCGCAGCATGCCCCCAAACAAAACCCACTAAGGAAATTACATTTGCCAATAATTTTACGTGGAAGATAAAGAAACACACAAACTGCAATACTGCCAATTGCATTTACTTACTATCCTGCCCATGTGACCTCCTGTATGTGGGTATGACCACCAGACCAGTCTCTGACCCGAATAACAGAGCATAAAAGCAACATCAGGTGTCACAAGATCACTACACGACTATATACCCATTTCCTAACAAACCGACACACCTGCGAAACACTTAGGTGTGTCATCCTGGAGGCACACACTTCCATTTCCTCTGAGGCACTATTCAGAATCAAACAGCGATGGGTACACTGTCTGGGCACAGACAGGAATGGCCTGAACAAGGACATACCTTAGAGCACCCTGAGCAACCGCTAACTGATGATAGATACCTTTCATCCAGTATTCCATCCAGTCATGGCTAGGGTCCCTCGCAACAAGGTCAAATGGTAGCTCCAAACTTATACTGTAACTAACCTCAACTACGTCTGCAGGGACTATATACCCCAGCACCAGACGTCCGTCATTGCGAGCTTATTGCACACCACTTGAGGGCACCACCTTCACATTACAGGCTATTTTTTCAGCTCCCGCTCAGACATTGTCTTGTTCAACTAACAGTCGAGGATGGCGCTGATATCCACTTGCCTTACACACCCCTGGCACTAGGCGCCAGTAACTAAGAGCCAACTACACATGGCTTGAGGGCATAGTTATGCTGCCTCCTTCTTACTGTAGGTCATGTCTAGAATATTCGCTCTGTCATAGTCAGGTTAACTGACAACCTAAGAGGGCGCTGATATCCACATGCGCTACACGCTGCCAGCGCGAGACGCCTGTCACTACGAGCCCACTACACATCACCCAAGGGCAAGATATGTCATCGCCTTCACAATGCAGGTCGTGTGGGCATTAGGCATTCTGACACAGCACTTTGACATTCACAGATGGCGCTGACATCCACATGCGCCACTTACCCGCATTATTAGTTGCCCGCCACCACGGGCCGATTACACATCAAGTGAGGGCAAGATATGTTACCGCCAGAATACTGCCCCCCACCTTAACATGGGCGCCACGCTAACCGCATAGGATATGCACGGGTTAGCACTCAAGCTCTGACGCTGACATTCTGATTTGCGCGCCAGTTCAACAAGGACATAAACAGCTGGAAGCGGGCTTGCAATCACCTTCCCGGAACTGGCACTGCAGGTTAGGTCCTCCACATAGTGGGCGCGAGATGTTGTGAGTATTGACCCTGGGATACTCTTGATGCTTCTATTAAGGTAAGACCCACCGACGTTGATGGTTGGTTAGCTGCATACATCTCACCGACGACGGCCGAGTTTCCTACGTTTTAGGAACCCGGCAGCGCACTGGCTCATGGTAATGTGCCCCAGGCACACGGTTCACTAAGGGACTCACGGTTGGGACTTAGGGTCCGAGGAGGGTGCCTGTTTCCTTGAGGACCACGAATTGCCCGTCCCACACCTGTCCTACTGAGCACTGGGACCTGGGTACTTTGCCCCATGGGTGGTGCCATGCTACTTTCGCTGCTCTCAAGCGTGAGGCTCTGCACCTGCTACTACCTAACGCTGGGTCTACCTTCAGCCCACAAGGATCCTTTACTAACCTTGTACCCGATCCCAAAACCCACCCGCCACCCCCCGCCCCTCTCCCTCCCCCTCCCCTTTTTCCTCCCCTCCCACCTCGTCTCCCTGCCCTGTATAGGACACTCGTTGAGTGAACGGGTCCACAAGATGCCGCTACCCAATCGGGCCAATTTTGAATAATTCATAGGTGAGTGGTGGCCTCCCAGTACTAACTATGATTAGCACTTACCTGAATTCGCCTTGTTGCACGGCTGCCTTTTATTACTTTTAACTTTAGTGAGTGCACCACGCACATTGAACGTACTTTCTTCTTTGGCACATGGAATGCCAGTAATACAACCTGATGCTCAGAGTACACACTATGTGGTATATTATAGATATGGCTGACCTGCTTGGGCTATGTGAGAATCCGGGCGGGTTTAATCATGTTGTAAGTGATTCCTTTATTTATGTTCCTTTGTTATAGATTGGCTACCGCACCCAAGGATGACATACCCCCACTGGTGCGACCTAACTGGTAATATCTAGGTTACTATACCCCATTATCAGTCGTTTAGTGTAGATTTTAACTTTCACATTAGGTCCTGAAGAATTGCCGTCTGATCCTTCCTGGGACAATAAGGGCAAGAAACATGTTGACCGCATGACACAGAGGGCAACTGACTATAGCATTACTTTAGACAGTCACCATTATATTTTTAATCAGGGTGGGAGACAGGAATATTAAATTGGTTGCCCTGATCCTTCAGTTCCCTGTTTTAACTCATGTGGTCTTTTTAGAAACCACAACACTACATGTCTACACTTTTAGGGCCCCTCACACACACACTCACCATATGGCAAAGAATAAAAGAACTCCGCCAAAGAGCCCCCTCTGAGGGTGCCAGTCGGGTTTTGCAGCGCCGACCCGACGAGGAGCATACCCATTGATGAATCATAACACCCTGCGGGCTGGGTGTGTGAGGGCCCTAATTCCGCAAGGAAAGATTCCCAATCCTCCCTCTTGGTAGCCAACTTCCTGCACTTACTTCACAGCCAAACTCAACTTTCTTAGGAACTGCATACTCCTTTCCTTGTTACTAGGCCCAAGGTAACCCCATGGGCAGGGTGCAGTACATGATATAGGTAGGACATTTAATAGTGTGTGTGACATGTCCGGATAATGATATACTGTGTATTTTATTTTTCACTATGGAAAGGCTATCTGTCCCCTAGGCTTATTATTGGGGTTGCACTGTAACATTTTTACATGTGTAACTTGTAATAGGGACAAGATTGGAAAATGAAGTTTAGACTCATGGAACTCAGAATTTATTAACACACTTTTTGGTGAAGGCAGTTTTTAAATCCTGTGTTTGAAAATGCCACTTTTAGAAAGTGGTACAAAAGGGGGTGGTGATGGACGGAGCATCTGAGCCAATCAAACACTCCCACCCAGTCAAGAGATCTGGGTTTAATCCATCACCGTTCTTTAGCCCACTCTGCCACCCCAGTTCAGACATGGCCATATGCAAATCAGTCTGACCCTGTGCCTCATGGGAACAGTCCAGCCCGAACTGCCAAGCCATGCCTTCCCTGGACCGGAAACAAGCTTCCGAGGACCGGTTTCTGGCATTTCAGACGTCTTCAGCCCGGCTTGCTTGAATCCAGTGGCAAAGTGAGCAAGGGACTCACGACTGAGCATACCCTGTCAACTTATGGTGAACAAAGCGGTACAAAAGGGGGTGGTGATGGACGGAGCATCTGAACCAATCAAACACTCCCACCCAGTCAACAGATCTGGGTCTAATCCATCACCGTTCTTTAGCCCACTCTGTCACTGGATTCAAGCAAGCCGGGCTGAAGACGGCTGAAATGCCAGAAACTGGTCCTCGGAAGCTTGTGGTGTACCCTAAATGATGTGTGCCCTAACGGCTATCTTTTCCATGCACAGTAATGTGTTTTTTATGATGGTTCATGACACCCGCAACCTATAAGTGGTTGCACATTACACTAAATGTGGTGTATATTTTCCCAACGTTGCTATAACCTGTGCAAGTTATGAAGGTGTCCTTCAGTACACCACGTGTTGCCCTGACAATGGCCTAGTTGACAACAAGGATTTACGCCCTATGCTTTGTAATGACCATTGTCTATGGCAAAGTGAATTATGTGATCTCAATGTGATTTACATACTACAAAGTGATTTATGGTCTATGGCCCCGATTCACAGAACTATCTTAAGACAAAATCCTAAACTTACTACCATTTTGTTATTCCCATAAGGAACTTACTCATTGCTGAGTAAGTGCCTTCGGTGAATACCAAAATGAGTAAGTGCCTTCTGTGAATACCAAAATGAGTAAGTGCCTTCTGTGAATACCAAAATGAGTAAGTGCCTTCTGTGAATACAAAAATGGTAGCAAGTTTAGGATTTTGTCTTAAGTTAGTTCTGTGAATCAGGCCCATTGTGTTTTATGTAAGAGTACAAAGGATATTTTTATATAACCTTGTGTGGAGTCTTTTTGTGGTGTGCCTAGGTCATCACGTGTGTATGTGTGTGTGTTACACAAACGGTTTACACATTGCCTCTGGGATAAGCCGGACTTCTCTGCCTAGCTACCAAAGGGACTCATGGTTAACTTGGGTGTGTAACTGCCTTAACCCGAGTAGAGAGGTGGGTTCTGGCTAGATTAGGTGTACACCCTAGCCGACCAGAAAGTCCCATTTCTAACACTTACACTCTCTGGAAATTACAGTCATGGCTTTATAAACCAGTCAGTCAAAAGGGAGGGGCCTAGAACTATTAAACGGTACAGTGCTTCTCACTTTAAATATTCAAAACAAATGTAGGAAGGGAACAGCCTTCCTACAATTGTTTTAATATTTATAAACAAGTCCACAAACTCCAAAGAAACAAAACTGTCAGGAACAGCTAGACACGCAAGGGTCAGAAAAATTTGGCAGGGGTGTATTCAACTCACAGCCACCATCGGTCAGCCCCAAAGGCATGAGACACATAATCAGAGCAATAAACTACTTGTGCAATGAATTAGAGGACAAAAGCATTTGATGACATGAAGCTGAACAAAAACGTTTCCAGTAAAACGAAGGGTCGAGCATCAACACGAAACGTCTTACGTCAGCACTATTACGCTCACAAAAAAACATGCAACTGACTCACCTAGGATACACGCTAAAAAGGGAGCACTAAAGCTGTCAGAAGGGAAAGTGATATTCATGCTATGAAGTCCACAGCTCGATGAAGGGGTGCCTTCTGGTGTAACCTGGAGCTTTAGGTCCTCCAAAGCCCCCCAAACGGAACACCCCATTAAGCACACCAATACCACAACATCCCCTGTACACGCCATCCTGCCAGGAAGAGGAGGAGCACTAAGCCTGCTGGGAAAGAGGCCTTGAAATACCACCAGGTGGGCGGGGCTTGTACTCCGACCGGGTGGGACTACTCGATAGAGCCCTTTCTGCTGCAGGTGTGTGGCCAGGGATCCGCGTGAAGCTGCCAATCAGGTGTTCTTCTCATGCGTCCGGGGAGCTGTTTTCTTCCGTTATCAAACAGCAACCAAACAAGCATTTACAATGCAATGGTCTCGGCATCATTAAAGGTAGAGCTATTGGCATTGCTCATGACATTTTTTTTTCTTTCAATCATAAATAAATGGCATTGTCATTTACATTGCCAATACACAGCACTCTGCACTCAACAGCACACACTACTCTGCACTCAACAGCACACACTACTCTGTACTCAACAGCACACACTACTCTGCACTCAACAGCACTACTCTGCACTCACTACTCTGCACTCAACATCACTACTCTGCACTCACTACTCTGCACTCAAAAGCACTACTCTGCACTCACTACTCTGCACTCAACAGCACTACTCTGCACTCACTACTCTGCACTCAACAGCACTACTCTGCACTCACTACTCTGCACTCACTACTCACTACTCTGCACTCACTACTCTGCACTCACTACTCTGCACTCACTACTCTGCACTCACTACTCTGCACTCACTACTCACTACTCTGCACTCACTACTCACTACTCTGCACTCACTACTCTGCACTCACTACTCTGCACTCACTACTCTGGAGTGGTGTGGCTCACTGGTTAGGGGCGGCAGACCCGGAAGCAGAGAACAGCCCGGGACCAGGGTTCAATTCCCGACGCGGCAGGGTCGTGGACCAGGGTCAGCGGACTCGATAATTCTCGAATCGGTGCCTACTCTAACCAGGGATCACACTCGGCAACTCTGGGCATTAGCTTGCCTCATCTCTACAACGGCCCCCCACATTCGCCGGGGATGCCTGGTTTCACCTTGGAGATACCCAGTAGGGACCATCTCACAGGGATAGCCAGGACGGGTTCCCCAGCGGTCTACAGCGCCACGACGCCTCAGGGCAGCAGTGCGCTTTACAAGACCACATACATTACATTACTCTGCACTCACTACTCTGCACTCACTACTCACTACTCTGCACTCACTACTCACTACTCTGCACTCATTACTCTGCACTCACTACTCACTACTCACTACTCAATACTCTGCACTCACTACTCACTACTCTGCACTCACTACTCACTACTCTGCACTCACTACTCACTACTCTGCACTCACTACTCACTACTCTGCACTCACTACTCACCACTCACTACTCACTACTCACTACTCTGCACTCACTACTCTGCACTCACTACTCTGCACTCACTAGTCTGCACTCACTACTTTGCACTCACTACTCACTACTCACTACTCTGCACTCACTACTCTGCACTCACTACTCACTACTCACTACTCTGAACTCACTACTCACTACTCTGAACTCACTACTCACTACTCTGCACTCACTACTCACTACTCACCACTCACTACTCTGCACTCACTACTCTGCACTCACTACTCTGCACTCACTACTCTGCACTCACTACTCACTACTCTGCACTCACTACTCTGCACTCACTACTCTGCACTCTGCACTCACTACTCTGCACTCACTACTCTGCACTCACTACTCTGCACTCACTACTCTGCACTCTGCACTCACTACTCTGCACTCACTACTCACTACTCACTACTCTGCACTCACTACTCTGCACTCACTACTCTGCACTCACTACTCACTACTCTGCACTCACTACTCACTACTCACCACTCACTACTCACCACTCACTACTCACTACTCTGCACTCACTACTCTGCACTCACTACTCTGCACTCACTACTCTGCACTCACTACTCTGCACTCACTACTCTGCACTCACTACTCACTACTCTGCACTCACTACTCTGCACTCTGCACTCACTACTCTGCACTCTGCACTCACTACTCTGCACTCTGCACTCACTACTCTGCACTCTGCACTCACTACTCTGCACTCACTACTCTGCACTCACACTATGCACACTCACTCTGCACTCACTACTTCACACTCTGCGCACTCTGCACTCGCACTCACCTTCTGCCTCACAGAGGGATGAAGTGAGCGCCGTTCTACTGGGCAGATCTGGGGTCGAGTGTGAGATTCTATAGCAAAGTGTTTAGAAATGAGGAAACACACGATTTAAAGCGTAGTTAATAAAATGGGGAATCAAATGCAGAGGAGCAGGCAAAATGGCAGTATTATTCACCTGTGCCCGACCTGGTGGGAGAAGAGAGGAAATGTCCTCCTGGGCAATCAGTTGCAGACTTGGTTGGAATGCCCCCGGCCCTCCTGAAAGCTGGCTTTCAGGCATAGCAGCTTTCATCCAGACTCTCACAACATGACCGCGCGGGAGATTCTGTCACAAGTGTAGACCAAACCTGCTGCCGCAGCAGGAGCACAGCAGTGGCCTTTTATTTCGGTTTTAAACGTCTGAGGTTCTCACAGCAGCAGTCCTGTAACTCCCGAACCGAAAACCTCCTCCCTCGCAAACATCAAAGAGCATAATCACAAGCTAAGGATCAACGGGCGCGAAACAGCGCGGTGGGCGCGCACGAGACGCAGCGTGGGCGTGCACATCAGCTGAAGATCGCCGGAGAAGACACCGAGTCTGCCTGCTGCCATGACTGACCTGCTGCGGAGGGACAGAGCCCGGTGAGTGGGGGTAGAGGGGGGGCGGCAGAGAGGGAGTGGGCAGAGAGGGAGGGTGTGTGTGTGTGTGTGTGTGTGTGTGTGTGTGTGTGCGTGCGTGCGTGAGTGTGTGCTTCCGTGAGTGTGAATGTGGAGCAAGAGATGTGCACGGCTCCAGGAGGCTCGGCGTGCGCGTTCACGATGGGCAATCGGCGCTCGTCCCCCAGTCTACGTCCCTTCAGACCCATCTTGGCTGCAATGGGTCTCGAAGCCGAGACCTAAAAAGAGGAGAGGGATGCAACGCTGATGTTTTGTATTTGAGATGCACCTACGTTTTCTAAAAGATTTAATAGAAGCAGTAAATATTCATGTTCATTTACTAATCTCAGTAGTCACTGGTACGACTAAAACCAGATCTTAACGTGTCCAGTTCTGCAGCTCAATATAGAAAACAAAACACGGCAATCTCGTGCAATGGTGTTATTTATGAAAGTGGGGGGAACAAAGTAACAAGCATTTGCAATGCAATAGGTCTCGCATTATGAAAGTTTGAGCTTTTGGTCTTGTAAATGACATTTTTTTTTATTTATGTGTTGGTTTTGAAAATATCTAAATTAATAGCTTTGTCATTTACAATGCCAATAGTTATAACTTTCGCAAATGTGACACCTATAGCATTTGTAATGCAACGTTTTGTATTTACGTGACTTAGATGTATTGATATTACAAATAACAATGGCTTTTAATTTTTTTAAATAATTAATACTTAAATAAAAGTGATTGTAATTTATAATGGCAATAGCTTAAACTTTTGTAAATAACTTTTGTGAAGATTATGTTCAGTGTATTTTATTGTGATGAAAATCTAAGAACAGAAGTGAAATATTTACATCTTTTTGTGACATTTGTAATAAAGCTTGAAACATTGAGAGAACATATTTGAACCAGGTGTTGTTGAATGGTTGCACAGATTGATGCTGTGATGGCGCGGAGTGATGTTGTTAGGGCGCTGAGTGATGCTGTGGTGGTGCTGAGTGATGCTGGGGTTGCTCTGAGTGATGCTGGGGTTGCGCTGAGTGGCGCTGTGGTGGTACTGAGTGGTACTGTGTGGTGCTGTGGTGGTGCTGAGTGGTGCTGTGGTGGTGCTGAGTGATGCTGGGGTGGTGCTGAGTGATGCTGTGGTGGTGCTGAGTGATGCTGTGGTGGTGCTGAGTGATGCTGTGGTGCTGCTGAGTGGTGCTGTGGTGGTGCTGAGTGATAATGTGGTGGTGCTGAGTGATAATGTGGTGGTGCTGAGTGGTGCTGTTGAATGGTGCTGTGGTGGTGCTGAGTGGTGCTGTGGTGGTGCTGAGTGGTGCTGTTGTGGTGCTGAGTGATAATGTGGTGGTGCTGCGTGGTGCTGTGGTGCTGCTGAGTGATGTGGTGGTGGTGCTGTGGTGGTGCTGTGGTGGTGCTGAGTAGTGCTGTGGTGGTGCTGAGTGGTAGTGTGGTGGTGCTGAGTGAAGATGTGGTGGTGCTGAGTGGTGTTGCTGTGGTGGTGCTGAGTGGTGCTGTGGTGGTGCTGAGTAGTTCTGTGGTGGTGCTGAGTGGTGCTGTAGTGGTGCTGAGTGATGCTGTAGTGGTGCTGAGTGGTGCTGAGTGGTGCTGTGGTGCTGAGTGGTGCTGTTTTGGTGCTGAGTGGTGCTGTGGTGGTGCTGAGTGATGCTGTGGTGGTGCTCAGTGGTGCTGTAGTGGTGCTGAGTGGTGCTGTGGTGGTGCTGAGTGATGCTGTGGTGGTGCTGAGTGGTGCTGTGGTGCTGCTGCGCGATGCTGTGGTGGTGCTGAGCGGTGCTGTGGTGGTGCTGAGTGGTGCTGTAGTGGTGCTGAGTGATGCTGAGTGGTGCTGTGGTTGTGCTGAGTGGTGCTGTGGTGGTGCTGTGGTGGTGCTGAGTGGTGCTGTGGCGGTGCTGAGTGATGTTGTGGTGGTGCTGAGTGGTGCTGTGATGGTGCTGAGTGATGCTGTGGTGGTGCTGAGGGTGCTGTGGTGGTGCTGTGGTGGTGCTGAGTGGTGCTGTAGTGGTGCTGAGTGATGCTGTGGTGGTGCTGAGTGATGCTGTGGTGGTGCTGAGTGGTGCTGTGGTGCTGCTGCGCGATGCTGTGGTGGTGCTGAGTGGTGCTGTGGTGGTGCTGAGTGGTGCTGTAGTGGTGCTGAGTGATGCTGAGTGGTGCTGTGGTTGTGCTGAGTGGTGCTGTGGTAGTGCTGCGTGGTGCTGTGGTAGTGCTCTGGTGGTGTTGAGTGGTGCTATGGTGGTGCTGAGTGATGCTGTGGTGGTGCTTAGTGGTGCTGTGGTGGTGCTGAGTGATGCTATGGCAGTGCTGAGTGGTTCTGTGGTGGTGCTGGTGCTGTGGTGGAGCTGAGTGGTGCTGTGGTGGTGCTGAGTGATGCTGTGGTGGTGCTGAGTGGTGCTGTGGTGGTGCTGAGTGATGCTGTGGTGGTGCTGAGTGGTGCTGTGCTGGTGCTGAGTGATGCTGTGGTGGTGCTGAGTGGTGCTGTGGTGGTGCTGGACCGTATAAGCATTTAGTTATGCAGCAGAATATTCTTGGTGCAACAATATCAACTGTTGCATGGCTAAACACTTATAAGGTCCCAAATGCGAGACCTATTGGCTATGCCACTAAAATACAACAATTACCCAAACTGTTAATCATGTCTAAGTATCGCGGCTCCGAAATGGGATGGGCCTCAAAATGTAAAAAATTAATTTTTTCACAACCAAACAACGTAACGTGCTGAGTATTGACAAAAGTTAAACCAAGGAATTACGCATAAAATGTACCCAGCATTGCCACGTGAAATCAACATAAAGATCAAAGACATGCAGCAAAGATACCTGGGAATAAAATGCGCAACAAACCATGTTCTCAAGCCGCATATTCACTCAGTGGTTGTATAAGGATAACAGGGAAGGCAGTGATTTCTTGTACATACAATGGCTACTCAAAAGCCGGCTCTGATCGTACCGGTGGTAGTGAGAATGCTGGTGGGGAGGGAGGAGCCAAGCTGGCAACCGTGATGGCCGCTTAGGCTCCCGGCTCCGGGTTCCTTCTCTCCGTGCGCAGACATCCTGATTCCTATCCTAAGCGGATGTCGCAGATTTGTGGAGGCGATGTGCTGTGGTCACCGGCAATATGCTCCGGAGGTCCCGGCCGGCGGTAGAAACGCAGCAATTTCCCCTCGGCCTTTCCGGCCATTAGGGTGCTGAGGCCGGGGCCTCGAGTGCGCAGTGAGGCCGGCCACCAACGTGACTATCTCGGCCAAGAGCGGGTGACAGATGCGGTCGGCCTGCATTGGAAGTCCGCTTGACCGTCTCCTGGGGCAATTGTCCAGCCCACTTCGTGGGACGACATCGCGAGACGCACGGCGCTGCGTGTTGGGGGACAGCTAAGATCGTCCTGTCCTTCTTTGTCGCTGAGCGCGGCCATTGTGTTGGTTCCCCACCGAGACTCGTGGGCAGCCCAGTGTGCGAGACGTGATCCTGCCTTCCACATCAAGGGATCCGGCCGGAGTCGTTTGTCCTGCAGTCCACTATCCCTGGCATTGGTTGTTCCGGGAAACATCAGGCCGTTCTACGCTCCTTTGTTCTGGACCCAGCCCGGGGCACTACGGGGCTAAATTACATCAGGGTAGCTATGCCGGGAGGCTGCGCCCTAAGTCAAGGACCTCCGTCCGGGAGGGAGAGTGCTGTGGTTCATGGTGTTGCCCCACACACACATGGGAAGGAGCCCGATTTGAAAGATCTCATGGCTGCATTGGACTCCCTTCGCATGGCTCTCATTGGCGGCGCCTGTGCTTTGGAAATGAGGCTGGACGCCATTGCTTCTTTCTTGGGACAGGAAGACTTGCGCTGCCCGCAATGGCATAATGCTGGCATTGCACCATTCTCCGCGCGGTGTGTTTCATCTTTCCCAGTGGTACTGACTGACCCGAGGTGCTGTGCGGACGACTCTAAAGAGCCTAGATCTACTTTCCATATGTTCGACTATCACCAGACAGCTCCTAATATTACCCGGACATCGCAACTGATACGGCCCGTTACAGTGTTCCTTTCTTCGATACTTTGTAGTCTACACTTGGACCGCAGGAGTTATGAAGGGACAGCAATGGCATGCCTCGATCCTTGCAGGACATGGACGGTTGCTTCTCGATTGTTTGCAAATGAGGGGGGATGAGCGGCTATGTTTGCCCGGGCGGTTGGGCTTAAATGTATGTTCTCGAATATTGCTCGCTCAGCTGGCGCATAAGGAAGGGCCGGATAGAAGGGGACAGGGTTGAAAACTGTGTGCTGCACCGGGACTGATAATTGGCTGGTAGAAACGTGTTTTTTACGGAGCTCATGCTAGTGCCCAGGACTCGCATAACCTGTCTGTATACTGTTTTGAGTTTATCTTCCACGATTTGGCTCTGCTTTTAGGACATTCATAGTGCGCAGGGGGGGGGGGGGCGGGGGCCAATTAGAATGGCCCTCCTCCGCTTTCTTTCCTTACTGGCCTCCGGGCTGGGCGGGGGGATTTTCCTATCTTTGGGAGGGGTTTCTTTTTATTTTTGGGGCGACAGGCACGCTGCTAGGGGTTAGTCTGTAGCCATCTGCAGGGCTGCAGGGTCGGGGGTTGGGGGGGTCTTGTCCGTTTTTTCATTTCTATGGCCTTTTTGTTCCTTCTTTTCTCTTTTCTTTCCTTTCAGTAGTACACTGGGTTACTTTTCTGTCTAAATGGTTCTTTCTTTCTCCTTTCTGTAACTATATTTCGGGTACTCTTTTTACGGGCGACAGGCACGCTGCTAGGTGGGGGTAAGCCATAGCCTCTGCAGGGGTGCAGGGTGGGGGGTAGGGGGAGGGTCCTCTTTTTTGTTTTATTGTCCTTTCTTAGTTTCTAGGGGTCCTTTTTCCCTCACTTATCTATTTCTTTGTTTCCTTTATCTTTTCTTTCTTCTCTTGGGTCAGTATGGAGGTCAAGTATTGCGCCTCTTGTCGTATCTGTACTCTGGGATATTGCTAACTTTATTAAGGTGGTCTTGCGTTCATGGGGTGGGCGATGACTGGTGCGAAATGTGATTAGATATTCCTTTATCCTGATATGTGTACTGTAGCACCGGCACTCCGATAATGATTATTAGCTCTGTGGACATCCTGACGCGTGCATTGCCCACTCTGTGCCCTTAGGTTGATTGTATGACATCTGATCCTTTCTATTATATATTTTAAAATGAACCTTATCTGATCCTTTAACTCAGTGGTCACGTCTATTCGAAGTGCTTTCTGTAATATATGCAGTATGTTGTAATGGTGAACTACTGAGGTGCTCTCTGGTTGACGAACGTGCTACAAATTGATTTCGAGGCCGGCCAGGATGGTTGTAGGCCCGTAACTGTATTCATACGATGCACAATAAAGGTTTAAAAAAAAAAAAAAAAAAAAGAATGCTGGTGGACATTAGAAGCGCCACTGTTCAACTAATTCATTACTGATTACTGCAACTCATCCTACAATACAAATAGTAATTTCATTGAATTCACTTCCATGAGACCAACATGCTTCGCAGTAAGAGTGAGAGCATTGTTTACCAAAAGCTATTTTGGCAGTTGTTGTTACAAACTGGGGGTTAAGATGATGACTATATGTATCTAATCTCAAGTAAAGGTAAATTAATACAGCCATTAAGAAAATGGTCTTTAGAGGGTAGCACAGATGAAGTCTGTTTAATAAGAATTGAAGACTAAACTGTCATTGTCACTATCTTCACATCTTGATTAAACAAGGAAACAAGACCACCTGGGCTCCAACGTTTTCATAGTTAATATTTCAAGCTGGGTGTTTAAAGCAGAAAACGAACCGCGGACGCTAAAACTGAACAGTACAAGCAAAAATGTGTGTGCCAGGATGTGGTGTTCTCTGCAAATCTCTGACATTTCAAAGTGTAAGCGTTTATTTTTTGCTTTTTTAAGACACGGGTGGAAAAGAGCAATTAGCTCTCTAAACTCAAACAAGGGGTAGGTAATACACACTAATGCTGATAAGCACAGAGCTGTGGAAAGGAGGTTGTCACCATATGGGGTGTGATTGAGAAGTGAGCTCAAGCACGCGCTGGGGAAGCGTCGCACTTGAGTACCTCACATGCATTGGGGACAATCCTCGCTGGTTTCAAGAGCTGTTTTGCCTACAATACTCTCGCAGAACAACGCATGCACGTTGGTTCAGCGAGACCTAAAAAAGGTAAAGAAGGCAGTACGTCGATATTCAAAATCCCGCGGACTTTTTTTTTTGTTTAGTAAATTTTTATTAAAAACCCGCTGACTTTAAACATGGAATTGCAAGTGACAAGTTTCTTGTGTTGCCTATAAATCGCTCTCACATCACCAACGCTGCCAGAAGTCCCTTCATGTTATGTATGATAACTTCATCCAGTCCTAACTTTCTATTACCTCCGGCAGTATGTATTCGAGATTTGTGGTTTCCCTTCTAACATCAGGAGTACGTGTTCTAAAAGTGCGCGCAGGTCCAGTGGCAGCTGGTGCATTTCAAAGCGGTGAGGTCGAAATATTATACACAAGTATAATGAGTGAGCAAAGAGAGAGAGCCCAAAGTGCAAAGGGAGGGTGGGGGGAGGGCATTTCCCCCCACAAGAACATTTTGAAAAAAATTGATTAAATTGGCGGATTTTGTATCACATATTTACTGCAAATTTTTTGAATAAAGGGAATCCAACTATAGCATTTTAAAGCACAAGTGTTAAAAAAAATTAAAAGCAAGTAAAAAATTAGCCCAATCCAGCCTGCATTTGCTGTTGGTTGCCCGTCCACCTATCGACCATCGCTGCTTGCCCACTAAACTCCATTGCATAGATTCCCTCCTCCCCGACTGCTTTACATATTTTTTTGTGAAGTTTTATATAGTGCCAACACCACCCGGAAGTAGTTACATTAGCACCAGTAACTTTTTTTGTGCAGTTTTATATTGCGCCAAAAGAACTCATTCATTTTTGTAGGCATGGGGAGATTAAGTGATTTGCCCAGAATAGGTAATGTTAAGCTGATGCTAAAAGTCAAACCCAGTTTCCCAGCTCTGTAGACCGCAACTGTGGCCCTTACTCCACATCCTCACCCTAGCATTGGTTTCAGTCCCACATTTTGTTATTATGAACAAACCACTTAATCTCCCCCTGGCACACCCACATTTCCTGTTGATAGCCTGTCCACCTCCTGCCCAACGCTGCTTGTCTCACTGAACTCCGTTGCACAATCAATCAATCAAAGGGGCAGATTTATGAGGCGCTTGCGCCTCCTTGCGCCGCAATTGCGTCACTTAATGTGACGCAACGGCGGCGCAAACAATGCGCCCTATTTACAACGTGACGCATCTAGGAGATGCGTCACGTTGGAAATCCCTGCGCCATGAGGAGGCGTTCCTGCGCAGGGGGGGGCGTTCCTGCGCAGGAACGCCTCCTAAAAGTGGCTGAGTGAAATCTATGAGATTTCACTCAGTCACTTTCTACGTCAATTCCTTACGCCTGCTTGAAGCAGGCGTAAGGGTGACGCACCATGCATGAAAGAGGTGGCTCCTGTGCATTGCAGGAGTCATGTCGCACTTGCAACATGACTCCTGCAATGCGCCGCCCGTACGCCGAGAGATGCGTCACGCATCTTCACTAACTTGCACTATGGTGCGCCGCATCATAAATGCGGCGCACCATGGGTGGCGGAGCAGAGGCGCACTGTGGCGCATGTTAACTGGCGCATCCCTGGGGATGCGCCAGTTAACATAAATCTGCCCCAAAGTATTTATAAAGTGCCCTACTCACCCGTGAGGGTCTCAAGACGCTGGGGGGAAGGGTGCTGCTACTGCTCGAACAGCCAGGTCTTGAGTAACCTCCTGAAGGTAAGCAGGTCCTGGGTCTGCAGCAGGTGTGTGGGGAGGCTGTTCTAGGTCTTTGCGGCGAGGTAGGAGAATGATCTGCCGCCGGAGGTCGTTCTTCGGTTGCGGGGGACGGTCGCGAGTGCGGTTCAGGGTGTAGAAGGCAAGTCGTCTGTTGAGGTATGCCGGTCCGGTGTTGTGGAGTGCCTTGTGTGCGTGGGTGAGGAGCTTGAAGGGGATCCTTTTGTTGAAGGGAGCCAATGCAGGTTTCTTAGGTGAGGTGTGATGTGGCTGTGGCGAGGAATGTCGAGGATCAGGCATGCAGAGGGTGTTTCCGTAGTCCAGTCTGCTGATGACAAGGGTTTTGGTAACCATTCTTCTTGTTTCGGTAGGGATCCATCTGTAGATCTTGCAGAGCATGCCGAGGGTGTTGAAACAGGAGGATGAGGCAGAGTTGACCTGCTTGGTCATGGAGAGTGTGGAGTCGAGGGTGAATCCCAGGTTGCGTGCGTGGTCGGTGGGTGTCGGTGCTGCTCCCAGAGAGGTCGGCCACCAGGAATTATCCCAGGCTGAGGGGGTGGAGCCGAGACTGAGGACCTCCGTCTTGTCAGAGTTCAGCTTCAGACGGCTGTTCTTCGTCCATTCGGCGACAGCCTTCATTCCTTAGTGGAGGTTGGTTTTGGTGGTGACGGGGTCCTTGGTGAGGGAGTGGATCAGCTGGGTGTCGTCGGCATAGGAGATGATGTTGAGGTTGTGCAGTCGGGCTACGTGGGCCAGGGGTGCCATGTAGACGTTGAACAGGGTCGGGCTGAGGGAGGATCCTGGGGGGAAGGCCGCAGATGATCTCGGAGGCTTTGGATCGGAAAGGCGGGAGGCGGACACTCTGGGTTCTGTCGGAGAGGAAGGCGGTGGTCCATTCCAGAGCCTTGTTTTGGATCCCTGCATTGTGGAGGCGGGTGCGAAGGGGCGGTGGCAGACTGTGTCGAAGGCAGCTGAAAGGTCCAGGAGGATGAGGGCCGCGGTCTCACTGTTATCCAGCAGGGCCCTGATGTCGTCGGTGGCGGCGATGAGGGCAGTTTCGGTACTGTGGTTGCTGCAGAACCCGGACTGGGATGGGTCCAGGATGTTGTTCTCCTCGAGGTGGCGGTTCAGTTGTCCGTTGACGATCTTCTTGATGACCTTTGCCGGGAACGGGAGCAGGGAGTTGGGCCGGAAGTTCTTGAGGTCTTTCGGATCCGCCTTGGGTTTCTTGAGTAGGGCGTTGATCTCGGCGTGTTTCCAGCTCTCTGGGAAGGTTGCGGTCTCGAAGGAGGTGTTGTTGACCTTGCGGAGGTGGGGTGCAATGGTGGTGCTGGCTTTGTTGAAGATGTGGTGTGGGCAAGGGTCTGACGGGGAGCCAGAGTGAATGGTGCTCATGATTTTGATGGTGTTGCTGTCGCTCACGTTGGTCGAGGCGCGCAGGGGGTTGATGTGGATGTTTGCAGGAGGGTCTGGGGTGTCAGTGGCTGTCGGGGCGGTGTCGTTGTTGAAGCTGTCGCGGATGTCTGCGATCTTGCGGTGGAAGAAGGTGGCTAGGGAGTTGCACAGGTCTTGCGATGGTGGGATGACGTTGGAGTTGGAGCTGGGGTTGGAGAGTTCTTTCATGATATTGAAGACCTCTTTGCTGTTGTGTGCGTTGTTGTCGAGGGGGACTTTGAAGGAGGTTCTTTTTGCGGATCGGATGAGGTGATGGTGATCATAGAGCCATTATATTCACAACTAAGTCATCGTCCCAATCAATGGCAGGGACTAAATTACCCGTGACATATACATATCAAGATTGGGCAAAAATTGATGTTGACTATTTTCAGACATCATTACTGGAAAATAGGCCAAACATGGTGGCCGATACCAATACGTCAGAGCATAACTTAACCTCATGGATAACTAAGGCTGTAAACACAGCGGCAACTCTAAAAACTACTTCCTCGAGAAGGAAAAAGCCTTCCGAACCATGGTTCTCTGACACGTTGAGGAAACAAAAACAGCTATGCAGAAGAATAGAAAAACAGTGGAGGTTAAACTACGATAAGGATCTGAAAAAGAAGTACGCTCATTCATTGGCTACATATAAAAAACTAATTATTGATGAAAAGAGCAGCTATTATACAGCCAAAATTTTGGCAGCAAGAAATTCTAGCAAAGAGCTTGTTGCCACCGTTAAAAAATTTGCCGAACTTCCGGCCAAAGCCAAAACAGACAACAACCCAGATTTCTGCAATGTGTTGAGCCAGGCTTTTGCCGATAAGGTGTAGACAGTTTATAATACTTTCTCAAATAGAAATCCCCCTCCTAATGAACTCCCTTCCTTAAGGAGAGATTCTTATTTGACCATACCCAGTTTCTCCTTCTCCCCCCCCCCCCAAGGGATCAGATCATCCAAACTGTAAAGAAAACGAAATCTGGGGCCCCTTCAGATCCTTGCCCCCCTAAAATATTTCATCTTTTCCCTGAGATTCTCAGAGAACAATTAAGCCAACTGTTCTCTGAGATTATACTCCATGGAGAGTTCCCTGAGGCATGGAAGATAGCATCTGTGCTACCCCTGTTAAAAAACCCTCTCCTGGACCCTGATGATTCCAACAATTATCGGCCTATCTCTAGAATTCCTTTTTTTGAAAGGTTCTGGAGAAGATGCTCAACATCCAGCTTACTGCCTTTATCTCCTCAAATAATTTGTTAGACGACTCGCAATACGGATTTAGAGAGGGCCACGGAACAGAAACTGCCTTAATCACTGGAAGTGAGGAACTCAGGAAATCATTGGATGAAGGAGAGAAGGCCGCCCTGATATTGTTAGATCTATCGGTGGCCTTTGATACCGTCAATCATAAAATATTAATTGCTAGATTGTCTGAGCTGGGTATACAGGAATCTGCTACTACTCTACTGACATCATATCTCACGGAGAAATCCTTCCGAGTTGAAATAGGCGGAGCCAGCTCCTAAACTTTCGATCTGCAATGCGGTGTGCCGCAGGGCTCGTCCCTGAGCCTTACGCTTTTAAATGTCTGCGTTGCCCCTTTGGCTGCATTGATTAGACAGTTTGGGTTTTCTGTAATATCTTATGTAGACGATACGCAAGTGGTTGTATCAATAACGAACAATGAGGATGAGACTGCCGACCGTTTTAACAACTGTATGTCCCATGTCAACATCTGGATGCAATCCAATTATCTAAAACTCAACAGTGGCTAGACCGAAGTACTGTTGTTGGGAGCCAATCTTCCAACTTGGTCCCCGAAATGGTGACCAACAGAGTTGGGTGAGTGCCCAACACCAGTCTTAAAGGCAAAAACTTTAGGGGTGACCTTTGACTGTCAGCTGACTTTTGACAGCCAGATCAACTGTCTTACCACCAGTTTCTGGGGCATATTAAAAATTATCTGGAAGATCCGCTCCTTTAGCCCCCCTGAGGTTCTAAAAACATTGGTGATTGCCCTCGCCATCTCTAGGCTAGATTATGGCAATGCCCTTTACATGGGGATTCAAATACAACATCTGAAAAACCTCCAAATTCTGCAGAACGCAGCAGCAAGACTGATTTTGGACATTCCCAAACAGGAATCAGTATCCCAACAACTAGGAGTTCTGCACTGGTTGCCGGTAAGGAAAAGAATAATCTTTAAGTCACTGTGTATCACGTTTAAGGCACTCCAAGGAAGGGGCCCTTCTTACCTGACGTCACGCATAAAATACTATGTGCCATCCAGGAACCTGAGATCTGCAGAGTTAAAACTGCTGCAAGTCCCCAGGTTTAAGCAGGCACGGTGGGGAGGCCGGAGCTTCTTTCTAAGATCTGCAAAATCGTTCAATCTTCTTCCACTAACAATTAAAAACAGCCTGAATCTCAAATCATTTAGGAAATCTGTAAAAACATGGTTATTTCTAGCAGATCTCTAAAATATACTTCTGCACACCCTTCTCATGCTCCCCCCTCTGAGTCCTCAGCGCCATGACGCCTCTGGATATTCGCTGCGCTTTATAAATCTAAAAATCAAATCAAATCAAATCTGCGGATGGTGTTCTTGTGGGCTGCGAAGCTGTCCGGTGTTTGTTTGCGGTGCCATTCCTTCTCGAGTTTGCAGCAGTATCGCTTGGAGGCCTAGAGGTCCATAGTGAACCAGTTGGCTCTCCTGTCCCTGTGTCTGTTGGAGGGCTTCTTGATCGGGGCGAGAACGTTGGCGCAGTCGTCGATCCATCACCTGAGGTTGTGGGCGGCGGTGTCGGTGGGGTCGGCAGGCGGGCTTCGGGCGAGGGTGGTGTTGAGCTGATCTTCGGTGGCTTTGCTCCAGCTGCGGCGGGAGATCTGCTGAGTGCGGTTGTGCGTGGTGGCTTTCCGGAAGGTGAAGTGGACGCAGCGATGGTCGGTCCAGTGGAGTTCGGTGGTGTGGCTGAAGGTGACGTGGGAGCTTGCGGAGAAGATGGGGTCGAGTGTGTGGCCGGCAGAGTGGGTGGGTATTGTGACGAGCTATCTAAGTCTGGGTTGGCAAGGTTGTCGATCAGGGCGGTGGAGTTGCTGTCATTGTTGTTCTCGAGGTGGAAGTTCAGGTCTCAGAGGAGCATGTAGTCTGTGGAGACAAGGGCGTGCATGCTGATGAAGTTGGCGATGGCATCGCTGAACTGTGGCCAGGGTCCGGGGATCTGTAGATGAGCGTCCCTCTGAGGGTGGTGTTGGGGTCAGTGTGGATCTGGAAGTGCAGGAGCTCGGCATTGCTGAGGGTGCCGTCGGTGCTGGTCGAAACCCTGAGGGTGTTCCTGTGGGCGATGGTGATTCCTCATCCCACATCGTTGGTGCGGTCCCTGCGGGTGATCTTGTAGCCGTCAGGGATGGCTATGGCGATGTCTGTCCCCGAGGAGGCGTTCATCTAGGTCTCTGTCAGGAAGGTGACGTCCGAGGCGGATGTGTCGAGCAGGTCCCAGAGTTTGACGGCGTGTTTGTGTGCGGAGCGGGTGTTGACTAGTAGGCATCTGAGGTGTTTGCACCCTGTCTGGGTGGGCGGGTTGGGGGCTTGGAGGCTGGTGAATCTGCATATCCTGCAGGATAAGGATCCCTGGGTGCGCTTCGGAGTGGCCTTTAAGCAGGTGTGGGGTCGTCCGGTGTTGAGAGCGTGGAGGGTGCTGGCGGTGTAGTGGTGATGTTTGGTGTGGCATTTGCGGGGACCAGGAGGTCTAGCGCTGGGCGCGGTCCAGGCGTGGATGGGTGCAGACGGGCTTGCCTTAGACGCGCCTTTTGCGTGCCAGCGGCGTGCCCGCTGCGCGCTTCTGCACAGTGACCGCCATATAAGGGGAGGTGGGAGGGAGGAGCAGCTGGGAGGCGGGGGTGGTGTGACGAATGGGCAAGCAGGGGGGTGGGGCCACAGGGGACTCAGCGGCGGGAAACGGGTGAAGGCAGGGGCAAGAAAAACAGAAGGCAAACAAGGGGGCACAGGGGTAACAAAAGAAACATTTTTTGTGTGCAACTTTATATAGTGCCAAAACCACTGGAAGGTATTGAAGTGCTTTATGTTAGCACCAGTTACTTTTTTTGTGCAGCTTTATATAGCACCAACACCACCCGAAGGTATTGGAGTGCTTTACATTAGCACCAGTTACTTTTATTTATGCAGTTTTATATAGTGTTAACACCACGCGCAGGTATTGGTGCAGTTTACTTCAGCTCCAGTTACTTTACACAAAGACACATTCATTTTTTTAGGAACTGAAAGATTACGTGATTTGCCCAAAATCAAGGATGTGTAGCCGACGCCAAAACTCGAACCCCAATTACCAGCTCCATAGTTAGCAGCTCTAGCCCTTAAGCCACATCCTCTCCCAAGAGGACACTATGGGCCAGATGTAGGTAGGCATTTACCGGTCGGTAACGGCCGAATTCGGCCGTTACCGACCGGTAAATGCAATTTGAGATGTAGGGCCCTGTATTTTACAGAATCGGTAAATTTACCGATCGGTAAATTTACCGATTCTGTAAAATACCGAATCGGTATTTTTTCCGATTCGGTGAAATTGATATGTAGGTGGGACTCTTCTGAGTCCCACAAGCATTACAGAATTGGTTTTTTACCATCAAATACTATTTGATGGTAAAATACCGATTCTGGTGTGCATGCACATGTGTGCATGCACACCTGTGCCATATGACAGGCAGACCTGCCCCTAGGGCTTGTATGCCTGCCACATGGCACCCAATCCTGTTTAGGGGGTGCCAGGGGGTGTCAAAGTGACACCCCCTGCACCCTTGTGAAATTCGGTATTTACCGATTCGGTAAATACCGAATCGGTAAAGCCTATTGATTTCTATGGGCTTTGAAGCCCATAGGAATCAATAGGCTTTACCGATTCGGTATTTACCGAATCAGTAAATACCGAATTTTACCGATTCGGTAAAAGGGAACATCTGGATTCCCTACATACCAACCCCTCACATTTACCGAATCTTAATTACCGAATCGGTAAAATTCGGTAATTTTCGGTAATTAAGATTCGGTAAATGTTACTTACCTACATCTGGCCCTATATCATTTCCCTAGCCTCAACCTCAGTTCCTCATTTTGTGATTACATATATATCACTTAATCTCCCTTAACACAACAGCATTGGAAAAGCCAGAAGGTGAAGGAGCTCGAGGCCTAGCCAGCATGCCAGGTTCTACACTAACACGTGCCAGATGCCATGTGTGTGCCTACTGTAGGACTGAGAATGAGAGGCTTCACACGAGGGAAGGCAGGGTGAACCGCAGCAGGCCAAAACAAAACTTCACACAAAACGCAGTCCCCTACGTACTTATTCTCCCCAGGCCGAGTGACTGGACTGCAGTGTCATGAACTATTAACCCACAATGTAGAAGAACCCAGAAGGATGTTACAATCACGCTGGGATATCTTGTAAAAACACATTATATGAGAAGCAGGGCATGAGGTGGGCTTCAGGGGTGGGGGGAAGGAGAGGAGGGTGGACGGTTAGGGGCACTTAAAACACAACATTTTTCCAACTAATCAACATTTTTTTAAGGCTTGTAAAACAGAGGCGAGAGAGGGTCCGTGTGTTTTTGTCATCGTGGCCATGTAAAAATCCCAGGTGAAATCCAAAAAACACTTACCATACCAACTGAAAGCACTTGTACCCATCTTTTTACCACATAATACATGTTTAAGGGTGTGTGTAACAGCCCAGAGCTCCCCCCACCCCTCCCACCGAAGCTAATCTCCTGACAGGCCTCTGCAACCCAGAGTTGAATCCCCACCAGTGTACAAAGTTACAAACTGATTGCAAAATGGAAAGGGCAGCCGCTCAGAACTGTTTGAAGGCATGGAAAAGTGAGTGATTGCTAATTCAACTGTCCATAGCACCTCATGGTAAAGTGATGAATTGTGTGCCTAGATAAAAATTTATTTTTGAATTTGACAGCTTGGCATGCCCTCACCCACTGTGGTGGTAGTTTGCAAAATGATTTTAAAAAAAACAATTCTGCCTCTTCTTATTCAACCTAACCTCTTCTGTCTGACCTCTCTCTTTGCTCCACCTACCTTTACAACTCTGTGTTCCTATACCCTCTATTTCAGCTCTATAATTCTCACCTATTTCTACCTCACCTCTCAATACACACAGTGACATTTGGCACGGCCCGCGGGTGACAAGACGGGCGCACAAAGAAGGGGGGTTAGGGCTCAGGCTACAATGTAAAAAAAAAAAAAATAACACCTACCGTGCCTCCTGGTCCCGCGTCTCTGTTCCTGCTCTCCTGCGTCCGACTCCAGGAACAGGAAGCAGGCAGCCAGGCTCCCTCTCCTAAGCCAATCAGAATGCTGCAATGTAGCGTTGTGATTGGTCTGGAGGGGTGGGCATGTTCTCCATGCAGGTTGTAATGCAGCCTGCATGGAGAACAGGTAATTGCGCATTTAGGAGTCGGCAAACCTCTCCTCGCCTGCACTGCAACCCGCCCCCTCATGCAAAGCTGCCGCAGCAAGAGGACATACTAAAATGATAATAACATTACGTTATTATCATTTTATTTTTCCTTTCTTAACTCCTGAATAGTAGTGGGGCTACACTCCTCTGCCTTAGCAGAGGAGCCGCCACTGAATACACCCCTCTGCTCTACCTCTCTCTACCTCTCCCTCACTTCTCTGTTTTCCTCTGTGTGCCTACTACTGCTTGTCTATCCCCCCTCTCATCAGCTGTCTCTGTGTCACTTCTCTCATTGTACCTCGGTGCTCTGTTTTAACGCACCTCCTTTTTCCTCCATCTTTTTAACTTATCTTTAACGCACCTCCTTTTTCCTCCATCTTTTTAACTTATCTCAAACTCACTCCTCTTGTTACCATACCTCACCTTTCTTGCTGTCTCTCCATCTTCCTATATAACACTTGTCTTTACCTCTCTTTCAGCCCTTTATTTATCTCTCTATTCTCTACCTCAGCTCTCCCTCTGCCTCATTTCTCTCTCTACCTTACTTCTCCCACTTCCCTTATGTTTTTCCATCGCCATCTCTCTTTTTCTACCAAGTCTTTCAATTTACTTCACCATTTGTTTTATGCCTCACATCTCTACCTCTGTTCTCCCTCTTTCTACCTCTCTCCCTCTAACTGACCTCACAATCCTACTCCGTTCCCACTATCTCTCTTTCTCTACCTAATTTTCTTTACCATTACCTCCTCCTCTCTCTCTTTACCTATTTATACGTCTCTCTACCATACATCTCTGTATCCACCACTCTGTCTATCTTCCATCTTTCTCTACCGCACCCTCTCTTATTCTTCTCTGCAGCTCCTTCTCTATTTTAACTTCTACTTGTTCTCTCTCATTGTACATCTACTCAGTGCTTAATTTGTGCCGGTGCTTTCCGGTGCTTAGCACCGGCACCTCCTATTTGACAGGGCCGGGTCTAGACCTAAGTGCCAACTTACATCGACGAGTACATTCTGTCTCCACTCTCCCCCGTAATGAGTGATTTGCCAATAATAAATCGATGCCTGCCCTTCAGTCAGTGCTGCCGGTGGGCGTGCCACTGATTGGGCTGGATTTGTTCCTGACTGGGTCTGCGCTTTGGCAGCGTGCGTAACCTATTTAGGTCTCGCCTATCAATGCGCTAGCGCATTGAGCTTGAGAGTTTATAGGGGCTTATCCAGAGTTTAACTAAACTGGCGATTTCATGCAGTGCACGTGGACACAACCACGCGCATTTCCCCACATCAAAGCCATCAGCCTCCCTCCCACAGGCTTCCCCAGCGTGCGCAGTGTGCGCTGGCCTCACTTCCCCTCCCCCCTAATTGCTTTTTTTCACGGCCGTGAGCTACATCAAAGGGTTTGGCTCCCCGCCCCCTGCTTCCCGGACGCTTCACAGGCCACCAGTAGTTGGGTAGTTCCTATGTCGAGAAATGCAGTGTTGGGAGATCGCCCGCATCCACTTTTCATTTCCTCTGCTGCAACTTTCACGGCTGCAAGGCCGTGTCTCGTTTTAACTTGTGTTCTCCTCCCCCCAGTGTCCTTTTTCTTTATTTTTAACTTGTTTGACGCCCTTTCGTTCTCCCACCCCTTGCTCGCATTTTTATTCACGGCCGGCCGTACTTTCACTTTCACGGCCGCCAGGCCGTGTCTCATTTTAACTTGTTCTGCCCATGCTTCTGATCCGTCCAGACTGTGCTGCTGGTATGGCCTCTTTTTCTGCGTTCCCACTGCCTGTAGCTCTCTTTAAAGTAGTTGGGTACTTCCTATGTTGAAAAATGCAGTGTTGGGAGATCGCCCGCGTCCACTTTTCATTTCCTCTGCTGCAACTTTCACGGCCGCCAGGCCGTGTCTCGTTTTAACTTGTGTTCTCCTCCCCCCAGTGTACTTTTTTTTATTTTAAACTTGTTTGACGCCCTTTCGTTCTCCCACCCCTTGCTCGCATTTTTATTCACGGCCGTACATTCACTTTCACGGCCGTCAGGCCATGTCTCGTTTTAACTTGTTCTGCCCATGCTTCTGATCCGTCCAGACTGTGCTGCTGGTATGGCCTCTTTTTCTGCGTTCACGCTGCCTGTAGCTCTCCTAAAAGTAGTTGGGTTCTTCCTATGTCGAGAAATGCAGTGTTGGGAGATCGCCCGCATCCACTTTTCATTTCCTCTGCTGCAACTTTCACGGTCGCCAGGCCGTGTCTCGTTTTAACTTGTGTTCTCCTCCCCAGTGTACTTTTTTTTATTTTAAATTTGTTTGACGCCCTTTTGTTCTCCCAACCCTTGCTCGCTTTTCACCGTGCCCCCCCCCACCTTCTCCTGGACAGTCCCCCCCAACCCGGTCCTTCCCTCCTTTACTGGCAATCCTACCCGATGACCTGTAGACTGACCCATTATTCAATGTTTTCTACTGTTGTAAGTGTGCAGCATATGGTCTAATGCGCTCTGCATTTCTTTCAACATTGATGAAGTTTGTTTCAGAATTTCAAGGCAAACGATGTATTTAGCAATAATGTTAAATTGACAAAGCCCGTGCTGCCGAGTTCACTGGCGCGCTTTCCGCCCTCCTCCTCGCATGACGTTACCCATTCGCATAACCACCAAGCCCATGCCACCTTCGCCCACTTGAACCTCCCGCTCCCTTGCAATTGCACTTTTCTTCTACCATTCACCCTCCATCCCACTGCGACTTTGGTCCCCCGCTGCGTCATCCCGACCCCCCCCATTCTGTGCCCCCCCGCAGTCCGGACGCCCTCCGCCTCAATGTTTTTTCCAGCCCTTTATGTAGTTTCGCATACTTGATCGGCTGTGAGTCTGTGTCTTCACAACCTCGGGGTGCAAGACTTCCGTCGGGGAACACTGTCCTTCTTAGGGCCGGATGTAGGTAGCCCTTTACCGATCGGAATCGGCCGAAAATACCGATTTTCGGCCGTTTCCGATCGGTAAAGGGCTAGGGAGATGTAGGTGCACATATTCGGTAATTTTACCGAATCGTTATTATTACCGAATCGGTAATAAGTACCGATTCGGTAATAATTACCGAATCGGTAATATTTACCGATTCGGTAATAATAACGATTCGGTAAAATTACCGAAAATGCTATGTGGGTAGCCAATTTTCTATTGGCACATGGCTTACAGAATCGGTATTTTACCATGGAATACAAATCCATGGTAAAATACTGATTCCTGTGTACATGCACATCTGTGCATGTACACATGTGCCATGTGACAGACAGACGTGCCCTTAGGGCATGTCTGTGTGCCACATTGCACACATGCCCGTTTTGGGGGTGCTAGAGGGTGTCAAAGTGACACCCCCTGCACCCTTGTGAATTCTTTAATTACCGATTCGGTAAATACCGAATCGGTAATGCCTAATCATTCCTATGGGCTTCAAAGCCCATAGGAATGAATGGGCATTACCGATTCGGTATTTACCGAATCGGTAATTAAAGAATTGTTAAGGATTCGGTAACGAATCCAGATGTTGGGACCTACATCCCATTTACCGATTTTGAAATACCGAATCGGTAAAATTCGGTATTTCAAAATCGGTAAATGGGATTTACCTACATCGGGCCCTTAATGTGTATTTCTTTCTCTTTACTTTTTTTTGCATCAAATGAAACTGCTCTGTTTTTAATTCTTTGTGTGTAAGGATTTAGCATTGGTGGCACGCAGAAGCCAAATGAAAGTTACGCTCATTTTGGATTTGATGCTCCAAGAGTGCCTCGAGCTGAGTCATAGGAAAGTGTCAGCTTTCAGCGACTTGCTCAGTTCTTGTAAATTGTATTCTGATGAAATGGGGAAATACGAGATAGAATCCTTGGATCGGCCTCAAATTTATCAACCTGAGAATCACGTACGGTAACGAGATTGGGCTGAAGGTGCTGCCTCTAAGCCTCCCTAACTCAACCCCAAGTAAAACACGCGTGACGCACCCGCAGTAAAATTCGCCTCTCTGAAATATTATTATACAGGTTTTAAGACGCTGTTAGTGGATTTGTCTCATGCTGGATTTAATTCTTCTGCCCCATTTTTAATTTTGGTTATTCAGTGCTGCCTCTATCTTAGCAATAATACGTTCTCTCCCCTTCTCTCCTTCTCTCCTCCCCATCCCGCCTCCTCCCCCGCTAACCACCCAGAATAATAACTTCACTACAGTATCCGTTGGGGTGGGCAAGAGCTCAGCTTGGCGATGTTGCTGAACTGAGGGTGCATGCGCGGTGACTCGTGAATGAGGATATGGCGGACTGAATTGCCGGGCACGGCTGGCTGGTGCGTGGAATTAAAAACAAGCATTGGAAATGCAATAGGTCTCGCATTAGAAGAGTTAGAGCTATTGGTCTTGTAAATCTAATAAGTTTTTTAAGTTTTAATTTTGTTATTGTAAATGCCAATATTTATAGAATTTGCAAATGTGACACCTATAGCATTATTTAACATTTTTTTGTGTCATTTGTAATAAAGCATATCAGTAGTAATAGCAAATCGAACTATCACTGTTTTGTCCGGCAGAAAGCACTTTAGTTGCAGAACGAATGTGCAAAAATAAAAAAAGTTTAGGATGAAAGCCACATACGTAGGAACACATATAAAAATACAGCACCAAACGTAACTCACATACATGTCTTCATATGCAATCAACTGGCTTATAGCCAACTCACTCTTGGATCTTCTCGAGGCGGACAGACTAAGTCACATAACATTGATGCGCTTGAACTTACAGCGCTTGGAAATCTGCCATGAAATGCTATACGTTGTGGCCACCTGAAGCGCCACCTCACGCAGTTTGCAGCCCTTGTCCCTTCGCATGGATGTAGGTGGCATTCATAAACAACAAATACACGTGTATAAACAAACTTTTTTCACTACTATGCCCATAGCGCCCTCAACTAAATAATTTAATTGTTCTGCTTTCCCTTGTATTTTGGACCTTACATTCTAATGAGACTGACAGTGTTCCCCTAAGAAGGGCCGGATGTAGGTAGCCCTTTACCGATCGGAATCGGCCGAAAATACTGATTTTCGGCTGTTTCCGATCGGTAAAGGGCTAGGGAGATGTAGGTGCACATATTCGGTAATTTTACCGAATCGTTATTATTACCGAATCGGTAATAAGTACCGATTCGGTAATAATTACCGAATCGGTAATATTTACCGATTCGGTAATAATAACGATTCGGTAAAATTACCGAAAATGCTATGTGGGTAGCCAATTTTCTATTGGCACATGGCTTACAGAATCGGTATTTTACCATGGAATACAAATCCATGGTAAAATACTGATTCCTGTGTACATGCACATCTGTGCATGTACACATGTGCCATGTGACAGACAGACGTGCCCTTAGGGCATGTCTGTGTGCCACATTGCACACATGCCCGTTTTGGGGGTGCTAGAGGGTGTCAAAGTGACACCCCCTGCACCCTTGTGAATTCTTTAATTACCGATTCGGTAAATACCGAATCGGTAATGCCTAATCATTCCTATGGGCTTCAAAGCCCATAGGAATGAATGGGCATTACCGATTCGGTATTTACCGAATCGGTAATTAAAGAATTGTTAAGGATTCGGTAACGAATCCAGATGTTGGGACCTACATCCTATTTACCGATTTTGAAATACCGAATCGGTAAAATTCGGTATTTCAAAATCGGTAAATGGGATTTACCTACATCGGGCCCTTAGTGTTGCCCAATGTCAAGTACTATATGATGGTGATGGGAGTTAAGTTGCGTGACCGGCCCTCGCAAGGAGTCAGTTGTTTCGGACTGCATTAGTGTAGTGTTATTGCCTCATGACTGGAGTCAGTGTTGTATTAGTCATGGGCAACAATTTCTGTGGGGCACAAGTCCTCGAGCACCAGCAATATTTCAGCTACTGGGCTTATAAAAGTGAACCAAACCCCAGGTTCTTCAAGGCTATAGAAGTGAGGACAGTGAGACTTTGATAGCATTTCCAAACAGATAGTTGATGCAGCTATACAATGTGACTACAGAAAAAGTGGAGATTGCAGTAGTATTATGACACAGGGTTCACACACCAAGGGTGTTTTTATTGTCATGGGTAGTAAAGTTTTGAACATGCTCTATTGGTTTAGCAAACTATGAATGTCTACCGACTATCTCTGGAATTCGAACATCTGCGCATGAAATGCAGGCACTGATTTTCACTGCTCGGTTGATTAATCTTTGATTGCTGAAAAAAAAATCACAAACTGAAACTTGATTTTTTTTAAACTGTTTGACACATTAATTGTCTTGTCTAACACATTCAGTCCAGTCGTGGTTTTTCAGGCACCTAAGAGATACGCAGTGGGAGTTGTACATTTTTTAAAACCTTGTACAAAGCGACTGCTAATCCCAAAATGAAATATTTTGCTGGCTAAAAATCCAACACTGTTTGAAGGATTTACACTTGACGTAAGATTACTCGAAAGCTGTACTTGCAATGTAGTAAGTGCTCTAGGCCATTTACATTCTTACTTCTTGATCTCCATATACAACCAAATAAAAATCTGGTTCACCTATTTGATGGAAGTGTAATATTCAACTCTCATCATGCATGAAAACCAGCAAAAAAGCCATTTGTTTTGATTAGTGTAAAGAAGAAAGTTTTTACCAAGCTTTACTAACGGATATGCCAGGGGTAGCAGCAGGACAAGTAAAACACACGCAGATTGAAAAAAGAGAAGTGCCAGTGTAAATGTGCGAGTCAGAGTTTGAGAAAATCTGAGTGTGAGAGAGCATGTGAGAGTGTATGAGAATTTGAACATATGTGAGTGTGTGTGCACACAATGTGTGTGTGTTGATGTGAGTATAGCATGGTGTGAGTTTTATGGTTGGGATTGTATTCCTGGCCATGGCATACTGGAGATAATTCTTGGCTAATGGGCAAGCGCACCATTGGCATATGGATACTTATCCTGGCATATTTGATATATAATTTTTCGTAGGTGAGGAAACCCATGGCAATATGCTGGTTTGACATATCGAAGTAATTATTGGCATAGGAGAAGGCACCCATAGCATAGGGGCACACAAGTCAAATTCTGGTCTTTGCATACCAGAGGTAATATTTAACTATGAGGCGCCTATGGTGCATTAGGGATAGGTGTGTATATGACAACACAAAGCACCTTTGCACATACCCCAGTATTGTCCTTTCCCCAAATCTGCACATAGAGCACTGGAATATTTCACGTGACCATTTTCAATGCACTAGTCTTTTTAGGGAATTTATTCCAAAATTGTGTTCTAAATGCACTTAGATTGAATGTTTATCAAATTTTTCATTGGGCGGGGGAAGCTCCTATCGAAACCTTACTTGAGAAAGGCTCCCTTGCTTAAATTCAGATCAGGTATTACAGCTGGCATTCAGCAGTGCCAGTTGAGGATGTGGGTAGAGCCAATAGAGGAGGTGGAAAAGCCAATGGAGAAAGTGGTGGAGCTGGGAAAAGTGGGTGTGGCCTCCGACAAACATATGAGCACCTGCACTTCATATTTTACAAATTAAGCACTGATCTACCTCACATCCTAGTCTCAACCTCTCTTCCATGCCTCTCTCTACCACATCGCTCTCATGCCTCTCTGCACCTTCTTCTCCATTTAAGCCCTTTCTCTTTCCCTCACCTCCATCTCTGTCTTTATACATCTCTCTGGCTCATCTATGTATTTCTCTCTTTATCTACCTCACAACTGTATCACTATGTCATACACTCTACCTATCCCAGTATCACCTCACCTCTCTTCATCTACTTCACCTGGCTCTTCTTCATCTCTTTTCTCTAAGTGCCTGTCCTTTGTTTTTTTACCATTTACCCCTCTCTCTGCCATTCTCTGTACCTCAGTACTCTCTTTGCCTGACCTATTTTCCTTTACATCTTCCCAGTTTGCCCCTTTCTCTGCCTCGCCACTCTCTGTACCTTAAATATCTCTATATTGTCCTCACTACCTCACCGCTTTACCTTTCTACCTCTACCTCTAATTCACCTCTCTTGCTTCCTCACCTCTGCTTTCCACATCACCCCGCAGTATTCGCTGCCATTCCCCTTTTCCTTATCGCTAGCTCTCACTACCTCACTGTAAAATCTCATCTTTCTCTATACCTCTTTTCTCAACATCTCTGTGTTTTCTTTCTGGCTACCTGACTTTGTATATTTTAGCTTAGATCATTTTGATGTCACCAAAATACGTTTTGGGCCCTTCCCTATCGCAGGCACTTGGCCCACTCACACAAGTGAGGCACTATTTTTATTGAGAGACCAGGGGGAATGCTGGGTGGTAGGAAATTTGTGACTGCCCGGTGATCCCACAACTTTCCTACAACTGCATCTATATATCTGCCTCATCTTTACCCATTCTTTACATCTCCCTATATATTGTTCTCTTTACATGTTTATCTTACGCTTGTCTCCCAACACATTCTGTTCCTCCTACTGTGCAGATCTGGAAGTCACTGTCCAACTAGAGAATGTACATATAGAAGGAAAAGAAAGAAAAGAGGAAGGACTAGGCAGGGGAAGAGAGCTGAGCCAGAAGTCCATGGGCTGGCCTGAGTGAGAAGACAGAAAGTTGCAGAGGGTGAATGGGGATAAGAAGGCAAAAGGCTTCACCACATGGAAAGGTTAATATCTTCAGTTCAGTGCTTTGATTTTCACTGTTGAAGTGAGAATGCCATTAGTGAAGGTGAATTTATGTGTTATTTTAGAAATGCGGCAAATAAAGCTGAAATTTCAAGTGTAATGTCTTATGATATTATTCAGTGGCCTGCTAAATATCCTCCAAGTTACTATTATTGTTTCTTTCTACTGGCAGGGGAACAGGCTGGTTAGACACTGAATTCCACATGAAATATTGTTTTTGCAAGACTAAAAGGTAGGTACAAGTTGAAAATGAAATGGCTTTATCAATTTTTGTTCAAACTAATGGCTGTCGGGTAGGCTGAACCGTTGGCTAATTTTTAATGCACTCTTTGTATCATCATTAACAGGTGCGTAGAGTGCAGCTGTTACCACTGGGGTGCCTTGGCACTAAGAAGAGAGCAGACAGAAGAGGTCACAAGTCACATTAGGAGAAGAAATGGGTTTTCAGCAGTGGCGGCTGGTGGAATTTGAAAATGGCGAGGCGTAAGAGTAATAAATTAATTCTTGTGTGCAAGTGAAGTTAACCAGACATTTCGGAGACAGGTTCAGGGGTGACAGTGCCTTTGGATAACTAAGAGACAAGACAATAGGCATCTGAACCCTGTATGAGGCCCAGATTCTAATAAAGCAACATTATAGTCTAGTAAATAAAACACAATATGTTTATGCACAGCTTGCGTTCTAAATGACGCATTTGAAGCTGCTTTCATGTGCGATAGTAAAGACAAATGAAGATCCGTAAAATAAACTATTTGCCTGGAGTGGGGTAGCCACAATTAATCCAGTTTTTGTGGTTTCACTTTGTACAAATCAGCCACTAAATTGATATCTGTTTGCCTCTCGTTACCTTAATCGTTAACGTTTTCTCCTCTCTGCATGCTGCTCCTGAACTCTGAAAGTGGAGGGCCATAAATAACTACCCTAACTGTCTTACTTTCGCTTTTCCCCGCGAACTTTAAGAAAAGAAAATTGGTATGAATATGTGCTTTTTACTGCTCCATTCTGTCATAAGAATTTTTTTTTGCTTTCCTTTAACTAACATTATTTAAAATGTTAAAAGAAAAGCGTTTTTCACTCTCCTCTACCAATAGCTCTCATCAGTTAAGTAACTGAAAAGGCCTGTACATGACTGCTAACATTCACACTTGCATGCTTTTATTGCACTCTGACACACAAGTATTTAAAAGACACATTCACTTGATACATTTAACACCCAGACTACTTACCTCTCCCAATGTGCAGGTAGGTATTTGTCAATTACAGTTTGTGGCTGACGGTTGCCAAGAGCATCTTCTAGCTGTGGGCGCAGCGCTGGCCAAAGGGCCACACAGCGCTAGGCTTCATATAGCACTGTGAATAAGAACAGCTGTGACGCGGAGTGTGGAGGGGAGTTGTGAAATAAGAGCAGATAAGGGTTTCAAAGGGAGATGGTAGAGGCTGGAGGGGGAAATAAGGAGCCATGGCAAACCCTGAAAGCAGATGCCGCTGGGCAGAGACTCAGGCCTCTAAGGCAGTGTAGTGACACGGTCACACAGGAAATTGTATAAATCTTTTTTTATTCTTTAGGATAAGTAGTACAGGTAAAAAGGTGCTGCCAGCTTGAAGAAGAACTCTGCACTGGCAAGCACTCCAAGTACAACACATAATGACATACATACATTCTAATCATGACATATAATAGTTCTAACAATACCTTAGTGAAACATTAGTTATTCTAACATCACCTAACTAATCTAAGTAATACAAGCATCACTACACATCCCCCTCCTTAAAACAATAAAAAACAATAAAAGGAAAAATCTATTTACACACAAAATCATCCAAAAATTTAGGAGCAACAACATTTCTTCCACTCCTGGTAGAGACTTGAGATTGCAAATCCTTATTGGTAGAAGGATTCGCATCACAAGAAATCTGAGAAGCATCAGAGTTAATATCTTGGGGAAGAGCAGAAGGAGACGATGAAGGCACAAGATCAGACTCTTCAACCAACGTTTCAGGATCAACAAGAGAAGTTAAAGGTTGAACAACTGCACCATCCTTGTCGCAAGAATCTAAACTGGAATCTAAGGCCCCAACTGGAGTCAACCACCAAAAGTCACCAACATCGCCCACATCCCGTTTCTTATTTTTAAAAGAATCTAATCCTCTGGCACAAGCAATCTTACTCATATGATGAATGGAACCATCATCTAGCATAACAGTGTTGCGCATTACCTTAGCAATGGTTTTGGGATCTGAAAAACGAGGTTGCAACTTACCCGTTTTCTTGGAAGACTTAACTCTAACTAGTTGACCAACATCAACATGAGTATCCCTAGTGCCATGTTTCCTATCATAATACAGTTTGCTCTTATCCTGCGATTTGCAAATGTTATCACTGACACTGTCAGAACTCCAAATGTATTCTTTTCTCCTGCCCATCCACACAGGATTCAGTTTGGAATAAGGAACCCTGCCTCTCATCAAACCAAAAGGGCTTTCACCACAAGTTTCATGAATAGTGATTCTATATGACCATAACATCTTATCAAGTTCTACGTACCAATTTTTTCTGTTCTTGTTGGCAAGTTGTAAAGTTCCTTTAATGACTCTGTTAACCCTCTCTACAACAGAATTACCTTGAGGATGATAAACAGCAGAAAATCTTTGCTTGATACCAGACGATTCCATAAAGACCTTCATGGTATTAGATTTGAACTGAACACCGTTGTCAGTTAGAATAGAAGCAGGTAAACCCTCTCTGATGAAACACTCATCCAAAAATGTTATGACAGAGTCGGTGTTAACTTTATCAACAACTCTCAATTCGATCCATCTAGAAAATAGATCCACCAAGACTAGGATAAATTTGATAGAGTCATCTTGCCACACAATAGGCCCCATAATATCTAACGCTAATTCCTCCCATGGCAATTTGGGACAGCCAAGAGAGGACATTGGAGGATTAAGCGTTTTCTGACTCTTATCTGAACATTCACATTGCACACAATCTCGAACATCCCTTTCAATCTCTAAATCAACACCAGGCTACCAGTACAAGGCTTTTATAACCCTCTTAGTTCTGGATATACCAGGATGTCCCTCATGTCCTATGGAAATAATCTTTTGACGTACACCTAACGGTGGGACAAGTTTGTCACCACGACACAAGAAATCACCGTCAACACTGAGTTCATCCTTGACCTCCCAGAATGGCCTAAACTGAATATCAGATTTAGCTAGGACAAACCAACCTTGGTTAATTTTAGTCTTGATTGTTTCAAGCACCACATCTTTGACAGATGCTGAGTCCCAATCCTCCTTTGATAGGCCATGAGGATCAGAAAAAATTCCCGCAACACAACAATCATTCCATGAGTTCAAATCAATTTCCTTCATGGGCAAGGGTAACCTACTTAAAAAATCAGCCACCACATCCTTTGCCCCAGGTACATATTGTATAGTATACATAAAATCCTGAAGTCTCATGGATAATCTAGCAATCCTGGCTGATGCCCTGCACAAACCTTCCGTAGTGAGAAGTTTAGTCAAAGGCTTGTGGTCCGAACGTAAAAAAATTGTTTTCCCCAAATAAATTTGCGAAAGTGTTCCATTGACCACACGACAGCAAGAGTTTCGCGCTCAATCTTAGAGTATTTTTCCTCACAAGGCGATAATGAACGTGAAGCGAAAGCTATGACGAATTCACCACCTTGTTCAGAAACCTGTGATAGAACACTGCCTAACCCAACTCCACTGGCGTCAGTGGTCAAATATGTTTTAGCAGAAGGATCTAAACCTTGTAGCATAGGTGCATTAACTATGGCATATTTGATTTCCTTAAATGCAGTTCTACATTTTTCATCCCAAACAAAAGGTGATTTGTTCTTCATAAGGACACGCATGTGAAAAGTTTTCTGTGAGAACTGATTAACAAATTTTGAGTAAAACTCAGCTAATCCAAGAAATGATCTAAGTTCATCCTTGGACTTAGGTTCAGGAGAGTTCACAATGGCTTCAACTAACTTTGTTTTTGGTTTTATACCTCCATCACAGATTTCATGACCTAGGTATGTAACTGAGCTTTCTGAAAATTTACACTTGCTGAGTTCTCCAACTAACCCATTATCAGCTAAAACTTTTAAAACCTTTCTCTGTAGGCTGTCATGGTTAACTTTATCCTTTCCCATGATTAAAATATCATTTTGGAAAAAAATTACACCCTTGATGTGTCCAAAAAGATTGGTCATTAATCTCTGAAATACTGCCGCAGCAGAAGCTAAACCAAATGGCATTCTTTTAAATCTAAAACACCCAAATGGAGTGGCAAATGAAGTTAGATGTCTACTTTCAGGATCAAGGACTACTTGATGATAGGCTGCTGATAGGTCTAGAGTAGAAAATACCTTAGCATCTTTGGTCAAAGACAACATTTCATCAATGCGTGGAAGTGGATATTGATCAACCAAGATTTGACTGTTCAAATATCTCAAATCCACACATAAACGGGCCTTACCATTGGCCTTGCGTGCGACGACCAATGGCGAAATCCATTCAGCCGCCTCAACTGTCTCAATAATGTTAGAGTTTAACAATTTGTCCAATTCAGATTTAACTTCATCTCTAATGATGATAGGAATGTTCCTAGCTTTGTGGATTCTTGGGACTGCATTGTCTTTTAATCTGATTTGATGTGTGAAACCTTTGAGTTTGCCAATAGTGCCAGTAAAAACAGAAGGATATTCATTAATAACCCATTTTTTAGTGTCTTCACTTATGCAAGAAACCAAAACCTGTTCCTTACTGTTGGGATCTAAAATTATGTGTAGACTTTTTTGGTCCCTCCAACCTAAAACAGAAGGGCCATCCTTAGAAACATACAGTTTACAAGTAGCATGCATCCCTTTAAACTTAAAAATCAAAAGTCTGAACCCTAAAATCTCAATAGTGTTGTCAGTGTAACTAACAGGTGAGATATCAGAAGGTTCCAACCAATTTTCAATTTGGTTCACAAATTTCTGATCCCAAACATGCTTATTCACAATAGTATAAGGTGACCCTGAATCCGCAGCAAGTTGTGTCATGATTCCACCTAATGAGACTTAACATAAAGGTTTACTAGAATCAATATCAGAAATATTCAACACTACTTTTTTTTTTACTACATTCTGCACCAGTAGCACTTCTTCATCTGAAGATGAAGTAAATTCTTGTCCAACTTCTTGAATACAAGCAATTTTACCTTTGAAACTCTTAAAAATTTTCTTCTTACAAACCTTAGCAAAATGCCCCATGACCCCACAGTTCAAGCATTTAGTGTTCTTAGCTGGACATTTAGGATAATGGGCAAGGTGAGAATGACTGCCACACCTATAACACACTGGTTCGGAAGTTCTCTTATAATCAAAGGTTTCCTTTCTAGAGTTACTAGACTTGAAATCTTTGTTATTTTTACTAAAAGATTTCCCTTCAGAAATTTTGTTAACAATTTCAGTTTCCTTTTTTCACTAGAAAGAGAAGCTTTAGCACAACGTTCTGAAAGCTCGGCTTTCTTGACTATGGCGATAATTTCCTTCAAAGTTCCATCACCTTCAACCCATAACTTGTTTTGAATGGTTTTAGTTTTAGTGTACATGACAACCTGATCACGAATAAGATCATCATGAAGTTGAGCAAATTTGTATTTAACAGCTAGTTTTCTTAGTGCTGAAACATAATCCTCCACTGATTCAGATTTCTCTTGCTTGCGTTGAAAGAAGGAATGTCTGGTGACAGCAATGCAGACACAAGGAGAAAAATAATCATCCATATCTAAAAGTGCTGAATTGAAAACGTCAATATCACCAGCAGATCTATCAGTTTTATCCAATTGGTTATAGATTCTTAATCCTTCTGGACCAAGACCTAACAATAAAATTATTTTCTTCCTTTCAGGAGTCAAAGGTCCACTCACATCTTCAAGATTTGCAACATAGTTAAGGAAATATTCTTTCCAATCCAACCAAGCAACAGGAGGATCACCAGGAACAACTAAAAACTCTCTAGGAGCATTTAAGTTTAAACCATGCATTGGTTTTTCACCAGAAGTCGTGGCACTATTAGTGTCAGGCATAATGTAAAGAAATAGGTTTGTATAACACTGTAAATAAGTTTCTGTACTTTAGGAAAATTGTTGCAGGCAGCACCTTAAATCAAACACATTCTGTGTACATTTATGAATCAAAAAGAGTAACTGGTAATAAGCAAAAATAATACCATAGGATTCAATGTTCGAAGTAACCAATTCGAAAAACGATGTAAATGCGGTGGATTGCGAAGAAATTGGTGAGAAAACCAATCCAAAATGGCCGCCGGCGTGACCTTGCGTGAGGTCGTACCCACAATGCACTACGCGTAGGATTGACGTAGGTTGCAGTGACGTGCCACAATAAACAAAGGTTCCAAGGAAATGCCGCGTCGTTTGAAATCGCTGGTGGAGAAGCGAGGACGCTGCAGCGGTTTGTCGAACGGCACAATTCAAAGGACGCTGGCAAGGACGCTGGTAGGAAAACAATGGTAAAATAGTTTTCCTTTTAAAATAAGTAAGCAAAATCTCACCGCACTTGTAGTGAAGTCCGTTCAGGTGGAGAAACGATGAATTTTTCCGATGAAGGAGTTTCATAAAACAATGTTGAAAGAAAGTTGAATCCACGCAAATGAAGATGAAATAGGATCTTCAAAAGATTATCGGTTTCCCTCGTCGCCAAATTTGTAGTGACACGGTCACACAGGAAATTGTATAAATCTTCTTTTATTCTTTAGGATAAGTAGTACAGGTAAAAAGGTGCTGCCAGCTTGAAGAAGAACTCTGCACTGGCAAGCACTCCAAGTACAACACATAATGACATACATACATTCTAATCATGACATATAATAGTTCTAACAATACCTTAGTGAAACATTAGCTATTCTAACATCACCAAACTAATCTAAGTAATACAAGCATCACTACAGGCAGCTTGCCAGAGAAAGCAAAGTATACTAGTACTCCCACTTTCAGCTAACAGGTCTAATGGAATTCCTCCAAAAGGTGTCTTTCAGCTACAGCTGGTGAAGGAAGGAGGGAGATACGGCCCAGCAAGTGCACCTGTCACAAAATGCTCCCAGCTTCGATGCAGATGAGTCAGAAGTCGTCGGGCTGGCCCAAGTGAGAAGACAGAGGGTTGCAGTCAGAGGCTGAAGGTTGACCAGGAGGCAAAAGACTTCAGCAATGGTTACGAAGGGACATTTGAAATACTTTGTCCCACCATAATCACGCCTCTTAGTCTCATAGGCTGACAGTATCAAGGGTCAGCCAGTAAAAAGAGGAGGCGGGATCCTGGAAGGACATAACCTACGTAGTAGTTCCGGGCTAGCTGATTACTCAACTGAAGCCCTGGAAATACTGTTGCTTTTGGCAGTGCCTGACTGCCCTAACCTATGCCTCACAAACACACATTGCTCATGTGGGCGATATTGAAGTTTTCCACCTCACATGCGCAGTGTGTGTTTGTATACTGCTGTGGTACACTGCTACTTACAGACTGGACAGTATGAGTGCATCAGACCAGTCTTCCAGTCTCCTTCTCTTGCCTCCAAGACTAGCGGGGCTCCACCCCCAACTCCCTCATACAGGATCCGCCCCTGGTTTTCAGCCTCTTACGAAGTTGAGAGTGATATATCATTTTGGTGTCCCTCACAACACGTTTTGGGCCCTTCCTTGTTGCAGGCACTTCACCCACCCACACAAGAGGTAGCAGTTTTATCAGGTGACATGGGGAGCGCTGGGTGGTAGGAAATGTGTGCCGGCCTGGTTATCCCACAACTTTTCCACACTGTAATGTGAGGAAAATTTGATTTATTTAGCTAAATGTGAGATATGCAGGGAATTCTGGGTAAAAAAAGGTTGGTGGATCCATGCATGCTACACTTCCTTGAACTCCTTATGGTGTCTAGTGTTCAGAAATGTCTGATTTTGGTGGTGTCCCTAGATGGTGGCGAATCCCGGGGCCAAAAACATAGGTGACCCTCTTGCAAAACCAGGTGGTTTCATAATAGATCATTTTGATGCCACCACAACACGTTTTGGGCCCTTCCCTATCGCAGCACTTGGCCCACTCACACATGTGAGGCACTATTTTTATTGAGAGGGGAATGCTGGGTGGTAGGAAATTTGTGACTGCCCGGTGATCCCACAACTTTCCTACACAGAAATGAGAGGAAATTGTGAGTTTCTTTAGCTAAATTTGAGGATTGTAGGGGATTCTGGGTAAGAAAATGTTGGGGATCCACACAAGCCACGCCTCCCTGGACTTCCCTGGGTGTCTAGTTTTCAGAAATGTGTCAGTTCCATAGATTTCGCACGATGGCTGCCGAGCCCGGGGCCAAAAATGCAGGTGAATGTGTGGTGTTGCTGCATTCCACATTTGGAATGCATCCTGCATCTTTATGAGGTAATGTGGAATTCAGGGTTGTAGGTGTTCTGGGGAACGACCTTTGGATTTCAGCTTTGCTGTGTTAAGTTGTACTTGCTGTTTTGTACTGGCAGAGTTGCCAATAAAGCTTATTTACTTTAATACTCTAGTTGTACTTTACAGACTCCCTTGCAAAACCTTGTTGTTTTGTGATAGCTCATTTGATGCCCCCACAAAACGTTTTGTTCCCTTCCCTGTCCTGGCACATGGTCCACCCACACAAGTGCCAATTAATTTTTATTAGGCATGGGCGAATTTTGTGAATTCGCGGTTCGCGAATTCGTGCGAAATTGCAAAAAAATCCATGAATTTGCGGAGTTCCCCGTTAAATCGCAGATTTTTTTGCGATTTGCACCATACTTAACTGGAGTACTTTCTACTGGCTAATCAGTAAGTGCTACCTCATTGGGTAAATGTATGGTGCTTTTCCTACATTACAGCTGCGTAAAGGGCCAGAAGAGTTGCCTCCAGTGACCATGTGGGTGTATCTTTGCCATTGCGCTGGCCGAGGTCCCTCGAGTGAGCTGTCCATCATAGTGTGTAAAGGGCGGGAAGACGGTGCACACCGCTAGTGTGAATGGCGGGGCCAAACGGGAGGGGGGCTTCTATGCGAGTTCACATGCCTCTTGTGTGTGTATAAAAGGTCAGACACCGATCAGAGCAGCAGATGACGAGAAAGAAGCTCCTGGTCACGGGGATTGCGCCTGTGAAAGTCAAGGATGCAAAGGCCCCCATCAAGCATCATAGCTAATTTTCGACTGTAGATATGGGGAGAACGCACACCTGCCGAGTCTCGACAAAGCGCACATTTATTTGAGGCTGATTAACTTTGCAATCGCGCTGAAGGGCGCCGGGGTCCCTCGAGTGAGCTGTCCATCATAGTGTGTAAAGGGCGGGAAGACGGTGCACACCGCTAGTGTGAGTGGCGGGGCCAAACGGGGGGGGGCTTCTATGCAAGTTCACATGCCTCTTGTGTGTGTATAAAAGGTCAGACACCGATCAGAGCAGCAGATGACGAGAAAGAAGCTCCTGGTCACGGGGATTGTGCCCGTGAAAGTCAAGGATGCAAAGGCCTCCATCAAGCATCATAGCTAATTTTCGAGGTAGATGTGGGGAGAGCGCACACCTGCCCAGCCTCGACAAAGCGCACATTTTTTTTTAGCTGATTAAGGAGTTACTGAATTTGAGCTTCAACTCGGGCACCTGCTTTAATTATTTGTATCTGTAAGTGCTTCCTGTTGAGGTTTAATTTTTGTGACAGGAGCTTTGTTGTCTACTTATAACTATTCTCTGACCCTGCTTTGAGGGTCAGAGCAGGGTCAGAGAATAGTTGCAAGTAGGCAAAGAGGCGCCGCTCAGGAAGCACTTAAAGGGTTACAGCAGGTGCCCAAGTTGAAGTTAATTTCTTTGTAAATCTTTTGTAAATGGTTACAAAGAAATTAACTTCAACTTGTGCACCTGCTGCTGTAACCCTGTAAGTGCTTCCATGAAAATTCGTCCCGCTCCCGAATTCGCAGATTTTCTGCGATTTCGCAAGATTCGCAGATTGCGAAATCGCGGAAAATCTGCAAATTCCGCGAGCGGAACAAATTTTCTGACCACACTTAATTTTTATTGAGAGACATGGGGAAATGCTGGGTAGTAGGAAATTTGTGCTGGCTCGGTGATTCCATAGCTTTCCCATAGAGAAATGTGAGGAAAATTAGGATTTTTATAGCTAAATTTGAGATGTGCAGGAGATTCTGGGTAAGAAACCTATGGGAGATCCACATAGGCCACACCTCCCTGGACAGCCTGAGGTGTCTAGTTTTCATAAATGTCTGGGTTCTGTAGGTTTCCCTAGACAGCCGCCAAGTCCGGGACCAAAAACGCAAGTGCCCCCCGTGCAAAACCAGGTAGTTTTGGGATTGATACTTTTGATGTCTTTACAAAATGTTTTGGGCCCTTCCCTGTCACTGGCACTTGGCCCACTCACATAAGTGAGGTAGCATTTTTATCGGGAGACCTGGGGTAACCCTTGGTGGTAGGAAATTTGTGCTGTCCCCTTGATACAACAACATTCCACACAAAAATGTGACGGAGATGACCCCTTTGCAAAGCCAGGTTGTTTTGTGATAGATGATTTTAATGTCTCCACAATACAATTTGGGTCCTTTCCTGTGGTGGGCACTTGGCCCACCCATACAAGTGAGTTAGCATTTTTATCAGGAGACCTGGAGGAATGCTGGGTGGTAGGAAATTTGTACATGGCCAGTGATCCCACAGCTTTTCCACATAGAAGTGTGAGAAAAATTTGATTACTTCAGCTAAATTTGAAGTTGCAGAGGATTCTCTGTAAGAAAACATTGTAGGAACCATGCTAGGCAAACCTACCTGGACACCCCCAGGTGTCTAGTTTTCATAAATGTCTGGGTTCTGTACGTTTCCCTAAATAGCTGCTGAGTCCGCGAGACCAAAAACGCAGGGGTTCCCTTTCAAAACCAGGTTGTTTTGTGATAGATAATTTGGATGTCTTTACAGTACATTTTGGGTCCTTCCCTGTTGAGGGCACTTGGCCCACCCACACAAGAGATGTAGTATTTTTATCGGGAGACCAAGGGGAATGCTGGGTGGTAGAAAATGTGTGCTGGCCTGGTGATCCCACAACTTTCCCACACAGAAATGTGAGGAAAATTTGATTTTTGTAAATTTGAGGTTTGCAGGGGATTCTGGGTAAGAAAAGGTTAAGAGATCCATACAAGTACACCTCCCTGGACTCCCCATAGTGTCTAGTTTTCAGAAATGCCTGGTTTTGGTAGGTTACCCTAGATGGCTGCTGAGCACAGAACCAAAAATGCAGGTGACACCTTGCAAAAGCAGGCTGTTTTGTGATAGATACTTTTGATGTCTCCACAATATGTTTTAGGCCCTTCCATGTAGCTCGCCCTTGGACCACCCACACAAGTGAGGTACCATTTGTATTGGGAGACCTGGGGGAAAGCTGGGTGGTGGGAAATTTGTGAGGGTCCAGTGATCTCAGAACTTTCCCACACAGAAAAGTGAGGAAAATGTGTTTTGTAAGCTAAATTTGAGGTTTGCAGGGTATTCTGGGTATAAAATGTTAGGGTACCCATACAAGCAACACCGCCCTGGACTTCTCCTGGTGTCTAGTCTTAAAAAAAAAAGGCGCCTAGCTTGCAAAAGCAGGTTGTTTTGTGATAGATCATTTTGATGTCTCCACAGTACGTTTTGGGCCCTTCCCTGTTGCAGGCACTTGGCCCACTCACACACGTGAGGTATCATTTTTATAAGGAGAACACTGGGGGAACAATAGGTGCTAGGAAATTTGTGTCAGCCCAGTGATTCCACAACTTTCACACACAGAAATGTGAAGAAAATGTGATTTTTGTAGCTAAATGTGAGGTTTGCAGGGGATTCTGGGTAAGAAAATGTTGGGGGATCGATGCAAGTCACACCTCCCTGGACTCCTGCGGGTGTCTAGTTTTCATAAATATCTGGGTTTGGTAGGTTTTCCTTGATAATTGCTGAGCCCGGGACAAAAAAAGCAGGTACCCCCTTGAAAAGCCAGGTTGTTTTGTGATAGAAAATGTTGATGTCTCGACAATACATTTTGGGCCCTTCCCAGTTGCAGACACTAGGCCTACCCACACAAATGAGATACCATTTTTATCATAAGAATTGGGAGAATCCTGGGTGGAACAAATATTGTCGCTCCCCTCAGATTCCAGAACTTTCCATCACAGTAATGTGTGGGAAATGTCTTTTTTAGACACATTTTGAGGTTTGCAAGGGATTCTGGGTAACTGAACCTGGAGAGAGCAATACAAGTCACCCCATACCGGATTCCATTGGTGTCTAGTTTTAAAAAATGTACAGGTTTGCTAAGTTTCCCTGGATGCTGGCTGAGCTCTGACCCAAAATTCACAGCTTTGCACATTGCAAAAACGGGTCAATTTTCAGTGGAAAAATGTGATGTGTCTACGTCAGGTTTTGGGCCATTTTCTGTTAAAGGCACTAAGCTTATTTACACAAGTGAGGTGCCATTTTTATCGTTAAATTTAGGAGAACACAGAATAGTGGAACAAGTGTTATTACCAATTGCCATTCTCTGCATTTGCGTCTTCCAAATGTAAAACAGTGTGTATGTAAGAAAGATGTCATTTTGAGACGCATCCTGTAATTCACATGCTAGTATGGGTACCCACAAATTCAGAGATGTGCAAATAACCACTGCTTGTAGACTCCATATTTTGTGCCCATTTTGGAAATACATAGAATTCCTTGATACCTATTTTTCAATTGTTATATTTTACCAAAGGATTTGTTGTATACCTGGTAGACAATGAAAAACCATTGCAAGGCGCAACTCAGTTATTGACTCTGGGTCCCTCTGGTTCTTGGTGTACCTACAAGCCCTATATATCCCCACAGCCAGAAAGGCCCACTGGACGTAATGGTATATTGCTTTTGAAACTCTGTCATAGTTGGAAGAAGTTATAGATGAAAATGCAATAGCTTTTTTTCTTCAAGTCAATTTCAATAAAAACATTTTTAACTGTTAGTTTGTGTAGGCAAACCTTGAAGAACCTGCACAATTGACCCCTTGGTGGGTTCAGAATTTTGTCTACTTTTCAGAAATGTATAGGGTCTCGGGATCCACCATGGGTTGCACACTCATTTCCACCACTAACTGGAAGGAGGTTGAAAGCACAAAAATATATAAAAACCTCTATCTCCCACTAAAATGGCAAAATAGTGTAGAAAAGTGCGTTTTTGTGATTCAAGTCTACCTGTTCCTGAAAGATAAGATGATGGTGATTTTAGCACCCCAAGATTTTCATTGATGCTATTTGCAGGAGAAAAAAAACAAAAGCTTTCTCCTGAAGCACTTTCCCCCATTTTTACTAAAAACTCCCAAATTTAGCTGTATTTTGACTAAGTTCTTGGTCCCCTCCTGGGGAATCCAGAAAACCTGGGTAGCTTTAGAATCAACAGGATGTTGGGAAAACATGGACGCACATTTGGAATGGATACCTTATGTGGACAAAATGTTATGGGGGCCTATGCGCAAACTACCCAAAATAGAGAAAAACAGGCTTAGCACGGGGAGAAAAGGCCTAGCAGTGAAGGGGTTAATGTGCAGTGGGAGAGCATTCTAATACTGGGCATATAAGTAGGAGATGGTTCTTCCAATCATGTCTTCTTCACTTGAAGTACTGTAACATTAATATGTTGGGTAGAACACTATGCTGACTGGGTACATGACTCTTAACTTTGTCTTGAACGTATAACAGACCTTTCCTGTGAAGGGGTTGATGTACTGTGCAAAGTGGCTTACACAGCTTCTCAACCTGAGCCCAGTGAAGATGTTTCCTGTGAAATGACCTGTGTTCCTATTGATGCAATCCAGAGATCATTATAGCTGAATTGTTCTGTAAAAGTTGAAGTTTGTAGATGAGCTTCTTTGTGGATTCTATTTAAAGACTATTGCAGTAGTCTAATCTAGCTAATATCAAAGCTTGAACCACTATTCTTTTAGCACCCCTGCCAGGATAGGTAGATGTTTCTTAAAAATTGTTGTATAACAGAATCCTTAGAAAACTACTTTATTGCTCTGATCTGTCAGCAACAGTTTGTCAGAGATCAGTGTTCCCAGATTTTTTACTGTCTCTTTTCGGATGGGGAAAGTTTATATTGTAAGGCCACCAATTATTAGACCAGTTGAGTTTGGGAGGCCAAAAGATCACAGCCTTCATTTTGGCAGTATTCCATTTTAGGGAGTTTTCAGCATCTATTTCACTGTCAGTGATAGGCATTGTTTAAAGGATGAGCTATTCAAAGTACAATTGCCACACACCATCACAAGCAAAGTGTCATAAATTCACATCCTCAAGTGATTATCAGCTTGGCTAGAGGTATTAAATATATATTAACCCCTTCGATGCTGGTGACAAAGCCAGCTCGTCATGGGCGTTACCTGCGCTGCGCGCATGTCGAGCTGGCTTTGTCACGTAACCCGTGATTTTCAAATTTCAGCGCACAGCGGGAAAACCCGCTAGCGCGCATGCGGTTAAATAGAGTGAGACTGAGGAAGGATCCCTGTGGAACACCATGTTTAACAGGGCAACTTTTGGAAATTGTAGATTCAAGATTCTCTCGTTGATATCCGTTAACAAGATACGATTGGCTTAATGCCAAGCCATCAGCCCCAATCCTTCATAATCTTAACGAATGTATAGTCTGCAAGATGGTGTTGAAAGCTTCTGATAGATCTAACATGATGAGGGTGTCACACTGTCACGGACCCACCTGATGTCATCAACTATAGCAATCAAGAGAGTCTCAGGACTATGGAGTAGCCTAAATCTTAATTGCCTAGGATCAAGTCAATCCTGTGTATTTAGAAAGGATGATAAGTCATTGTTCACATGCTTTTCTACCATCTTAACTGCTAGGTGTAAGAGATATACAGGCCTAAAGTTGTCCGTGTCCGTTGGCTAAGCAATTGCCTTTTTTAATACAGGCATTATTATCGCCTGTTTCCAGGCTGCTGGTACTTTACCCCGTTCAAAGAAAGGATGCATGAGAAGACTAAAGGCAGTGCCAGCATATTGGTAAACATGTGGCAGAACTTAGTTGGACATAGGTCTGTAGGTGAAACGGATTACATGGAAAGCAGTAAATTCAGTAGTGCAGCTGGAGTTAACAGCTCAGATCTATCCAAGATGAGTTCACTGTGGGGTCAGGGTGTTGCCTACACTCGTTCAGAATCCAAATTATCTGGGACATTAAAAGCCTTGCAGATCTGGTGAATTTTATTATAGAAGAGTACAGGTAGCGTCTGACAAGTTTGCTCAATCTTTGGTAAAAGGAGGGGTTTGCTCCCAGTTTTTATAAGTGAATTGACTTGTGTATAATCTCTTTAGATGAATTAGATGACTCAGATAAACTTTTTTCACAGTTAAGTATTTTCATTAGTTTCACTATTGTTTTTCAATCTTTAAAAGCTAGCAAAGATGTTGAGGTCGTGATGGCGGGCCACTTGTGCGAGGGGGGCCATGTAGATGTTGAACAATTGGTTTGTCTAGAACAATTGTTTTGTCTAGAAAAACCAATGTCTTTGGCGAATCAATGGGCCGACTCTACCAGTTACTCATCTCTGCTATCTGCACCAATAAACCTATACCTATCTGGCATTGTTTGAGTAAGTGAAGGGTTTTAACATGTGTACTTGCAAACATTTCCTCAGGGGCCACAAACTATGGTCTTTGGTTTGCCAGAGGGCCACATTAATGGCATTATGGTGGGGGGAATGGGGCTTTGTGAGGGTTTAAGGTGGGCGTACGGGAGGCAAATCATATACATGGTGTGGTCAGTGAGTTATAGAGTTATTTTAAGGCTTTCTTTCCATACTGCCCTCTAAATTAAGTCCTTCGTTTCGAGAAGAGTCATAGATTTGACAATACTGTGTTATTCTGTATCAGAATAGCTGCCCGTACCGCACCTTGGGGTAAACCTTTCTGTTTGCTATCACTACTTTGGAAGATGCAAGTGTAAAAAGAAAGTAACCTGATTATTGAATTTAATTTAAATGAATTAGAATTGCACAGTGTGAAACCAGAAAATCTAGGATGAATTCTGGCTTCCCCACTTGACCCAACTGTTTGATCCTAGGTAATTGCCTAATTTAACTTTACATCCTTTTCTTCATTATGACATATAATAGCACCTTGAAATACATGTGTTTAAGGTATATGCTGTACAAAACCTCTTGTGTTTGATTTAATAAACTATAACGTTGTCCATGTATACTAAACAACCATGACCACCCAGAGGGTTGCATGTGGCAAGGGAATATTTCTATACTCATTTTTCAAAACGATCAGTTTTCAATGAAATACTTGTGAATGCACTTATTTATTCTGAGGTACTAATGTGCAACGCTTCTGCATGTTAATGAAGTACACTCTTTGAATTTTGAAGAGGCTTTATCTCATTTTTACACGCTTATTGCAAGATTTATTGAAAAATTAATGTGTTTCTAAAGTTTAAGTTTGGCAGGGCACCATATTTGCTTTGTTTCTTTTATTTCTGTTAGCCTGTAAATAAACGCTTTCCCGTTTATTTAACATATTTTTGAATGTAAGTGTGGGAGGGGATGCATGTGAAGGTCCCAGGGCCGTACTTTGAGTACCACCGGGCTAGAGCTTTCCTGTAACCAAGTCTCTGTTAAAAATGTGACGGCTAGCATGTTATTGATCATAAAATTGAGGATTTCTGCATGCTGTTTTGTCAACTCTATCTAACATGTGGGAAAAGCACGTGTCAGAAAAAGAATATGTATTGGATATTGTTGGGCTAACCGTGAACTCTTTCTATTCTGTTTCGAGTAGGGTTGAAAAAAATAAAATATTTTAAAAAGCAACTTACCTCTTCAAGGCCGCTGCCTTTCCTCCATCATTCCTTCTCTTCCTGATGAGTCCCAGAAGCAGGAAGCACACAGGTTCCCCATAGATAATCACAACGCTGCTGTCAGCAGTGTTGTGATTGGTCTGAGCGCTGTGATTCTGCGCTCAGACGGGGACTGGGAGCTGTTCTCTACCCAAGCTGTGGAGAGCATGCTACATGCCCATGACTTATAGTGCACAAACCACTCATTCTCCCAGGCTGCGGCACTAGCTCTGCCCCGCCCTAACCCAACCCCGTAGCTTTGAAAAATAAAATAATATTAACAATGTGATTGTCATTTATTTTTTTACTTTTCCGCCGCTCTGAGAGCAGTGGGGCGATGCTCCTCAGCCTTAGGGGAGGAGCAGCCCCTGTCTGTTTCTTACTTTAAAGTGCCTACAGGTGTAATTCGTTGAATTGTGAATAAATAACATGAACATAATGGGCATTCATAAAAACATGCTTCAGATATTGAATTCCTGTCTATTCCAGGTACTGGAATGGTGATCTGCCACCATTGTAACTAGCTGATAAATAAAGCCAAATGGCTGGTCTTAAACCTGCTGCTCAATTTTATGCATATGCTTGAATTACAGGGTTGTATTGCTACTGATTGTCGCATATTGACCACTAAGGACCCCAGTGCCAGCAATGTTATATCCACCCTCTCAGATTTGCCAAGACTGGAGATCGGTATCTGGGAGGGTGGAGGTGGGTGTGGTCAATGGAGGAGAGGCGGAGTTAACGTCTATTACCGGCGCATTGTGATTATTGAGGTTCTTCTAATCAGGGCATTTGGGCCTAATTTAGTGTCTGGCAGGTGACCTGCCGTCTACCAGGGTGGCTGGGGTTCTTTCCTCCTCCATCCAGTCTGCACTACTGCCCGGCACATAACGAGATCATTGTCAGCTCTGTAGTGAATTCTGCAATCTTTTTAGGTGGTAGTGGACCAAACTCTTAAAGTGGGAATTTGTTTCTGAAAATCAAAAACATTAATGCCCCACCCCCCCACACCTCCCCCTGTCCCCCCTACACACACACCCTTGGAGTTTTCTCTCCGGATGTTGTCGTTATTATTTTTTGACCACCAGGTTTTATCTGACGGTGACTAACAGAAAACAAAAGGACATCAAACTGCCCTCCGTAAATAGGGCAGGCATCCTCATGCCTTTGTTCTCAGGGCTTCTCTTCTGTTGGGCCATCGGAGCGAGTTTTGAAGTGGCAAATCCAATGGGGTCTTCGCCGTTGGATGGACCAGCGATATAGTGGACTATAAAATTTGTGACTGAGTACCCTGCCTGACAAACTTTAATTCAGGTGCTTAATCTCTTTTGGGTGGCTCTTCTAGGCAGTGTTCAGTCTATATATTTAAAAACGAATGTATGTCTGTCTGTTTGTCCTTTATGCATTACTGCACCATTCATCCGATCGGCATGAAACTTTGGGAAGTTGTTGAGTACACTCCCGCGAGGGTTTCTGGCAAAAAATAAAAAATAAATTGTTAAATATCGGCCTCCGGCCCCCCAGGGCCCTCATAATCTTTCCAAAACTGAACGTTTACAGTTTCCGGTGCGACTCGCTTTTGCAATGACCTACAACAAAGCACAATGACAATCGCTGCAAGTGTGTGGACTAGATTTGGAGAATCCGTGCTTCTCACATGGACAACTGTATGTGGCCAGCTCACGCGTCGAAAAACCTTCTGATATATTCGTGTACGCACCATACGGCAACACAAGAAATAACGTGTATCCACAAGCACTCGAATAAATAAACAGAATTAAAACAACACTTTAAAATGTTTTCCCTATTGAAATAAATACGTTTCAATAAAAATGACACAATGTAAATTAGTTTCCCTAAATTACCTTTCTTCTAAGATCGCAGCAACGCACGACGGGTAAGCTAGTTATTTTATACAATGCACTACAATAAAACACAATTCAATGCAATGCAGTCATTTGCAATACAATGCAATAACATTCAACCCAATATGAGTGCGCTCTATAATGCAGCTAAATCTTTCTTCATTGGCGTGACCTGTGTGTGTTGCCAAAGCTTTATAAAGCTCATCCATGCTGTAACAACTTTACACACCGAGTTTTCTTTCTCTGAAAGTGATCAGAGCTGACGAGTCCTCTGGGGATCTCTCCAAACTGCAGAATGCGGATCGTGTGCTTGTTTTCATACCTTGTGAGGTCAGTGATACTGGAGGGGGCTGCTTATTGCAGAAATGCAGCTCTTCCTCAAATCTGGGGCAGTGCATGAAGCAGTAGAATCTTTACGTGGCCTGGCCACACTGTTAACCAATCCATGGTGGCTCTGCAGTCCAGTCCAGTCTGTGCTGCCCTCTCTCAGTCTCTGTGAAAGCTGACCAGGCACACAGCAGGTGCTTATGGTGTTTGGGGTTCTTCAATGCAGTTCGATCTGTTGCAGTGTAGTGTCCGGCTAGTGTTATGCAGCATTGTATTTTCCTTGTGCATGTTTCTGTGTTTTTCAGCGGGTTTTACGGCTTCTTTTGGCAGCAGGATCCGGTTGTATGATTTTAGGGAAGTGTGAGTCTCAGCCTCGGTAGCCTGGCCATCATCTCCGGCCACCAAGGGGCCATTCTGGCTGCTCTGCCTCCAGTGACCACCGGAGGAGCTGTTCTCCTTTGCTATCGTCCGCACCAAGTTCAGCCCAATTCCAGAAGGCTTTATATGCAGCAAAGAAGTGTATTTTATAAAAAGTAAAAACAAAACGGATTTATGATTTACTGATTAATAATGCCATACAGGGGAAAACCTGCATGTTGCGAATACCATTGGAATTGAGGAATCCTATCTGCTGACACAAACTGAAAATTTGGTAAATTAACTCTGTTAATACTACATCAATTTCATGTTGGCTGTATGTTCTGACAAGCATTGGCAAAGTCAATAGGTCTCGCCTATGCAAGAGCTATTGGATTTACCAATATGTTTTAGCAATGACGTTCACCAGAGTGGCTGCTGTTCAGTTTGGCTAAACGTTAGTAGGGTATAGGAGAGTGGCAGGGAATGGAGTGTCGTAGGGTGGAGTAGAGTGGAGTGGTATGGAGTGGCATACAGCAGAGTTGAGTAATGGGGAGAGGAGTGAAGTGGAGTGTCATGGAGTAGCGTACAATGTGGTGGAGGGAGTAGAGTGTTGTAGTGTGGAAGGGCGTAGAAGTGAGGGCACAGTGTCAAAGTTGAGTAGGATGACATAGAGTGGAGTGGCATAGACTGTTGTGGAGTGGTGTAGAGCAGAGCAGAGGGCCGTGGAGGGTGTGGCGTAGAGTGGAGTTAAGTGTTGTAGAGTAGTGGGCATACAAGAGAGTGGATTGTCATGGATATGAAGTATCGGTTTATGGGTGTGTCATACGAGTCGCATTGCATCACATTAGCAGGTTTACTTCTCACAGGCATGTGAACATGTAAGGCACCAATTGACTTTTGAAGCGGTATTGCATGTTTCATTACAACTATAACACATATATCATGGTACTATGCTGGCAAGATACATGTTTGTCACTTATAAGCATGTATGTATGCATGGCATTAACTCATGAGAGAGTGTAAGTGCATGAGTTGTTATGACCATGATGCATAATGATCACAAACACAAATGATGGATTAAGGAAACCAAATATTGCATGACTGGTATGTTGAAAGTTTTCGAGCAGTTTTGCTTCAGACACACTATTCAAGAAAGATTGCTACAATGTCATTTGAGATATCTGAGCTTTGTTTCGCTTTCTAAACAATTTTGTATTGTCAGTGTGTGACTATGAAGGAGATGTCCCCCACACTCTGCAATGAAGCTCGTAGTTTAGTATGACTAGGGTAAGTGGCAATCTACATATGCATACATATACAGGATGCATCTGGAAAAAAAATATGTCATTTTCAAACTAAAAATGTGTCATAAGTCCGATTTTCTTATATATATCTTTTACAAATTTTTTTACTTTTAGTGATGGTGCAATAGAGTTATTCCAGTTCCTGTCACTAGTGGCGCAGTGAATAACCAGAAGACGGCAACCTCTTTAGATTAAAAGGGAGACAGTCACACATACCTACCTTTGTCCCTTATGTACTGGCCCGGACGGGCACCGGGCAATCCCCCGGTGCGCCGCAAGGGTGGGGGCCGGTTTTGGGCCCCTGGTGGCCGTTTTTGTTACAGGGCCGTTTATGCAGCATAGCTGCAAAATCGGCCCTGCAACAAAATCGGCCGAAAACCGGCCCCAGCAAAGAGCTCAGACCTAACCCCCCCCCCCACCCTCCGGGGGCCGGCCGAGCACTATGCCGGGCCGGTTTTGGTTCCCAGTCCGGCCCTACTTATGTACCTTTTTCTTTTTAGGGTCTTTTACCCTAAACTATTAGGGTTTTAATCTTTACCATATCTGCATGGTTTGACTGTACACCATAGCTTGTAATTCCTTTACCCTGAAGGAGACCTGTGACCTTTATAGTCTGATATGAGGGGTTCAAAACATGTTGGTAATTACAGGATTTTTTCAGGTCAGATGATTCATTGCATTTCACTTTATGACCAACTTATAATGCTTTTTAATCATACCAGAGGTGCTCACCAATAAATACGAATCTTTGAGTATTATCTCTAGGTATATTTTACATATTTCTTCTAGCAAAAAAACAGGATCCAAGAAATTGTCCTGGAAATAAATTTATAAGAACTCCCAGGATATAAAATAGTTTCCCTCTGTTGAGTCTGGCATTGCTCCTACCCCAGTGTGAGAAGTCATCAAATGATGAAGCATGCTTTGATACGTTAAGGATGAGATGACATCTCAAAAATCTTTTGATGATCCTCTGCTTTAATAACTGTAATATCAATCAATCAAGAATTTGTTAAGCGCGACTACTCACACATAAGGGTCTCAAGGCGCTGGGGGTGCAGGTTCCAGTCTATCAAGGAGGGGGTCTGTCGAAGAGCCAGGTTTTGAGTTTTCCAGCGAAGATGGGAAGCGATGTCTGTCTGAGGTGGAGCGGAAGGGTGTTCCAGGCTTTGGTTGCGGGGAAGGAGAAGGAGCGGCCTCCCGATCTGTTTTTTTTCTGGTGCGGGGGAGAGATGGGCTCATCGTAGGGTCCTTTGGGGTACGTGGAATTGGAGTTAGCTGTTCAGGTATGCTGGTCCAGTGTTATAGAGTGCCTAGCGCTACTACACAAACTACACCCAGGGTTAACTAACACCCATAAAATGAATGGGAAGGCTCAGGATGTTTCCCGGTTGATGGAAGGAGTGTTTGCAAAGTGAATGATTAGTAAGTAATTAGTTGATTTCAAAGTAAACATGCAGGTTAGTGGGTCAGGTCAGAGATGGGCATAGCTGAGGGAATAGGTGCCACCTGCTGAGATTGATACACCATTACAGGTGATCCTGCAGAGAATTCCACGAGAGGGACAAGGTGAAATCTGAGAGACTTTTGAGAGACATGGAGTTAGGAAATATGTGTTTTGAGGGACAGTGAAGCCTCAGAGTCAATGTCTCTGTTGGAATTGGGAAAACAAAGGGAGAGGGAGACACTGGTACAGAGACAGAGGGACTGGCGTGCCCTCTACATTTCTGTCTGAGGGTTGCACTGCGTTTAGTCTTCTCTCTTGCTCATCCAGAGGTTCCAGAGGTGCTCGGTCTCACCTCCTACCTTGGCTCTTGTACTGCTCTGTTGAAGTGGGTAGTGTTAGAACAGAGCGTGCAGCACTTCACCTTTTTTATACTTTATTTAGAGTGTCATGGGAACACGGTGAATCTGCATGTTACAAAGGGAAGCTACTTTTCTCAGTTTGCAAATCAAATATGCAATATGATTCCTGAAACTGTACCGGGAAAAGGGCATCAGATGTCCGACAGAGCTACAAGACCATCCATGTCATGGAAATGCACATTACAAATGCTGATAATATGCCACAACAGTACCGCTATTAACGCATTGGCTTTGTATTCAGTTCGCGGTCTCACTTCCAGTTATCACCAGCATGGAGCATGAGGATACATGCATATGGAGAATCTCTTATAAAATGGTGCCTGCAATTCGCCATCTTGTCTAGCCTAGCGCTCCTATCCACTTGTGGAAGAAAGCAGAGCTAGCCCTTTCTCAGCTGACTGGTCCCTTGCTCAGTACGGACAGCAGAGCTATCCCTCTGTTGTCATAGATATATCAGCCACTTCTCACGGTCACCAGAGCCATGCCTAGCTGCCCTGGTTTATACCTGGATGGGTGCGTTCCCCTCTGGATGATCATCCATCTGCCTACTGCCTGCCATGCCTGTGTGCATCCATCCTTCATCCATCCCATGAGGCGCAGCGACTGGAGGCCTCAAGCAGCAGGAGAGAGGGAACATGGGGTCTTGGGGAAAGAGAACCTCGGATCCAATGTCTGGTGTGAGAGGGGTGGCAAGGGGACAATAAGATGCTCGTACAAATACATGGGGACTCTCACACTGAGTGACATTAAGGCTACAAACGCCAGGGCCCTGCACTATGTGGCAATGCACCTACTACAGCACAAATGTCGGTGCTTAGCTGTTCTACAAACTCTGCCTGCACTGGAGGACAGCGATAAAGTGAAAGGCCTCTCAATGTGCAGACTGCAACCAGGCCTGAGTTCGAAAGAAGGGCAGAGATCGCCCTCCAGGAGGATGCAGTCATTGGCCACTGATTGATATTTTGGGGTCCATAGGACTCCCCTTTCATCGGGTGCTCCAGGGGTACACTGACTAGCACCTTTATGTGGCATGCATGAAATGAGAAACTCTGCCTGTGTAATCGCCCTGGGGCAAAATGTGCGCTGCACAATCCGTATTATAAAGGGGTCGCACAAACATCTGCAGCCACTTGTAGAATACCAAAGTGACACAAGTGTTCACGAAACAGGTGCAAACGACCGTTGCACCCCTGGAAGATTTATGGTAATATGGCCCCAGATGTCGACATAGATTCATTAGATTTAAGAACAACAGAAACAGGGCCAGGTGGAGACAGAAATGTTCCATTTATGGGGAGATCAGGAAACAAGAACTTGAGGCAATCTAGGACCAATAATACTTATATCAACTCCAATAAACCCTAGACCAGAAACACAAGAGTCGGAAACACTTCAACATGAAGACTGTGAGACGCAAAATCTTAGCTCATTTAGAAGGTATTTGGCATCAATGACTTGGCTGACATGGGTTAGGCAGAGAGCTGAAAGACCAAAACCCAAAGCAGAGCATCCCATACCGATAACTCATGATGGAACACTCACTCGCGTAGATTAGCTTAAAGATCCTCAATATCCATCCCTATTTCTATCAAACATCTTCATAAGGAAATCTTGCCTCTTACAAACCACATGATCTACACATATTTGGGTCAGGCAAACTTTGAATTTTCATCTCCACCACGTCCCAACCTCGATTTAGTAAACCTATAACTACAGATATCAGCCACCCCACAAGAATCTAAAGCTGCAGGAAACTAAGGAATGTGTAGACCTTTCAATATACAAAACTGGATAGCTTAATATGAAGCGGAATGCTCAGATGCCTGGCCAGAAAATGAGAAATGCATTGTTTTCAATGTGCAGGAATTCATGCAATGTCTGTCACTTGATTAAAAGTATGAGTATGGAACTAGTCCCTCACAACTTGCATAGAGTCAGACCATGCTCCTGTAATTGAGACTCACTCAAAGTAAGTGAGGTTGTGCTCTAATGTGTGATACTCACGCCCTATGAGTGAGCCTGTGCTTCAAGATGTGATACTCAGACCCACTTAGTGTGATTATAATCCAAGGTGTGATGTATACAGCAAATCAAATATATTGTGCTTTCATTTTTGAGTCTTGAACGAAATGAGCAGGGCTGAACTGGCTGTAGCGGGCACAGGGCACTGGGCATTGTCTTGGTGGGCCGGAAGTGTGGGGGCCGGTTATGGACCTGTGGGGGCCGGCTTTGTTACTGGGAGTGGTTTTGCAGCACTTCTACAATATCGGCCCCCTGCAACAAAAACAGGAGCGGTGCTTCTCACTAGCAGCCCTCCCCCCACGGGACCGGTCAAGCAGATTGCCAGGGCTGGTTGCTGTTCCCTGTCTGGTCGTGGTTATGAGTGTATTATTCTCCCAAACAATGAGTTAGAATTTTCTCCAAGGAGTAAGGCTCACACGCAATGAGTTAAACTGAGCTCCATTGAGTGAAACTCACACAGAGTGAGCGGCTGGTCCACAATGAGAGGTTCAACCCCCTTCAGTCTGGCTGAGCTCCAAAGTGTGAGACTCGTCCCAGCAGGTCTCAAGTTATTCATCTCAGGCGGGAGACATCGTTTACATCGAATGCACCACAATGCATTCCATTACAATGCGGTTGTTACAACGACCGTATTCTTACAACGCGAACCATTACATCGCAAGTCATTTCAACGACTTGCTGTAGGGGGCGCGCTGGTGTTGGATTTACAATCCAGCACCTTCCCTGCTGTTGCACAAACTGGAGTAGGAATAGTAAATTATACTATTCCTACGTCTAACGCACGACCCCTACAGCAGGTCGTTGTAACAACTTGCAATGTAATGGTTCACGTTGTAACAACGCGGGCGTTGTAACTACTGCGTTGTAATGGAATGCGTTGTAGCGCATTCGTTCTAAAGAGATATATGTTCATCTTAGGCATGAGGACTTTATCCAGTCCTGTGTACTTCTATGCGCTGGGGACCTGTCGGCTTGCATTTACAATGGAAGGAGTAATACTACAGGTATCAGGCAGAGAGTAACAATAGGATTAAACCCGAATATGTTACTAAAACCTGACACTGGCTTGAGAGTTCTATACACCCCGCGAGACAATCTTTATTTCAGGGTGTGAAAGTCACATCCAGGACCTGATTCTCACCACTTTCTAATGTCTAAGTGTATTTTACGCCCGGAAAGTCCGGAGAAACACGTAACTACTTACTGAGAACTACCTATGTGAATCAGGCCTCCTGCAAGAGTCTGTCAGTGAATTCAAATTGAGATTTTTGCCTAAAAAGTGACCCGGAAATCTTTTTTTTTTTTGCAGTGAGAAATGATGCTGCTGCAGCAATCAAGCGCGCATGAGGGAGTGGTAGACTCCAGTGTTAGTCTATTTATTTCCTGATGTTACGTAGTTAGAGTTTGCACAGTGCAAAGCCATCTATTGCTACGCCTTGTGGCACTCTCTACAGGCTGCAGTGACTTTTTGAGCCTTCCATTGAAGCGCGGAGTTTGATCTGGTTTGTGAATGTATGCTATCAGCTTTGTGAATAGGTATGTCTCTCTGCTGGGTGACTGTGTCAGCTTCAAAGAGTTTTGGTTCCGTTTTCATGACGTTTGATGTCATTGGATCGCTTGTCCGTCCTGTAGGATGATAGACATAATCATATCTGTGTGTTTGAAAGGTGCTTGATGGCAGTGACTGCAACTGGGTGCCGTAATAGCCAATTATGGGCATATTCTGGTTTGCTGGGAGCTATGTATTCATCTGCTCTGTTGTGTCCTACTGTATAATGTTTCTTCTTCTATTTTGCACCTTGTCAGAAGTCTAGGATTAGAAACAAGCACCGTGACCTTCCATCGCTGCTCGTGACTTCTGTCATGTTTCAAAGTTTCGCCCTCTTTTCTTACAGTGTCAGCTGGCCCAGAATTGCCCCATGTGGATATACACTGACCCCATCTCCATTCACCACATCACTGGGCCGTGTCTACTCTGGTTGTTTCCCCCTAGATTCACCCCTTACCCTAACACCCTGTCTCTGCTTTTGAGTGGGTAGTTGCACCTCTAGATTTCGTTTACGATCACTACTACAACAGATAAACCCTGTCACCTCCCATTTATCACTCTCAGGTGGTCATTCATTTTGTGTAGCACTTTAAGAAAAAAATGAAATGAAGAAATACATACATTTTAAGAGTTTCAGATAAGCACCCCTCTATACAATCTGGGCATTTATGAGTGAGCGTTTAGGGGGTTTGATTGCTGGGAAGTAGACGGTGTAAACTCCAGATAACCAGTTTCTCGTCATGGTCAGAGGACCAACCCAACCCAATCTAGCCCAGCCCAGCCCAGCCCAGCCCAGCCCATCCCAGCCCAGCCTTGGCCAACCCAGCCCAGTCCAACCCAACCCAACCCAGCCCAGTCCAACCCAACCCAACCCAGTCCAACCCAACCTAGCCCAGTCCTGCCCAGTCCAACCCAGCCCAGTCCAACCCAGCCCAGTCCAGTCCAACCCAGCACAGCCCAACTCAATGTAGTCCAGTCCTGTCCAGTCCAACCCAGACCAACCCAATGCAGCCCAGTCCAAACCAGCCCAACCTAGCCCATTCCAGCCCAGCCCAGCCCAACCCAGCCCAGTCCAACCCAACAGCAGAACCCAGCCCAACCGAGCCCAGTCCTGCCCAGTCCAACCCATCCCAGTCCAACCTAGCCCAGCCTAGTCCAACCCAATCCAGCCCAGTTCAAACCAGCCCAACCCAGCCCAGTCCAACCCAGCCCAGCCCAGCCCAGCCCAACCCTGCTCAGTCTAGTCCAGCTAAGTCCATCCCAGCCCAGCCCAGTCTCCTCACTCGCCAAGGCAGGCATGAAGGTGAAGGACATGGAAAGGAAAGGTCTGACATACCTTATGTATGGACGTCGAAAGCAGCTAATTACCTTATTTGTGAGCTAGAAATCATGGTAATAACACCTACTTCTACTCATTCACAGTTTTGTAGTAGACAGGAGAAAGGGGGACACAGATTTCACCCCCTTGATAACCACACTGCGATCAACCCTGCTTCCTGAGAGTGTCCGGCCTCGCCAATTGAAGAACAAGCTGCTGGCCAACCCTACCTCCCACCTTCTCGGGCTCTGCCTAATGGGTTCTGACATAAGCACAAATATGTATGTGGACATGAAGCGTGGCCCCCAGTTTGGGGTGAAAAACCCACAGAAATGTTCCTGCCCCAGGTAAAAAGTGGGGAAGTTGTACTCATGAGGGCTACCAAAATCGGGGACCCTGGTAACATGGTCCTCCAAAAAACAGAAGACCTTTGTTGCTTGACATGACTGGAGTCTAAGGGCCCGATTCACAAAGGTAAACTGAGACGAAAGTCTAACTTTATGACTTTCGGTATTCACAAAGGGCATTTACGAGTACTAAAGTTAGACTTTTGTCTGAGCTAACTTAAGTTTTGGCCTTAAGTTTGAGTGAGACCAAAACTGAGACAAAAGTCTAACTTTACTGCTCGTAAATGCTCTTTGTGAATAATGAAAGTCGTTAAATTAAACTTTCGTCTCAGTTTATCTTTGTGAATCAGGCCCTAAGAGTCTAACAAAGTGAATATCCGCCCCACTGAAAGTCTATACAACACCGATCACACACTCAACAAAGGCACCCTCGAGCCAACAGCATGTCTCACCAAAGATTGCAACTATATCACTTTCATGTTGAAGAAATTTCGTTAGCTCACCCTTCATGCCTGTAACATCTTTAAGACCAGCTGCATCGTTAAAAAGCCATCAGAAATGAATCCCATCCTCCTGGCAAAATAGTGTCCATCTCTGGTAGACCACACCTACCAGGAATGAGGACATTACCACAATGGAGATGAAAATGTGCAAGAAAGGAAAACGAATAGCAGGCAGCCTTCTCCATCTGGCAGAACATGGAGATAATTCCCACTGACATCAAACCGTTTCCAACCCTCCTGAAAATCAGAAAGAATCTGAAATATCATCTTTTCTGTGTTTATTATATTCACATATAAAAGGAACTCTTCTGTTAACTTCCTCTCTTTAAATGACTATGAGTCGTACCCCTAGCTTAGCAGTATACAAATATTTTTCAAGTTTGCTTTTGCAGTTTTTGGAACTTTTTATTCCCTAGAAAACTGGCAAATTGTGCATAGCAGAAAAAACTGTTAAATGTTCTTGCCCATTTTGGACCAAGATAAATGAGGGAAGAGTCTCCTTGATGTGTACTGCTGCATGATGTGCAATCGAATGACCCTTGTGTAAAAGGTAAACTCAGAATTCCCATTGGAATTGAAAAACAACTAGCCCATAGCTGGCCCCTGACGTATGAATGGCAAGCTTGTTGTGCAACTGCCAGCAACTCAAAAGACTTGGAGGGATGTGCAACTCGCCAGAGCTAGGCACTCTGGATCTGATTAAGAGGGTGGAGTATGGTTTGTACTCTGTCAGGGTGATTGGGCAAAATGCCCATCCTCCGCGTTTAGAGATGTGTGCTGGCCCTGCAGACATCTGTAATAACTGGCAGGAGCATCCATTGCACCGATTACACCGATTCCTGACAATATGTTACATTGTGAAGGACAGTACCATCAAATTGGCGGGTGGTGGTCAAACTTTCGACATGATTTTGATTTATCAAAATCAAACTTCCAAAACTGGAGTTTGTTTTGGGAAAAACAAAAACTAATAAACCCTACACCATATTTTCAGTGCTCCTTACGGCCAGGTAACTAAACTGGCCTTTCTACCGCCCACTGTAAATTGAGTGGGTGATTGAATCACCAAAACTCTACTTCGTTGTAAATATACTGAATGTCCAGTCTCCTATAAATCAGACAGATGGACCGAGGGCTTGGCAGAGAGCGTGCCCTCTACACCAAAGACTAAATCAGGCTCCTTGTTTGAGATCATCAAATATTTCCTTTTCCAGACCTCCCATCTTGAGCAACTCTGTTGTTTGAAGGTAAGCCTTATGGTCAGTCTCGGGTGCTACAAGTGCCTGTACAGATTCCTTCTTTAAAAGAACAGGCCACTGTGTATTCTGCCTGGGTGGTCCAACAGAGCGGAAGCCACCTTGTAATAGCCTTGGTCCTTTAGGAAAACCTCTGTCAGTGGGGTATCCCCGGAGAATGAGCGAGCAAAGCGTGGGATCGCAAGTGTCCACCATGCTCAATACTATTAAGCAATTTCCCATAACTCGGGGAAGTGAGAGAAATTCCTTCTCACCTTCCTTTATAGGTTGACTTGGCCCCTTAAGTATGGGAAGAGAAGGGCAATGGGGTGCCCGGCTAGTTTAATGTTAAATAAAACATCTGAATGAATCATTACTTGATATTGAAACATTTGTGAGGGGATACATACTTATGATTCATCATGCTTCTTATGGAGCCTGAGTTTGTGAGCCAGTTACTCACTTCCCATGTGAATGTTGTACAGGATTGGTCTTTGTTCCTGGACACCTGGACTGTGAAATGACAGTCCTCGTCTCTTACCCCCAGGGAAACCAAGACCACTTCAAACAGAGTTCCTAATGTCTACTCTTCAATGCAACAGAATACAAATGTATATCTGGACATCCAATATCTGCCATGGGTACTTGGTGCTTCCTCTCTTTTAGGTCTTGTGTAAACTCCTGGCACCCAGCCTGGGGCTTGCTGTAAGATGGTTTCTGAAACTAAAAGGTCTGAGCCCCTTGTCTAGGGTCATTCAGATGTATGTCCCTTGGCTTGTATCATGAGATCCCTGAAAATGTGTTACGGGGTTCTGTTTTTAGTTTTGGGGGCTATCCTTCAGTTTTTGTTTTTGTTTACCACCCTGTCCCTTTTATTTCAGCCTATTGCTGCCCACCAGTCTGCGGATGATGCCTTTTCTTTGTGATGTGACACATACGATACTTCAAGGTTCTAACTCCACTCCTCTGGACAAGAATCAGAAAATGCAGCAATAAGAAAGCCTTCTTTAAATCTGCAAAATGTACCTCTCATTTTACCTCAACAATCCATCCCTACATGTTGTGGCGATGTAGTAATGTCATATTCCTTTATGGAATATGGTGTAGGAACACTGTACATGTAATTATAGAATGCACATGTAGAACCTTGTATATGTAATCACCTGTTCTGTTGTACTTGAGAATGTTATGATTCAATTGGTAATGCAGTCAGCTCCACTTGAGCTGCATGTTTCCTTCGTTCTTGCTTCATTCCTTTAATTAAATTGGAATTACAATTCATCTCGTCTACTCTCATCTCTACATGATACTACAGATTTTTGGCGAACAGGATAGGATACCCACGCGAATTTTTTCCTCTTTATTTTGAAATTCAAACAACAATCTGCTGGAGTCTTTTCTCTTTGGACATTAACCACTTCGTGAGCACTTTGGAGCTACTTTTTATATACTTTTCCGAAATATATTTTTTTTCTTAAGTGGCACAGAGAGATTGTTTTCGTCCTGGATTGCATGTAACGCTGTTTATTCCCGTGGATGCTAGATGTTGACATTTTTACCACGGAAGTACGGTTTAAAACAGTTTATGAGCTGACTGTTTGAACTCTGAAAATTTCGTCGCTGTAACTCATTTTATGCCGAAAATACATTTTTAATCATTTTTGTGGCATTGAAGTTTGCTGTTGACTTAAAATCGTTGGAGATGCTTACCTTTGAATTTGCATCTCGAGTGCGGGTGCCGTGAGCTCGAGAAAGGGTTCTCTTCAGATGCACATTGGTGTGGAGTCTTCTTGCCGACGTACACTCCCCTCACGATATACGTCAACACCCCACCGGAGTCAACACGCCATTTGAGTCATCAACGCGTGACAGCGCTCACCCCAACATGTCACAGGAGACGTCACTGCGCTTAAGGTCACGCAAAGCGGCCATTTTAATAAAAAACAAATCTTTCAAGTTTCCATAGCAACCAGACGAGTTGTTTTTACCGAGTGATCACCGGCATCCTTGTTCACTTAGTTTGCTGGATTTAGTAATTATTAAACAGCGGCGATTTTAAAAGGTACTTTCTAAAAATGTTCGAAGAAGGACTCTTGCAGCATCAAATTCTTGACGTGGTATTTTCTTATTTTGCTGTTTCCTGAAGTGAGACTTTGTCTTTATTATTTTCTTTACCTACTCTTTTACCATCTTCAACAACAAACTGTAACTTTATTTGACACTATATAAAACATGACGACGGAGACCTCTTCTTCAAGACCTAACACCTCTGGGGATAGTAATGTGTCTAATCTTCAAATCAATTCACCTAAAGAATTTTTGTCTGTGCCAGGTGAACCTTTAGTATCATGGTTAGATTGTAAAGAGTACTTTTTAAATTATTTAGCGAATTTAGAAGACGTTAATGGCACATTTTCTCCAGAAAGGAAAAAGAGAATGCTGTTATATTCTTTAGGTCCAGAAGGTTTACGCATCTTTAATGACTTACATTCACAGGAAAGGGCTGATGGGGATTTGGATATTTTTAAGGTAGCTTTGTTAAACCTTGATGATCATTTCTCTCCCTCAGTCTGTATTGGTGTTACTAGGCATTCCTTCTTTCACAGAAAACAAGAGAAACATGAGTCCGTAGAAGAGTATGTCTCTGCTTTAAAAAAAACTGGCTGCTAAGTGCAAGTTCGCACAATTGCAGGAAGATTTGATCAGGGATCAGGTAGTCATGTATGCTAAAAATAAGAATTTGCAGGATAAGTTGTGGGTGGAGGGTGATAAATGTTTGAAGGACATTATAGCCATGGTAAAAAAGGCGGAACTTTCGGAAAGGTGTGCAAAGGTCACTCTTTCTAAAAAAAAAAAGGTCCTGAAGAAGTTGTTGGGAAAATTACTGAAAAGAAAGTGGGGTTCAAAAGTAACAAAAATTCCAAATATGAAAAGAAGAAAACGAATTTTCCTGACAAGAAAAGTAGTGAAGGGCAGAAAAAGTTTATCACTGTGATTTGTTACAGATGTGGCAGCTATTCTCATTCTGCTACGTATGATAGATGCCCTGCTAAAGCGGCAAAATGCATTGAATGTGGTTTGGTTGGCCATTTTTCTAGGGTTTGTAATCGTAAAAGCAAGAAACCTTATAAAGGTAAAGTTGCTTTTGTACAAGACTCCTCTTCCTCATCCTCAAGTGACACAGATTCACAAGTGAATTTGGTTCAATTGAAAAAAGTTGTATTGAATATCACTGGCGATGTTTCTTCTAAACCTTTGTGTCACATTTCGTTGGGAGGAATTATGATACAATTAGCCGCTGATTCTGGTTCACCTTTTACAATTGTGTCACAGCATGTTTGGAGGAGTAAATTTGTAAACAGCATTGGAGAATGGTTGGAACCAAATGACATTGCAGCTGAAGGTTATACTGGTAAAAGCATAGAAATGTTAGGATATAGAACTTTGATCTTCCGTTTTAAGGAAAGACAGTGCACTGGTAAATTGTACATTTCCGAGGAAGGACCTCCAGTTTTGGGATGGAAGGACCAGAAGATGTTAGACATAATTCTTAATCCCAATAGCAAGGAGCAGGTTCTGGTTTCCTGTGAAAGTGTAGACACTAAAAAGTGGGTCTTACAGGAGTTTCCTGAAGTATTTGAGAGTCGCATGGGTAAATTAAAAGGTTTCACGCATCAAATTCGCTTGAAGGAGGGGGCTTGTCCCAAAGTTCATAAGGCTAGGAACATCCCTTTCATTGTCAGGGATAAAGTCAAAGGGGAGTTAGACAAAATGCTTGCTAACAAGGTTATTGAGCCTATAGAAGCTGCTGAATGGGTTTCTCCATTGGTCGTAGCCCGTAAATCCAATGGTAAGGCCCGTTTATGTGTTGATCTTAGGTATCTGAACTAAGCATGGGCGGAAAATCCGTTTCGCTCGCGGATTTTGCGGATTTTCGGTAAATTCGCAATCCGCGAGATTCGCGAATCTCCCGCAAAATCCGCAAATCCGCGAGCAGCGGATTTTGCTCGCACTGTTCGCGTGAGTTCGCGGCTTCCCAGTACAACTTCGCGCCCCGCGAATAAGTGCAAAATTGCAGAAATACGATTTTAGCAAAACTGAAACTACTTACCAGGTTCAAAAGTTCAGGCTCATCATTAGTAGCCATTTCCTGTAGTGCTTCCTGAGGGGCCCCTCCAGAGTTCAGTTGCCAGTTGCAACTATTATGTGACCCTGCTCTGAACCTCAGAATAGTTACACATATGCCACAAAGGTCCTGAATTACAGCTAAGGGAGACAAGCAGGAGCCAGGCTGGAAGTTCAAATCCATTAATCAGCCCCTAATTCATTATTGTCAGTTGGGGCAGGGCAGGTGTTGTAACTAATTTTGCAACAATGAAAGCACTTAGCAAGTACAAAAGATCACTAATCAGGAAGCACTAAGGAAGCAGGTGCCAGCTAAAAAAATATTCTGTGACACATTAATCAGCCCCAAATTAATTCAGGTCACTTGAGGCAGGGAAGGTGTGCTTGCGTTGCCACAATAATGTACACTGACTGGACAACCAGAGGGTGCTGTGATGAAACAGAGGGTGGCATGGGTGGGCCAGAGGGTGGCATGAGTAGTCAGAGAGTGGCAGTGGTGACAGAGAGTGGCAGTGATGAAGAAGAGTGTCCCAAACAGGCTGGACACGTAGAAACAACAAGTTCGCGAAACTTGCGACCCGACAGGTAAGTTCGCAATTTGCGAAAGTGTACAAAACCCTCGCGAACTGGCAGAAACCCGCGCAAACACACAAAAAGAAAATTCGCGAGAATTCGCGGATTTTGCGGATTGCGAGTTCGCAAATCCGCAAAATTCGCGAACGCGAGATTCGCAAAATTCGCCCATGCTTAATCTGAACAATAACATTTTGGTTGACCAGTTTCCATTGCCCAGAATAGATGAAATGCTTGCCTTGACACGTGGTGCAAAATGGTTCTCAACTTTGGACCTTTCGGCAGCGTATCATCAGGTGGTGCTGGACAAAAATAGCAGGCAATTTACTTCTTTTTGTACACCCTTCGGGTGTTATAGGTTTAGACATATGCCTTTTGGATTGGCTTTGGCTGCGGCCGTTTTTCAAAGGCTTATGTCTAATCTATTTGGCCATATCAAAGAGGTTGTTTTTTTTCAAGACGACATCTTGATAATGGGAAAAGACAAAGCCCAGCATGATGCTTTATTGAGAGAGGTTTTGTTTATTCTGAAGAGCAATGGTTTGATAGCTGAGGGTACCAAATGTAAGTTCTCAGAGAAGTTGGTCACATACTTGGGCCATGAAATTGGAGGCAATGGTATTAAACCCAAAAGTACCTTAGTGGAAGCTATTCTCAATGCCCCTGCTCCCAAATCAAAAGATGATTTGCGGTCATTCTTAGGTTTGGCCGAGTTTTATGCGAAATTTGTTTGTAATTTTTCGCAGAAGACTTATGAGATGCGGTTACTAATGAAAAACAAGGTTCCTTTTTCTTTGGAATGAGGGCTGTCAGAAGTCTTTTGATGGCATCAAGAATGCAATTGCGAATGCACCTGCATTGCAGGGTTTTGATCCTCGGGCAGAGAATATTGTCACAACTGATGCCAGTGGAACAGGTTTGGGTGGTGTTTTATCTCAGATCTCAGAAAAAGGAGATGAAGTGGTCATTGCTTTCGCATCCCGCTCGTTGTCTCCTGCTGCGGCCAAGTATTCAGTAATAGAGCAAGAGACTTTAGCGTGTGTATGGGCCATGGAACATTTTAGGAAGTTCATTTGGGGTAAGAAGTTTCTACTGAGATCAGACCACAAACCATTAACAAAATTTCTTACCACGGAGGGTTTATCCAAAGCTTCTGCGAGGATTGCAAGAATGTCAATGAGAATTCAGGATTTTGTTTATGATGTGCAATATGTTCCTGGGGCTAAAAATGTCATTGCAGATTTCCTCAGTAGGCTTCCTTTGCCTCTCAAAGAGGTCGATCCTGACCATTGGAATGATATGTGTGTAGCTGCTATCTTTACTGATACCCCTGGTTTATCTAAGGATAAGTGGGATGAGGAGAACATGAAGGATGAACTTCTACAAACAGTGAAAGACAGGGTCATTCAAGGTTGTGGTAAGGATTGTAAGTTGGATCCTAAATTGAGACCTTTTTGGGAGGTCCGTGACGAGTTCTAAGTGTTGATGGTGCATTTTTGTGTGGAGCTGGGAAAATTGTACCTCGTTTGGCATTAGAGACAGTGTTGTAGTTTTGGGTCATGAGGGACATCAAGGTATTTCTCGCACCAAGAGGAATATTACAATTTTGTACTGGTGGCCCAGAAGCGATTTGGATATTGAAAGACATGTTTGTGACTGTATCCTGTGTGTGACTGCAGACAAGTCACAAAAGACTCTTAATCCGCCTTTGTCTTCGTTAGGTTGTCCAAATTTACCTTGGGAGCATGTTGCGTTGGATATAATGGGTCCTGTGGTTTGGCAAGATGGCATTTCCAAGTACATTTTGGTTTTTGTGGATTTATTTTCAAGGTGGATCGAGGTTGAGGTAGTCACTAGTGTCAATACACAAGTGGTCATCGATTTTTGGGATAAATGTTTTTTAAGGGAAGGTTTTCCTGTTTCAATTTTAACCGATAATGGTGTGCAGTTTAAGTCTGAACTTATGAAAAAAAAATCATGTTATACAGGGATTGAACAGAGGTTTACAGCCTTGTACCATCCTAGAGGGAATTCTGTTGTGGAAAGAATGAACAGAGTTTTGAAAGGACTTCTGCAATTGGCAAAGAAGGGAAATAGGAATTGGGATGATGAGCTTAACAAATTGATTTGGTCGTATAGGGTCACTGTTCATGATACAGTTGGAGAGAGTCCTTTTGGATTGATGAGAGGTAGATTTCCTCATTGTAGATTAAATCCAGGTTGGATTGGCCGGAGGGAGAAGTATGAGTGGGATCCTGATCATGTTAAACAAGCCATCATTAAGTCTCAAGATAAGAATAAATTGTACTTTGACACGAAACATGGTACTAGAGAGGTGAGTGTCAAAGTGGGACAATGTGTTAGGGTCAAGTCTAATAGGAAGTCTGGAAAATTAGAGTCTAAGTTTTCAAACCCAAGGGTTATTACCAAAGTTATGAGGAACACAGTTGAATTAGATGATTGTACCATACATCATTTAAACCGTATTGCTTTGTCAGGTAAATCTGGTGTGGTAGAGAAGAATTTGTGTACTAAGGAAAGAAACTATTGGTGGTTGGAAGTTTTGCCGAATTTGGAGAAAGGGGATGAGTCTGGAGTTTCTGTAGAGAGTCATAGGCAAGATCTAATTCCTTTGGAGGGTGGAGTTTCTGTAGAGAGTCAAAGGCAAGATCTAATTCCTTTGGAGGGTCCGGTTGATCCTCACCCTGCTCTTGGTGGTCTTTTGGTGGATTCTTCTTCTAGTGGTATGGGAGATGACACTCTTGCAAGTGGTGTTTTTCATCATGACAGTCCTCAGGTTGTTTCGGATGGTGAGGCTGTTAACAAATCCACTAGGGGTGGAAGACGTGTTGTCACACCTAAGAAGTTTCAGGACTTCGTCCATTTCTGATTTTTATGTATTTATCTTAGGTACTGTTTTTAAATATTGTTAAGAAAAGGGGATGTGTAGTAATGTCATATTCCTTTATGGAATATGGTGTAGGAACACTGTACATGTAATTATAGAATGCACATGTAGAACCTTGTATATGTAATCACCTGTTCTGTTGTACTGGAGAATCTTATGATTCAATTGGTAATGCAGTCAGCTCCACTTGAGCTGCATGTTTCCTTCGTTCTTGCTTCATTCCTTTAATTAAATTGGAATTACAATTCATCTCGTCTACTCTCATCTCTACATGATACTACAGGCAACATCTTTCCAAGTCTCCCAAATCCCATGTGGTTTCTTAGCTGTGTTCCAGAGCTCTTTAGTTGTGGATGGCAGACTGTCAGACCTCCTCACTAAGGAATTGTTCATGCTTGCGTTCTTCTTCTGTTCATCCACGTACAATTTCAATGTGGCTTCGGCGACACTCAAAGTCCATCAGCTAACTACCTCTTCTGCCTTATACTCCCCACTCTGTATATGTATCTAAAATATGAGGCTGTGCCTAAATAGTTTTACACATATGCAATATGTGAAAAAAGTAATTCTGGCGCAGTAGTAGTTGTAGCATTTTGATGTTATCAAACCATGCATGTCAAATCCTCGTGACAGTTTCCTGCTCAAGGATATCCAGGCTATGGGACTATTAGGAAACACCTGGGAGCTCTGCCAGAACAGTGCTTGTAGGGACAAGAGTGGGATATGAAGGATGCGGACAGGTGTAAATGAGGGTAGGTTACTGACAGACAGGGCAGAGAAACACTATGACAAGTGCTGTGGGTGGAAGAAAGGTCTGGGCTAATAAACACTTTGGATGAGTTGGGCTTTCAGGGTGGGCCGGTTCGGAATCGGTATGTAGCTGAGTGGGGAGTCAGAGAAAGGAAAGGGGTGGATTTTATTGAGTATTGGCCCTATTGCCCCAATTTCCTGATGAGTCCCTCAACTTTTTTATGACTGGTATCACATAGAGCAACCTGTGTTTTTCAAAACATTATTCCGTGTTGCATGGCTTCAGGTTTCACAAGTTTACATACCACTGTTGCATTCCTGCTTAAATTAAACAAACCTTGCCAACACATCCATGCCCAAGGTACAGTAAGGGGGTGGGGGTGGTCCTTTGTCACAAACATCTTTGACATCTTTTTACAATCAACACTCAAATAACTTGTTCTTCTCTCTGGTAGACACCTGCATTTTAAGCCTGCCCTCACTGCACCTCCTTTGCCTTCCAGCCTCTTTCTTCTAATCTTTCTTCAGCCGAATGTAATCTTGTCTGAGGTGAGAGCGAGAGGTCTACAGCAGAGGAGTTTTCAAGCCTAAAAGAGGTGGTTGAATGAAAAGAAAGGGAGGTAGGCAGACCCAATATCTGAAACATTGTCCTGTGTTGGGTGTCGAGATGAGGCACTGGGAAAGGGTTCTGCTCTTTGGGGTTTGCTTTGAATTCTAGGTGACACTGCACAAAATAGTCTAATGGGGATGTCTTGGACGGTGTCACCAAATTATTAGAGGTGATACTAAACAGCGGCGTAGCTTCATGGGGGGGTGTTTGGGGTGTTATAGCCCCTAATAAATGGAGTCTATATTAAATAGTTTGTTTCTGCTGCTTTTAGTCATGTATGGGGAAGTGGCTGTCAGATTTCCCCTAAGGTTTTTACATGTACACACCAACAAAAACATATACACACACACATACTCTCTCCTCTCTGTTTTGAAGTTCTTAAAAATGTTGCTTATATTACCATATACTGTCTTTTAAGCGACCCTAACAATCCACACTGCTCTCCCTTTCCCCCCCTTAAGACTCCTCATGCCCTTCTTCTCGTATAATGTATTTTATGATGATATGTCAGTGTGATTTTTGGGAAATTATTTGAACCTCATCCCCCTCCCCAGTCGTACTGACCAAGCTACACCCCTGACCCTGAAGTCTTTTAGGGGCATATCATCAAGAGGGGGCAATACAATTATTGCAGCTTTAGCGTACGTTTTCGAGCAAAAAGCGGTGATAATTTTATCGCATTATATCAGCAAGGTCAAGCTATCGCGTGAATCCTTGCCTTATCGCCCTTTCCCTGAACGCCCTGCTTTCCATCTCTAATGAGATGCAAAGTGGGCGTTCTGTCCCAAAATCCTGTGAGAAATATTGCTAACCGACATTTCTCCTATTTACAAGCTGCAAGCTAAAGGGCATAGCGATAAGAAAAGTAGCGCTAACCTCGGTTATCGCTACTTTCCTTACGCCTGCTTTCAGTCTGACTTAGCCATTATATCCAATGGAAGGTGGATATAATGGCTAAGTCCACCCTGCCCTATCAGCAAGGTATCGCCTGTCGTTGTGAGATTATCGCTGGATTTCCAGCGATAATCGCACATTTTGTAGCTATCGCTGGTATTTTTATCGCTTTTTGAGATAAGTGTCACTGATAGCGCGCTATCTCAGCGATAAAATACAGCAATAGCCGGCGATAATTATCCTAGCGCTAAGTGCGCGTAGCGATAATTATCGCTGGTTGTTGCTGATATGCCCGTAAGTAAGTCAGCTGTCATGTACCTGATGTCCACTAATTGCGCCAGTCTCACTTCTTCATTTCAGGTTTGACAATATTTTCCTAGGGGTCTGAAGTCAGACCCAACCTCCAGCTACCAATATTGTGATTTTTCAAGGTCTGATACTTCATAACATAACAGAACGTGTATTTGTAAAGTGCATGTTCACCTGGGGCACCTTGGTGATGAATAACAGATGTTTATTGTTGCCCAACTCCATGGGGCTCATGTTATCAACCGCAAAAGGATGAAAGGCTGAGTGGACGGTCTGGGATTCGAACCTGTGACCATAAGGTCAAACACAGGGCCCTACAGTGGACGCATTAGTCTGGCAGGCCATAGGGTGGCGGACCTCAGGGGCCACTCAGCTGAGTCAAAGGTGAGATTGGCTGTGTTCTTTACTGACCAGGATGATGGGTTATTTGTCTCTCGTTGAGAGTTAGTCCTCCAAAGCCTACTCTGCTGAGAAGCTGTGTTGAGCAGCCATATCACAGCTAAAAGAAGGTGGAGCGAAGGTTAAAATCTGTTGCAGACACACGTAGGCACATAATAAAGATCTAAGTCCAGTCACAGTAAATACAGTGTTGAGAAATAGAACTTTAATAATCATCTCAAAATAGAAGATGGAAAAAGTCACATAATGTGTTTTTGCAAAGCTCACCCAGGGGGCATTCTTGCCACTGAACAACCGATGCCTTTTCTGATCTAATTCAGTGCTGTTCTTTTTATCAACATGGAGAAGATATAACCTGTGACCGATAAAACACAGATGCATGCAGTGAATACATCTGTCCTATGAACCATGAGGCCTGACGTCCAGGCGCCGCGACCTGAGAAGGTCTGAGGTCTCCAATCATAACCATCCCAGAAGAGATCAAGAAATCTGTTTGCGTTTTACGCGTCTGTCCCACTGGTCAAGGGATGTCCCATGACGGATTTTGCAGACACGGTCGCGCCGCTTTCTTAGACTACAGTAGGATGGCGTAGCCGTAGACCCTTTGATAGCCCGGAGCTGTCCTGGGTGCTGAGCGTTTTTAGCAAGGGATTTTTTTTTCAGTTCAAGAAAAGGTTATTGACAAATAAAAGGGTGTCTATAAGCAATACATAACAGTTACCTCAAAACAAAATATCTGGAATAAGCATATTTGCGAATAAACGAATTAGACGTATAAATGACATGTGAAATACAAATAATACAGGTAAAGGGAGTTTATTTTTAGCATGGCTTCAACGCACGATGGAGAGCGCTTCGTTGTAGGCTGCTTTAAAGAAAAGAACAGCTAGAAACGTGTCAGGGAAATGTTAGGTGCGGTAATTTACACACTGTATGCTAGGTCATGACATTTTATGTTATCAGCATTTGTAGAGCTGATTTTTGACATTCGAGTGGCATTGTAGAGCTCTGGGCAGTTCCGCACATTGCATTTCCGTCATATTCTAGTTTTTCATCGCTGATACAAGTGAGGTTGGCTAAGTGGTTAATGGATGTTCGCCCAGGTGATCAGTTGTTTGTTGATGTAGCAGTGTGTGCAGGGCTTTAAGTGGGATGAAAAAACTGGGGGGAGGGGTCTCTCAAAGGGGCGTAAAATGTAAAAAAAAATGCCAGCATTTGTAAAGCGCACAGCTACCTCCAACGGAGGTGTCCCGGCGCTGGGGGCCGTCGGGAAGATTAAGCAAGCTATTGCCCAGAGTCACATGGTGCTGGGCTAACCTGAGCAGGAGTCAGGGATCCAACCGTGAACCCTGTGGTCCGGAGTCAGGCACCCTGGCCGGTGCACCACACTTCTTCCTCGTGACCAATGTACTTAAGGGTGTGGCTTAAAAACACGTAAGCTAAAAATCTGTGCATAGCATTGTGTGCCGCCCGACTTGTACTTTGCTGTTTCTGTCATTGCATCCAGATATATGATACACGTAACATCATACCTAAAACTAGTCAGGACTTTTGGCTTTGTCAATGGTTTTTAGTTGCATAAGATAAATAAGCAGCAACTATGGCTTGTATATTATTGTAAAAGCTCACACTTAAAGCCCTGGTGACACTAAGACAATGTTGCTGCTCCTGAGTTTCAAAAAGAGAAAGGAAATCCAGAGAGAAAATTACTCACTTTAAAGGCTTTCCCTTCCCCTACAACGCTCACCTGGCGTGACGTCATGTGTAACTTCTCCATCAGTGAGAAGTGAGTAGTGTGAGCACGCGCATATCGATGTGCCTGCTGTCACTGCAGCCCGGAAAAAACGGACTGCCTGCGCCAGGGCATAAAACAGAGCCCGATAGAGACCCGTTTCGATGCCTCCTTTGAAAAACTGCAGATGCTCAGTCCCGGCTCACTTAAAGCCCTGTGTGTGTGACTAACCTCTTGAAAACATGGAAATGTGGGGGCATTTCTGATGTCATCAGCAACGAGTCTATTCTGTGTGCAGTTTAGAGATGTTTCTTATACATATAAATACACTTGTAGTTTTTTTAGCTTGACCTTGCCTGAATCTTTGTGGTTTGTGTTTCTGCGACTGGGCGAGTGAGCCAAATTACTTTGCTGCTTATCTCGGCCCACGATGGCGAATAGTTGCCCTTTGCCCTTCTTTTTTGTGTAAGGGTATGTTGTTCATGGATCATCTAATGGAACATATAGCTTTGGAGAAGTAATGGGCAAATTCTGAAAATGCAAACACGATTAAAGACATTTCTCTGGATAGATCCGTTTAAGAAAAATGCAGTTAATGACCCTTAACCGGACAGACCATAGGAAGAAAAATGCAGCGAGTGGCAATTCACCAGACATGTAATCTATGAGAAATGTCAAAGGAGAAGCATTTTCAGCAGAGAGTGCCTTTAGGGAAATGCCCTGTGAAGTACAATTCAGACGGTGTGCCCTTTATTTTAAAAAAGGCAATTCAAATTGATCCACTTACTAGGTTCCTTAAAGAAAAAATAAACGGTCATTCATTGATTGGGCCCATCTTTCAATGAAAAGCTAACAATGACACCAGTAAATTAGTCGCTGATGAGAAACGCTACTAGCAAAAGCCCCTGGTCAAATTATTTTCAAAAATAACAATTCGATCAATGATGCTCAGCGGACGAGGCCTTTTACGAACATAAAAAACAGTTTTATCCGAAAAGTGATCCCACAAACGCATTTAGAGACAAAATACATACTCAACATAAAAAACGTTTTTAGTTTGAAAAATCCCGGCCTGTTGGCTTTGCCAGTGCTTGTTTCAAGGTGTCATTTCCTGATCACTGCTCCCAGCTGGGATGCTCTCGCACTGTTCACCCTCTTTCCAAGTGCACATTGATTAGCTCTTCACAAACGAAAGGACATATTCTAAGCGTGTACTATCCAAGGACCTGCTCCCAGCCAGCCTCTTTTCCATGGTTTGTGCTCCTTCCTGTGACTTCCTTCCTGTTTTGAGCTATCTGGTCTCACTGCTGTTTAAAGCAAAGGTCTCTTTGGGGTGAGACCTTTGATCGCCCCCTCTGACCTCCTTCCCTCCAGTGCACATGACTTCCTTTCTGTTGGCCACATTGCCAGCTCAAGTACCAGGATGACTGAACAGGCTCCGCCCATGTACCACCCTCTTTGGAATGTCTCAAGTGAAGAAAAAATAACAGACACTTGCCACCTTTTGTCTCTACTGCCTGTGCAGGGACAAGTCAGTCTGGTGCGGGTTCTAACCAACCCCTTTTGTTTCAGCTCCTCAAGTTCGCAGAGAGCCTAATTTGGAGTAAATTATGCATGGCCCCATCCATCATGCTTTTCCCCAGCGAAATCTCCTTTTTGGTTGCTATTTATACACCCTCTGACGTGCGTGATGTATGGTCGGGTCTCCTCAGACATCCTGCTGTACAACTGCTGCAATCTGAGCACCCCCAGGGGGCAGGACAGAACCGCATCCGTTACAGCAACCACCGGCCAGACTGACATCCATCACACCATCCAATGTCAAGGGTGAGGGGGCAGGCGCCGGCTGTCACCGGATGAGGGCGCACATCAGTGGCGTCGAGGGCTCTCACAGGCTCATTACCCGTCCACTGCCTGCGGGTGGCAGAGAAAAACACAAACCAGCCCCAGTAAATCGATTCCTATAAACCTCAAGTGCTCTGTCGTTCGCCACTCTTCACTCCCTCTTAGCACAGCAACCAATGTCAAGATAAAGCCTCATTCTGGTCGTCGCGCGCGACAGCAAAACACCTTCCACTTTTGCACTGTGGCTTCTATGCCAGGTCGGGTGGCTTAGGGCTCTGTGTTTGACCTCATGGTTGCAGGTTCAAATCCCGGTGGGTCCACTCATCCTTCTGAGGTCGATAAAAGGAGCACCATTGAGTTGGGTAGAAATATAGTATCTGTTATTCAGCCCCTGAGGTGCCGATGGGTGAACCTGATTTACAAAGAAGCATGTTTTTGTTATGTTCCAACGAAGTACACCCTACAGCTGAGTGCCCAACAATTCCACCAACTCAACCTCATCAGACGTTTGAGAACTTATAAAAATCCTACTACAATACTATTATAACATAGAACTATTTCAAATAATTTCTCATAATGGGATCCACGTTTTCATAGCGCTCGGAAATCGTCCAGTATCCGAATCAGTGACCCCAGAGTTGCCCACGCATGAGCACCAGGTACCCCACCCACAACCCCAGCCAACATCCACCCGCCTCCCCCACCAGAGGCACACACTGAAACCTCTACAGATGCACTTAACACCTCGTGGGTATTTTGGGTACACACAGCAGAGGTCGAAACCATTTAATCAGTTTCCCACCATCCCTGTCATTTACTGCACTGAAAAACACCATGCAAAAAGGAGGCCTTCGGTTCTAAGAAGCAGGTAAAATACAAGGAACGGAAACATAATTATTTAGATTGGAATCATGCTGATTTGTTTTAAAGGGTTTCTTTGTTTTGTTTGTGCTTTCTTTGTGCGAAACTGGTGTCGGGGCCCACAAAGCTTTCCTCAGGAGCACGCCCACCTTCACTGTCCTATTCAGGGTTGTAGAATACCAAGGCTGCCTAGTCCATATTACACGTGATGCCTCTTTCTTCCCCCACGCAACGTTTCCATTCTCTTTATTTAACTGTTATTGGTTCTGTTTCAACCTTTCACCCTCCCTTTGTCATGTTTCACTATCTTTCAATCAATCATCAATCATACTTTATTATACAGTTAAGTCATAAAAGCATTTCATAAAACATCCAATATTTACAAATAAAATAGCATGAGCTAACATGACAGAATACATTAATATAAATATTTTGAAATGTAATTAAACTTTCTGATGACTACCGTCGAGTATACTTATTTGCATAAAAACCATAAAATCACAAAGCTGTAATTTTAAAATTAAACAATCTCTTATAATCAATAATTCATTATATAGCTGTCCTCAGATTCAGCCTTGCTAATCTGTGGAAGTCAGGAAGGGGCACTATTACCTTTACAGAATTACTGCTTTGAACGAAAAACCCAAGGCCCATTTCAGAAACGTTGCTACAGCTATAGCAATGGGGGGACTTGAATCTGTACATAAAATTCTCAATCAGTTGACATATAGGTTTCACCCACTTATGACAGGGTGCAGCATAAAGGGGACAGAAAAACAGGATATGACCTTCAGATTCTTGCTGGTCCCTACACCTCGGGCATTTATCGTCATCAGTTGATTCCTACCCATTTTGCTGTAAATACCTTTATCGGGAGGGTGTCTACCCTGAATTGAAAATAGAGCTTACAGTCAATCGGATTCTCTATGGCGTCCCAATACAATTCCATCATCGGTCGAGCCTTAAATTCAAGAAATCTACCTGTGAAATGAGTTGAGAGTCCTTTTGTGCATGTTATTGAGTTAATCATCTCCCAGTATCTGGCTTTCAGGATTTTTTTAGAGGGAAATACTGCATTTCAGGGGTCATCCCACAGTTCTCTCATTCCCAATCTCACTAGCAGGGATCTCATTTCCTTTAGCCAGGTTATTTTTTGGAAGGGATCCTTTTCAATAATATCTTTTAGGCCCGAGCAGGGTGCACGAGTTCCTCTGTAGGCCATATTCTGCACCAATACAGTAATGGACGTAAAGTAGCTAAATCTTTAACTGCTTTTCTCCCAAGGTCCCACAACAGTGGTATTAATGGAGTACTTTGTGGGACGCCTATAGCTTTTCGCAAAAACTCATTTTCTACCAATGTCAGACTTTTTATGTTTTCAAATCCCCATAGTTCGGATCCATAAAGGGCCGAACTTAATACCTTTGCCCCATATATTTCAAGAAATGGACTTATAGGTTTAGTTGTTGAGTTCTTAAACATTTTTAGAAGAAGTCCAGACTGCTGCTGTTGCTTGAGTATAGCCAAATCAAGTTGGCTGTTCCAGCGCATGTCCCTATGAAGGGTCACCCCCAAATAAGTAAAGGCATCTACCTGCTCTAATGGGCAGTTATCCATATATATGCTTCCTCGAAATAGTTTGGAAGACTTGGAAGATTTACGATCATTAAGGGACATAAACTTTGTTTTAGCAGTGTTTTTTTCTAATCCATGCAAGCGACAGAAACCTCCAAACCGCCACAGTGCCCGCTGGAGACCACTCGGCGTCTTGGAGAGTATCAGAGTGTCGTCCACAAACATAAGGATTGGAATGCGATTACCTGCCGTCACAGGGGCATCAGTTGGCGCCGAGGAGAGGAAGTCCGCCACCCCATTCACGAAGAGTGAGAACAGGGTAGGCGCCATGACGCATCTCTGCCGCACTCCCCGCTCGACTGGGAAGGTTTCCGTAACCTCTCTCCTTTGCCCCCAACGAACCCGAGCGAAGTTGTCCTCATGTAGGTGCATAACCAAAGTCAACAACTCTGGGGCCATCCCCAACCCCTCCAGAACTCGCCAAAATTTTCGCCGCAGCACTAGATTAAAAGGCTGCCCTCAAATCTACGAATACTGCATACAATGTCCCTTTCCCCAAAATCACCGTCCTAAAGTAGAGGATAGCAAACCGAAAAACTTGATCAATCGTGCTTGTTTTGGGACGAAAACCGGCCTGGAGGGACTCAAGATGTTATTATCCTCCATCCAAGTCTGTATTTTTCCCAAAACAAGACGGCCCATAATTTTCTGGATACAGTCTATGAGGCTAATAGGACTATAATTTCCAGCGAAAGACTTATTCCTTTGTTCTACACAGGCACAATTTCTGCTCCTTTCCAGGAGTGGGGGACCCCCATCCCTTGTGCTATGGCATTTGCTAAGTGTACAATATATTGTCGCCAGCGTGGCTTATCGTTTAAAAACACGTCGGCTGGAACGCAATCCATACCTCGGGCTCGTCCCTCTGTAACAGAATCAAGCGCCCTATCCACGTCCCCTATGCTAAAAGCGGCATCTTTATAAAAAATAAAAGAGGGTATACCTTCACTTTCATCACCGCTACTATGAGCATATTGTGGCCCAAAATAATTAATCCATAAATTTTGGGCAACGTTATTCTGCGGGTAGTCCGGGCACCCTCCCCTGTCCCATTTATAAATGTCCCAAAAGGATTTTGAATTTTTGGTCTCACACGCCTCTTTAAGTTCCCGCCATTTACCCTCTTCCCATGCTTTTTTTGCAGTAGCCTGTGTTTTCCTATAACATCTTCGTGCCGCTCTTACTTTATTAGAGTCCCTAGTTTTAAGTGCTAGGCCCACCTCGGCACAGGCTTGCCTACAGGCGGCATTATACCAACTCTCTGTTTTTTTTCCTTTTTTTCATTCCTAACTGGGCCAGATTTACAAAAATAATTTCAGAGATTGGCAAATAGATTGGCATGAATATCCGAAAAGGAGTGATTCATTTGCCCATTAATCACACCTGTCCCCAGAATTTCCAATGCCCTGTCCACTTCGTTCTCAATAGCGGTCAAGGCATCAGGGTTCTTGATGACATTACACCACTTAAGGTGGCGTTCATCATTGGCCACGGAGAATTCTGGGCCCAATGTACCCTAGGTTACTACTCCCCCTCCATCTAATCTCAGTCTAAACAGTGAGGTCAAGGGATTATGATCACTCTCTATGCTTGGTATTACCTCCATGTCCATAAGAGAGTGCCACATTTTTAGATGGACAAGTAGATAATCTATACGACTAGATCTTAAGCCGTTATCGTAAGTTCTGATACCCTTCCTATGTGACGGTGTTCGGCCGTTAGCTGCCCTTAACTGATTCCCCAGACATAGCCCTTTCAATTGCATTGCAGCCTCTGTCCATTTATTTATGGGTTTCAGCTCAAGTACAGGAACCCCCCATCTGGAGTATTCCTCTTCTGTTAGGCTCAGGTCATCATGCCCTAGTGGCTCAAAAGTTGTATTGAAGTCTCCCGCTATCAGGGGCAGCATGTTACTTGGTAGGTCCTCAATTAGGACTTAGGCTGTTATTACTTCAGACTTTTTCCCACCAGGTAAACCCCTAGCATAAACATTAAATATACCAATGTTTTGGGCAGAAGGGAGGGTAATGCAGACTGCAAGAATATCACAGTTCGGAACAGGAAAAAGTTGGATTTTACAACTTAAATTTTGTTTAATCAAAATCACCAGTCCTCCTACAGGGTGACCCTTGCTCCTTTTCACAGCAGGGACATAAAAATTAAGGTAGCCCAGCTTAAATATTGGCTCAACGATCCAGGTTTCCTGGAAGAGACAGACATCAAAGTTGTCAATGAAATCTGCCCAGTCTGGCAAGGCCACTTTCGACCCCATACCAGCCAGATTCCATGACATCAGTGATGTCACACTTGTTTCATTTGGAAGACTGTCAATATACTCAGCCCCCTCAATAGAAGAATCTTGGTGGGGCAATACATTTGTTTCAAGGAATTGTTGAGGGTTTTCCATTCTCAGTACCTGGGGGGGTAGCACTTCATTATCCATCTCAGTAAGAGGTACACTTCTTTCATTTACACTAGTTTTAATTAAGTTGGAGCACAGTTCCTCACCCCTGATACTGACGTTATTAGTCTGTTGATCAAAGCTCCTAACTTCATCATCCTCATTATAAGCTACTATACTAGCCCTCAAATCGCAATCGTATAGTTGCTGTCAATCACAATCTTCCAACCCAGATAGCCCATCGAACCTATTGGATAACATTATGTTCCCTGGTACGCACCATTTCTTTGACCCCCCGTTTGGGAGTTTTTCCCCATACAAAGGAGTACCGGCACATAAAAATAAGTCAAAGGTAGTGATTGAATTAAAGATGATAGATCCCTTTGGGGCCAGTCACAAATGTATGCAACAGCCCTCCTGTCCCTAAAATTGATAATTATGCAGTCCCCCACCACAGACTTTGGCTGTTCCCCACCCAGCCCACTCTTCTAGCAAAGAGGATTTCTGCACATACATGGGATGACAATGGATGATTGTTATTAAGCCAGAAAATACACTTGTTCTTTAGCTCCATGTACATTTCCCCTTTGCCCTGATTTAGTGGAGGAACCCCCGCCAGAACTACCACGTAAGGAGATGATTCCGGTGGGAGTTCTATGGTCGGTAGGCTAGCTACAATTTGGGCAGGGGGTTTTTATGCACAGCTTGCTGTTGGGTTACAGGCCTACTGGTCATTATTTGCTGTGTCCTATCCATTTGTACGGGCTGCTCTGCCACTATTGAGTTAATTCGGGCAAGTGCAGGACAGTGCACTAGGGGTTCAGTCAAGATACCACTATCACTCCCTTTGTTCGATGCATTCGAGTCAATAACTACTGCACTTGGCCCTGGAACACCTGTCTGCTTACTATTTTGCCCAGTAGCACCCTTTCCCTCCCTCGCCTGTGCTGAGGCAAGTGAAAGTTCAAGGCACACGAGTCTAGTGTCCATGGAGTCCAGTCTATCACATAATGGGAGGCATGCCTTCTTAAAGAGGCGTTCCAGCTTCGCCCAAAACGACGATCCCGTCTCATTCGGTACTTCATCCCCATCACATTGTTTAAGATTATCTCCTTCATTAACTAGTTGTGATATTGCGGAGCTGTGGGTAGGGCTTGGGGTCAAGGAATTGTTAGGCAAAGTTGCTTTCCTGATTTTTGCTTTCCTCCCAATTGCTTGTGCTTGTGCCCCAGTGCGCTTCCTTTTAGTTGTCAGACCCAGTGATTGTTGAGACAACCCTTCCTTAGCGTCACTAGCTGACCGGGTCTTAATATTGGGCGAGTGCACTGTCACTGTAATAGTACTGGAATTTGTCGTAGGTCTCGTATCCATGAAAGTGGTGGGACAAACTGGCTGGCATATCGAAGGCCCGACCGACTGTGATGACCGGCTTCTCTCTCCCTCCCCCGGAGATGATATTGAATCGTAGATGTTAGTCTGTTGTTGGTCTGGAGACCGAGCTTTAGCTAAACCGCCCATTGAAGATCTCTTATCAAAGGCAATGTCCAGAGATAGTCTCTTTTCTGTTAGTTCAATATCCCGGGCTAAAGCTATAGACACTCTCACGAGAAAGTTATCCAGAGTGCCCATTAATGACCCTCCAGTAGATTTTCTAGCATTCCCACCAGTAGTTGGAGAGGCAGACATGATTTTCACGGAGAATTTCTCGAATAGTAAATAGTTCCACAAACGGTGCCAAACAGTACGAAAGTATACAGCCACTCACTAACCTTAAATGTAGATGTTAGGTGTTAGAGGGGTGGCCCGTCCTGTCCTTGACCGGACTAGAACGGGCTAAAACGGGCCCGCCCTTGGTCCGGCTCGTCCTGCGGGGTGGGACTATAGAGATGGTTAAGTACACCTGGGTAGGGCGTGGCGGGAGGGCATCTCTCTGCCCCGCTGACTTAGGGGGGTGTAGTTCTCCTCCTATTCGTGGCCCCCTCTGCTGCTGCCAATAGCCAAATCCAATCAAGGTTTCCAAGGTGGGGAGTGTGGTTCTCCTCCTATTCGTGGCCCCCTCTGCTGCTGTCAATAAACAAACCCACTCTGCGAGCGTTTCCCTTCCTCTTTCTCTTCCTCCTCATTTTGCCCTTTCCTACATTTCTCTCTCTTGCATGGGTCAAAGTTCGATGATGAAAAGAAAATCCTGGTCCCTAAAAATGAGTACCCACCACCTGCAACCAGGATCCCACAATAAGTATGGGTGGGCGAAAAATTCTGTTCCGCCGGCTGAATGTACAGAGTTTTGTGCAGAGTTCCCAAAAACTCTACAAAGTGACGAGGAGCAGAGTTTTTTTTCTCGAGCGGCAAGTTGGCGAGTGCTGGTGGCAAAAAAATCACGCGCTAAACCTCATTTCAGTGAGATTACTTCAACAGGTCGTAAATGCTTTTTAGCACATATTACACAAATAGAAAGACATACCCACTAAGGGGTCTTGTCCTTGGTTGAAAGGATTCTGCTGATCTACTAGTTCAGATGGGATCAGTAACTAATTGAGTTTATTTTTTTGAAAACACAAAAAAAGGTTGCGGAGTGGTAGTAAAAAACCTGAAGCCTGCAGAGCCGGCTTTAGCACTGGTGGTGCCCGGTGCGACAATCTTTTTTGGCACCCCCCCCCCCCCCCCCCCCCCCCCCCCCACCATGACCTCTTCTTCAGATTCCCTGACTACCAACCAGCAAAAGTGCCCCTCATTTCTCCATAGCCCCTCTCTTGCATACTTTTCATTTGTATTATAACGCTGGTAAAGGCTGGCTTTATTAATCCGCTCATCTATCCACATAAAATACAGTTCTGCTCTTTGCAGCACGCATATTAACCCTCTGCACTAAATAATGAGGAGTCAAAACTGCCACTAGACAAAACTCTGATCTCTCTCTCTAGCAGGAACATTAATCACAAGAGTTATCATGACATTGGTTTTGCTGCCTGAAAGCTGGACGCACAGCTGCTTTTAAATAATACCTTATTGCTAGACACAGCACCCCCACCCCCCTCCAGGTCAGCGCCCAGTGCGGCCGCACCGGTCGTACTGCCCTAAAGCTGGCCCTGGAAGCCTGCACAACAAACTCTCCAACTCTGGAGTAACTGCTGCACTAGCGGGAAGGGGTCTCTAAATCAACGGCTCATCCACCAGGGGAACAGAGGCGAGGGCCTCCACAGACTTAGTGGGCCAGCGGCACCCACCAGGGTCTAGCGCAGTGGTTCCCAAACTGTGCGCCGCGGCACCCCGGTGCGCCAAGGGCGCCGCGCATGTGTGTGAAAGATAGCGCCTGGCTGTTTGTAGGCAGTAAAATATGATGCGTCTTTTTGAGGCCCTACCAGGGCCTGAATGCAGGGTGAAAGTATTCCAGCTTAGCGCAAGATACGCAAAGTATGGGGGGGGGGGGTTACAAATGTCACCTGCATCATGCGGTACAATGGTTTGACCCAAGAGCGTAAGTACGTGATAATGTACGTGCTTTCGCAGACGTGGCCTCTGCGCCATTACAGGCATACGCAGCTCGCCTGCCCTGTTCTGCCGTGCCTCGTGGGACACTCAGCATAAGTTACAAATAGGTATGTGCGGTCAAGACGGAAAGAAAAAAGTTTATAAATATGTGTGTTAATTCCTTTATGCTAGCCTTCCTCTGTCTGACCAAAGAGACCAGGTTTTAATGTCCGGGCACCTCCGCCCTAATACACTGCTAACATGCTGCGCGTCTGGCCTCCCCACTTCATGACCTACGTGTCTCTTCTCCGAGAGCCCTTGCCAAGTGCTTTTGACTTTTTAGACTTTAGGCCCCCTATTTAGCGATGTCAGAAGCGCAGACCACCAGAGTAATCGTGCGCTATAAACAAACAAACACATGATCACACGCACACTCATGCATGAATAAACACACAAACGCCGAGCACAGGCTTAATTTTCTATCCAGGACCTCTCTTGCCTGGCCCGCTGTGTATCTTCTTCCCTGGGGTCACATTACATCGTTTCACTTCTTCCTTGTGCTACTTTTGGTCTATTTATCCTTGTCTCTGAGACGCACCTGGGTCTGTTCATTCCTCTGAGTTTGGTCCATATGAGCCTGTTGCTTCTAGTTTTATAGGCCACATCTGGGTCCGTTTCTTTCTCTCTGAACTGCATCACAGCTTCTTTTTATTCGCGTGATCTAGTCAGGCCATGTTTTTTTTTTCTGGGTGAACGCTGAAGGGGGTCATACTTCGTTTTTTAAGGTGCGGGTGACTGTAGCATGAATAAGTTACAGGGGGAGCGTGTGGGTCCTTCAAGGGTAAAGTAGTCTTGGTTTGGGGTGGCAGCCTTAGGTTTGCTGTCAGATCTGAAGATCGGGCACCAAGATGTGGGTAAGTGTTTGGCTACTTATGATGAATTCACTGCAGTTGGTGGATTCTGAATCTGGCAATGTTAGGGCCTTCTGGTGTAAGCCTGTGGGTCTGGGGGAGGCAATGGTCTACTGGTGCTGCCTGACAAGTCCATGTGTCATGCAGTTCTTCTGCATTCTGGGGCGATTTTTAAAAAAATTCTGCGGCTTCTGAGACATATGTCTTGACCCCAGCTACGACAAGCCCCATTTTCTTTCTTTTCCTACATGACCGTCCTGTCTCTGGCAGCAGCGGCCGCTCCCCCACGCTTCCCTGGCCATCGAATACCGTAGCGCTTGGCTGCTTGGTAACGTTTAATTTCTTTGCTCAGACATTGTAAAACGTAGCGCTTTGACATAATTATCGTAGCGCTTGACTGCTTTGTGACCTAGATTACTCTGCTTGCACAATCCAAAACGTAGCGCTTTTGCCGAGATATCGCAGCGCTGGGCTGCTTAGTGACATTGGAATTGTTTTTGTGCATACCTATAAGCGTAGCGCTTACTGCATACTCGCAGCGCGTTGTAAGTGGTGCCTGGGTCTTTGATGCTCTGATCGCGCTTCCACACTGTTTGTGAGCCGAATTTCTGTTGGGTGTTCGTGCTGGCTTATTGTAGGAGCGCTTTAATCTTAATTTAATTAGAGCTCCGCTTTGGTTGCTGTGTGGATCCCTGCCTGCTTGCTGACACGCATTCGCCCCGTGTTTTCGTTTGTTTTTGCCGCCATCTTGTGACGGTGCCTACCGGCCCGTAGCTCCGCCCCGCTCCCGCCTCCCAGCTGACCCTCCCTCGCCCCTCCCCCTCCACTATCCACATATGACTGATGTCTATACGCGCAGCGTTCACGCGCAGCGGTAGCGCCCCAGTTGCGTCGAAGGTGCGCCAAAGGTAAGCCTGTCTACGCCCGTCCGCGCCTGGACCGCACCCAGCGCCAGACCCCCTGGCCCTCGTACCACCCACCCCACCCGCATTACATACGACGCCACCACCCTCTTAGCCCTAAATCCCGGCCGTCTCCCCAACTGTGTCCAAGCCGCTCCTGGACACACCCATGGACCCTTCTCCTGCAACTCCTGCAAGTTCGACGGCACCAAGAACAACTCCTCATCCACGAACACACAACAGATATCTGACTCCAACCACCTAAAATGCATCCTGCTCAACACCCGCTCAGTCCACAGACACGCCATTGACCTCTGGAACCTACTAGACACCATTTCTCCCGACGTCGCCTTCCTAACAGAAACATGGATGAACGCCTCATCAGCCCCAGACATCACCATTGCCATCCCGGAAGGATACAAGATCATCCGTAAGGACCGCACCGACCAAACAGGAGGAGGCATCGCTATCGTCCATAAGAACTCCATCCGCATCTCAACCAGCTCAGACGTCAACCTTACCAGCGCCGAACACCTTCCCTTCCAGATCCACACCGATCCCAAGACCACACTCAGAGGCACCCTCCTCTACCGACCTCCAGGATCTCGTGCACAATTCAGCGACGACATCACTGACTTTATCACCCCACACGCCCTCCCCTCCGAGGAATACATTCTACTGGGAGACCTCAACTTTCACCTGGAAAAGAGCAATGACAGCAACGCCACCACCATTCTGGACAATCTCGCCAACCTCGGACTCAAACAACTTGTCACTACCCCCACCCACATCGCAGGTCACACACTCGACCCTATCTTCACCTCCAGCAAACATGTCTCCTTCAGTCACACCACAACTCTACATTGGACGGACCACAGCTGCGTTCACTTTATCTACAATAAGACCACAACTCACAACCATCCTCAACCTACTCTGCGAAGAAACTGGAACAAAATCACCATCGACCACATCTCCTCATCGCTTCTTCAAAACCCCCCTGTCCACTCCTCAAACCCCGACCAAGCAGCCATTAACCTCACCCAATGGCTATCCAACAGCGCCGACATCCTAGCACCATTGAAAAAACGTCAAATCAAACCAGGCAGCAAAAACGCCTCCTGGTTCAACGATGATCTTAAGAAATCGAAGAAACTCTGTCGCTCCTTCGAGAAGGCCTGGAAAAAAGACCCAAACACCAGCACCAGGGACGCCTTCAAAAACGCCACCCGCATACACCACCAAGTAATCCGATCTGCCAAGAAAGCCGCATTCAGACCGACTAGATAACAACGCCCACAACAGCAAGGAATTATTCAACATCGTCAAAGAATTTACCAACCCCTCAGCCAACTCCAACGACATCACCCCCTCTCAAGCCCTCTGCGACTCCCTAGCTTCGTTCTTCCACAACAAAATCGCAGACATCCACAACAGCTTCGACAACCAACCCGGAGACCAACCCACCCAACATTCTGCAGGACCTTCACCCCCCTTGAACATCCTTAATGACTGGAACCCAATCTCCATTGAGGACACCATCCACCTGATGAACTCCATCCACTCAGGATCCCCCACAGACCCATGCCCTCACCACATCTTCAACAAAGCAGACTCCATCATAGCACCACACCTCCGAGACGTCATCAACTGCTCCCTCAACTCCGCCACCTTCCCGGAAAGCTGGAAACACGCCGAACTTAGCGCCCTTCTGAAAAAACCCACAGCTGACCCCACCGAACTCAAAAACTACCGCCCTATCTCGCTCCTTCCATTCCCAGCCAAAGTCATCGAGAAAGCTGTCAACAACCAGCTCGCCGCCTTCCTCAAAACCAACAAATCCCTCGACCCCTCACAGTCCGGCTTCCGAGCCAAACACAGCACGGAGACCGCCCTCATCGCAGCAACAGACGACATTCGAACTCTACTGGACAATGGAGACACAGTCGCCCTCATCCTCCTTGACCTCTCCACAGCCTTCGACAAAGTCTGCCATAGCACCCTTCTACAGCGCCTCAGAAACATCGGAATCCAAGGAAAAGCACTGGAATGGATCACCTCGTTCCTCACCGGAAGAACCCAGAGAGTCCGCCTCCCACCATTCAAGTCAGAGGCCACTGAAGTCATCTGCGTGAGAAGAATTTTTTTTATAAACAGACAATAACAAATTAGAAATTTGAAAAGACTAAGGTGGTGATTCGAAAAAGGAAAGACTGTTGTCATTTATTCAACAACACATCATTATGATTGGTAAAACATTGTTGCAATCATTACAAGAGAAATGAAAATTCGGAAAATGAAATGGCCCCAATATGGGAAGAGGGAAGGGGGTGTGCTCAAAGGCTGTGAGAAAGGTTAAGGATAGTACACAGACTTGAACATGATGTACATAAATACAAAAATCAACAAGGAATTAGGAATTATTCCAAAAACCAAAACGGCCTATATCAATTAAGGCAAGCATTGAACATGTACTTCAAATATGGACATTCTACGGTCACATGTGTAGTTCAATGTGATACAGGAGATGTGCCGGACGTCCCAAAGTAAAGAGGCATCGACGTTTCGACCCCTATTTGTAGGCTAAATTCAGTCCTTTGCCGGGGTCTTCATCAAGACCGTTACAGTGGGGGAAGGGACGGAAAGGGGCCGTCCTGTCTGAAAAATTAAAAGCCAATATCAGGAAATGGGGTATGAAGTTTAAAACCATCACAGTCACTGTCCTGTACACCATAAAGGTGGCTTATTGAAAACGAACTAATGCCATGGAGTCAGGGTCATAAGGACCTCTGGACAGAAGGGACCAGGAGCTGAGTAGGCGATACTTCATACTCACGCTCAATAGTATCTGAATTGTACTTGATTATCGAGGGAAACATTAGCCAACAAAAGAATAATGTCCACTTAGAGTGGGGGAGACGGTACAGTTGTTGTACTGATACGGAACTGTGAATGTCTATAAACCCACTAATGGACTCAGTTCTAGAAACAATGTGTCACGGTCTCAAGGTGACTCACCAGTACACGAACATGGTGAACAGATAAAGTAAATTGTAGGTGATTACCTTAAGTAAAGTTAAACACACTCCATCAAGATAAACATCAGCAGAACCAAATGGCAGCGTGCTGGTATGGTAAAAACAGCTGGGCAAATCTAGGTAAAACCAAATGCTTCAGGTTATTAAGTATTAAGACACTGGTGTTACAACGTTCCTAGTCTCAGGGGGTCCTGGTACGGTGCTATAACACTTCCAAGTATGGAATTACCTAAGTTTAAATTAAACACCTTCCATTCGGAGGAACATCAGCAAGAGTTATTACTTCCAACAATGGTGGGCGCCGTGCTGGTTTGCTGGCAAAATGGCTGTTAAATCTAAATCAAACCAAATATTACAGATGTGGCTCATGTCTGCCACACTACCATGTTGTGTCCTAATTTAATTTACTGTAATATTTGGTTTGATTTAGATTTAACAGCCATTTTGCCAGCAAACCAGCACGGCGCCCACCATTGTTGGAAGTAATAACTCTTGCTGATGTTCCTCCGAATGGAAGGTGTTTAATTTAAACTTAGGTAATTCCATACTTGGAAGTGTTATAGCACCGTACCAGGACCCCCTGAGACTAGGAACGTTGTAACACCAGTGTCTTAATACTTAATAACCTGAAGCATTTGGTTTTACCTAGATTTGCCCAGCTGTTTTTACCATACCAGCACGCTGCCATTTGGTTCTGCTGATGTTTATCTTGATGGAGTGTGTTTACCTTTACTTAAGGTAATCACCTACAATTTACTTTATCTGTTCACCATGTTCGTGTACTGGTGAGTCACCTTGAGACCGTGACACATTGTTTCTAGAACTGAGTCCATTAGTGGGTTTATAGACATTCACAGTTCCGTATCAGTACAACAACTGTACCGTCTCCCCCACTCTAAGTGGACATTATTCTTTTGTTGGCTAATGTTTCCCTCGATAATCAAGTACAATTCAGATACTATTGAGCGTGAGTATGAAGTATCGCCTACTCAGCTCCTGGTCCCTTCTGTGCAGAGGTCCTTATGACCCTGACTCCATGGCATTAGTTCGTTTTCAATAAGCCACCTTTATGGTGTACAGGACAGTGACTGTGATGGTTTTAAACTTCATACCCCATTTCCTGATATTGGCTTTTAATTTTTCAGACAGGACGGCCCCTTTCCGTCCCTTCCCCCACTGTAACGGTCTTGATGAAGACCCCGGCAAAGGACTGAATTTAGCCTACAAATAGGGGTCGAAACGTCGACGCCTCTTTACTTTGGGACGTCCGGCACATCTCCTGTATCACATTGAACTACACATGTGCCCGTAGAATGTCCATATTTGAAGTACATGTTCAATGCTTGCCTTAATTGATATAGGCCGTTTTGGTTTTTGGAATAATTCCTAATTCCTTGTTGATTTTTGTATTTATGTACATCATGTTCAAGTCTGTGTACTATCCTTAACCTTTCTCACAGCCTTTGAGCACACCCCCTTCCCTCTTCCCATATTGGGGCCATTTCATTTTCCGAATTTTCATTTCTCTTGTAATGATTGCAACAATGTTTTACCAATCATAATGATGTGTTGTTGAATAAATGACAACAGTCTTTCCTTTTTCGAATCACCACCTTAGTCTTTTCAAATTTCTAATTTGTTATTGTCTGTTTATAAAAAAATTTCTTCTCACGGGGACCCTCCCTATACATTTACCACATAACGCCCAGGTCCCCGCGACTGCATGGGTTCTACCCCCCTTTGTAATGACTGAAGTCATCTGCGGCATACCACAAGGATCCTCACTCAGCCACACCCTCTTCAACGTATACACGAGCCCCCTCGCGGCCATCGCACGCCAACACAACCTCAACATCATCTCCTACGCTGACGACACTCAACTGATCCTCTCACTCACCAAAGACCCTAACACCGCCAAAACCAACCTGCATGAAGGAATGAAAGAAGTAGCCAAGTGGATGAAGCACAGCCGTCTGAAACTGAACTCAGACAAAACAGAAGTCCTTATCTTAGGTACCTCCCCCTCCGCCTGGGATGACTCTTGGTGGCCAGAGGCCCTTGGAAAAGCACCCATCCCGACGGACCACGCACGGAACCTGGGCGTCATCCTGGATTCCTCACTCTCTATGAACAGACAGGTCAGCGCCGTCTCATCATCCTGCTTCAACATTCTTCGCATGCTCAAAAAAACATTTCGCTGGATCCCCACCGAAACCAGAAAAACGGTCACCCGTGCACTGGTTACAAGCCGCCTGGACTACGGAAACACCCTATACGCCGGTACCACCGCAAAACTCCAGAAAAAACTCCAACGCATCCAGAACGCATCAGCCAGACTCATACTAGACATCCCGCGTAAAGACCACATCTCCAGTCACCTGAAAAACCTCCACTGGCTCCCCGTCAATAAGAGGATTACTTTCCGCCTCCTAACCCACGCACCTAAAGCACTTTACGAACTTGGACCCGAATGCCTCAACACACGACTTTCCTTCTACACCCCCCCCCCCCCGCCAGCTACGATCCTCCAACCAAGCCCTTGCTACCGTACCTCGCATCAACAAAACTACCATGGGAGGTAGATCCTTCTCCTACCTGGCAGCTAAAACCTGGAACTCACTCCCCACTCACCTTCATCTCACTCAGAACCACCTAGCATTCAGAAAGCAACTTAAAACTTGGATATTCGACAAGTAATTCCCCACCCTTCGTCAAGCGCCTTGAGACCCTCTGGGTATGTAGCGCGCTATATAAATATTTTGACTTGACTTGACTTGACTTGACAGAAATCAATCAGGTGTCACAAACATGCTTATACAATTATTATTTTCCAGTTGCAAGACGCATCCTCCCCGGAGTTCCACTCCTCTTCTCTAACAGTTTTATGACCATGATGTTCGCTTACAAATGCCCTTTCGTTCATGGAGTACAATCTCCTCACCCGAGTTGAGATGACTTCAGATCCTTTCCATTACCCCCGTCTTCTATGACCTTCCGAACTTTTCCTCTGCCCCCGTTGTTTGTTCCCTCTTCTGTCCTCCTCCCCCCTCTTGCTTTCATTTCTCTTCTTCATTTTTGCATCTATTTCCTTGTTTTCAGCTTCACTGCATTCTTCACATATCCAGGGCTTCCCGCTTTATTCTACACACTCTTCTCTTTGACTCAGTTTTACTCTTCCCCTTTTTTTACTCCCTCACTTCTTTCATTGCATCCCAATTAATTTAAGGAAGCCAACAGGAAGTACTCCTGAGGTCGTGCTTACATTGCCCCCCCCCCCCCCCCCCCCCCACCCGCACACCGGTAAAAAAATGGTGGGGAGCCACGGCCAACTACCAATTAGGTTAAGGGAGCCACAGGTTAAAAAAGTTTGGGAACCACTGGTCTAGCGCATAGGTGGTCCTGCGGATGTGGACTGGAGCAGGGTGTTGTTTCTCATTCTGCTCACTGTTCACTGTTCTAGCTGCCCACTCCTTGGTAGTACTGCATCGCAAGGTAAAGAGGGTCTCTAGAAACAAAAAAGCTTGTCTGTCAGCAGGCCAGGGATTTTTTACACAGTGGCTGGGTCGCGTTATTGTTCCAAACTTGCCATTACTTAATTCTGGGATTTTAAAGGCGGGCCAGGGATGCTGGTTGGTCTTGAAAGAAAGGTCCTATCTATATCAGATGTCCTCACATAACAATGTAGTGTAAAACCACCACTTGCGGTGTATCCTCCTTCATCTGATCCAGTACTGCACTCTTTGCTCAAACAATCACAAGATCGAAGATTAGGTTATGTTATGTTACTTTGTTTATGTATACATCAGCATTTACCAATTACTTGGCCTCTTGCCACTTTGCCATTGTGACTCATTGTTGTTGCATCTATGACAGAGCAATTACACCTGCAAATTCATTAAAACAACACAGCGAAAGAGTTGATTGAGAAGATCATGCAACGACAATGTGTCAAGACTTGATTGGAATAATTTACCATTTGAGTTGAGAACCAGAATAGTCCTATTAAGAATCTGGAGAAAAAATGCCAGAAACATGCCGATTCTAGGGCCTGCTGTATTAAAATTCTGGTCACAAAAAGTGGTTGCAAATGAACAAATTCTTCCATAAAGAAATTGCAAAAGGACTATAACTCAGGCTCGACCGTTTTGTCCAAGGAAAACTCCAATAGGTGCAGCACATTGTTCACATTCTCCTGTACACTAGGCCTGGGCATGAAATTCAGCTCTGCTCGCAGAGTTTGCAGAGTTTGCAGAGTTTTTCCCACTCTGTGCTTCTTGTAGTGCACGATTGCCCAAAAATTCCACTCTGCATAGAGGAGTGGATTTTTTTCTCACTTGCACTCACCAACAAGTGAGGAAAATCTTACTCCAGACAACCACCCAGTGAGATTTCTCAAGATGGGCAGTCACGGACGGCCGTTACTGCTCACTTTGAGAAACTTTCCTTTCACATTGAGGAACACTTGAGTGGAACATCTACTCCAGGAGCAGAAAGAAGCAGCACCCTCTTGCGCTGCGCATGGTGCCATTCGGCGTGACCTAACTCACTCTGCCACTTGACGAACTCCACGTAGCACAGCAGAGTTTTTTGGTCACTTCATGGAGTTCCGCATAGCGGAACTTCGCGTACTCCACCCAAGACTACTGTATACTTTGATATTACTTTTTTGACATTCATTTTCTCACAATAGACATTGGAAGTCATGCATTGAGCTATTAACTAGCATCAAAGTGCTGCATGTAAAATGCATTCTTTTGCTAATCTAAGATTGCTAAAAAGAGTTCCTGAGGGTAATAATACAATTGTATTCGTTTTGCATCCCCAATCATATGTTTCGTTTTAAAATCTGAGTTTATGCGGCAGATATACTATCAGTTTGCACCTGCTTTGCATCAGAAAAGTGATGCAAACCAAGCGCAAAGTGTTTTTTGGAGTTTACTTTCCAGTGCAAGAACTGAATTGCTTTTAGAAGTGGCCCTAAATTAAAATAAAGAGCATTATACTCTACTTTGCATCAAGGTAGCGTATCATGGGTGGGACAAGGACATTCTCATGCATTCACCCATGGATTTTGATGTTAATTCCTATCTACTAACTTTTGTAGACAAGGATTTACATGAAAAATTACACCTCCTCAAGGTAGGTGTACAGTTGGAGCAAAACAATGTTTAATGCTAAAAGGGTACTCTTCCAGTATAAAACATAAGCTTGACATCATGCACACACCCTTGCACCTTATTGCACGGGTGTGTGCATTGGTGCAAGGCAGCCAAAGTAACACCAGCACTAAAGGAGGGGGTCAACAGCACGATTTTGTGGGTGCTTTTCAGAGAAAACTCATTTATTACTTACTGGCTCCTAGTTTGCAGGATCGGGATTATGTGAGTCATTATGGACGGAGACCAAGAACTCGAATTTAAACCTTCTCAAGGCAAGGATTCAAACTCAAACCATAAAGGTTTATTAAAAGGTAGTATCATTACAGAAAGTAAATGATGGCTGTATAAACTGGCAATTCAATAATTCATAATAAGTGAGTGATTTCAACATAAGGTTGACCTCCAGAAAAAATCAATAGCTGCAATAAAAAAATATTCTAAATACAGAGTCACATTACAATCCAACATGGGGATTGTTTTGTAAGAAAGCAAGACAAGGTCTGAAACATATCCCAAAAGTGCACTTTTTGTAGATATTCAGACACTGAAAGGCACACTCATGACATGGGGTGAAATGTGGTGATAATGACAGCAGCCAATAGATTTTCATACACAGGATCCATTAACTTTAAGAGATGCTTTCAGAATTATAATTAATGTAAACCCTTAACGTAAAAGCAAGAGAATGACACTATGGGCCATATGTAGGTGGCAAAATACAGGTCGGTAACGGCCGATTTCGGCCGTTACCGACCGGTATTTGTAATTCCAGATGTAGGAGGCCTGAAAATGACCGATTCTGTATATTTACCGAATCGGTAATTTTACTGAATCGGTAAATTACCGAATCGGTAAATGTACAGAATCGGAAATTTGGGATGTAGGTGGCACTGGAAACAGTGCCACAGGCCCTTAGAAATTCGTTATTTACCATGAAATACAATGGTATGGTAAATAACGAATTTCTGTGTACATGCACATCTGTGCATGTACACCTGTGCCATGTGGCACACATACATGCCCTAAGGGCATGTATGTGTGTCACATTGCACACAAGCCAGAATCAGGGGTGCAACAGGGTGTCAAAGTGACACCCTGTCCCCCTTGACAAATTGGTAAAATTACCGAAACAGTATTTACCGATTCGGTAATTGCCATTGATTCCTATGGGCCTCAAGGCCTTACCGAATATTACCGATTCGGTAATATTTAAAGAATAATTACCTACATGGCATTTACAGAATTGTAAATACCGAATCGGTAAAATTCGGTATTTGCGATTCGGTAAATGCCATTTACCTACATATGGCCCTATATCTTTGCACATTTTCAATACAATGGACATTTCAGGGTCATCCACAGGAACAGGAAAAGTCTTACGTTGTGTTACCAGGGTGAGTACAGATAGGACAGCCCTCCTCAAGGATACACAATAAATTATATTTCACTTCAGCAAAACTCCCCAAACTAAATCCTATTTCTGCTATTTTCTGTAAATGGAAAGCAATTCTAGCAGGCCTTTTAAACATGAAGAATAAAACAACATTTTTTTCATAATTGCAAAAATGTGAATGTCAGTGCAGACAGTCTAAGACTCAGTTAAGTCAACTCAGAGCCTGGTTATGTTAGCTTAAAGCTATAACTACTGAGACATTATTGTAATTAATACATCTCCTCTAATTAAATCTGAGTACATATGGTGCTGTTGCGCTCTCTCTTCTCACAAAGAAGCGCAGCATCTTTGGTTACTGCACTGCTCGGAAACATAGTAAATTTGCCTGTTCGGTTCTCCTGACCAAGCACTCTTAATATATAATGCCTATCGGTATGGATGTCATGTGAGGTCTAGACCTTGCAATCCTCACTGTTTTAAGTAATATTTACTATACACTGATTTACACACTGGTATAACTCATTGTCTCTTTATAATCTGTTTGTGATGTAAAGTGCTCTGATACTCTACACTGGGATGAGTAGAACTATAAAATAAATGAAAGTGAGAGAGTAGTCAAGGAGAGATAAGGGGCACCGGAGGGTGTTAGTGTGGGTATCTGTAAAGAAGGAGGTCATCATGGGGGAAGGGGGGCCAGTGAAGATTGTCATTCCGGGCACCACCAATGCTAAGGCAGGCCCTGCAAGCAGGGCCGGCTATACTGTGGTGCGACCGGTGCGACCGCAGCAGGTGCTGACTTCGGCTGGGGTGCTGTTTTTGGAAGTACTGAGTGGGTTTAAAAGCACCTGCTGCCTGGCCTCCAGATATTTACAGGCAACAATATAAATGTCAAGATAACTCCGGTGATTAATTTCCTTCTTAGAGAGAGATCAGAGGTTTGTCTAGTGGAAGTTTTGTGGTGAGGTAGCGCAGAGGGTTAATATGCCTGCTGCAAAGAAAGTGTACCATTCAGATCACAAAGCGCATATAATACAAATAGGTCAGTGGAATACTGTTTTTTTTTCCACAGAGATCCTTTTGTGATGTGCAGTTTACAAATTATAATCCTACCATAGAACAGTGAGCTATTAACTGTTACCAAAGTGCTGCATAAAAACTGCAAGGCATAGATTAAAGCATTATGATTTTATACCCTCTTTCTTTATCCTAATGTTGGAAAAAGGGTTCATTGGGATACAAAATCAATTCTAATTATTAAAAAGAAGTCCCAACCATGGTGTTAAGTTTTAAATTCAGAGTTTGTGCTTCTCCAGACCGAGCACTATTAAACTATACTGTCTACCACACGTTACGCCTGTACCTTGTAGTCCTGTTTTATGTAACATTTCCTATATACTAATCTACACACCTATGATTGATTGTCTCTGTGTAGTGTGTATGTGATGTAAAGTGCTCTGACACCCTACACTAGAATGAGTGGCAACAGCACTATAAAACGAAGTATACGCATCTGAGAGAGAGTGGCTATGGAGACTTGAGGGGCACTGTTAACCGCTTCAGCACGTCGCTAATTTTCGCGCTGTGCTGAAGATTCGAAAACGTTCAACAAAAACTACTGGGTATGGGCTCCCAACAGCACCGCTTGCCACAAGCTAATAAACAACAACAGAAATTGCACGTGCTGCTAACAACTTGTCTACCTTATTTTTGGTTTAAACATCTGAAAATGAAACAAATGTTTATATTGACCACAGTGTGTCATTTATTTATTTTATTTTGAAGGAGAATTATTTTATTTAGATCTCTAAAGAAATCAAGTTTATTTAAAGTTCATTATTTAAGACCTTATGTACAATAACAAACAACATATATTCAAAAATAAACAATTTTTTCAATTAGAAAGATTAGGACCCTTTAAACAACATGAATAACACACAATCAGTCATACAACTCTCAAACCACGCTATTTACACTATATATACAAACACAACAGTAAGAAACCATATGAATTATTTCAACAATGTAATCACTTGGATTTACAAAGAAGCCAAAAACATTTGTGTTTTATCAAGAAAACCGTTTGGGAATTTTATCACCGTTTTATTTTTCAGTTTTAGGCTTGAAAAGTCTACGCGTTTCGAACTCAAACAAATAATTGAGTTCTCGTCAGGACCAAGGTCTGTAAAAGAGAAAAGGGGAAACTTATTGGTATGCTGTTTTAACTGTGGAGCTACACTGCCTTTTCCTACTACCAGCTAGTGTCTCTTACCTCTCAGTCACTTGGAGACTAGAATAACGTATGGGGGTTCCGGGAAACACAACCATCTGTCATAAGAAATGTATAACACCATTATCTACTGACACCTAATTACTTGTCAAACCACATGCAGGCATACACTTCTCAAAATGTGCTTACATAGTCATAGGGCGGGTCTGAGCTCCACGGTTGACATTGGGGGCTGTCTGGCGGGCACACTGAGTATCTGTGGGGACAAAGGGACTTGTAAATTTACTGCGGTGGTGGTGCATGGGCGGTGTGGCACGGAGGGGTGGGTGTATGCTCACCTGAAACCAGTGAATGAATCTTGATGGCCGAGATTGCCGTAAGCGTTGAAGTTTCTGAAAAAAGGGCGGAAAAGGCCTATCAGAACATATGCAGCGGCTTGGCTGTTGTAAAGTATCTATGTGACGACTGAAGTGGCGGTTCTTACCTCGAGTAGGTAACGTCAATACGGAGCAGAATTTCGTTGTCTCTGCCGGTCGTACTCAGTGCGCAATGCTTCCGGGTCCGCAAAGGATCCTGGGAGCTGGGTTGGATGCGCGGTGTGATGCGCTTTAAACCTCTTAAAGGGCACGTGGAATTTGATGTGAACAATCAGGAAATCAAATATGGACAATCAACAAATGGATGAACCAACGTGTCCTCAGTTATATAGAGTTGAATCTCTCAATAGATTTCAATTGTATCAGGAGCAAATGAAGAGCGGCAAAGACTTTGGACCGTTTTGGCGTGCGATGGATTATGGGAGTTGTAGTGACCCTGTTTGAGGCTGCGAAAAGTAGTGAAGACTCATGTTAAGAGATGCTTCTAGTTGTCAGATGAATTCGGGGGACCAGTCGCGGTTGTCAATTGTGACTTGCGGTGATTTGTGGTGTGCGTGTTTGCGTGAGGCATCGGGTGGTACCCCACATGAGAAATGACTATCTTTGTCGGTTGACTTGTTTTCATTGACAGCAGGGATATGAACAGATGTTGATGTGTCCATAGTCCTTAATTAGATGTGTAGAAGAGATCACCAGGGGGATACTAAATGGTGTCCTTTAAATGTGCTGATGTAGACTCAGAGCTTGAACATTTCTGACATTTCATTCAACCCGTAGAATGCTGTATTAAATTTGACAATTAACATCGCTTCCATTTTTGTTAATTTGGCATCTAGGTTTCCACCTCTGGCATCACTTTCAACCTTAGCAATAACTGTCCAGATTAGATCGGTGCCTTTGTGTTGTTTTTCATTCCAGTGATTTACTAGAGGTGCTGTGGCCACATTATTCCGAATTCTTGATTTGTGTTGCTGTATTCGAAGACGGACTTCTTGGTTGGTTTTTCCAATATATGCCAGATTACAAGGGCATAAAATTCCATACACCACGTAGCGTGATTTGCAGTTCGAGAACTTATCATGTTTCCAATTAATTTGATTATATGTGAAAACAGTTCCTTCTACCGTGGTATCACAACATGTGCATGTTCCACATTTGTGGTGTCCCTGGATTGGAGGTAAGTTTAGCATAGTCCTTAGGTCTGGATTTGTCTTTTTGGGCAAGGCAGCTCTAATCAATTGATTGGCAACACCGTAATTCTTTTTGAAGGCAAAAAGTGGCTCTTTATTGAAGGTTTGATCCAAATTACGTAACAGATGCCAGTTTTGTTTCACTACTTTTTTCAAAGCATTTGAATTGGGGCAAAACGTAGATACAAAAACCAACCTGTCTGTATCTTTCTTTGCTCTTCTTTCTAAGAGGGTCTGCCGTGGAGTCCACCACGCTCTTTTTGCTGACTTCCTTAGTAGTTTTTTCGGGTAGCCACGTGTCAGTAAGTTCGCTGTGAGTTTATTTGCATGCTTCCAGTATTCTTCCTTGCATTGGCAATTACGTCTTATCCGTAAATATTGCCCATATGGGAGGTTGTCTTTTAGACTGCGCGGATGATTGCTATGGAAGTGGAGTGCCCTGTTTCGATCGGTAGGTTTTTTATGGAGTGTTGTTATTAATTCACCTTCACAGGGGTATACTTCTACGTCAAGGAACGGCATTTTTTCCGATGAATGTTCCATGCTGAATTTAATAGTTGGTACCCTGTTGTTGATCCAATCATGGAATCTTTCAAGTTCCTCTATTGGTCCAGACCAGATGAAAAAAATATCGTCTATATAACGATACCAATGGGATATCCATTGTGTATATGGATTATTGTTATAGACGAATGACTCCTCATATTTTGCCATAAATAACACAGCTAATTCAGGGGCAAATGTGCATCCCATTGCGGAAGTAGAATTCTCCATCAAAGTTAAAATAGTTCTTTTTCAACGCGAATTCTGCAAGTTTCAAAATGAAATCGGTTGGTATTGGGTGTGGTCTTGGTCTTTCCTCCAAAAATGCCTCAAGGACATAAATGCCTTCATCTTGCGGGATTTGAGTGTAAAGTGAAGTTATGTCCATTGTGATCATTTGTTGGGAGTTTTTGTCAAACTTGATTGTCATAAGCTTATTGATAAAATCCGTAGTATCTTGTATGTAAGACTTGACTTTCAATAAAAAAGGTTTAAGAAAGAAATCAACAAACTTAGAGATAGGTTCCAATAGGGAATCACAACCGGACACTATTGGGCGTCCTGGGGGCGTTTTTTCATTTTTATGTATTTTAGGCAATACGTAAAATAAAGGCGTCCTGGGATGTTTTATTTTTAAATACTCATGCTCTTTCTTGCCTAGGAATCCCTGTTCGAAGCCATCATCAATAATTTTATGTAGTTCATTTTTCAGTTCCAAGGTCGGATCTTTGTTAACCTTCCGATAGCATGTCTCATCATTTAATTGTCTTTTGACTTCCATCGTGTACAATTCTTTGTCCCAAATAACAATTGAGCCACCTTTGTCGGCCTGCTTTATAATAACCGACGTATCTGTTTTTAAATTGTTTAAGGCCTGTGACTCAGCTTTTGATAAGTTGAATTTGATATGTTTTTTCTTTTTCTCCATTTCCATGACTGCTGATAGTAAAGTCCGTTCAAAGGTAATAACCTCCTTTGGTATTTTACTTGTTGGTGGACAAAACGATGATTTATTCCGTAGTCCTGTTATTTCAAGCCTAGGTTGGTAGAGCTGTTCTATAAAGAATGTTTTCAGTCTTATCTTTCGACAAAATTCAATGACCTCTGTCTTGAGTTTCACGAAATCTGTGTATTTAGTAGGGACAAATGTTAATCCTTTTGTTAAGATCTTTTCCTCTTCAGATGTCAAGATTTTATTAGACAAATTAAATATTGGTGACGGAACTAGTTTTTGTAATTGTGCCGTCTTGTTGACATCTCCCATGCTTGGGGGGCAAAACGAGTTTTTCCGCGTGGTTTGGTTTGGCCCCTGCCTAAAAAAGGACCCTGTTGTTGCTGTTGGAATCCTTGATTTTGTTGGAATCCTCCTCTTCTGTTATTATTTCTCCTTGGAGTGGGGTCGTCTCCTTCACTCCCACTTCCAGATTACGACGTGTCCGAGAAAGTTATGAACTTATTGAATGACCTACCCTGATATTCTTGTAGATGTTTTCTAGAATCAGGTTTGTTATAAAAGTCCGATTGTAGATACGGATATACTTTTTCCAAGTTGAAATTGTTCTTATCTTTTTCAAATTGTACTGTTTTTTGGTTTATTGTATAGTCTTTAAACTCCCCAATCTCTTTTTGTAGTTTCTCTAGCAATGATTTTGAGTCTGTGATTAGTTGGTTTGTGGAGATTGCTGTTTCCAGTGTCTCAATTTCCTCCAATTGTGTTTTTGAAAGTCTTTGGGCCGTTTCGATTGTTAACACCATTAAATCACGGCTACATTTCGTCTCGATGTAACTATATCCCTTTTTATATATAGGATCTTCTGTGAAAATTACAGGTATGTTTTTAATCTGTAATCCTGCAGGAATAGTGCCTCCTCTCAGATGCTGGAGCAAAAAATGACCATGCAGGTCGGTACGAATTTGTTTTTTCTTTAAGCGTGTTAATTTGTCTATTTCATTCTGGTTCTGGGCCGAGACGCTCAGAGAAGCAGAAGCGAATAGGGGTGGGTCAGCGAGCAGATTTTTTATATGTTCTTCAGTATACACAAAAGTTTCATTTTCACTCATACTCCCAACAATAAACTCCACACAAGGTCACTCTACCACATAGGCTACCACACACAACAAGCAGGAGTATCTGCTCAGTGGTAAACAACAATAGGGAAAAAAATCCCACTTATACCTCTCCTATTTTAAGAGATTAGGGACCGCACAGACAACTGTCTGCAAATAGAACCTTCAACAAAAACTACTGGGTATGGGCTCCCAACAGCACCGCTTGCCACAAGCTAATAAACAACAACAGAAATTGCATGTGCTGCTAACAACTTGTCTACCTTATTTTTGGTTTAAACATCTGAAAATGAAACAAATGTTTATATTGACCACAGTGTGTCATTTATTTATTTTATTTTGAAGGAGAATTATTTTATTTATATCTCTAAAGAAATCAAGTTTATTTAAAGTTCATTATTTAAGACCTTATGTACAATAACAAACAACATATATTCAAAAATAAACAATTTTTTCAATTAGAAAGATTAGGACCCTTTAAACAACATGAATAACACACAATCAGTCATACAACTCTCAAACCACGCTATTTACACTATATATACAAACACAACAGTAAGAAACCATATGAATTATTTCAACAATGTAATCACTTGGATTTACAAAGAAGCCAAAAACATTCGTGTTTTATCAAGAAAACCGTTTGGGAATTTTATCACAGTTTTATTTTTCAGTTTTAGGCTTGAAAAGTCTACGCGTTTCGAACTCAAACAAATAATTGAGTTCTCGTCAGGACCAAGGTCTGTAAAAGAGAAAAGGGGAAACTTATTGGCATGCTGTTTTAACTGTGGAGCTACACTGCCTTTTCCTACTACCAGCTAGTCTCTCTTACCTCTCAGTCACTTGGAGACCAGAATAACGTATGGGGGTTCCGGGAAACACAACCATCTGTCATAAGAAATGTATAACACCATTATCTACTGACACCTAATTACTTGTCAAACCACATGCAGGCATACACTTCTCAAAATGTGCTTACATAGTCATAGGGCGGGTCTGAGCTCCACGGTTGACATTGGGGGCTGTCTGGCGGGCACTGAGTATCTGTGGGGACAAAGGGACTTGTAAATTTACTGCGGTGGTGGTGCATGGGCGGTGTGGCACGGAGGGGTGAGTGTATGCTCACCTGAAACCAGTGAATGAATCTTGATGGCCGAGATTGCCGTAAGCGTTGAAGTTTCTGAAAAAAGGGCGGAAAAAGCCTATCAGAACATTTGCAGTGGCTTGGCTGTTGTAAAGTATCTATGTGATGACTGAAGTGGCGGTTCTTACCTCGAGTAGGTAACGTCAATACGGAGCAGAATTTCGCTGTCTCTGCCGGTCGTACTCAGTGCGCAATGCTTCCGGGTCCGCAAAGGATCCTGGGAGCTGGGTTGGATGCGCGGTGTGATGCGCTTTAAACCTCTTAAAGGGCACGTGGAATTTGATGTGAACAATCAGGAAATCAAATATGGACAATCAACAAATGGATGAACCAACGTGTCCTCAGTTATATAGAGTTGAATCTCTCAATAGATTTCAATTGTATCAGGAGCAAATGAAGAGCGGCAAAGACTTTGGACCGTTTTGGTGTGCAATGGATTATGGGAGTTGTAGTGACCCTGTTTGAGGCTGCGAAAAGTAGTGAAGACTCATGTTAAGAGATGCTTCTAGTTGTCAGATGGATTCGGGGGACCGGTCGCGGTTGTCAATTGTGACTTGCGGTGATTTGTGGTGTGCGTCTTTGCGTGAGGCATCGGGTGGTACCCCACATGAGAAATGACTATCTTTGTCGGTTGACTTGTTTTCATTGACAGCAGGGATATGAACAGATGTTGATGTGTCCATAGTCCTTAATTAGATGTGTAGAAGAGATCACCAGGGGGATACTAAATGGTGTCCTTTAAATGTGCTGATGTAGACTCAGAGCTTGAACATTTCTGACATTTCATTCAACCCGTAGAATGCTGTATTAAACTTGACAATTAACATCGCTTCCATTTTGGTTAATTTGGCATCTAGGTTTCCCCCTCTGGCATCACTTTCAACCTTAGCAATAACTGTCCAGATTAGATCGGTGTCTTTGTGTTGTTTTTCATTCCAGTGATTTACTAGAGGTGATGTGGCCACATTATTCCGAATTCTTGATTTGTGTTGCTGTATTCGGAGACGGACTTCTTGGTTGGTTTTTCCAATATATGCCAGATTACAAGGGCATAAAATTCCATACACCACGTAGCGTGATTTGCAGTTCGAGAACTTATCATGTTTCCAATTAATTTGATTATATGTGAAAACAGTTCCTTCTACCGTGGTATCACAACATGTGCATGTTCCACATTTGTGGTGTCCCTGGATTGGAGGTAAGTTTAGCATAGTCCTTAGGTCTGGATTTGTCTTTTTGGGCAAGGAAGCTCTAATCAATTGATTGGCAACACTGTAATTCTTTTTGAAGGCAAAAAGTGGCTCTTTATTGAAGGTTTGATCCAAATTACGTAACAGATGCCAGTTTTGTTTCACTACTTTTTTCAAAGCATTTGAATTGGGGCAAAACGTAGATACAAAAACCAACCTGTCTGTATCTTTCTTTGCTCTTCTTTCTAAGAGGGTCTCCCGTGGAGTCCACCACGCTCTTTTTGCTGACTTCCTTAGTAGTTTTTTCGGGTAGCCACGTGTCAGTAAGTTCGCTGTGAGTTTATTTGCATGCTTCCAGTATTCTTCCTTGCATTGGCAATAATGTCTTATCCGTAAATATTGCCCATATGGGAGGTGTCTTTTAGACTGCGCGGATGATTGCTATGGAAGTGGAGTGCCCTGTTTCGATCGGTCCCCCGAATTCATCTGACAACTAGAAGCATCTCTTAACATGAGTCTTCACTACTTTTCGCAGCCTCAAACAGGGTCACTACAACTCCCATAATCCATTGCACGCCAAAACGGTCCAAAGTCTTTGCCGCTCTTCATTTGCTCCTGATACAATTGAAATCTATTGAGAGATTCAACTCTATATAACTGAGGACACGTTGGTTCATCCATTTGTTGATTGCCCATATTTGATTTCCTGATTGTTCACATCAAATTCCACGTGCCCTTTAAGAGGTTTAAAGCGCATCACACCGCGCATCCAACCCAGCTCCCAGGATCCTTTGCGGACCCGGAAGCATTGCGCACTGAGTACGACCGGCAGAGACAACGAAATTCTGCTCCGTATTGACGTTACCTACTCGAGGTAAGAACCGCCACTTCAGTCGTCACATAGATACTTTACAACAGCCAAGCCGCTGCAAATGTTCTGATAGGCCTTTTCCGCCCTTTTTTCAGAAACTTCAACGCTTACGGCAATCTCGGCCATCAAGATTCATTCACTGGTTTCAGGTGAGCATACACCCACCCCTCCGTGCCACACCGCCCATGCACCACCACCGCAGTAAATTTACAAGTCTCTTTGTCCCCACAGATACTCAGTGCCCGCCAGACAGCCCCCAATGTCAACCGTGGAGCTCAGACCCGCCCTATGACTATGTAAGCACATTTTGAGTAGTGTATGCCTGCATGTGGTTTGACAAGTAATTAGGTGTCAGTAGATAATGGTGTTATACATTTCTTATGACAGATGGTTGTGTTTCCCGGAACCCCCATACGTTATTCTGGTCTCCAAGTGACTGAGAGGTAAGAGACACTAGCTGGTAGTAGGAAAAGGCAGTGTAGCTCCACAGTTAAAACAGCATACCAATAAGTTTCCCCTTTTCTCTTTTACAGATCTTGGTCCTGACGAGAACTCAATTATTTGTTTGAGTTCGAAACGCGTAGACTTTTCAAGCCTAAAACTGAAAAATAAAACTGTGATAAAATTCCCAAACGGTTTTCTTGATAAAACACGAATGTTTTTGGCTTCTTTGTAAATCCAAGTGATTACATTGTTGAAATAATTCATATGGTTTCTTACTGTTGTGTTTGTATATATAGTGTAAATAGTGTGGTTTGAGAGTTGTATGACTGATTGTGTGTTATTCATGTTGTTTAAAGGGTCCTAATCTTTCTAATTGAAAAAATTGTTTATTTTTGAATATATGTTGTTTGTTATTGTACATAAGGTCTTAAATAATGAACTTTAAATAAACTTGATTTCTTTAGAGATATAAATAAAATAATTCTCCTTCAAAATAAAATAAATAAATGACACACTGTGGTCAATATAAACATTTGTTTCATTTTCAGATGTTTAAACCAAAAATAAGGTAGACAAGTTGTTAGCAGCACCTGCAATTTCTGTTGTTGTTTAGAAGATTCGAAAACGGGCGTGGTCGTGAAGGAACGGTTCCGTCACCAGCACAGCCCAACCGACGCTCATGACGGAACCGTTCCGTCACGAGCATAGAAGGGATTAAAGAGTGATAGTGAGGGAATCCGTAACAGAGGTGGTTATTGAGGGGGCGCCGCCGCCAACGAACATTGTTACACAGGCCTAAACCAGTGCTAAAGCTGGCTCTGCCTGCAAGTGTCTGAGGCACTAAGCAGCAGAAACAAGCTCCTGTTCAAATGTCAGATTTGCCAGCACAATCCTGTACAGCTTCCTGAAAGGACTTCAGTCTTGATTATCCAGTGATACCATCCCCTGTCTTCAGAGATTCCACCACTATGAAACCTGCAAAAGAAAAGACTCAGAGAAGTCCAACTCATCCTAAGTTACAATATGCATGCTTCACATATTGCTTATCTAGAAATAGGAGAGACTAATCTTCGATTTAAGAAAATATTTGTGAGAAATTGTGTGAGGTTAAGCATGATTATTTGAGAAGGTCGGTGTGGGGGGACAGAACCTAACAACCAGATAAAGCTAACAGCTCATGAGCGCGACTGTGAGTGCAAGGTTCTAGGCGCTCAGAGTCATATGTGCAAAGTCCGAATCACCAAGTTCAGAGTTCACATCTAATGTCAAAAAGACTTTGCGGTTGGACGTTTATACTTTGTCCACCACCTAGAGAGGCTAGAAGGAGAAACAAGGTATGGGGTGGGGGGTTGCACACACAAGGCAGGCCGAAAAGGGGATTAACTGAGCATCCAGTGAGGCAGGGTGGTGTAGTAAACATTACATTTTATCCTTGCAATGATACGCCCGAAGAATTTAATCAAAAAGAAGAGAGGCAACAAATTAAAACTAGTGAGGGACAACACCAAGCAGAGCAGTGTGAAGGAGCACAGCAGCACAGCCACCTGCAGATGCTGGAGAGCGCAGATGGAAACAAAGATCAGACATTGTCCATTGCGCCCGCTTGAACCAGGGTGTCTGGTTAGTCAATCTGGTGAGCTTACTGGCTAACCAGCCTCTGACAGTAAATGTGGGAAGAACAAGATGAATTATTGGAAAATGGGTAATAATTACTATTAAATGGGAGCGTGATAGGAAATTTAAGGAGGACTTTGGGAGCAGTGTGCTAATACTAAGAACACACTCATAAAAGAATAGAACAATTACAATCCACAAAATACACATCTTGAGTTACTACATGCCATGGCTGTCAAAATAGGATCATATATACATCAACCTTGCCTTGGAGTAAGTCAACCACGACACATAGACAATCACTGGCACTGCAACACCCTTCCATATAAAACAATGGAGGAAGAGAAAATAATAACACCCTAAAGGACCTAAAAGAAATAAATTATAATCATTTGACATTTAAAATAAATTGTATATGTTTAGGTTTTTAAGTACCATCAAATTATATATAATGATCCATTTTTTACATTTAATAATAAACGTAAGTTAAAAATATTTAAAAAAGCTTTTGAACAATTTCAAGAAAAATTAAGACGTTTTTTAGAAACATACATAACTTTTAACCGTGCTTATTAAATATTAAATAACAATACAAATGTCGGTGGAGTGAGCATTTTTTAATTACTGTTTAACAGTTAACATTTATGAATTAAATAAATATATTTCAATTATTTTATTATTTAATACACATTTAATTTGATGAAATAATGTGTTAAGAAATATTGTATTATTTCCACGTTAATAATACATATTTCAGATTCATTTACATTTCTATAATACATTAAAATATTTGTATTTAAAAAAAAAAGAACTCAACAGGTGAAAAGTTACTGTTAGTGAATTTACACTCATAAATTCTGCTGTAGGAGCCTCACCCCATCCCTTGAGGGGGTGAAGACATCTAAGTCTACAACTTCGTGTAAACTTTTACTCCAAAATGTTGAATAGCAAAAACGTGGACATGTAGGAGTGTACATACAAGCAAATATGTATACGTGTATAGCTACCCTTGTGATTAGGGCTCTATCCGCCTGATTCATCATAGTGTCCTTTTGCGAGTTTGAAATAGCGAATCATAAGGAATCGCTATTTCAGACTCGCAAAACGGCATTCATGTAGGAATCGCAGAAACAAAAGGGATTCCTACATATTCCTTATTTGCGATTAGCAAATTGCTAATCGCAAATAAGGAATACTCCCCATTCATTCCCATGGGCCAAAAGGCCCATAGGAATGAATGGGGAGTATTCCTTATTTGCGATTAGCAATTTGCTAATCGCAAATAAGATTGCGATTTAAAGGGTGCCAGGGGTGTCCAAAGGACACCCTGTAGCACCCCTTAAAAGTAAATACGAACAGGTGTTGCGCACACACATGTCCAAAGGACATGTGTGTGTGCAACATGCAACTTAGAAAAATGCTTTTAAAAGCATTTTTCTAAGTTTTCGCTATTTACCACGAGGTTTGACCTTGCGGTAAATAGCGGGCCGAAATTGCGAATTCGCAATTTTTAAATGGATGATGAATTGCATTTAAGGAATCTCAAATTGAGATTCCTTAAATGTAATTCATCGCAAAATAGCGAAATTGCTCTTACCGATTTTTGCATTTGGGATGATGAATCCCAAATGCAAAAATAGAGCTTGCAAAGGGCCAGATTCTCAGAATCTGGCCCTTTGCGAGCCCATTTCGGCTTGATGAATCAGGCTGTATGTGACTTTCATTTCTTCCTTGAGCAGTGGGAATGTTGCTGGGTCCTGGTAGGGAGCAGGGATGGACTGGGGCCAGACCCAGCCCTGGCAGGTTGCTGCTCGACAGGCCCTGGGAGGCAGGGTGTGGGGGGGTGGTAGCAAGAAGAACCAATCCCGCTTTTCTTACAAGGGGCCGATATTGCAGCACTGCTGCAACACTGGACCCCTGAAAGAAAAGCAGCCCCCATGGCCACAAAACCTACCCCAGCCCTCCGGCCCATCAGGGAAACTTCCGGTGCCCTCTACGGCCAGTCCGTTCTGATACTAAGACTATTATGGTAATGCTTGGTATCTTGTCTTCAATTTTTTGCACTGAGTGTATCAAGCCCGTTGAGGCTGCTGCTGTCATTGTTACTTATCCTATGAAATAACTTTATCTTGCTTTCCTCATATGGTGGAGTGCTAGAATTTACCACCCTTTAGGAGTTGCAGCAGACTTTGAAAGCATTGTGGTTGAGTACAGGGTGCCAGTGATGTTTTTTGAGAGTGTGTAAGATTCTTTCAAAGATTATGAGAATCTTGCTCAGTTGGACAGGGGCATGCAAGATGCTGTTTAAGAGGGGATCAGATGTGATTCTTTGAAAACTACAGCAGAGATTGTGGCACATATGGCAGCCAAGTGTGACTCAGGGTGCTGCTGTGTTCCAAGTGCAGGACAAAGTGTAGCTACTCTGGCTGTTAGATGGGAAAACAGAAGAAACACAAGAGGGTGCTGTATTCAGAGCAAGTAGATGCCATGGGGCTTAGGGTCTTGAATGTAGATGTATGGTTCACAATGCTGTGTGCAATGTGTAGGAGTATCAACGAAGGGAAGTTCAGAGTATTGACTAAGGTACATGTGGAAGTCTGGAGGTTCTGAGGGCTGAATGTGAAATACAAGAGAATAGAAGGGGCTGTGGTTGGAAGAAATAAAAATTATGAGGCCAAAGGCATTGAATGTGCAACACACAGAAGCTAGGTCGCCCAGGTTCCTCCATTCAAATTACAGAAGACCCCAAAAGGCTCAGAGTGCTAAATATGGAATACAAAGGAATGCAAGAGGCTGTTATTGCTATATGTGAAGCACATATGTCAACGATGTTGATAAACAAATCTTTTATTCATGTTACAAAAGGAATGCACCAGCCAAATCACATCATATTTCAATAGTCGAGAAGTACAGTCATAGAATCCCACCATCCAGTATACAGACATTAATAAAGCAAAGATATGTTGCAAACAATCAAGCCCCCCGTGATTAGACCCCCCCAACCACTTCCCCCAAATTCTGCGGTATTTCTTGGGGTAACCACGTGCTGCATACATAACTTTCTCCTGTGTGGTGCACCAGTCCACCCCAATTTGCCAACGCCCCACGGTTGGGGGATCAGGACACTTCCAGGATGCTGCAATGTCCCTTTTGGCTACAACCATGGCTGTAGTGAAGAACAGTTTTTCCTTGCGCGACCCGTCTATCCCTCAGTGATGCCTGGAATTGTGTGCTTAGGGTCGTGTGGAACCCCCGGCCCAGCAACTCAGAGAGTTCTTCCTTGATGCCCCTCCAAAATCCCGCCAGGACGGGACAGGCCCAAACCATGGGGAGGAAGTTGGCGGGCTCTTGGCCACATCTGGTACAGGCTGAGAACGGACTAAGCCTCGCGAGATGAAGGCGTACAGGGGTGAGATATGCGGCGTTTAGACAGTAAAGCTGCACTAAGCGCAGCCTAGCAGAGGCGGTGACCATTCTAGGGGCCATAAGGGCATCCCGCCAGTCCTCTCCAGGGGGAATTGCGTCCGCAGTCGGTCCAAGGAAGTCGGGGTGTTATTAATCATTGTGCGGTAAATGCGGGAAATGCCACCCTTCCCGAGGTCCCCAAACATAATCTGTGCTTCAGGCGGACTATGATCTGGCAGCCGCATGCCTGTTGCAAGGTGTGAGTGGAGGGCATGCCGCAGCTGGAGGAAGCGAAAGAATTGTGGGTGATGCAGCGATTACCTGGTTTGGAGATCCCCAAAGGAGTGCATATGATCCCCCACCCAAACGTCCCCAAGTTGTGTGATGCCTATAAGGTCCCAAGCCTCGAAGCCCCGAAGCCCGGTCACCTCCCTGAGCCAGGTCCCGTGCCACAAGGGTGTGCACTGGGTCAGTGTGTGTGTCCAGTTGGTGTGCCGCAGTGCAGCTCGCCAGGCCAGTAATACAGAGCGCGTCACCTCTGGAAGACGGGATGGAATTGGGGTCCCATAGAGAAAGTATTGTATCCTTTCGAGGCCCAGCTCCCCAAGCTCGAGCCTGTAGGCCGGATCGGACCACCCCCCATTGAACCAGTCATGTATGGAGAGGAGTCGTGTGGCCAAGTAGTATAGATAAAGGTGAGTCATCCCCAAACCCCCGTCGAATGAGGGGATCCTGCAAGTACTGAGCACTAATCTGGACCTGCCCTTCCCCCATAAGAACTTGCTGGTTAAGCCGTCAGTTCATGGAACCAGGCCCTGGGGAAGCCTATGGGGGTAATCTGAAGCATGTAAAGGAAGCGGGGGAGCACCATCATTTTAAAGAGAGCCACTCTCCTCATGGGGATGAGGGGCAATGACTGCCACCGCTGAAGATCCGCCTTGACTTGCTTCACCAGAGAAGTGACATTGAGGGCCTAGCTGAGCTCGGGCAGCAGGGTCTCCCAGATCCCTAGGTATTTGAATGATTGACGGCGTAGAGGTATTTCCGACTGCCAGTCATAGCATTCCCGAGAGAGGTGAAGGGGAACCAGGACTGACTTGCTGGGATTCAAGCGTAGGCCAGAGGCCTGTTCGAAGGATTGCAAGATACGAAGACAATGGGGGCCAGACCGGGCAGGATCTGCCAAGTAGATGAGAACATTGTACGCGTAAAGGGCGATTTTATCCAGTTCAGCGCTTGGGCATTCCCATCCCTGCATCAAGGACGCCAAGGGCTCCATCACTAAAGCAAAAAGCAGGGGGGAAAGGGGCCAACCATGACTTGTTCCCCTACTGACCGGGAAGGGCTCCGACAGGACACTGTTAACTAGAATGCGAGCCCTCGGGAGGGCGCACAGACGTGGACCATGGCCCAAAAGTGGGGACCAAGGCCCATGATGTCAAGGACGTCTTGAAGGAAGCCCCAGTCCACCGAGTCGAAAACCTTCTAAAAGTCTACCAGGAGAAGTGCAAGGTAAGGGGTGAGGAGGTGGCGATGGGCCAGGGCGGAGTGCAGTCTGCGAAGACAGTGTCGGGTGCCGCGGGAGGGCATAAACCCACATTGGTCGGGGCAGATCAACGTAGACAGAAGGGGCGTGAGTCGCTGGGCAAGGAGGGTGGCAAACACTTTGACCTCGTGTTGATGAGGGAGATGGAGCAGTAGTCTGCACACTGCTGCAAGGGGGGCTGGGACTTCGGAAGGACCACAATGGTGGCCATATCAGTTTCTTGAGGAAAGGAGCCCTACTCCACCACTTCGCGAAACAGTGCATCTAGATGGGGGATGAGAACATCCCGATAGTGGGTGTAGTATTCTTGAGGAAGGCCCTCTGGGCCCGGTGACTTGCCAGATGAAACAAGGCCCGATCGCATCTCCCCACGGGAAATGGGACGGTCCAGATCAGCTTGAACGGCGGTGTCCACACGCGGAAGGCGGCCACCCTCCATGTCCATCAGGTCCGTAAGTGATAGGGTCGGGATTCGGGCCTCGTATAGCCTGTGGTAGTAGGCGGCAAAGGCCTGCGCCATTTCCATTAGGGCACTGCATTGTGACCCGCCTGGTGCCGTTATTTCAGGGATTATACAGTTCGCCCTTGGGTGCATAGCTAGGCAATGAAGGAGTGCGCCATTCTTGTCGCCCCAGCCGTACACCCTGGCCACGGAGGAGCGCCAAAGGAGTTTAGCCGCGTCCAGTGATAGCTGCTTGATCTCCGACCGGTGTGCCAGGACTGATGATTTTTTGAAAACTGGAACTTATTACTGACCTCTATGAATAAAACATAAACGTCTGCTTGATCATTTGCTTCATTTAATGATATTGCTTGGATTTTTATAAATTTTTGAATGAAATATTTTCTGTGCGAAAACACCTTATATAACAAATTCTATATACAAATATGTACACAATATACAGAACAATACAATTAAACAGATGAACAAATTGCACTTACACCACATCCATACCTCTTACATACTGTATATTGTGTATATTGTGTACATATTTGTACATAGAATTTGTTATATAAGGTGTTTTCGCACAGAAAATATTTCATTCAAAAATTTATAAAATCCGAGCAATATCATTAAATGATGCAAATAATCAAGCAGACGTTTATGTTTTATTCATAGAGGTCAGTAATAAGTTCCAGTTTTCAAAAAATCATCAGTCCTGGCACACATATTGTTATTTAGAGTATTGTTGACTTAGCCTGACTGATTTTGAGTCAAGGCCCATTCCTGTTTTCTGATCTCCAACCGGAGCCTGGTCAGAAGTCTCGTGTCAGAAGCATCTGGGGACCGGGCCGCAGCTCTCGTGAGGTGATCTGCTCCAATTGGGTTTGTAGCTGGAGCTTGAGTTGGCCTTTGGCGACCCCCCTAATCGTGGCCTTGCCCACAGTGTTAAAGATTGGAGGGATTTGTTAGCATGAGCTGAAAGCCATTTTGTATTTCTGGCAGCCATCTTGTTTGCCATGTGTTGCCACGTGCTCGCCATGTGCTCTGTCCTCCCTCAGTGTTGATTGCTCTTATAATCTGCCTAGAAACGAACTATATTTAGCATCTTCCACCTTCCCACATGCTCAGTTGAGCTTGCAGCTGTCCTTGCAGCTGTTTCTAGTCCGTAAATGTTAGGATGTGTTCACCAGAATTAGCAACTGTTAGCTCCTCCCACTTTGTTGAGCAAGCAGATCTCGCATGCCCATAGTAGTCATTTTGCATGCTTACATGAGCCAGGACTGCACCTTGGTCTCATCCTGACTATCTAACCCTAAGCATGTATAAGGCCTCTGTTTTCTGTACTCCTTGAACTGCCTCATTCAGTTGCTAAGGCTTCTGTGTGACCTAGTCTCCCTCATCTGAGGTGAATAAATGAATTCTTTTTATATTTCAGCTTCTGTGCCAATTTCTTATTTGTTGGTTTAAAAGGACCAGGTATCAGTGAGACCCCTGAGAAGGTTTCTATGGTCGTCAAATGGCGGTCCAACGTGGACCTCATCAGAGAAGTGGCTATCTAAGGGAGTGATCTTGTCAGGAGACAGAAATCTACTGAGGAGGACAGGACAGGACTCTACTAAGGAGGTACTCTGTGCATTCTGGGGATTCTCTGTCTCTGCAGCCCAGTATATTTCTGGACTTCCTGATTTTGATCCTCCAGATGATGTCTCTCCTGAGTGAGAACCTTTTTGGCGTGAGTATTCTAAAACCGACCGTTAGGCCATTCAGAACTTGGCAGTTAGAATTTGGACACCAAGTGATTGGTACGGGTTGTTTTAATGCAACACTTGCTGTTGGTTTTTGATGCCTTGGATTAGTAAGGTAGTTTAGTAACACTTACTGTGGCGTTTGATTTGTTTGCTTGGCCAATATTTGTATTTGTATGTATGTAATATATAAATTGCAATTTGTATAGGTAGGTAATGAGGAGAATTTTTCTCTGTTTTGAATTGATTTGAACGGCATACAGTACAAGAGTACCTTAAGTGCTACTTTGGTTATAATACTGCATATTCTGCACTATTTTTGGCATGCCTGTTTCAAGCACACATCGAAGAATGTGTTGCTTTTTGGAGGTACCATAGTGAGATGTGAATTAAATTAGCCGGCTCCCCTGAGGGAGGGAATACCTAAATAGGTTTAGGTATAAAACATATTTCTTCCTTGGTGATTCTGTATCCACAGGGAATTAAAACATGACAATAATACAAACAAGGATCCTTTTCTGTTCACTTTTATAATTGGAGATATGCAGAGCGATTTTTTGGTGTTCTGCCAGCCAAAGCTAGTGAATTGAATGTATTTTGGCTTCTTGAAAATAAAACAGTCTGTTGGACTGTTTTTTTTTTGCAGTCTTTTGAAATACTATTGAGAAGCTCTTCTTGTAAATATGACTTACAACTAGTATTTACAAATGGTTTGGCACAGTCTGTGGGCTGTCCTTTGTTTCTGTTCTAAGTGTTGATCTGTGGGTTAATCATGTGTTTAAATGTCTATGTGGTTCGTCGTTTCACATTAGTGATACTTCTGTAAGTAATTAGCGATTGCGCTATTTGTGAAATAATGGCTAGCCTTAAGCGCGCTGTATCGTGTGTTTTGAGTGTTTGACCCGCACCCCCTTCTGTATATATCTGGAATGAGCTCAATGTGTTTGTTTGTGTCTTCTTGCTGTCATCAGTCTGTTATGCAAAATGTCTTTTAATTAATATTAAATAAAAATAATAAAAAACCAGAAGTGAACTATATGATATTCAAAATAACTGCATGTTACTATTAAATTGATAGAGTAAGCAATTATGCACATGTACAATCGGCCACAATGCTAAAAAGATAAAATGAGAATTCACATTGAATAGGAATAAAATAGGCCTCAAAAATGAAATTGTGTGTTTTGCAATAAATAAACAATTAAAGAATGTTACTACAATTTCCTTAGATACATTGTGTTAGATATAAACAGGCAAACACATCATCTGAGTAAGTTGGATGTTGCTGAACTAAAAACACATATTATAGAGCATGCATTGAAATGCCTCAGTTTAAATAGACTGCCACCATGCTTACATTCCAACACTAAAAACAGCTGTGTTTTAACTGCCCCTGAGCAGCAGCTGTTGTTTTGATTGGCCACGGAGAGACAGGAATGTTGACTCAGCTAGGATTTTGTCAGTACAAAACATGGTGTAAAATCCTGCATTTCAGACTGCTGTTTTAAAAAGTTACAAAAATGAGGTTCATTATTTTGGATAACAGGAAAACATTTAAAGTAGGGATTTCCTTTCTTAAGGCCTTTTTACATAAGCACATTCTTGGTTCTGTTGTTAAATAATGATTGTCCTTTTTAAAAAAGTGGCGCAAAACTTTTCATGTTTCAAGTTAGGCTTCTGTGCTTAGGCTTATGAATGAATGCGTCTAAATATGATAGGCAAGAAATGAAGCTTGCTTTTCCTATGTGGAATTATCAAAATGATTGGTTTTATTACTTTTTTTTATTAATTATGAAAAAATTATTTCAAAAATAAGTGCTTTTAAATTCGTTTTTTTAATATTTATAAAGATTAATTCTCATACTGTGACCTCCTAGCATTACAATTAAATTTAAGTTGTGTTGTACCGCATAATGAGGAAATTTGCATATGAAATCACTCTGCGCAGGCGTAATAAACTAATTTTTTATGAGGGTATATATGATGTATTTCTGATTTCTCACTCCTGGGGTACCTAGAGAACATTCTGAGGATGACTATTTTGCAAAACAAATATAGGATATTCATTTTTAAGTGCCCCAAATATCAAAGTCGAAATTGGGCAAAATTCACTCATTTAAAAACTGATTCTGCATTCAGAGCAGCTTTTAAAATGACTTAGGCTTCAGTAAATGCATACATTTAGGTATAAAACAAATAGCTGACCTTGATATTGTTTGACAAGTATACTGCACACTGCTTATAATTGAAAATATGTATAAAAAAACAGCAAAAGTTATTCTCTTAAACACTACACTGACAAACAGGGGGATGAGTGCTTTCCAGCTCTGTCTCTAGGGTGACTTTGAATTGGGTCAGCCGCATGGAAACCATTGAATTCAGAATAGGACAGCTGGGAAGGGTTAAATGTCAGTTCTATATTTAGAAGCCTGGCAGGGCTCCCAGAGCAAGGTATGCTTTGACATTTTGACATCTCAAAGTTTTTGAAAGACAAGATGGCAGCGCAGGGAAAGAAGGAGGAGTTGTGCTTATTTTTTATTGGCAAAAGCAAGTTTTTATGCACTCATATGAATATACCACAATACAATTGTATATGTGATCTTTGCCACATATATATACAGCACTAATGCTTTTAGTCTGAGGATTCAAAAGCCAAGGCAATGAAATTTAGTTTGAATTAATTCGCCCTCATGTTCCACTTATACATTTGCTAAAAGGATTGGGGATTGGGTATTCATGTTTTTTTAGCGCTCTCAAAAGTGCTATGTACCTCCTATAACTTTGTTTATGCCCAGTTGCTACAAATAGGGGTTGATAGTGTTGACAGAAGTGAAACCTGTCTCAGGTTTCCTACTGTCAAAATGGGGGAAGGAGGCTAGCTCCTCTACAAATTAAGGCTAGGTAAAATGTATGTTACTCTCTCTCTTTCTCAATTTTTTTTGCCTGTCTATGCTGTCTGTGAGATAGAAATGAGACATTTAATTGGCTATTCAGTAATACTGTTTTAAACATTGTTAGCATTAATAAAATGAATAAATGTATATGTTATGTTCATGCCAATCCTGTGTGATGAAATTATGACAGGATCAGTAGTCTAGATTTCTATTCCCTTATTTTGATCTTTAAGGGGAACTAGATGTGGGTACATTTTGTTCTACAAGTCTTAAGGTGATAACACCATTATTGTATCTTATTCTCATGCTACATAGTTTTGCAAGGGCATTGCTAGTTTTTTATTGGCTATTCTGTGTAAATAAACTGACATTCCTTATTTGAGCTGATGTTGCATTGTTTGGATCATGAAAAGTAGAACGCAGGGAAGATGCCCATGTGATCCTTAGCAAAAATGTTTTGAAGGAAATGTTGTTTTATAGATAAGAAACCCTGTTAAATTAGCAGTTTTACATTTTCCTGTTGCTCCTATACCAAGAGAGCATTGTCCTAAACGTAAAATGTAGGTGCTTTGATTAAGAAAAATCATTTTAGAAGTGTCTGCAGTCCTATACAAGTAATGTAAAGTTTATGAGTAAAAGTGTAGAACATTTCCTTTTTTACTTTGAGGGTTTTCAGATTAGTACACAGGAATACACCAATGTAAGGATTTATGGTATGTCTGTGTTGTTTTTCTCTTTTTCTCTGAGTTTAGTAATGGAATACAGACTTCATTGGCTGCTTGTGATTGTGTGATGTATTACTCTTGTCAGTTCACCAAAGAGTTCCTTTTATACGTGCAATAGGTCCAGGCTGTTGATTTTTTACTCTCTCATAGATAGATGTAAGTGGTTCTTGGGTGCCTTGCTAATATATGGGGCATCCCAAGACTAGGAAGTATTCTGAGACTATCCTCTGTGTTGATGGACTGTTTCTGTGCCTTGTCTAAAGACCTTTTCTTCTGTCCACCAATAGATATTTTCTGCCTTACAATCATTGCCAGAGGGGCCCGGACATCAGATTCAGCCTGGGGAGTCAGCGTCAGCACCAGTCCAGCTTGAAGCCAAAGCGAAGATAACCAGCACAGGCATTGCTGGCAACCAGGACCTCAGTGAAGGCGGAAGCCCTGTGATCAAGTGTGTACCCCTGCCACTGTCTTGGGCGAAAGATGGGGTCACAAATCAGAAAGGAGAAATTGTGGCTCAATTATTTGATGCCCAGCTGAGAGTCACAGACCGGCATTGCTTGAGGTGACCCCTTTTGAAACAAGGGTTGCTTCAGAGATCCTAGCATCAGGCCTCTGAATCCTGGTCCTGAAGTGAATGCAAGTTTGCTCCTTTGTTTGTTGGTCAAGAGATACCTGGGTACACTGGATGCAATGTGTGGCCCCAACGAATGAGCAGTGCGCCAGCAGAGCAATACAGGAGTTAGGGAAGGACTTGAGTTTAGGGTACAGGTGCTGTGTCTCTGGTGCCTGTTAGATTGAAGTGAAGGAAACTGGTGCACTGCCTGAGACACTGGACAGGATCGCTAAGAGCATTTGCCCTGGTGGCTGACTGCCCTATACTGAAAGAAGAGACTTTTCCCTTGAAACTGGGCTGTGATTCTTGAGTTGCGAGTTGTGCAGCTCCACCGTGGAAACAACAAGAGCCTGCTTGTGAGGCTCAAATGGACACAGGGAGAAGACTCCCCTCTGGTTGGTTGTACAGTGGCTTCAATTTCCAATAATGTACCCCTTTGGATGTCGCGTTTTTAAGGAGGAGCAGCCCTTTGCAGCTCTTTGTCCTAATTCCTATGGCCATGTGTGGTCCTCCTGGCCCCAAATATGATTAATGTTCTAGCCCTCATAAAGGGAACAATTGAAAAATGTACACATTTTTTTTTATTAGATATGTCCCGTTAGTTATTCTGAAACTGAAATGCATAGGAGCCCTGAAAATGTTTTTACTAGACTGTTTTAGAATTTCCTTCGGACTAGGAGAACTGATAATTCTGTTTGTAATAGTGGTCATTACTTTCTCTTGCTATCTGTATGTTAATGATGACCCAATGCTCCGATCTCTTTGTATTCCTGCTTATGCATTATATGTACCCACTTAATGAAATGTTTAAAATGGAAAATGCCCACTTAGCAATGAATTAGGATATTGATAAATGTATTAAATTAATGTGCAAATATTTTCTGTGTTCCTACTGGATCATAGGAATGTCTTTAGCTCATACTAAAAGGACCATCTGTTAACGATTGTAGGGATTTGTTAGCATGAGCTGAAAGCCTTTTTGTATTTCTGGCAGCCATCTTGTTTGCCATGTGTTGCCACGTGCTCACCATGTGCTCTGTCCTCCCTCAGAGTTGACTGCTCTTGTAATCTGCCTAGAAACAAACTATATTTAGCATCTTCCACCTTCACACATGCTCTGTTGAGCTTGCAGCTGTCCTTGCAGCGGTTTCTAGTCTGTAAATGTTAGGATGTGTTCACCAGAATTAGCAACTGTTAGCTCCTCCCACTTTGTTGAGCAAGCAGATCTTGCATGCCCATATTAGTCATTTTGCATGCTTACATGAGCCAGGACTGCCCCTTGGTCCTATGCTGACTATGTAACCCTAAGCATATATAAGGCCTCTGTTTTCTGTACTCCTTGAACTGCCTCATTCAGTTGCTAAGGCTTCAGTGTGACATGTTCTCCCTCATCTGAGGTGAATAAATGCATTCTTTTTATATTTCAGCTTCTGTGCCAATTTCTTCTTTGTTGGTTTAAAAGGACCAGGTATCAGTGAGACCCCTGAGAAGGTTTCTATGTTCTTCAACAGGGTGCCCGGGGAGGACACAGAGCCCTCGTTGGAAAGAAAGTATTGTTTGAGCTCCTCCCGCACCACCTTCCTAAAGTCCTTGTCTTGAAGAAACCAGGAATTTAACCTCCATGTTTGTCGGACAGAAGCGGGGGGGGAACCGCATGGATCAGCACTGGCGAGTGGTCAGAGATACTTCTCGGAAGAAACAAGACGTCCTGAATCAGAAGACAGTCCGTCGACGGAACAAAAATGGCATCAATGTGCACCTGTGTATGGTGTGCCGCTGAGGTGTGTGTAAATTGTTTAGAGTGGGAATGCCACAGTCGCCAGACGTCGCCCAGACCCAACAAGGCTGACAAAGACTGCAGCTGCTTGGCCTGTGCAATTCTACTTGGGGATGGCGGTCCTGTCGTATCAAGGTATGGTGACAAGACTGCGTTAAAGTCGCCCCCAAGGAATGTGGGACCGGGGGGCAGTGATGCCAGGAGATCAGCAGACTTAGCTAAAGTCGTCTTCAGCATTGAGGGGGGAGAATAGAGAGACACCAGGTTGATTGTGTTGCCATTGATTGTGCCACTGATGGCCACGTAGGTGCCCTGGGCATCACGAGCCATTTGGACAGTCACCAGATGAAGGGGGCATCTTACCAGGATTGCCACCCCGCAGAAACCCCTGGTAAACCCTGAGTCCCACACTCAGTCGCAGCCGTATTGCATTAGGAAGGGCAGTGATTACCCAGCAGGTTGGTTTCTAGTAAGAGTAAAATGTCCGCCCCTGAGCGCTGTGCGTACTTGAGAACAGCCATGCGTTTAAAGTGGTCCAGGAGGCCATTAACGTTCCAGGACATGATACGCAGGGGGGTGTTTATTAATGGCGTGCCGAACATGGTCGGTGTGTTGACATGGGATTACAAGTCTGAAGGGTGGATCCGGTTTGTCTGTCTTGTCGGGTGTATGTCAAGGTGCTTCATGATTGAACTAAAACAGAGAAAGAAACACAGAACTAAGGAAAAACCTCAGGACAACGATCCCACCCCCCCTACCCTACACTTCAGGAACGAAAGCATCTTTCGCTCTAACAACAAACCAGAGAGTGAACCAAACTAAAACGCTTGGGAATGGGACAGCGTGGTGGACCCCTCCTCATTTCAGGATGTGCTTAAACGAGACCATCAGGCTAGAAAAGAATATGGTAGAACTAGATATACCCTCCGGCTGCGGAGCCAGGCCCGGCAGGCAGAGGTGAGTTCAAGCAGGATCTTTCAGAAGCATCGGGCTACATGAGAGGTCTGTGTCCGGGAGATCCTGCAAGGATGGTCGGTGCGAAAAGCCCCCTTGAGCCAAATGGTCAGATGATGCGGAGCGTCTCCCAGTTGATGGGGCAGTCTTGGTTGATGGGGGCGGCCGGGTGGGGAGTCCGAATGTGTCAGCCTCCGTCCGCGGCGCCTGCGGGAGTAGTTACACTGGGGAAGGAGAGCAGAAGGCGAAATGCAAGCCGGACCGCTCCCGGCCCCCCTTGCTGCTGAGCCTGAACATCAGTGTGCAACGGCCGTTCTTCCGTCGCCCAAGTCCAGGCCTCAGTTGGGCTGTCGAAGAACAAGGTCTTGTTGACGAATACCACTTGCAGGCGTGCCAGGAAGAGAAGACGGTATTGGATATTGAGCGCCATCAGCTTCGTTTTCACATCGTTGAAGGAGCGGTGCTGGCTTTGGACCTCGCGGGTATAGTCCGGGAAAATCATGATAGTGCAATTTTCGTGCAAAAGCCGATGCTGTTTACAGGCTTCCGACAGGATGGCGTCCCGATCTTTGAAGTTAAGGACCCGCATTATGATAGGTCAGGGGGGCTGCACCCGGAAGAGGCTTAGGAGCCAGGGACCGGTGGGCCCGCTCAATCGCGAACCAGGGAGAGAGCGAGCCCTCAGGGACCCATGATATGAGCCATTTCTCCAGAAAGTCCGCTGTGTGGCCTTGCTCCACCCCCTCCGGGAAACCCACCAGGCAGAGGTTATTGCAACGGGACCTATTCTCTGCATCTCCTTCCTGGCGGTGCAGCTCCTGAGTGTGAGATTGAATGCGGGCCACCTACCCCTTAAGTTGCTGGACGTCGTCTTCCACAGTGGAGATACGGGATTCAGTTTCTTTGATCCGGGCATTGGCGTTTCAGAGATCTTGCCGGATGTCATGTCCATGCGCACCTCCGCGATCATGCCCTCCACCGACGATTGCGAGGCATGGATGGCTTGCAGGATAGCAGATAACTCCTCTGAGGGTGGCGGCTCCTGTTCCATGGCCCCCCAAATGCGCCCACCTCCAAGGTAGTAAAGCGGTCCATTTTGGTTTGGGTGGCAGAAGCCACCGACGACCTGTCCGTCCTGTCCATGGTAGCACCTCAAAGAGCTGCGACACCCAGCCCCCCAGCAGGCGGGCCTCATAGTGGGCAACCCACATGCCTCTGTGGGTGGCACGAAGTCAAGTAGGTTGAACAATCCAAGCTGATGCACAGTCAGGACCGGATTGCCGCCACCCGATGTATGCGGTCGACTCCACTGTCCCGGGCATAATGGGTCCCCGAGTGGGGGGGGGGGAACAAGGGGGGGAGGGGGCGAGAGATAGCCAAAGGCCAGGCCCCAGGACCGTAGGCAGGGCTCCGCTGATCGGAGCCACGGATCCTACAACGCAGGCGACAGGTCGCCCCGCTTCCAGAGCCAAGGATACTGGGAGGAATGGCGTGGGGGACCCCCACCACCTAAGGCCACCACCCAGCACCTCAAATGCGAACCAACGAGCCCTCTCAGACAGCCGAACAGGTGCCACCCGGGGTGTGTGACCAGAAGTCCCAACAGGAGGTCCTCAATTGTTGATGTCGCCAGAGGGGGGATTGGGGGATGGGGGGAGGGGAAAAAAGTCAGGGTGTAGCAGTAGGGCAGGGAGGGCCCTCCCTCACGCCCGCACCAACGCAATCTTGAGGGCGAGAACAGCCCATCCGTGTCCACCAAGGCGGTAGAGGATCCATTGAGTGCTCTCCGCCGCTCGGTTCCGCGGCCGATATGGAGTCCTGGGCCAGCCTGCACCCAGGGGTATGATATCAGGGTCCTGTTAGCTCGAATTCAAGCAGCGTACCCTCCGAAAGGGAGAGTCAGTCAGGCCGGGCGATGAGGGGGACCACTCAGGGCCAGCCCCCCCAACAGTGGCCGCTTGCACACGTGGAGCCCCCCCAAACAACTGTCCCTGGACCCCACTGCCGCCAGGACTTACCCACTTCAGCACATGCCTCACTTCAGATCCTCAGCGGGCTGGCCGCCACAGTGAGGCTCCAGGCCCCCACGGAACATGCTGGCGCGCACTGGAAGGCAACGACGTCCGTCTCCCTCTCCCTGGGCCGACCAGCACCGCATGCAGCGAAGTGGTAGCATCGCCGGGGGACCGGGTGCTAGCTGCCGTGCACGAGTCAGTGAGGGAGACAAGGGGGCAAAGTCCAGCAGCAGGCTCGTAGCCATCCCCTGTGGCCCCTGCCGCGTTGATATGGCGGCCGCTCCTTCGAACACTCCGCAAGTGGGGCCCAGGCCGCCCACCACTACTTGCAGCAAGGCGGCCGCGCCGCCGGAGGGCCGGGCGCCGGCAGCCGCGTGCGAGCCTGCGAGGGAGACTGTCGAGTCGTGGGGCCCTAGGCCCACATACTAGTAATAATTGCGACACAGACACCAGAGGTATAGTGGGTTAGTGAGCCTCGAGCACGTGCGCTCGGCTCTCTTTATTAGCTGTGTCTCGTGGTCTCGTGACATCAGTGGTGGGTGGGTGTTAGGTGTATCATTACATGCAGAACAACTAGACTGTGTCTGCTAGGACACTACATTCCTCCCAAACTTTAATAAAAATTAAGGTAAGACAAAAAGTCCGAATTACAAATTACAAATTTACAATGAGTCTCTTCAGCTGCTTGCTTGATGACGGTGATGGAAATTACTGCTGAAATTTTAGTTCTTCTTGGCTTGACGTCTTGATTCTCGGTGGGCGTGCGCTTCTGGACTTACATCGCGGAATTGTGTTGGTCAGTCCACTGAGATCTTGCTTTTGAGGGCGACGCCAAACAGGATAACCAGATGGTAGACTAGGACGATGTTGACTTCTGCTGGTCCGTCGGTTTCTTCACTGTCAGCAGCTTGGCTTCACATTGCAAGGATTGAGTGTTTGAAGGACATTCTTCTCACTAGGATGCCCCTCTCGCGGGTATTCTCCTGCCACAAGATGTACCGGAGGCCCTTTGCATCAGGTTTTCACTAGGCCGGGTATTATTCCACAGCGTTGCTCCAACTCCACAGTCTGCGTGTGAATGGAGGAGACGATGAGGGTACTACCTCACAAAGTCCGTAGCTCCACCCGAAGGGTAGTTGTTGACTCCTGCCTTTGCGCACAAGTTCCTCTTCTCCCCGGGACGTGCAGGTGAGACGGCAATGGATCCATCTCTCGTGTCGGGACCCTCTGCCACCGGTGTCCCTGAGGCCTTTTCCCCTTGGATCTCCACGGGCTGGTGGGGATTGGTCAGTTCTCCTTGTTCAGGCCATCTGAGCTCCCTCCGCTTCCAGACTTCCGTTCAATCCCAAAGGTGGGTGTTGCCAATAGTCCGGCCTGTGCTCTCCTACCGTCCACGGGTCGTCGGGGTCTTGTGAATGGGTAGCTGTTCTGTTCTTGGTGCTCTAAGTGTTCTCCTGGACGTGTGGGTCACTGTACACGCTATTGTGGTGTGTCACCTCTTCTTCTTTTAAGTGTGTAGACTTATCACACCTCTCCTCACCTTTTGTGATGTTGTTCTTGGCGTCGTGCCACATGACTTCTTCCTTCATTCTTTTCTCCTTCTTCATGGCATCGTGCCACTCTTCTCTCTTTCCTTTTCGCGACACAGTGCGGTCACCTTTCTTTCTTTGTCTTGCTGACCAGGCTTCTTCAAGCAGCGTGCACTCCGCCTGTTTCCGTCTGGTCTTGTCCTGTCATTAGGACACTGTCTTCTTTCCTTTCTTCGGTGACTGGACCGGTCATTACGATCTTCTCTCTTGCCTCCTATTACTTCTTTTCTTGTAAGTGTTGCGTCCGTCTCTCCGGGTCTTCTTTCGGACCTTTCTCCTGATCTCTCGGTTTGCGGACGTCTTATGGCAGGACATCTTCATCCTGATTTCTTGACAGAATACCTTTGCTGCGCCTTTGTGGCGGGTCAGTATTCCGGCGACCTGTTTTGTTCACGGGCGACCATCTTGGTGATCGGCTTTTGTTTGGGCGCCCCTCTGGCTTGTCGGATCATCCTTTTCTTCTTGGGCGATCTGCTTTGCTACCAGATGAGGTGGACAGCTTTCTCTTCGTGAGTCTTCTCGCTATCCGCGATCGTTGGGATCGCTATTTGTTCTGCTGCAGTGCTTTTGCGTTGGTGCAGTTTCGCCTGCGCTCTTCGTGTGCTCTGCTGTTTCCGGAGGGTTACTTCACCGCTCCATGGACCTTCTCCAGTGGGTGCACTTCTCGTGCGCGCTTCCGGTGAGGCTCTTTAGCTTATTGGGGAGTTGACCGTGCTTGGTTGCTTCGCCTCCTTTTGGCTGCGGGGTAACTTTGTGTTACTCTTCCGTTGCACGTCAGTGTGCATTGCAGTGGCAAGTTCTGGCTTCACTTGGTACCGTCGTGATACATCTTCGGTGTAGCTTTGTTCCTTGCGGTTCATTAGATTCTTTGGTGTCGTCGCTCTTTCACTTGCATGTCGCACTTTTCTTCTTCACACTTGGGTACTTGCCTCACACGTCTTCTGGTGCTTTGGGTGTGGCTTCCTCTCCGTTAGGCGCTGTCCTGTACTGTCCGCCTCCGGGGTACACTTGCGCTCTTCCATCGGTTGCCTTTGAATCTTACTGCTTGCGGTAGACGTCTTGACTCTTCCTCTCCGTCCAGCGTGAGGTTGTCTTCTGCGATTGCAGTGAGCACCTGTGGCCACAGGCGTCACTTCAGCAGTGTTGATGGGTCTCCGTCTTCGTCGCTGCAGGCTTGTTCTCCCTTGTAGGCTTTCCCTTGTGTTGTCTTGTGCTTGTTTCCTTCTTTGTGCTTCTTTTGATGCAGTACCACCCAGTGACCCCTAGATGGCAGTGTAGGCTGGATTCTCTTCAGCAGCTGCTTGCCTCTTCTTGGTGACTTTCCTTCCCATGTTGTTTGGGCTTGCAGGACTTGCTTTTGCTATGGAGTGTGCAGGAGGGGGCTGGAGTCACTGCTGACCAGAAGGTAAGTTCTATTTCTTTTCCTTGTGCTGCAGGCTCTCGTGGTCTTTTATTGGACGGCGCTCTGTAGGCCTCTGCAGCTTAGCTCACGCTGCAGGCCTTTCACTGGTTTGCCAGGGGACCCAGGAGGTGGGGGCACATTTCTCCTGCAGCACCGGCCATAGCATGATTAATGCTTCTTCCTCCCCGCCCGCATCAGCTCATGACAGTCCTCGGGTGGGGGCATGCACAGGCGATCACCGCCGGACACTGCTTCTCCTTTGGTGCGGCGAGTGTCTCTTCACTTGGGCTGCCGTCACTGCTTCTGCCAGCTGCGGGCCAGACGCTGGTTCTTCTGTCGCTCTCCCTAATGCGGGTAGGCGCCGCTTTACTTTCAGGGACCAGCAGCTCTCCCGTGCAATCTCTTCACCCCGCCGCCGCACTTCACTCACTCTGCGCGGCGGGGGACGCTGGAAGCAGGCCGCAGGTGGACTCCGCGAGTCGTGCTTTATTACGGGCCTGGTTTTTTTTTTGGATTCTCCTTTCACCCTTGCCGCGGCCGCCTCTCTTCACTCATGCGGTGCGGCGGGGGACGGCAGACGCTGCTGGCAGGCCGCGGGTGGGCTTCGCTGGCCATACTGTAATCAGTGCTCGTAGGGGGTCGCCTCAGACAGGCCGCGGGTGGGCTCGGCTGACGCTGCATTAATTAAAGTTTCTTTTCGGCAAGGCGCCATGTCATGCGGGTGAGCTCCGCTTCCGTGCGATCGATGAAGGGGGTCGCTTCTGACATCCGCGACCCCTCCGGGCCATTCACATCACCCTGGCTCACCTCAGGCCTATGGGCCACTTCTTCCGCTGCGGCCGTGGCGAGTCGGCTCCGCCCGGTCAGCACTCCGCTCCGGTGAGGATCCCTGCTGCTGCGGCTGGCTCGGGTGGGCTCCGGTCGGTCCGCTTGGGGCACAGTTGCGGCCGGTGCAGGTGGGCACTGCCCGGTCCGCTTCTTCTCCTGCGCTGGGGTCTAGGTGCGGGGTGAGCTCCCGGTCACCTCGATGTGGACCTCTGGGCCCGGGGCAAAGCACACGCCCCACGGGCCACTCGGCAGGCTGGCGCCGATCCTGGGGGAGGGGGCACGATGTCGCCCTGCTGGCCTCTCCCCTTTTTACCCATGACGAAAATGGCTGTGGCACGCGTGGACACAGCCACCAGTCCTCGTCGCCATTGTCGAGTCGTGGGGCCCTAGGCCCACATACTCGTAATAATTGAGACACAGACACCAGAGGTATAGTGGGTTAGTGAGCCTCGACCACGTGCGCTCGGCTCTCTTTATTAGCTGTGTCACGTGGTCTCGTGACATCAGTAGTGGGTGGGTGTTAGGTGTATCATTACATGCAGAACAACTAGACTGTGTCTGCTAGGACACTACAGAGATCAGAGGCAGAGTCCAGCAGCAGGCTAGCAGCCACCCCCGCCGCCTGATATGGTGGCCGATCCTATGAGAAATCCGCAAGTGGGGCCAATGCGTGGGCAGTCTCAACAGCCTGGGGCTTCAAGGATCACGATGATGTGTCCTGGGAGGCAACAGCACCCAACTCCTTCTCCCGGGGCCGCCGGGCACCGCACGCAGAGAGGCGGCCGCGTCAGCAGCCGTGTATGAGCCAGCGAGGGAAACAGGAAGCAAAATCCTGTACCCCGCCGGGCCGCCGGTCACAGTGGATGGGGGGGGCAGCGTCGAGGAGCCCCTCAGTTCCCGGGGCTGGGCACCGCTTCCAGTAAGGGAGAACAAACATCACAGACCGGGGGGCCTCCATTTTGTCCAGAATATTCGGCAGGCCAGTTCACAGCCTAAGGGGGTCCCGCTGCAGAGATTTACAATCCCAGACCCTCTGCCAGATCACCATGTCAGATAAGGAGGAAGATATGGGTTCTGATCATGGTTCGTTGTGGGTTAGGATTACGGGCGGATGGTGGAGGGGTCCTGGAGCACTCTTAGAGTGCGTCCACCATCTTGGCTTGGCTAGCCACGCACTCCATGTCAAAGATGTTGAATGCAAAAAATATACAATCAAGAGGATCAGGGTGCCACCTGTGCAATGCGGGAGAAGGCAAGGCTATCAGAGTCCAGCATGCATGGGCGGCTGTAGGGCGGTGTAACCTATGCAGCCGCACCAGGTGCTGGGGGGGCTGTGTTTAGAAATAACACAGGTTTAAAAAGCACCTGCTGCACAGTTTCTTGTCTGTTGAGCAGTTTTTAGGCTACATTAAAAATGTAAAGGTAACTGGTGATTCATGTTCCTGATGGAGAGAGATTGAAGTTTTGTGTAATGGCAGTTTTGACTCATCATAAAGTAGCCGGCTGCAAAGAATGTGTAACACGCAAATCGCCCAACTCTATTTTATGCGGATATCTCTGTAAGTTATTGATTTTTTCCCAGATATCCTTTTGTTACTTGCAATTCCTAAGTTACATCTCTAATATAGCACAGTGAGCTATGAACTGTTATCAAAGCGATGGATGCAAACTTCATAGTATAGTTTAGAACATTGTGCTTTTTTACACAGACTTTCATTATCCTAATGTTGCTAGGGTCTATTTGGGTAGAAATACATTCTTATTAGTAAAGCCAACCATGTTGGTACGTTTAAAATAATGAGTTTGTACTTCTTCAGACAAAAGACTCTTGAAATATACTGCCTACTTGTATCAGTGACATGTGACTCCTACACTTTGTAATCCTCATTGTCTTATGTAACATTTCCCATATACTGATTTGCCCACATATGATTCATTGGTTCTGTATAAAGTATGTGTGATGTAAGGTGCTGTGACTAACCCTGGGCGTAGTTTGTGAAGTAGCACTACGCATAGCTACGCGAAGTGCACTTCGCACTACACGAGCTACGCGTAGCTTTGCAAACTACGTAGTGCACTGTGCAAGATGCTTTTCCCAGTGATTGCACAGTGCCGGATGCTTGTCTGCACTGTGCAATCAGTGCAAACTGCATCTTGCACGGTGCAAGTGGCCGTTTTCTGCCGCTCGTGTAGATTTCTACTTGAGCGGCAGCTTTCTCAACGCGGACTGGTAGTTTCTCATCGCGAGCGGTCGCGAGCATACGCGACCACTCGCAATGAGAAACCTGACCTCCCCGCATTGAGAAGCTCGCCAGGAGTTGTATTTTCCATGCTCGCGATCGGCAACTTAATGTTGCTGATTGCGAACGAGGAAAAAGTCTCGCCGGGATGTCATTTTGCTTGCTCGCGGTTGCCAACTTGATGTTGGGGACGGCGAGCAAGCAAAAAATGACAGCTGCACTACGCTATGCTACGCGTGTTTGCTCTGTGCTACGTGCAATTCACGTAGTGCGAAGTAGCGCAAACTTCCCAAACTACGCGAGCGTAGCGTAGTGCTTTGCCCAGGCTTAGCTGTGACACTCTACAATGGTATGAGTAGCACTATAAAATGAATTAAATGTGTGTTAGAGAGGGGCTATGGTGAGATGAGGGGCACTGGTGGAGCATGGAACTGAGGGAATTCCTGGAGAAGGAGGTTTTGGGGGTGACACCAACAAGGATTGTCATGCTGGGCGCCGACCCTGCCAGCATGGATTGTAAGAAAAGACAAATTACTCAGATTTCTGAAAATGTGATGCAAAAGATGTCAAGAGGATGAGGTTTGCTATATGTGGAACATTTGGAAATGAAGTGATTTAGGGTGCTAAGTGTAGAATGCAGGAGAGGATGAGAGGCTCTAGGAGCTCCAAATGGAGTGCAGGAGAAGTACAAAGGTTCATGGCGAGGCTCAGCTAGGTGCATACTGACAGCAGGAGAAGCCAAGAGGCTTCCGGTGCTGCAAGCGGAGTGCAGGAAAAGATACGAGGCTCAGGGTGATACACACAGAGTGAAGGAGAAGCAAAGAAGCTCAATGTGCAGCATGCAGGAGAAGCAAAGAGGCTCAAGTCATCCATCCAGAGTGCAGGAGAAGCTCAGAGGCTCAAAGTGTTGCATACTGATAGCAGGAGAAACCAAGAGGCTTGCAGTCCTGCAAGCGGAGTGCAGGAAAAGATAAGAGGCTCTGGGTGATACATGCAGAGTGGAGGAGAAGCAAAGAAGCTCATGGTTCATCATGTGAGAAAAGCAAATGGGTTCAAGGTCATCCATCCAGAGAGCAGGAAAAGCTAAGAGGCTCAATGTGTTGCATGCTGACTGCAGGAGAACCCAATAAGCTCAGGGTGCAGCTTCCAGGAGAAACAAAGAGGATCAGGTGGATATGTGGTGATTGCAGAAGAAGCCAAGAAGCTCAGGGTTCTTTACATGGAGTGCATAAGAAGTCAATAGGTTATGTGATAAATGCAGGGACACTAAGGACCCAAAAGATCCAGGGTGCTGCATGCAAGAGATGTAAAGAGACTCAGGATGCTGCATGCGGAGCGTAGGAGAAGCCATAAGACACAGTGGGTTGCAGGCAGAGTGCAGGAGAAATGAAAATGCTCTGGTATTGCATGCAGAGTGTAGATAGGGCCACTTCTCCGGCACGTCATACAATGTGCAAGAGAAGTGAAGAGGCCTAGGGGCTACATATAGAGTGCAAGAGAAGCCAATAAGCTTAGTGAGCTCCATGTGCAGCATTCAGGAGAAGGAAAGAGGCTCAGGGTGCTGCAAGTGGAGTGCAGGAAAAGCCAAAATGCTCAGGATTCTGCATGTGGAATGCAGGAGAAACCAAGAGGATCAGGACAGTGCATTCAGAGTGCAGAAAAAGTAAAGCGACTAATGTTGGTTTGTGAGGTGTGCAGGAGATGCAAAGAGGCTGAGGGCTCGGCATGTTAAGTGTAGAAGAAGCCAAGAGAACCAGGAAGCAAAATGTTGGAGAAGCAAAGAGGCTTGGGATGGTGCATGCTGTGAATAGGAGAAGCCAAGTGTGGTATCATGTCCTGGCACGGGAGTGCAGGGCAATGTGGAATTGAGGTGTGTGAGAGTTCCTTAGTTGTTCATGCTTAGTCTTTAGAATGTTAAGACAACAGTTTCGCTGAAGTCTTGAAGGAGCTGGAGGTAATTCTGTGGATGGGCTCTGCAAAGAAAATAAAAACTTCTTTCACCAAGGATTTGTGTTTCATTGAATTATTGAACACCTCATTTTGTCAACGAATATGAGATTGGACCAGTTGATTAGATGTTGGTGCAGACCTCATCACAAGTGGATTTGGATTGTAATCTTCAGGTATTTCTTTTTTACAGAAAAGCTGTTCTTTGGATTTTTGTGTATGCAACAAACCACACAACATTGACTTTGTGTGAATCGTCGGGCTATAAAAGATAACTTGGTGTGAACTGTTGGAAATACATACTGAGTGGCATGATTACCAAGTGTCAAAATGACAAGGGTATAAGGAGTCAAACAAGCCTAAGCAATTCCTGGGAAAATGTTTTGGATGTGGTGTAGTTGGATATTTTGCCAACGATAAGAAATGCCCACGTTGGACGATGGCATGCAAGTTATGTTTGCTAAAGGGCCATTTCAGTAAATGTGGTTGAAGTAAAAACAGTGAACTAAAGATCAACGAAGTGTTGCGTGATCAGTATGAATGTGAAAAAATAATTTAGCAAATTTCCAACAAAGGTGCTGATAGTCTTCATGATTTTGTCATGGTAGAATGAAAACCAGTAAAGATGCTTTTTGATTCAGGAGCGAAACTAACTATTATTTACAGTGATGTTTTTATAGATGCATAAAGGGAAAGTTGGAGTTGTGTAAGCCTGATGTCAGACCCACTAATTACGGTGGTGCGTCCACTAGAATAGTACATTATTTAAAAGGTATGGTGGAGTACTTTAGGAGGATGGCTGTGGGAAAAATATATGTTGCTGCTAAGGGTGATGCGGTGGTGAGTTGGTTTCACCAACGTGATTTGGGTGTGATTCCAATTCCTCATGCAGATCCTCCCATTAAATTGAGAGATGATTTGAATGTCAGAATAATGGATCACTGTAAGGAAGTTAGTAATCAGCTCTGTACATTTATGGAGGAATTCCCTGATGTGTTCACCAATTTCCTTGGGTGTTTGAAAGGCTACATGCACCAGATAAAAATTTGAGAAGGTTCCCTTTAAAGTGAGGGAATCTGTTATTGAGGAAGTAGAGAAGTTAGAAAGAGAAGAAGTAATTGAGAAAGTTGAGGGAACGGATTGGCTTCATCCGGTGGTCATAGCAAGAAAACGGAATGGAGAGATTCGTCTATGTGTGGACCTTAGGGGTCTTAACAAGGCGGTTGTGGTAGATGGATTTTCTATATCGGGAATAAATGTATTGGTGTGTATGCTTGGGAATGCCAAGTGTATTTCCACTTTTGACTTAGCCTCAGTGTAACACCAAATTAGGCTACATGAAGAATCTATGGATTTTTTTATAACCTCTCCCATCTCTTCCATGTTGATAATTATTTTTGCTTCTACCTCAATATATAATTCCTTTAGCATCGTTATCAGTTGAGTTGGAAAGCCAAATTTCCCCCAAATTAAAAACAAACCTTGTCAGTCAACAAGGGCGAATGCCTTCTCTGCATCCATTATTAATATAGCTGCCTTGTCCTTGTTGACTAAAAAGTAATCAATAGCCTAAGTCAAATAATAGGTATTAGCAGCCATCGATCTTTTTGGCAGAAACCCTATTTGATCAGCATGAACCACTTGTTGGACATTTGGAGCAATCCTGGTCACCCAAATTTTCATAAATAATTTGTAAAGTGAATTTAATAAACATATTGAGCAACATGATTTGGGGTACTTTGAATGTTTATCTTCCTTTCGAAAGTTTATCACTACTGACTCGTTAAATTTTTTGGAAATAGGAATCCCGTCCTTAATTTGATTAAAAAGAGATATTAAAAACAAAGAAAGGTCAGCTTGATACATCTTATACACTTTTATGGGAATACCATCATTTCCACTAGCCTTTGCGCTAGCCATATTTTTTAACGCATCAGCCATTTCTATGGGCTATATTGGCTTATTCAGAACTTTAATATTATCCCTAGTGATTTGTGGTAGGTGGAAAGACCTGAAGCAGTCTATTAATTCTTGCTGACCTATTATCTGTTCTTCAGAATAGATTCATTTAAAATGGCTAAGAAATATTTCTGCTAGTCTTCTTTAATTATCCTCTATGATTCATGTATTAGGATCTTTCACTTATGTCATTATTTGCCAACTTTTCTTCCTTTTGGTTGTTCATGCTAAATATTTACGTATGTGCTGGCTTTCTTTGTATAATTTTTGTTGATAAGCCTTACTTCTAAAACAAAACAAAATTCTTAATCGCTCATTTGCTCTCATCCATTCTTGTTGTAGTTAATCAAATAATCTCCTGTCATCCCTAAATTAAATTCATTCCTAGCCCTTTCTACTGTATTTTATAAAATTTCAATCTTCTGTGTTCCCTACTTCTACATCCTAGCTTTATAAGAAATAGCCTGGCCCCGAAAGGAGGCCTTAAAATCTTCCCACACCATGAATATTGGGGCAGTATTTATATTACTCCTGAAAAAATCATTAGGTGAGGAACCCGTCAAGGATGCCCGGTATACCCACTCTTGTTTTCTCTTTTTATTGAACCACTTGCAGTTAAAATTCTTTCCAGCCCATTGTTTTTTGCTCCTATAGGTGGCATGGCAAAAATAGAACTATTTGCAGGTGACATATTTTTATGTCTTAAGGCTGAGGGTGCAATTAGACAGAAAGTGTTGGAGGAAATCCAGGCCTTTACATGCCTAGGGAGATATAAAATAAATCAGTCCAAAAACTTTATTAGACAGATGGACCTTGCTACCATTGTCATTATTGGGACTAGTCTCGTTAGTTAACATGGCAATACTACCCTTTGCTTTATTTTTGTTCCTTAATCTTCCCCTGAAAGTGTCTAACATACTTTTGCGAATTAGATAAGGTTATGTGCAGGTCCATTTAGGCAAAAAAACTATCTTGGTTAAAACTGTCTACTCTCCAACTAGACACAGCACAGGGGGGTTTAGCATTACCACATCTTTCAGCATACCATCAGGCTTCTCCGGCTAGTTTGATGGTATATTTAACAGCAGCATCATTGAAATACAATTCTTTTTTTATCGTATGTCAATTGAAAGTGCAATATAAATACCTGCTTTTTTGCTGCCAATGAAACTGCCCAAGAAAACGAGATGTAAGGTCATGTTGATATTAGTATCACACAGTCAGCAATTTTTTATAGCATATAATATACCTGTATGTCATGCTTTTACTCCACTTCAAGATTTTGATATTTGGGGCCTACAGCTTTCACGGGGTGTCTTGCAGTCTTCGAGAGAGCTATGTTTTGAAAATCTAGGTAACTTTCATAATCGTACCAATCTGATAACATGGGGATAACAACTAGCAATTTGGTTGCAGAATGCAGCTTTATGGTTAAGTTTTAAGCATGTAACCAGTTTTCTTAAAAATAATTATGTGATGATTAATTAGACTGCATGAATGATAAAGAGAGTGGATTAATGATATGAGATGAATGAAGTAGGAAACTTGTATTGCTTGGTTTGTTAGAGTGTTAATAAGAAGATTTTGGAGGAGCTTCTTCCCAACGTTTTTTAAGAAACAGGCTGTAGGCTGTAGATTTAGCATTAAAGAAAGGCAGTCATTGAGTTAGATCGGATATAAAGCATCAAGAGCAGTACACTATCAAAAGAATAGTCTTTCTATCAAAATGGGTGACATAGACTACATAGGATGTTTCCATTGCTTCCTGATCAATGTTCAGATGTAAGATGAATGGTGCAGGTGGATGGGTTCATACGGTTTTTGCATGTACTACTTTACAGCAATTTTGGAAGAGGTTTTTAAGATTATTAGTCATTGTATGTTGATTACTATTCGTCCATCAACTATGTTGGTTCTACTCAGCTGTTCACTTGTAGTGCTCCAGTTAATGAAATGCCAACAATATTGTATGTGTATAGCAATAGCAGTGGCCAGGTCTTTGATTATGCAGAATTGGAGATTAGCAACTCTGCCGACAATAGGACAGTGGCTGAATACGTTGGCCAGGACCTATGGTTTTGAGGCGGCATATGCGGAGATGGTTGGGGCACTTCGTAGGCTCAAGCTATTTCGGCTGGCTATTCTTCATGTTTTAATTAATATGGCATGATCTCTACACAATTTAGCTGACTGATGCGGGATATGGTGAGCATGGCAAGCTTTTGGCCAAATATATTAGCATAATAGGATTAATCCTGCTAAAGATTTTATCAACTAGTATATTGCGCGTTTATTGTAGCTGTTTTTTTAGCGAAATATAATTGCACTGTGTCATTTCAAAAGGATTTTGATTCTGCTACTGAGATAAATATGTGTTCGGGTTATCAGGATAAGTGGGCTGGATTATCTTTGAGATGTTTTTCCTTGACATGACTTTTTTGTTGAAGAATATGTACGAATTATTTGTATTACCTGCTTCTTTTCTTGCTCAAATAAAAAAAAAAAAAAAAGAATCTATGGACTTCATAGCGTTTGTCATTTTAATGATACTTACAGATTCAAGTGGATGCCGTACAGCCTTGTGTCGGTCTTTTAAAGGGCAATGGAGAGAATTTTGTGTGACTTGACAGGAGTGAAAGTATATCAGGATGTTGTATTAGTTTTTAGGAACACACATGAAGAGCATGACGAGCGTGTAAGGGCTGTTCTGCAGAGGTTGCATGACTTCAAGGTTGGGAAATGCGTGTTTCACAGGAAGGAGTTTGACAGAGAATGGACTGAAACCAAAATTGGAGTTGGTTAGATCTATCATAGATATGGCGCCTCCACAGAATAAGGAAGAAGTGGCATCATCTTTGGGACTACTTGAGCTCTATAGTAAGTTTGTTAATATTTGTTCACAGAAAACATTTACGTTGAAAAGTATGCTCAAGAGGAATGTGGAAGTCAGATGGTGTGAGGAGTGTTGAAAAGAGTTTCATCTGTCAAAGCAAGATTTGCAGACAGCTCATAGTTTGAAGAGTTTCTGTCCTGAGTTAGATAATGTAGTGTGTACTGACTCCAGTGTGAAGGGACTTGGAGCAACCTTTGTAATGGAAGAGAGGAGAGTACTGTGACTTTTATTTCGTGTCCATTGAACCTTGTTGAAATTAGGTACTCCGTGATTGAATGGGAGGCTCTTGCCATCTACTGGGCAGTAAAAAAAAATGTAATCGGCGGGGTCAAAAAATGTGTTATTAGGACAGACCATAAACCTCTTAAGGAGATCATTATGAAAAAGGCAGTGGATAATGCAGCAAGTAGAATTGACAAATGGGTAGTGGCATTACAGGAGTACGAATTTCAAGTAGTGCACATTTCTGGTAAGAGTAATCGTGCAGCAGATTGCTTGTCGAGAATGGTCATTGGGGACGACAGTGACAAAGATTTGGAGGAGGACAAAATGTAGGAAGAGAAGGTTGTGGAGTGTCAGAGGGTGTCATTAGGGAATTGGTCTGGAAAAAAAGTGAATGAAGACAAAGTGTTGCAATGTTTTTTTTGTCCATGGTTGGGGCGATAAGAAATTACTGGATTGGGATGTGAGATCCTATTGGATTGTTAAGAATGAATTGACATGTGACAAGTGATTGCTTTTTAAAGGCACTTGCTTAATGCCACCTGAAGTGAATTGATTAAAATGGTGCATGAGGGTCATCAATGTATTACAAGATCGAAAGCACATTTGTGTGTTGATTATTGGTGGCCTGTGATGGCAACGAGATTGAGAGGGAGGCACATGAGTGTTTGGATTGTTGCGTGAGTGACAAGAGTTGTAAGACAAGAGAACAACCCATGGTTGTGAGAGATATGCCTATGAGAACATGGGATGAAATTTCTCTGGATATATTGGGAACTCTTAATGATAAAGAAAGAAAATAAAGCATTATAGATCTGGTGGATTTCTATTCCAAGTGGGTGGCCTGAGATTGCCATTGCGAATGAGGTAGCAGCGTCTAAGGTGATTTATTTTTTGACCCATATTTTTGCAAGGGAGGGGTTTCCTGGTTATTTCCTGACCGATAATGGAGCATGATTTATGTATCATGGGAAATGGAAGAATTTTTTAACAGACAGGGTATAATGCACAAAAAATCTGCATTATATCATCCGGAAACCAATAGTACTGTGGAGAGGAAGGTGAATACCATAAAGGAAGACATACAATTGGCTAGAAGTGCTGGAAAGGATTAGGTGTGTGAATTGCGGAAGTGATTGGAAGTGTATAGGCTAACCCCTCATAGCACTACAGGAAAGCCTCATTTTGAACTACTGAAAGGTAGCAAAGCAAATCATATTTTGTCTCCTGCATGGGTTAAGGAGTACTGTGAACTCGATAGTAAGGTGGAAGATGCTACATGGAAGGAAAGATTGTGTAAAATGAATTACAGATAGGAAGTTGAATACAGAATACAGACAAACGTAAATCCACAAAAAGCAATGAAGTGGAAGCGGGCAATGTGCTCAGAGTGAAAGCACCTATCACGCATGAGATTTTTTCAAAGTTTAGCCGCCGTTTGAGAGTCATCAAGGTGTTCAACAATGCAGTTAAGCTGAAAGATAGACCGATATGGAACCTTAATAGACTTGTCAACGTTTGCAAAGAAACAATGGAAGGCAATGTCAGTGAGGAGCAACTTAAGAGTGACGAAACCATGGACAAAAGGAACATTGCTAAGAGGGTAGAGTTCCCAAGCAGATGGTGAAATGGGAGTCTAGACAACCTGGGAAATGGAAGGACTTTATAATGTATAGATACGCTGTTGTACAGCTTTGTTATTCCTTTTCTGTTATCATTATTTGTTTTGGCTGTGTTTGGTGAAAGAAGAAAGAAAGAAGCCAAGCTGTCTTGGCATGGGAGTGCAATGGAATGTGGAATTAAGGTGTGTGAGAGTTCCTTAGTTTCTTATGCTTAGTCTTTAGAATGATAAGGCAGTAGTTTCTGCTGCAGTCTAGAAGGAGCTGGAGCTAATTCTGTTAATGGGGTCTGCAAAGCGAAGAAACACTTCTTTCACCAAGGATTTGTGCTTCATGCAATTATTGAACTCCTCACCAAGTAGTTCAGAGTGCTGCATACACCATAAGCCAAGGGGCTCAGAGAGCAGCACACTAAGTGCAGGAGAAGCCATATGATGCACTGTGCTTTATGCAGAGTGCGGGAGAAGCCAGGAAGATCAGGGTGCTGCAAGAGGAGAGCAGGGGAATCCAAGGTGCTCAGCAGCCTGCATGCCAAGTGTTTCAGGGTGCAGTATTTGGAAGAAGCAAAGAGGATCAGAGTGGTACATGTTGTGCGGAGAAGAAGCCACGAAGCACAGGGTGCTGCCTGGGGATTAGCCAATAGGCTCAGAGTCCAGCATACGGAGTGCCAAAATAGCCAGGAGGATCAGTGTTCTGGATGTAGACTGCAGGGTGAAGCATGTAGGAGAAACAAATAGGCTCAGGGTGGTGCATGCAGGATAAAACAAGATGCCCAGGGTGCTTCATAAGAAGAGCAGGAGAAGCCAGGATGATCAGGGTTGTGCATGCAGAGCCCCGAGTAATTCAACAGGCCCAGGGTTCGGTGTGCGGTAGAAGTAAAGAGGTTCTGGGTTGTGCATGAGGAGTGCAGGAGAGCCAAGAAACTCTGGCTACTGCAAGCAGAGTGCAGGAAAAGCCACGAGGTGCAGGATGCTGCATGCAGAGTGCGGGAGAAGTCAAGAGGCTCAGCGTGATGCATGTCACAAGAAGACGAAACCAGCAGTCTCAGGGTTTTACTACCATCACTCTCTCCCCTTGTCATCCAGGTGTTGGGTAATAGAGGCCTGCTTTGGTGCCTCTCTATCTAGTCTGGACTGTCAAATCCGTATTAAAGATTTCATCCCACATACTACACCTTTCACTCATTCTCCCACCTCTCCAGGGGCCATATTATCAAGCAAGGGCGATACATTATCACTGCTTTTATCTGCAGGAAACTGCCGCTAAAGCGGCGATAATGGGCTTGATAATATGCCCTTATGAATTCCCATAGAAGCCCAGGTTAACACCAGAAACTGGGCTTCTATGGGAATTCACATGGGCATATTATCAAGCCCATTATCGCCGCTTTAGCGGCAGTTTCCTGCCGATAAAAGCGGCGATAATGTATCAGCCTTGCTTGATAATATGGCCCATGTTCCCTTGGTGCCATGCTCGAACACGGTCCAGCGCTCAGCTGGTCATACGTTTACCTTAGATGGTCTAAGCCCACGCTCCGCATACCACCACCCTTACAAAACTTCCCTTGCTTTACAAAGACAGTTTTCTATACCGCATTCTTAAACACTCCCAAATTAGTCTTGTGAGATCAATATAGGAAACACCTTCCCGGGGAATTATGATCCTCTATCTGACGTAGCTGTCCGTACCGGTTGTACCGTGGTCATCTGTGGTAGAACTGAAAACAATATAAAGTTCAGTGACGTCGTCAGCCCCCTGCTGCCTGCTACCTGTCCTGAAGGCCTGGCTGATGATCTGTGACTGACAAACTATGTCGTACATCAAAGGGGAGAGAGTGGGTTGACAACAGCAGAGGAGACGGGCCTTCGCAGCAGGGTACTGCGGTCACATTGTTACTTTGATGCCCAGTGTCTGTGCCATCCCATCCGTTGATACATACATTGCATTGTGCTTGTTGTCAAACACCAGTTAGCCCGCGGGCCTCTCCCGTCTCCAGCCCAGCCCACAGTGCTATTAGATAATTTACAAAAAAGGGGTAACCCTGTGTCCCTCAGAACCTGGGTAAGCGTGATTAACAAAAAATTGTTCTGTCGGGTGGTAGCAGTAATTACTTTCAAGGAAGGCTGAAACAGCTCAAGACACACAAAAGCACACCTCTCTGAGAACAAAGTTTTATATAGTAAAAACAATACACGGGAATTTACTTCATTCCGTATTTGTAATGAGATTGTTAAAACAAGTGATTAGTGACTGTGGTGAACAAAGTGACTAGTGCATTGCATATAGTGACACTTAAGTACAAAATTTTTTTTTTCCAATTGAACCGGGGGGGGGGGGGCAATGGGCGGGGGCAAGGGGTGTTTTCTTATGTTGAAAGGCCAGTATTACAAAGTTAGTATTCCAAGGAAATAGATGGTTAATGTCCGAGTTCCTGGAGGTATCTTGGCCAAGTATGAGCGTCGACGTTTCGACCCTGATGCGCCCCAATTGGTGGTCGCGGCGGGTCTTTATCAAGACAAGGGATTGGAGGGCATGGTGGTCTGGTGGGGTGGGGATTGACACCGAAGGGTAGCCCGTCGGTCAACCCTCGGTTTTGAGAACTAGAATAGTAACGCTGGCGATCAGAGCGATGTCAGAGTGCCATCCGAGCTGTCAGGGTAATGCTCGAGCGGAAGGGCCTTCGCAAAACCGAGGGTGGACCGACGGGTTACCCTCCGTTGTCAATCCCCACCCCACCAGACCCCCATGCCCTCCAATCCCTTGTCTTGATAAAGACCCGCCGCGACCACCAATTGGGGCGCATCAGGGTCGAAACGTCGACGCTCATACTTGGCCAAGATACCTCCAGGAACTTGGACATTAACCATCTATTTCCTTGGAATACTAACTTTGTAATACTGGCCTTTCAACATAAGAAAACACCCCTTGCCCCCGCCCATTGCCCCCCCCCCCGGTTCAATTGTAGAAAAAAAATGTTTGTACTTAAGTGTCACTATATGCAATGCACTAGTCACTTTGTTCACCACAGTCACTAATCACTTGTTTTAACAATCTCGTTACAAATACGGAATGAAGTAAATTCCTGTGTATTGTTTTTACTATATAAAACTTTGTTCTCAGAGAGGTGTGCTTTTGTGCACAGTGCTGTTAGAGCAGACATCTCTGCAGCCCCCGATGGAGCTGTCGCCCTCTCACCTTCATGTTATGTGCGCAGTCATGAAGAGATGTCTCCTAACGGCCAGAGCTCCCCACTACCTTTGAAAAATGAATCTGTCCTTGTGTAATGTAATCTCTGGTGCTCATGGAAAGCGCTGTATTGCCCTTGACCCAAGTTTGCGCTCTATAAAACTGTCTGCAACAACAAAAAAGACTTGGATATATGTACTGGGGTTCTGGGGGTCTCCTTTCTCACTGCTCAGAGTTTTCTTCAGTTATACATTGTTTAAGTTTAACGGACTCGTGGGAGCTTTGCACACATGGTAATATAAAATACATGATTTGGACACCTGGTGAGATTGTTTAATGCGTGCGTGACAGAGTCTAGTCCCAAAGCATGCGCTGGGTACCCGTCGGTCGCGCCCTGCCTCCCCCTGAAGCCCTGCCCTTTGCTTTGCTAACAGGCCGTGAAAACTTGTTAACGCTTGTGAGCTGCAGTGACTTCAATGACTCAAAGTATTAATCAAGGGGAAGGAATACAAAAGAATAGTGTAGAAACACTATCCATGTAATCATTATGTGACACTATGGTTTGGATTAGGACTATGGGGTAAATACATTCTGCAGCAAAACTCCCTTGACCCCGGAAACAAAACACAAATACGTGACGTACTGAAATACATTGTTATAAAACTGATACTTGCTTGAAAATGTTTCTTCTGTGCTGAACTCAGAGTGCTTACTTTTTAGGTCCTCATTACAAGTTGCAAGTCATTTCAGTGCAGTAATACCGCTTGTGAAGAACAAAACGTCACCAAAGGAAGAAACTCCAGTACCATATTTACCCCTATTTCGGAGATTCTGAGGTCAGTCATTTTCGTCCCCGTGGAAATCTAACCAGGCTTTATCTGCCAGTTTTTTCATAAGAAATAACTCTGAAGTTCAAAATGACCATGGGGCATATCGCTATTGCTTGGTTAGAGACAAAAATTTATCGCTGAGCTGCGGCGATTTTTATCGCAGATAAACCTTGGTATTACCAAGGTTTATCGCAAATGCGATAAAAATCGGCCGCAATGCATGAATATCGCTGAAAAGTCAGCGATATTTATGCATTACCGAGCTAATGCTCTTAGCCATGTTATCCACCTCCCATTGGATAACATGGCTAAGAACTGCTCAGGGCAGGTGTTAGTTTTTGGAGATATTCGTGCTTAGCGCGAATATCTCCAAAAGTTGGTAATAGGAGATAGCGATGTTAGCGACTGTTTCCAGTCGCTAACATCTTGGCACGCCCACTTTGCATGTCATTAGTGATAAGTATCACTGACATGCAAAGTGAAGCCCAAGATGGTCGCTATCTCCTACTGGCTGTCGCTAACTGGTGTTAGCGACAGCTAGGTAATAGGGAGATAATTTTATCTCCGCTTTCTTGGCTTTTAAAGCCAAAAAAGCGGAGATAAACCCCCTTGATAATATGCCCCCATATTTCTTGGAGTACTGCGATTGTGCGCATCTCTTCTGATGACGGTACTGCCGAAGAACTCAGAATAAGGAAGACGCCCCAGGACCATCAAGCTTCCTCAACCCAGTCTCTGTAGTGATGTTTATAATGCATGCATCATACGCAAGGGTTGTGGCTCCTCCCATGACGTCATGGGTTAATGGCACGTCTTCAATGGGCAGAGGGCAGGATGTTTGGAAGGACAGCAGGTACTTGCACCAGCAGGGTGCCTTGCCTTCTTGAGTGTCCCCAGGGCTAGGTGAGATATTAGGCCATGCATGCTTAAAGTGGAATGTCAGTGACACAGGAGCATCCCCTTTCCATGTCCTTCTGAAAGCGGTAGGGACCCTTGAAGGAGCAATTCCTTCTTCAAAGTGCTAATGCTTTCATGAGCTGCCAGATTGGCCAATAGGCCAGTGCGACCCTGCTTTTTATGTACGATTACCCAGGCCAGCGTATCCAATCAGTTTGGAAAAGTGAGAAAGAAAAAGGCGAACTCGTACGCTTCTTGCCAGTGGACACAGAGGCCAATGGACTCACAAGAAAAGAGGCACAACAACCAATTATTGACGCGCATTTACTGTCTTATACCTCCTAATTCCATCTGCTTGTCTGCCGTTTGTTTCTCAATTTTCTTCCGGAGTATCTATCGACTGGTCCAACGCATGATACACATTTCCAATAGCAGACAACTTAAATGCAACGGTTCGTAAAGTGCCCCCTCCCACGCATATGATGTTTTCCGCCCTCCTCCTTTTGCCGCCCTAGGCACCCGCCTAGGCTTGCCTAATGGTAGAAACGGCCCGCGTGCATGCAAAGTGCAAGAGAAGACAAGAGGACAGGGTGCAAGATGAAGGACAAGCAAAGAGGATCGTGTGGTGTATGTCATGCGTAGAAGAAACCAGGATTCTCAAAGTGCTGCATGGCGATAAGCAAAGTGGCTCAGAGACCAGCATACAGAGTGCAGAAAAAGGCTGGAGGCAAACCAAGAAGCTCAGGGTCCTGCGAGGAGACTGCAGGAGAAGCCCAGATGCTCAGGGTCCTGTGAGGAGACTGCAAGAGAAACCAAGAAGCTCAGGGTCCTGCGAGGAGACTGCAGGAGAAGCCCAGAGGCTCAGGGTCCTGTGAGGAGACTGCAGGAGAAACCAAGAAGCTCAGGGTCCTGGGGGAACCTTTTTGCCAAACTTGCGAGAACCTTGCCAGCATCTTGTTTGTGACCTTACCTGGTCGGAAAACGTCACACAGCGCCAGGGGTCCTTGCCTGCCCGCCTCCCGCCACCTAACTCCCTCAGCCATCGTGGAGTAGGGCCGCCGAGCGGAGCGTGGGCGGGCCTTTGTCAACTACAAATCCCAGCAGCCCTAGCGGGTAAAAACTACAGCGTTTGGCGCCAGGAGGCGCTCAAATAGAACGTCATCTCTGACGAGTGGGGGAACCTTTTTGCCAAACTTGCGAGAACCTTGCCAGCATCCTGTTTGTGACCTTACCTGGTCGGAAAACGTCACACAGCGCCAGGGGTCCTTGCCTGCCCGCCTCCCGCCGCCTAACTCCCTCAGCCATCGTGGAGTAGGGCCGCCGAGTGGAGCGTGGGCGGGCCTTTGTCAACTACAAATCCCAGCAGCCCTAGCGGGTAAAAACTACAGCGTTTGGCATCAGGAGGCGCTCAAATAGAACGTCATCTCTGACGAGTGGGGTAACCTTTTTGCCAAACTTGCGAGAACCTTGCCAGCATCCTGTTTGTGACCTTACCTGGTTGGAAAACGTCACACAGCGCCAGGGGTCCTTGCCTGCCCGCCTCCCGCCGCCTAACTCCCTCAGCCATCGTGGAGTAGGGCCGCCGAGCGGAGCGTGGCCGGGCCTTTGTCAACTACAAATCCCAGCAGCCCTACGGGTAAAAACTACAGCTTTTGGCGCCAGGAGACGCTCAAATAGAACGTCATCCCCGTCTCACAGGACGCGAGCGGGACGCCGGGCGAAGCCCGGGCCAAGGGCGGGCCCGTTTAAGCCTGTTCAAGACCGGGTAAGACTGGACTGGGCCACGTCCCTTGCATTTTTTCCTGGACTCCCTATCTGTGTACTTACTGTCTTTCCTCCTTCTCCTTAACTGTTGCACCTAGTCATCCATTCATCATATTATATCTGTAAACTATTGTAAATCGTGTTCAACTGTGAATAGAGGCACTAGAAGCAAAACGGCGTCAAAGGCCCCATAGATCTCTTTATCACCCGGACCAATGAGGCGATAGACCAGAGCATAATTTTGTTGGAGCGCCGAGTATCCCATGAACTGGAAATAGCTAGAAGATCTTCCATGGGACTCCTTGCCTCTGCCCAAACCCCCAATCATCAGGGGACGACTACCCCCTTATTACTTCCAACAGAGACCATTGCAGAGATACACTCGGTCCCCAGTGTAGTGGACCTCTCTGCTACCCAGCTGTCTCTTGATTTGCATTCAAGTGAGGACTTGGAAAAAACCCCGACCTTCAACTAACACACTCCCGCCCTGAAACCCCAGTGAAAAATGCTAAGGGTAAAAGGGAGGGAGCGATTGCAAAAAGGGTCAAGAAAAAAAAGAATATGTTTAATTCAAATAAACCCACATCCCCTATAAATATCCAAACATCTGCTTTAAATCAGTCTCTTCACACCTCTACAAATGTTAACAATACTCTCCCAATTAACACCATAGGAGCACCTGAAAATCTAACTGGTGCGGGGGCAGCGGGGGGCACATATAATATATGCACCACATGTGCAGAAAACAACCAACTGCTTCTAAAGAGTGTGTGGGAACTCTTTAAACGCTACCTACAACCAGTTGAAAAAAGTCTTATGAACATTGAGAAACAATTGGCAAAACTGAACACACCACCATTCTCTCAGAAATCATTAGGCCCGCTTACTGCAGGGGGGGGGGGGAAATCGAAAGTCACTAGTATACAAGCTCAACCTGTACAACCTGATACCCAAGCAAAACCCATACTAACTCCAAATATTGCAAACATGCAGCAGAAACCTGCACAAGTCACACCTCAGACCACAACAGGAGATGGGAAGGCAAAACCTAATTCTGTTTCACAGATCGCCCAGGCATCCCCGGGTTCATCTAAAGGTCCAACTCAAGCAGCCAAGCCGAAAGCGACACTATCCATACCTCCGAAAGGGCCGGCCCCACATCCACCAGGCGAAGGGAGAAAGGGAGGGAGGTTCAGGCGTCCGACACACTTGCCACCTGAGGCGACCCCATATACTGTCATTCTCACTGGGGTCCCAGAGTTGTCGGATAATACAGATGAACCCCCCTGGTCCCTCCGTAACAAGGTCCTGCAGTGGCTGAGCCAAAATAGACCTCTTCAAACATCAAACTTTAGCAGAATCTCCTCGGTTCGAAGAGTGCCTTGGATCGGAGAATCTAAAAAAAGTATACAGGGCGATTGCGTTATAGTCAGCTGTGATGATCCTTCCACAGTTGACTATATTTGCTCCTGGCCTGCCCTGGCAAAGAAGGGGGGGATTGACGCACACCGCCTTTCCTTCTTCTATCCACCTTCGAATCTATATGAATACGGAGAACCCCCCAGGTGGGATGAGGGTCCAGACTGGTCTTGGAACCAGGTGGGCCATTGGAATGGACATAGAAACTGAAATTGGGCCAGAGACTGGGAACCACGGTCCTGGTTTCCCAGAAGAGATCAGCCCAACTTGGAAGGCTGGAGGGGTTTTCCTACAAGAAACAGGTTCGACTGTTTAGATATGGTCGATTGACCAACTGGGCACACACAAGGGGCATATCAGGCACCTAGCACTTCACCCGTTTCCTTAATTCCAGGAATAGAACATAACTCGCATAATAATAAACAGACTCCCTATCATACTAGTCGGACATTGTCAAACACTACTACCATCTCGAGTCGGGTACCAGTACTCCAGGCCCAGTCTCCTTCCCAACACTTAGTTATAGAACCAACTCCTGAGGGTCCCCTCATAACAGACACTAACGAGAATATTGACACATTGTCCCGTGACAATACAACCAAAGACACTCTGAACAAGCCACAGCAGAATGAAGTCACCACCACGAGCTTATACCAATTGAAAGATGGCTCATCACAGTCCGAGAGGAGAGCCAGCGTGACAATAACATCATGGAACATCGCTGGTCTCTCCAAAAAAGCTAAGGACCCAACTTTCTTAGCTTTCGTGGACAATTTTGATATTATATGCCTTCAGGAGTGCTGGGACCAAGAGGTGACCCATATAGAGGGCTTTAGAACCCTCTTCACCCCTGCCACTCAGGGAAATCGAGGTAGGGGATCCGGAGGTCTGTGTACGTATATCTCCAATCTGGCTAATCTGACAGTAAAGAGATATGAAGTGGAGGAGCTTAAAAACAGGGAGTCTAACGCACTGCAGGGCTTCTCGGTAAAAGGGAAAGGGAGGCGCTTCTCTTGATTAATTTATATAATAACGTTCAGAAGGAGTACGCCAAAGCTTTCATGAGTGAGTTGACTTCTATCCTAAATAAAGGAGTGGGGGAGGCCGATTGCATTCTTGTAGTTGGAGACTTAAATTGCCACTTATGTCCCCACGGTGATTAAAAAATCTGCGGCTTAACAAACTTAAAAGGGGAACCTTGCACGCATTTTGAACACACTGTATTTGGCAACATGTTAAACCAACTCATGCACGACTGGGACCTTGCATACGCTAACGGACTGAGTGAGCCCATGGTTGCATTTCAACCTACCTTCCACGGACGAGGGGCACGCTCCGTGATAGATTTTGCGTTGATGTCCAATAATAACCAGGGCTCCGTAAATGGGTTTAAATTTGAAGAACTAGCTATGAGCGACCATTTCCCAATAAGTGTCAGTCTCGATGCGGGCAGCCATGACAGCCATGAAATAAGCACAACTGAAAGACTATATTGTCATTCCATTTCCCTGTCTAGAAAAAACGGGTATGCCATTAAGTGGGCAAAAGTCGACCCCAAAAAATTCTTAGAAGAGGTAATCAATAAAGAGCGTGAGCACTTTATAACGTGCTTAGAGCAAAACCCTAATCCCCACTTGATTAGAGCGGCTTATGATAAGATAGCCGCTACCATAAACGATAACTTAACCAGGAAACAAAAAGCCGGAGAGAAATTCAGATTAGCTGGCTGGTTCGATTCGGCCTGTACTAAAGCCCATAAAGCTCTTATACAGGCAATAAAGACCTTACCGAAAGACACCAGCTTAGTTAGAACTGCCAGGTCACATTATAAACGGACCTTACAACATAGGAAAAACTAACTTAAGACTCTAGCTTGGGAGGCCCTAATTAAGGCTAGCGCCCTTAGGGATAATATCTCATTTTGGAGAGAAGTCAACGCCCCCTTCTTTGCTGAGAGTAAGACCGATTCCCTGGAGATCGCCATAGCCGAAGACGTATGGGTCAGCTACTTCACGGCTTTGTATAAAAATGATGATCTAGTGATGTTAAACCCTTCTGTGACCCCACAACATTTCGACATTGTGCCACAGTTTGAAGTATCAACCACTCTGAACTCCTTCCCACTGAACATTGTTTTCTCCCCATTAGAGGTAGAGCAAGCCATTCGAGAGAGTGCCAACTCAAAAGCCCCAGGGCCAGACGGAATACCTATTGATCTATTCAAAGAAAACTTAGAACTCTGGGCCCCACTTTTGACTAATGTATTAAATACTTACAGCCAAACAGATTTTCCTGCCACATGGCATGAAGCCATTGTAATCCCTATCTATACAAAAGGTGATAGGCAGGACCCAAAATGCTATAGACCCATTTCTTTGCTTGACTCCCTGATGAAGGTAGCAGGCAGGGTCTTATTGACAAAATTGCAAACCTGGGCTAAACGTAAAGGGGTTCTTTCCAAACTCCAATACGGATTTAAAAGCAGCTTGGGTACAGTCGAGCAGGGCCTCAATTTGACATTAATAATGAACAAATACACGACAGTCAAAAAAGGGAACCTGTTTTTGACGTTTGTCGATCTTAGCTCGGCTTTTGATTGTTTAGATCATAAAGTGCTATGGAACACCCTGACCAAGATGGGGATAGACCCACACGTCTTAAATTTCATTAAGGAACTTTACAGAGATGCAGGAGCAACGGTACGATATGGCAAAAACGGAGAACAAACCAAAAAGTTTCCCATAGAAAAGGGTGTACGGCAGGGCTGTATCCTCGCCCCTTTTCTTTTTAATTTATATATCAACGAAGTGGCAGATTTTTTATTAAACCTGGAAGTTGATTATCCCAAAATAAACGGCGAATCGGTACCATTACTATTATATGCCGATGACGCCGTTATAATGTCACGAACTCAGATAGGCCTACAGAAGGCCCTAACAGGGTTTTCAACCTTCATGAGCACCAGAGGGCTAAAGATTAACGTGGGTAAAACTTTCACCATGTGTTGCACCTCAACAAACAATCCTAAAATTGACTGCAAACCCTTCGTTAATCAAACAAAGATAGGCTTGACAAAAACTTTTTCATATTTAGGTATCACTTTTAACAATAGGGGAACATGGACCACAGCTGTCACCACTCGCAGTCTGGCCTTCACCCACACCATAGGTGCAGTGAAACAATTCGCCAAGAGATTGGGCGGGAAACCAATTGATACTCTGCTCAAGATCTACGTAGCGAAGTGCGTCTCCACTGCAACATATGGTGCAGGCATATGGGGGACGGCCGACTGCACCCAAATCCAACTAGTGGAAAACGCTTTTTTTAAGTTTCTGCTTGCTGTTCCAAGAACTATTTCCACGACCATATGTCACAAAGAACTAGATCGAGTCCACATCACTGATATTATAAAGATAACTCCAGTGATGTTGTGGCACAAGATATGGTCATCAAAGGACACAGCTTTTAGTAGGGATGTCATTCAAGACTGCATGCATCAATCAGCTGCTCGTAAGTTCATTTGGCTTTCTTATGTTAAAAAAATTCTATATTCTATTGGCCATCCAGAACTTTTCACAACTCCAAGCTCATGCACTTTAATGCCCAAAAAAACCTTAAAGGAAATCTGTCTTACGCTACTAGAAGACAGGCGGTGGTACCTGGATGGTAACAAGTCTACGATCATTTCCCACCGTCTTATTCTTCACGGGCCGGGCTTACATCCTTACCTTGCCCAGGGCCGGCCCTAGGCATGTGCAAAGTGTGCACCTGCACAGGGCCGCCAAACCCCAGGGGCCGCCACGACGAGGATCCGTTCGTGAGTCTTGTGGTATAGTTTGCATATTGTGTGCAGTGTTTAATGAAGCCTATGATTATTTGGTCACTTTTCTTCACCCACTTTGGCTAGTTTTAAAATTATATTTGCGCAGAGCGGTATTTGCTCAACTACTTTTATTGTCATATAAAAGCATCCTGGGATCTAGGCTAGCCTCTCAAAGGATTCGGGCAGTTCCAGCGCAGGCTCTTAGACTCACAGTAGCAGTTAGTCAGTGCTGCGACAATTGTATCTATAATGATTTCCGTGGCGCCGCGGGGCTGAGTGACAGTCTGAGACTGGCCGTAGCGCCGCGAGGATGTGACGTCACACGTCCTACTAATATCGCGCGAAGTTTTGATGAGCTGCTAAGTGGCTCGTCATCACCTTGCACAGTGTGACTGTTTTGTGGGCCTGGCCGCGCTTGCTCACACCACACTGCTATTCGCACCCCAGACCTGTCCTGCCCTGCAGTCAGGTCCCCACGCTAGGACAGGACAGGCCCAGGAACTAAATTGATAAAGAAATGCAATGCCGCCCGCCGGCATTTTATTTCAGAGCAGCCGGGGCTGGACAGCTCGAGGGCACTGGGTGAGAGGGAGAGGGCCCTGCTGTATCATGCAGTTAGGAGAGCGTGGTCCGGTGAGGGGCCGGTCCTTACAAGTATAGAGTCACGCCGGGCCGGCTCAGTAAGCATGGAGCAGAGAAGACGAACAAGCCAAGACTAGAGGATTCCCAATTTCCTCCCGAAGGTTGGTGTGACAGCTTCTCTCTACACAGGAGGGGAGGGTCCGTGCAAGGACAAAGGATCGAGGAGAGACGCAGCTTAGTGTTGCTCGTCTCTAACTCTGCAGAGGCAAATACTTACCAAATGCAATAATTGCTCATCATAAGATCGAAGGCTTTCTTATGCCAAAGAGACTAGCGCCACAACTACTTTTAGTAGATGTTCCCGGGCCTCGTCTCTGTGTGACGGGATGTTTCATTTCCTGCCTGCCATGGGGACCCAAGGCACAGAGGAGATAATTTCTGTTCCTCTGCCTGCTTTGCTGCATGGCACAGAGTTAAAGAAGGAAGCCGGTGTTCGATAATCGATTACCTGCTGACCTCCTCATGACCTGGGCACATACTGTTGTTGTGCCCTGCCCAGCCAGTCAGAGCCCAACTCGTACTGAGAGCAGGTGCACAGATTGAGACTGCAGCACGGTTGGCTGTCTGACTCTCTTAAGAAGAGACAGGCTAACGATCTCCGCTGTGACACGCAGGCAACTCCTCTCAGCGGCTCATTCTCACTATCAAGAGACCACACAAGGTAAGTTAGATACTAATTTAATAATTCACTGATAAAATTCAAAATAGTTATTAAGAGAATGGCAAGTGGGCCTCCAGCACAGCATATCGCATTGTAAATGGGTACACTGAAGTTGTCTGTTTGTCCTGTAAATGCAGGCCATCTCAGAGTTTTGTCTGCACTAATATATCGCCAAAACTGCTAGTTTAGTTAAAGGGTTTAATATCCTTACTTGATAGTGGTACTACAAGCAGCAGCCTTCATTTTCCCAGCACTGTGAGACTTGCTTAGTCAGAGTTAAGGCAGATGATTAATATCCCCGCTAGAGAGCTGTCAGAGTTTTGTCTCATGGCTGTTTTCACTCACTGTTATGTAGAGCAGAGAGTTTATATGCATACTGCAGAGAAAGTCTTCTAACAGCATATTATATTGTAATGAAGTGTATTATGTGTAGATAGCTCGGTGGGTTGCTGCTTTTGTCACAGAGAACCCTTTGATTTGTGTGGTACAGCCACACCTGAAGCTGAGGTTGGGCTGGAGGGTGCTGATTATTTTAACAAAAAATTGCTTTAAAAGCACCTGCTACTGATGTCGACTTTCTAATTGGTGAAATGTGTGTGATTTCTGAAATGTGTCTGTTTGCATGAAGTTCATTGCATTATTTGGCCACAAGAAGTGTAGCTCTGTCATGCATTTAGTTGTTACATGTCTTTTGTAAATCCACTGAATCTATGAAAATGTTCTACATAAGCAATCTGAGACATTAGCAGCTATGCTCAAACAAATGTAATTTCTGACATTTATATGATTCCCTCGTCTTTTACTGCTTGATTTTGCTAGCGAGAAAGTGTCACTCATAGTTGTTGAAATGTCACTCATAATTACACTGAAATTATGAAAATGTCACTCATAGCAATCTGAATCCTTGGCAGCTATGCAACAAATAGATTAATTTCATTTTCAATGATCATTCTGTGAATATTACAGGCAGTAGGCACTGTTGTGCAATGTGGGTGCAGCCGGCCTCGAACAGGCACTCTTACAATGTTGAAAGTTAAAGTAATGGCTGAAATGGGGCTGAGGGACCTGCGAGCCAGGGCCAAATAAGAAACGTTCTTGATTCTGCTCAATGTGTGGTATTTATGTTTTTTAAGACTCATAGGGTTAATTTCAGAAAATACAACTTCTTTACCAGCAGCACAGGTACTCCTATGAAAGCACTACTAGTATCCTCGAAATGTTTTTCCAAGTCCTGGCTGTCCTTCTTATGACATGCACCTCGAAAATCGAGATCGAACATTTCTCATTAAAACAGCTTCAGTGCAAATTCGAATGAGACTCCTAGAAAAATGATATCCTTTGACTTTTTTTCCAAAACAATGCTTCTTTTACGAGCTCCTTTTTGTTGCTCTGAAAAGCTCTTCACACGATATCAAACTTATTTTATTGCGCCTTCTGTGCATGTAACCTATTAATTCAGATAAGCAACATATATACTCATACACTTGCTGGCACCGGACGAGTGGCAGCCGAAGAGTTACACCCAATCATCTAACGACTTTTCTGGACGTATTATTAAAACACCTTCCTGAGCTCCGCCCCGTCCGGACCCCCTCTTCCGGGGCCCCCACCTACGCTCCCTGCACAGGGCCACCATGAGCCTAGAGCCGGCCCTGCCTTGCCCCAGCATTTTCTAGCTACCACAGAATGCTATTGACACGGATGAGAACAGATTGCTTTTATAGGCTGATATCATTCCCCGCCCCAAATGACTGGTCTGCCACTTTAATAAATTGTCCTTGTGACGACATATCAATCCAGTCAAACATTCATTGCATTTTCTTTTGCAAATATTACGAGTGGGGCAGAAAGCGCTATTTGTTACCCATTCTTAAGACGTCGGGACTGAGGCAATGCAATCCAGCCTTGATCAGACTTTACCTGTTGCAAGATGAACTTACCATACATGCAGCCATTACATTTTTGAAATATGCAGTAAGATGCAGAGGGACGATGGCCTAATGACAAAACAATCTTGTATGTTGTATTATATTGTACCTTATTACATTTAATAGTACATTACAATAATTTAGGTCCCTTTTTAACTGCTCTATGAATTGTCTTTTTACATGTTTCACCTAATTTTTTTAACATTTTTAAATTATTATTTTTTTTTATCAATGTGATTAAATGTGTGATATGGATGAAATGTTTTTACATTGTAAATGTGCTTTTATGGTCTTTTTACAAATACTGAATAAAGCTATCTTTGAATTGAATTGAATTTGACTGCAGGAGAAGCCAAGAGGCTCCGGGTCCTGTGAGGAGACTGCAGAACAAGACAAGAGGCTCAGGGTCCTTCGAGGAGACTGCAGGAGAAGCCCAGAGGCTCAGGGTCCTGTGAGGAGACTGCAGGAGAAGCCCAGAGGCTCAGGGTCCTGTGAGGAGACTGCAGGAGAAGCCCAGAGGCTCAGGGTCCTGTGAGGAGACTGCAGGAGAAGCCAAGAGGCTCCGGGTCCTGTGAGGAGACTGTAGGAGACGCCTAGAGACTCAGGGTCCTGTGAGGAGACTGCAGGAGAAGCCAAGAGGCTCAGGGTCCTGTGAGGAGACTGCAGGAGAAGCCCAGAGGCTCAGGGTCCTGTGAGGAGACTGCAGGAGAAGCCAAGAGGCTCCGGGTCCTGTGAGGAGACTGTAGGAGAAGCCTAGAGACTCAGGGTCCTGTGAGGAGACTGCAGGAGAAGCCAAGAGGCTCAGGGTCCTGTGAGGAGACTGCAGAACAAGACAAGAGGCTCAGGGTCCTGCGAGGAGACTGCAGGAGAAGCCAAGAGGCTCAGGGTCCTGTGAGGAGACTGCAGGAGGAGCCAAGAGTCTCAGGGTCCTGTGAGACGACTGAAGGAGAAGCCCAGAGGCTCAGGGTCCTGTGAGGAGGCTGCAGGAGAAGCCCAGAGGCTCAGGGTCCTGCGCGGAGACTGCAGGAGAAGCCCAGAGGCTCAGGGTCCTGTGAGGAGACAGCAGGAGAAGCCCAGAGGCTCAGGGTCCTGTGAGGAGACTGCAGAACAAGCCCAGAGGCTCAGGGTCCTGTGAGGAGACTGCAGGATAAGCCAAGAGGCTCAGGGTCCTGTGAGGAGACTGCAGGAGAAGCCAAGAGGCTCAGGGTCCTGAGCGGAGACTGCAGAACAAGACAAGAGGCTCAGGGTCCTGTGAGGAGACTGCAGGAGAAGCCCAGAGGCTCAGGGTCCTGCGAGGAGACTGCAGGAGAAGCCAAGAGGCTCAGGGTCCTGTGAGGAGACTGCAGGAGAAGCCCAGATGCTCAGGGTCCTGTGAGGAGACTGCAGGAGAAGCCAAGAAGCTCAGGGTCCTGCGAGAAGACTGCAGGAGGAGCCCAGAGGCTCAGGGTCCTGCGAGGAGACTGCAGGAGAAGCCAAGAGGCTCAGGGTCCTGTGAGGAGACTGCAGGAGAAGCCCAGATGCTCAGGGTCCTGTGAGGAGACTGCAGGAGAAGCCAAGAAGCTCAGGGTCCTGCGAGGAGACTGCAGGAGGAGCCCAGATGCTCAGGGTCCTGTGAGGAGACTGCAGGAGAAACCAAGAAGCTCAGGGTCCTGCGAGGAGACTGCGGGAGAAGCCAAGAGGCTCAGGGTCCTGTGAGGAGACTGCAGGAGAAACCAAGAAGCTCAGGGTCCTGCGAGGAGACTGCGGGAGAAGCCAAGAGGCTCAGGGTCCTGTGAGGAGACTGCAGGAGAAGCCAAGAGGCTCAGGGTCCTGCGAGGAGACTGCCGAACAAGACAAGAGGCTCGGGGTCCTGCGAGGAGACTGCAGGAGAAGCCAAGAGGCTCAGGGGCCTGTGAGGAGACTGTAGGAGAAGCCCAGAGGCTCAGGGTCCTGTGAGGAGACTGCAGGAGAAACCAAGAATCTCAGGGTCCTGCAAGATGCTCTGGGGGTTAGCGAGGTACATGCAGAATGCAGGAATGTTCAGAAGGAATAGGGTGCTGCTTGAAGTGTGCAGGAAAGGCGGAGGCTTAGAGTGCTGCATGCAAAGTGTCAGAAAGGCCCGGAGGCTTAGAGTGCTGCATGAAAAGTGTAGGAAATGCCCTGAGGCTTAGAGTGCTGCATGAAGAGTGCACGAAAGACCCAGATGCTTATAGAGCTGCATACAGAGTGCAGGAAAGGCTCGGAGGCTCAGAGCGCTGCATGCATAATGCAGGAGAAGCCCTGAGGCTTAGAGTGCTGCATGAAGAGTGCACGAAAGACCCAGATGCTTATAGAGCTGCATACAGAGTGCAGGAAAGGCTCGGAGGCTCAGAGTGTTGCATGAAAAGTGCAGGACAGGCCAATACACTGAAGTTGCCAATTGTGGATCGCCTGGAAGTCATGCGGCCCGAAATGCTGAATGTGGAATACATAAATGACAAGAGGCTCGATATGCTACATTTAGCGAAGCTGGTAAAGCAAATAAGTTACATTAATAAAATGCCCCCGTGGGCCACCATCCTAAGGTAGACACCAGACATTCTCCATGTTGCTTATCTCTCCTGGATGGACAGCCTTTGTGTACACTACTGGTAGATGAATGAAGGATGGTTCCCATATTCTGTAGGTTCCACGGGTTGCCTTCTACAATATTTCGGGGACCACACTAGTTGTCAATGGATTTCGAGGTACCCTCCTTTCCGGAACATACCTGACAAAATTGCGCCCAAGGTAAGGTCTCGAGGAACTAAACGCGTGAAACAGAATAGTGAAGATCTCGGAGCAGGTCTCTGGTCTCCAGCTCAGCAATGCTTAGGTGCAGATATTGGCAGAGCCGGGAGTGAGCCAGATGCCCTGGGCACAGCAAGGACAAATGGGCCCTTGCCGTGCGCTTATTTGTGTGAATTGTCCTCCTCCGTGTGCGCAAGACATACTTCATGTGCAGACAGTGGACTCCTCCCAGGCCCTAGACCCACGTGCCACTAGTGATAGCCCCTGGGTGTGCAGACAGTGGACTCCTCGCAGTCCCAACAGCCACTAGTGATAGCCCCTGGGTGTGCAGACAGCGGACTCTTTGCAGCCCAAACACCCATGTGCCACTAGATAGCCCCTGGGTCAGTGCCAGCTCCTCGAGGGAGTGCTGCGGGGCGGTGGAGCGGGGCAGGGGAGGGGCAGAGTGTGGGGTAGCACACTCCGGAATTGGGCGGAACGACGTTGAGTAAAGAAAAAAAACTAATTACATTGCGCGCTGCAATGCCATTTTGGCGTTGCAGCACGCAGAATGTGATACCCCCGGGGTGTGCAGACAGTTGACTCCTCACAGGCCCTACACCCACGTGGCAGTAGTGATAGCCGTGAGTGTGCAGACAGTGGACTCCTCGCAGCCCCTAGACACACATGGCACTAGTGATAGCCCCTGGGTGTGCAGACAGTGGACTCCTCGCAGCACCTGCACCCACATGGCACTAGTGATAGCCCAGTGGCGGCTCCTCGAGGGACTGCTGCGGGGCGGTGGAGCGGTGCAGGGGAGGGGCAGAGTGGGGGATACTACACTCCGGAATTGGGCGGACCGACGTTGAGTAAAAAAATAAATAAATAAAACAAATTACATTGCGCGCTGCAATGCCATTTTGACGTTGCAGCACGCAGAATGTGATACCCCCGGGGTGTGCAGACAGTTGACTCCTCCCAGGCCCTAGACCCACGTGCCACTAGTGATAGCCCCTGGGTGTGCAGAGAGCGGACTCCTCGCAGCCCCTACATCCACGTGCCACTAGTGATAGCCCCTGGTGTGCAGACAGTTGACTCCTCCCAGGCCCTAGACCCACGTGCCACTAGTGATAGCCCCTGGGTGCATAACTGCTCTTTCATGGCGGACGGCCCTGCAGAGCTCACTTGCTTAGCTATCTTTAGAGCCGCAAGAGAAGCGACGCCAGAGCCCGGATGAGTAAAGTGGTCCTCTTAAGGGTGTCCTCTCTCTCCCATGCGGAGGGAGGGGAAATGTCCTGCTTGCATTCGCGCCTCGCGTACACTTTCACTTTTTACAACTGACAAAAAGCTGGAAACTTTTCCACCAGAAGATCAGCCACTCCCGAGCCCGATTCAAATGCGCAGTGTCTTGATATTTCCTGCACAGGTAGGCGTCGTACAAGTCCGCATTGCACTGTTCTCCTAAAGGATTCAACTGTCAGTTCCTCCAATCACGTTCACGCAACAGCTTGCAGTAGCGCAATGTGTGAGGAGAGTAAACTTAAAAAATAGGCGCCCATCTAAAAAAGAAGGGGGTGTTTTTTCCTGTTCGATGTGACGAGCTGACCTCTGCGCATATTTTTTTATCGTAAAAGTCATCTTGATAAAGCTGAATAATGCAAAAGTCTTAAAATCACATCACTGGTCGCTCTCACTGCAAATCTGGGGACCGCAGCGTTACCAAGGCAACTGGGCAATACCTGTATTTCTAGGGCACGGGATGCAGTCGTCATGGCAACCGCCTCCTGTCTTAGGGACCATCTCGCGAAATGAAAACTACAGTTGCCATGAGAACACGCGTGTCAGATCCAACGGTATGTTTATGGTTTTGCCTTCAACTATTAAATATGCATCCCGGGATAAGTAACAGGAAAATAAATAGAAGGGCAGTAAAGAGACTAGTCTTATTTAGAAGCCCAGATGTAGTTGTCAGGGCAACTGGAGTGAAGAAGGGCGCGAACGAGCCCCTGGCAGCAGGGGCAGGTGTTTGGGAAACGGTTGCCCTGGCAACAAAGATAGGGCGTTCCAGAGGTGGTTGCCATTGGGAACGAGATGCTGACGAAAGCGAAGGAGGCTGGCAGGAGAATTCGCTCTCTTCATTATCCGTAAGGTTGTCACTCAGGCACTCGTCCTAGCTCACCTCTGCGTAGAGCACGGGCAGGGAAAGGGAGACAAAGGGCAAGAGGTGACCAGCGAGGAAGACAGAGGGCAGGGAAGCACCCAGAGCGCCCCAGCACCCGTCCGCACCCGCGCCAGACATGGCTACCATCACCTGCACCCGCTTCAGCGAGGAATACCAGCTATTCGAAGAACTGGGCAAGTAAGTTGGGATTCGCCTTCACGTGGAATGCAATTGGCGCATGGGGCGGGATGCACAGCGAAATGGGGTGCCCGGCGGTACAGCGTCCGCACGTGCACACGCCCAGAAGTTGGCAATTGACATTAGCATCCCAGAAACTGCATTCTATCTCGGGGCTTGCAAGAAGCACCAACTATTCCCCGCTCAGTGGCATTCCTAGATTTATAGGTGTTCGGCGACCCCTATACGTCTTGATGGCACTAAAGGGAGGGGGCACAGAACAGACGGGGGATGGTCCTGCCATAAATCATGGATGGTCTCTGTCTGGGCAGCAGTTGCCTACTATTAGGTAGTGAGTTTGAACGTGGTCCGAATGCCTGTCAGAAAAGGCGCGCTTTCAAGGTTTTTTTTTATAAAGAGCCACTGTGCTGCTGAGGAGAGAGCATCAGGGCGCTATACATCTTCCGGTTTGTGATCACTCTGCACGATTCACACCTGTGACCTGCAGCATACACACAGATCACTGCAGAGAGGGAGCAGCCACGGAGCCAGCGAAGAGGGAAGCGGTCTGTGTGTGTGAGGGGAGGGGGGACTGCGACAAGAGACTGGCCGCGGGAAGCCAGCTGAGCAAGAGCGCCCTTCGCCGACTGCTTGCCTGAGCAGGCAGGGATCGCTTATGCTTCCGGGGAGCAGGCAGTCTGTGAGGAAGCGAGACCGCTGCAGGCACTCTCGTGCCTTGCCTGCGAGTGAGAATGTGTGAGGGCGCCCCGAGAGTTTGAGGCTCGCAGCTGTCGCTTGCTGGGTTAACAAGAGCATACATATGTTCCTAAACATTCTTGTTTGATAACGGGCGCGGCTGGTACCCTCGCCAACGGCGAGGGTCAACCAGTGAGTAAGAGGATTGGGGGTGACTCTTATAGCGCTGTGCGCTCCGGAGCTCCATGTTGGCGCACATCCCACGAGGGACGCCCCTGGCTGGCGACCAGCCACAGCAGCGGTGGATGCTGCGAACTGAGGAAGAGGTTGGGGTGCGGGAGTGACGCTCTTCCAAGGATGCGGGGCCGAAGATCAGATGCTTCTGAAGTCCTGGCGCCCAAGGTTAACGGAGCATCTGTCGGCTGCGCCGCTGCCCTGCGGCGGCGCACGTGGAGCGAACAGACCGACAACTTATAGAGCGCGTAATCGAGCTCTGCTGTCCGAGCGCTGGGGTTTAGAAGTCGCTTTTATCCAACTCTACTGTCTGTCTCTATTACTTTCATTGACCTCGGAAGGATGAAATCCATAGCCAGCTGGGGCGCAATATCCCTAACTTACAATATCAGTTCAGACTCATCTTTCTTGAGAGCGAAAAACGGTCCACCGAGTTATAGCGTGTTGCTGGTTGCAGTGCTTAGAAATGTACATCTGAATTTGAAGCGCTTTCAAAATATGTGATACACAGTAGGCGAAAGGTGCTTCGATCACACAATCGGGCGCAGCCCCAACATTCCGATGCACATCGCGCGCGTGCACAGTGATACTTGGTGTCCAGGTGTTTCTTAATGCCCAGACTTCTGCTCGACATCTTGCATAGTGATCGGAGGTCAGCGTGACAAGCCGAGAACCACTCACCTCTGGTCAAGGGGGCAAGCTTGGATTAAAAGTAAATTGTGGTCTCGTTTCCAACGCCTGAACTTTAACCAGCAGAGGGCGCCTCCGCGCGGGGGCTAAACGGCAAACCTCCCCTGGTTGCAATGCAGTGGTCTTCAAACTTGATGGGTACCTGTCAGCCCCGAGGTCCCTGCAGCGAGCTCGGGGCCCCTGTCACGTGCTCTGAGCAGGGAGAGTTGACTCCTGCACCTGTGGTGTCTGTTTTTTAAAGCCTGGGATCGACTTGAGCCAAAAACCCTGAAATCACCTGTCTTTAGCTCTGTTTTGGTTACTTAACGACCCATAATTTGCTTTGTAAATCCGAGAAAAGCACAAACGCAAATGAGGCGGATTCATGCAAAAGGCAGCCGGTGCCGTCTGCAGGACGTGTGCTCACGACGCCTCCGCCCTGCAAAGAGTGTTTCAGAAACACCAGGGCGAGGAAACTCAAACCTAGGGGTGTGGGGTGGCGGGCGTAGGCCCCAAGCAGCCGTGGGGACAGAGCTCTAGGCTCATGGCGGCCCTGGGCAGGGAGCGTAGGTAGGGGGCCCGGGCGGGGCGGAGCACGGAGACCAGTGATGAGGGGGGGTCAGGGTGTTTGGAAGTGGAACAGAGCCGGAGGCCACGCAAATATGTATCCATCCACAGAGGATTATTATATTAAGGATATATATTGGCGTGGTGGCCCACGGGGTGTGGTGGCCCTGTGCAGGTGCACAGCTTGCACATGCCTAAGGCCGCCCCTGGAGAAAGATTCCCCCCTCTCTTCAGGAGGCGGATGGTGCATGTTCACACCGCAAGGCCTCATTTCCAGCAGTTTGTTCTCCGCGCGTCCTTCCCTCGAGGCGCCAACACGAACAATGAGGTGAAGGCGCTGCTGATAACGAGCTCGAGGGAAGGACGCGCGGAGAACAAACAAAAAAGGGGCTCGTAAATAGGCCCAGGACTGTGTTATGCAAGATGCAATGAATGAGAGGCATGGGTTGTCCCTTTGGCTCTGCAGTAATCACTGACTGTGCGTGAAATCTGCCGGGAGAGCTGTGGGCTGTGTTTTGCCCTCTGAATTGAGCTGCAATCACCAACTCTGCTTTGAAAGCCGCAGTGACAGCTGTTGGTTATGGTTTACCTTCTAAATTGAGCTCCAATTACTGTGCTGTGTAAGTTGCAGGGAGAGCTGTGAAGTTGTCTCTTTCACTGAGTTGTTATCACTTAGGCCTGATTACAGTTTGGTGATGGAAATCCCCTCCGCTTTAGTAAAGAGCATTATATCACATGGCACTTGCAATAAGGCAGACTGGAGAGCCGTCACATTTGCGACCAAGGGCCAGTCTGCCAAACTCTGCTGATGTGATGACAGCTGTGGGGCATGGTATGCCTCTCGAACTGAGCTGCAGTCACTGACCTGTCCTGTGTAAGTTGCACTGAGCATTTCAGCTCGCGGTTCTGTCCCATGCGTAGAACTCCTTGTGGGACTACAGGAAGTGAGATGTAGGAGGGGCTGCAGCACTCTCAAAAGGAACTTTCAGGAGGAGAAAGAGAAATAAAGAGGCATTTATACTTTTTTTATAATGTTGCTTTTGTTGTGCGTTCAAAGACAGATGTCAATGTCTTCAAGTTCTTTCAAATTGTTGCTTATTCTGTTAACATGGAGATTGGTGCTTAATTTTCCTTTCTGAAACTGCACGGTAAGAGAAATTTGTAACATGAACAAAGAGACAATCTATCAGGGGAAAAGGGAGCATGATGGAAAGGCTCTAGGATGTCAAATGCTCTCTAACTGACACAACCTTGAAACTGCAAATGTGCTGAACGTATTGCATTGTAATTGCATTTACAAATATTTCAAAATATATCAGCAGCAAGGAAAGCACAAGTGAGGCTTTGTGATTTTTTTTATAATTCTGATGTTTGATGGAAGCAAAGATTATAATTTGATCAAAAGAAATCAAGACACTTTACTTGAGTGATATGCAAATGATAAATATACGTTAAACCCCAATTTCCACGTTATTGTACCATGTATAGAAGTAAAACTGGCATTCCAATACATATTTAGTGGCAACGTCAAGAGGAAATGCCAATGGAAACATGAATTTTTAGTAAATGACAGTTCCCTACCAGACCATGCTTTAGTCATATACTTTGGACAACTGGATACATGCCTCTCGCCTACCACTCTCCCGTTGAATAGAAATGGCTCATATGCTACGCTTGCACTTTGTGTAATCTTTGGAGTTTTCACTATCCCAGTTGCTTCAGTGATATAGAATCGATAGCAGCAGCCCCACTCTGAAAACAGCTTCGGAACCATTGGCTCCATGCTGCTTCTGATTGGGCAATCAATACACCTCTAGGGGTGGGCGTTTTGCGGGTTTACATAAAAACTCCACGATACTCTGTGGCATTCTGCCAAAGGAGGGAAAAATCCATGTTGCGCTGCTTGTGCTGCAATTTAGCACCAGTAGTGCAAGCATCACTGAAAAAGTGTGAATGGTACCAAGCGGTGAGCAAGAGCACACTGCAATTCAAGTTGATTTTGCTGCTGCTTGAGTAAAAAATCTGCTTGAGTGGCAGCAAATCTACTCCAGAAGCAGCCCTCTGACTGTAACCACCTGCGACCGGACATGCTAAATCACAGGGCTCTTGATCAGTGTCACCTTGACAAAGACACCTTCCCCAGCCAGGGAATCAGAATAACAATTTTTACTCTTCACTTTGTCTCCATCCACTTTCTTTTGAATTTGAAGAAACCAGTGGACCTTTGAATGAAATGCAACCAGGCCTGGCTGGATATTTCACATATGAAATTATGCCACTTGGTAGATATGAATAACTTCTTACTTTCAATACAAACAGACTCACAAATAACTTCACCACAGTGATTTCTCTTCAACACAGTTTTCGAGATGAGGCAGCCAGCGTGATATTTGCCCCTTGCATTTAGTGCATTCACTGAAAATAAAGTTCAGCTTCTAGGACAAACATTGGCCCGTAGAAAAGGACATATCGAGCATAACATAATAAAATACAGATAACAAAACAATTTGAACAAAACGATTGGAAAACACAATAGATACACGCACTGTGACATTACTGGTTTTGACAAGGAAAAAAAGTCTTGCTTTTTGACCTATTGACTGCGTCAAAGCTTTTTGATAAGGCTGTGCAGCATCGGTAAAAAACGAAATTCTTTCGGTCAATGCTGCATAGCATAGGTAAAGAAAAAAAGAGAGAAAAATGGTGCCATACCTGGGCGTGTGGCCATATCATTCTGTAGGCATGCGTGATGAGGTTTGTGCACACATACGTAACAACGCACCCATGCTCTGTTGGGATGGAACAGTCCCTCGTATGGTGACAGACATGTACCCCTGCTCTGAGTGCCTCAGCTTTAGCAATGTCTCGATTTATGGGCTGATTGTTTGTTGTCGTGGACGAACACGGATCATGCATGTGTGCCATGACATAGGTCTGTCTCAGGGATTGCGGTCTTTTTAAAACAGGTGGGGCATGTAGAGCACTTCCCCCAAATTGGTGAATGACTACTGCCTTTACCAAGAGTTAAGTAGCACGTGAAAAGGACTTTTACCTTTGTCACTGAAGTGAGGCCTACAGGCTCACTAACGTAAAGTTCGGCTGCTGTGTGCTTAACTCAAAGTTGGCCTACATCAAGTTAGTAAGTTGAGCTGTACAGTGTCTGTATGTTTTATGCATGTGATGGGTGTTTGTGTCCCTGTGAAATGTACAGCACATGGAAGATTCTGGGTTCCATTTTGGGAGAACAAGAACTGACTGCAAGAGTAGGCAGAGGAATCCCCCAAGACAGATTTGTGGATTGCTGCGTTCCTTTGAGCTGGGTGGGACACACAATGGAGGAAGGAAAGCATGCCTCTTTAGTACACTTCAAAGTGTGCTCTTTGATTGAAAGAGAGTTCACTAGAAAGGGTCTGGGAACATTTCAGGAAGAAGATGGGGATAATAAGAGAATCATAAAGAGTAGGACTGGGGCCCAAGTGTAACCTTTTTGATGCACATATCACTGTGGCTGACATCTACCTGTGAAACTATAGTCACTCCCATGTCCTGTATTTTGGGGTTATCAGATTAGGAGTCGCTCCTGCTGTGACAGACAGCTTTCTGGATGAATGGCAGGGCAGATGAGTGGGCACTTCAAAAGGGAGCGGACCCCTGACACAAACTACAAAGACTCAGACTCTAAATCACAATTGGGTTCTGGAAATTGACTGCAAGAAAGGGGCTCAAGGCCCCTAAAATGCTCAACTGTCAAGCAGCCTGTCGGGGTGTGAGAGGAGAAGCTTTATAAGGTTTCTGCCTGTGACCAGGGCGGGAGACTAAGGCCTTCCAGACTTCCAGCTGGGCGAGTGCACTTCACAGAGGGACATCCAAGACCACCTGCTCATGGAGCCTGGAGCACCAGTGTCTGCCTGCTTCCAAAGATCAGTGAGCCCTGTGAGGCAGAGCAGAGCACTGGAGGCAGCAAGGTCCAGTGGGGGTATCCTAGCAAATGGATCCATGTAGCAAGGTGTGAAGAGACGCTGCTGTGCAGGTTGCTGCCTGTGTGCAGATTCAAATCGGTGACCCTGTATGCCAGAAGGGGCCTATGTGAAGTTAGCCATAGTCAGCAACAGTGCCGTGACGTTCACACCATAATCCATGTGCAGGGTAATGTCAGTGACCTCGAATGCAAGTTAGGGCTACTGTGAAGATTTCTGACGTGCCAATCAGACCATAGCCCATGTGTAGAGGAAAGTCAGCAACCCCGTATGCCAGGTGTGGCCACTGTAAAGATTACTGCAATGCCAATCGGGCTGTAGCCCCAGTGCAGAGGAAAGTCAGTAATCCCATATGCCCGGTGGAGCCACCATGAAGATTACTGCCATGCCCATTGGACCATAGCCCTAGTGCGTAGGAAAGTCTTTGACCCCAACTGTCAGGTGGGTCCACCTTGAAAATAATTGCTCTGTTCATCTAGGCGTAGCCTATGTGCAGAGTAAGAACTGTGACCCCGTATGCCAGGAGGGGCAACTGGAAATGATAAGGCCCGATGCCCAGGTTAAGCCATCACCATGAGGAGAGGCCACTGGGGCCCAAGCCTCGACTGAGGATCGGAAACAGAGCAACCCCCAACAGCTGCGGGAAGGATCACAGGAACTTATTGTGTCATTAGAGGAGGAGCTGTGGACCCCTAGCCGCTGCCCAGGCTGAGCTGAGAGTGCTTCTCACCAATAGGGTGCACTGACATTCCCTGTGGAGTTTCCGGTTGCACCATCCTCGGAGAAGCAGATTGGACTAATCGAATGGCGGGAAGGCCCAGGAAGAACTGCTCTGTTACTTAGCACTTTGGGTTTTGGAACACTTGACTTTTATCAAAGCCGGACATCTGCGACTCTAACTATTTGTGCGGCCTAACCTGATAGACGTCTATAGTGAATGGGTAATAACCCCTACCACTAGTAATAGGGAAGTGGGACTCGCGTACCTGCTTATGGAACACTAAAGCCCTGACCTCGGGGGGCTGTGTATCTTGTTTGAGTATGCTGTATTTCACTTTGTGTTTGTCATAAAAAGATAGTATTTTACTGGACGACCATTTATTGCTGTATTGAACTTACATTGAAGTGTCAGCCTGTGTTCACCCCCTGTGTCTACCTCGCCTCTGAGAAGTCTTGGACTGCTCAATGCGCGCTACCATTGAGAGTTGAGTGCTGAAGGGGTACTTGCCCCAGTTGTTCAGGATCCATAGTAGGTAGGGCCATGGGATATCAAGAATAAAAGGCTTCAACCCCCAGAGGTTTAGCGCAGTCATTCCTTCTTGCTCAGTGGCCGTCTAAAAGGGGTTCCGAAATGCGTGCACTCACAAAATGCCATTTTTAAATGTTTACTTACAGATGCAAGATTGAAGACACCATTTCAATTGGTAGACAAAAAATTAAATTTTAGATGAGCAAAAGCACCTTTTGCAATGAAGAGTGACCTGCCAGCAAATGACAGTAAACTGTAGCAGCAGGGCTCCCCAAACAATAAAATGCAAAAAATCTATATATAAAAGACAGTAAAAGGGTCTGGGAGTAGAGCAGGAGCGGATAAAGGAAATGGATTACGAAAAGAATTGACAAGTTTTTGAGGTTGGGCCTATGCAGGCAAAAAAATATATAAAATAAAAATGAAAAGAAAGTTAGGGTGTGGACAGAGGTATGAGGGTGCAACAAGGAGCATGCACAGGGAGGGTAGAGTGTGTGGGGGATGAAGCAACACACAAGAGCGTGAGTTAGAAAACACATGCACTCTCATGGAATGCTGAAGTTAGTATCCTGAATGTGAGCAGTGGAGGAATACTAGCCATCCTTACACATGGCTGGTAAAGAGGTATTGCTCCGGGGATGGGAGAAACACATGAATAGGAAGAGAAGCTATCAAATAAGAAGTAAGCAAGTGACAATAAAGCCAATCAATGGCAACCAATGAGTGAGCTCTACACCGACTGTATGTATGGCCCACAATCAGTCTTTTGCAAATGGAGAACTTACAGGTGTTGTGGTAAGCGAGACCTAAAAATGTGCCAACTGCTATAGGGATCTTAGACGTGATTAGCAAGCATTACATATGCAAACGTAGAAGATCTAATGCCTCTATCTCCAAAGAGGGCACATTTCCTCTGCTACAGATGTTTAGGACAAATGAAGAAAAAGTGAACTAATGCACTAGGAATCCGAAAGCTGCAATTAACAGGTTTCCTTAAATGCATCTCCATTCTGAGGGTCTGAACAGCATCTTCAAGGAAACGTAACCAAATTTCATCACGAAAAGTAATGTGCATAAATATAATATGAAAGTGACCCACTGGCATTACACCCTCACGAAGTCCCGCTATGGAAGTTAAGAACGTGTTTACCTTGCTTGGAGACAAACACTAATATTTGCTACTTCCAGTGGCGTAGCTAGCCCTATGGCCGGCCGTGGCGGTCCATGACTTTTCTGTCCCGCTCAAACGGAGTGAAGGGGGGGGGGGGTGTGATGGGGGGGTTGCGAGTTCGGTTCTTTGGCCGGTAAGAGCGGTGGGCTCCCCCCAAACTCGTTTCGCCCGGGGTGGACCATCCCACCCCCACTTCATACGCCACTAGGCCACTTCAGCTTCATGATTCAAGCGGCACAGACAAGTATTTTGTACTTTGCAAAGGTTTTTTAAATCACGCAATAAAGTTTCCTTACTGGAAGCGGCACAGACCCAGCTCAAGGTGCAAGGCCTCCATTGCCAGGGCTGTCTTAACAGAAGTATAGGCCCCCGGGCAAAGCAGTGCACTGGCCCTGCCTACACAAGAAGACAAATGTTTACAAATGTTTAACAGAAAGTTAGTGTTAACTTCTGGTCTTCATGGGGCCCCTATGATCGTGGGACCCCAGGACAACTGCTCAGTGTGTCCATGCATTAAGACGGCACTGTCCATTGCTGCCAATAAGAGAAAGAAAGAATGAATGAATGAATGAATGAATAAATGAATGAATGGTTGTCTTATAAATGGCAAAACTTAACCCAGAAGGGCATCAAGGCGCAGGCAACTGGCAGACATAGAACAACATAGGGGGGATACCATAGGACTTAATAAGCCAGGGAGAAGAGCCAGGTCTTCAAAAGTTTACGAAAAACTCCTAATGAGGGTTGACTGGAGAGTTCAGATGGAAGAGAGTTCCATAATTTGGGAGCCAAGATGGAAAATGCTCTTCCTCCCCATCTCACCTTGAAGAAAGGCCTAGCTCTGCAAACAGGGGGACATGCAAACCTGGCCTCGAGTCTCACCTACTTCTGATAGTTAATGAAACCTTGAATCACCCTAAATGTTGTGAAATTAGAGGACGGTTAGATTTTGAGCAGACTTGGGTTGCTTGGGAAATCCTCAAAATTAGATAGTGCTTTATGAGCTGTTTAAACAATGGAGACACCATTAGTGAATGTTGATTAAAAGCTGTAGTCAGGGCTGAATGGTGTAGTGGTAAACACAGAATGGAGCAGAAGTGACTAATGGGATGTGATAGCTGCCATCATTGTTGTATATAGTGATGTTACCGATCCGTGTTCAATAAAAGCTGCACTGTGAGCAGTGCTTAATTTTTCAAACATATAAGTGCCAGGACTCTCGACAGGCGGCCACTGCAGCTTGCATCACCCATTGCCCCTGCTCTGCTGCCAATTATAGTAACAACTGAACTACTAACCCTCAGACAAGTGTAACAATTAGGACTACTTTAGGCCCCCAAAGCGATAAGAATGGCTTAGGCAGCAGGAAATAGTCTTTTTTTAATGTATATTGAATTAATTATTAACTGTTGTGGTCATCTCTATATTAGCTAAACACTGCCACCTTGTGGCAGACTGTCATGAGAGGCGGTGTTGACAATTAAGTGCTGGTGCCGAGCACCGGAAACCACAGGCTCAAATTAGGTGTTGACTTTGAGGCGTCTTGGTACCCCTTGAAATGTCGCATGACACACAGTACGGGCAACTTATTTCCCTGTAGCCAGTATGAGAGAGAGAGAGTGGGAGAGAGCGCAAGAGAGACAGAAGGAGAGGGAGAAGGATAGGGAGAGAGAGAGACAAAGAGAGAGAGAGAGTGAGAGAGAGAGCATGAGGGAATGTATGTGTTTATAACATGGAGCATTATATATATGTCAAGGCCAGTCTATCTGCTACTTCATCTTTCCCACGAAGAAGTTGTTTTGCTCTGATGTCCAGACTCCTACTTTACAGCAGCTTGCCTACCAGGCTGCATGTAGCCACGGCACACCAAGCATGCTGGGAGCAGGTAAGTCTACAACGGCAACCACCTACAGCTATTGCACCTTCTTTAGGGTGCCTGGGTGCAGTCTGGAATACCCAAGCGTATCTCTATAGAGGTGAAAGCCAGTCACAGTATCAATAGCCGGTGCCTAAACTTCAAACATTGCTTTGAATTTGCCTGTGGGCTCCTCGCCCTACTGCGTAGAACTGAGCATAAATACTGAAGATCAAGTCCTGATAATTGAACTAGGTTGATGCAGGGCCGGACTGGCAACCAGAACCGGCCCTGGCAAAGTGTGCTTGGCCGCCCCTCCCCCCCCCCAGGTGCTGCCGAGCTCTTTGCCGGGCCGCTTTCGGCCCAATTTGGTACAGGGCCGATTTTGCAAAACGGCCCTGTAACAAAAATGGCCCCCAGGGGCCCAAAACCGGCCCCCACCCGTGCGGCGCACCGGGGATTTCCCGGTGCCCGCTATGGCCAGTCCGGCCCTGGGTTGATGCAACGGCCTGCATGGTCCAGCCCTGGTGACTTCCAGGGCATTTGGAATGGAGTGCTCCCAAAGGCTGGACCTAACTTTTGTTTTTGACTGAAGAAGTAAAGGCAGACAGTGTGGAAGATGACTTTAGATCAGCCACACTGCCTTTAATCCACTCAAAGTATTTAGAGATGTTTGCCAGCCCTGTGGGCATCTCTGTGCATCTTTCAGAAAGAGCCGTCATGGCGGAATCTGTCAATGGAAGAAAAGTTTGACAGATGCCTCTGTTAAACATGATTGCCAGTCATCAAACATTTCCAAAGCTTTTTTATTTTTCAAAAAACAAACTCCCAAAGGTGGAGATTGTTTAAAAAAAAACGAATGCGCCAACACCATGTGCATTTATCCTCATAGAGTGGGGATCATTTTTTTTTTTTTACTGACCCTCACCGCCATGATATACCTGGCAGTGAGGGACAGTAAAATAATCAGGCAGCCCATTCTAATTAGGACAGACAGTCAAATGACTTACCTCTGATGGGTCGTACTCCCTTAGGCCATTGGAGGAAGGTTTATGCTGACACAATAGTTTTTATTACATCGGTGTACACCTGGCAGTCCACCCACCTCCAAATCAAGAGAGTGGTTTAAGAGTTTGGTGGTGCGGGTACTCAGTCACAGTTGCGATGGAGTACCGTCTCTATCAATCTCTAAATCAACCCTTCCGTCATAAACTGTTTCCAAGGAAATTCTGTACTGCTTGACTGCAGCTTGGAGATCTAGCTATAATGAGATCCCTTTGTCCGCCCAAGACAACAGATGAGTTGACCCGCAGTGCTCGAAAGCCGGCCTGGTCGCCCCTGAGACAGTTCAGCGACACTTGAGACCATCACCAATCATTCTGCAAGTGCAGGAGGCTTAAGCTCAGTGGTGGCGACTCTACTTTGATGTTTGTAATTCTGGTCAGTGCGAAGACTTTCCTACTACTAGGTAGTTCCTACAACTTTGAAGACCTGGGTCAAGGCATGACAGACCATATCAGAATTATTAATTCTTTTTTATCAAGTTACTCAGAGAAGCGGGTACAAATAATGGGAACATCTCATAACTCACTTTGCCGCCGGCGAAGGGTGTGCATCCTAAATTTTGAAGTCGGAATATCAAGGATGCTAAATATTAAGAACTAAATATAAAAAATATATTGACAGGTCTAGATTTTCTATACCTACCTCAACATATATGTACCTACTTGGTACATGTTTCTCCAAGGTACATAGATGTGGAGTTAGGAATAGTAAATCTACACTTCCCCAAATACAAATATGTTTCGATATTTTGTCCATCGATACTCTGCAATCGATATTCTTGTCTGTCAATATTCCTAATATCGATATTCAGTAGTACAATCCTGTGAAGAGCCGCTTGTCCCAAAGTAGAGTCAGTTCATAAAATTGCAATACTTCTATGTCATTCTGATGTGAGGCTGGGACAGGGAAGGAGAAATTGTGCCACCTGATCACAAATATGGTATCTCTGTCCCCTTAGACACACCTGGATTGTCAAAGAATTGTCTTTTGAGGAAGAGCGTTTTTGTGTCACAGACTTGTTGGGTGGTGCTGCCTTCCAGCGCTATATGGGACGCCTCCTTCTTGCTCTCCCTCACTCCCTCTCTCTCAGTCTCTCTGTCCCACACTTCGTGGCCCTCACTGACTGAGGTCCCTTCTACACAGGTGAAAGGGTTCAAAAACAAGAACAGCAACATAGGGTTCCTATATTTGTTGAGGCTATCCAGCACAGGAAATAGGTAATATCAACCCTATTACATATGTTTGTACTTCAATCTTGAAACCATTAGTTACCCGTTGCAATTAATATCAAAAAGTCCCTTTTGCTCTACTCTTGGATGTATTCATAGACTACAGGTACTCCTCTCACTATGAGTGTTCAGTAGCCCTTTTATCAACCCCTTTTACTTTTTGTATCCCCTAAAAACGAATAAAATATTTTGAAATAAAAAAAAATCTCTTTTGCCACATCTTTGAAAGTAGCTGGTTTTAGGCAGCTTTAACATGTCATTACTCTTAACGTGCCTGGCCCATCACGTGGATGAGTGTAAAAATGGCCATGCCCTTCTGTGATTGTTGAATATCAATGAGAAATGGGCGACTGCCTGGCAATGTTTAATATAAGGTGACGCTGCTTCTACAGTAGGATATTAGCCTGACCTTCTGCTTAGGACCCTTGAAGCCAGACGGTGTCTATCCCGTTTGAAACGTGCTCTTAATCACAAATTAAAGTTGGATTTCTCCAATAAATGGCATAAGGAGTGTGTTGTGTTGTCCATACTCTTATTTATGTGTTTTTAGGTCTCGCCTAGTCAGCGAATGCACTGTTTTTTCGAGACATGCTGTATTCAGGATACGGGCCTAAAGCTCTGACCACTCTCCGCCCATCTTTTTAATTGGCTCCTGTCCCTGTCCTTTGTAAATGGTGGCTTTTTATTGGTGAATAGGACTTCTTTTGGCCCCATATGATACTGCACCCTGCAACATGGCTAGGTGAAAAAATTGGCATTTATAATGCCAATAACTCCAACAAATGCGAGACTGATTGCATTTTCAATACAATAGGTCTCGCATTTGTTAAAGTTAGAGCTGTTGGTGTTGAAAATGACAATGTTTATTACTTTTGCTTTTTATACCATTGACAATAGTGCTATGTAAATATAATAACTCCACTGTAAATAAAAAATACAAAACTAAACAAAATTGTTATTTATAACGCCAACAGCTCTAAATTTAACAAATGCGAGACCTATTGCATTACAAATGTTTGTTTATGATGTTTGTCGAGGACAGACCAGGCTTTTGAGCACTGTGCAAATGGGATTTCTGTAACAGCAAAAGATTGTTAACTACACTAAAGAATGCTAATACAATTTACCGGAATTGTTCACAATGAAACATTCCTTAATTAAAATGATGATAAATAATAATATTGCCCTAATAGTTATTTAGAATGAATATCCAGGAATTCTTGGTGCATCTGTGTAGTGAAGGTTGTACTAAGGTGAAACAAGATGATCTAGTGCCCTACTGCATTAGTGCAGTAATCCTTGTTTCAGCACAGCAGGGGGTTCGATATTATGACTAGTTTTCTACACATTTGGTCATTAAACCTCTTGAAAAGGACTAAAATTGCAGCTAAAGTAATTTTTTATATTTAGAAGTGCACGCTAATTGCACTTGCCGATGATTGATGCTCCCATCTAGCACTAGCTTTCAGCAGTTGTTCACGGCTGCAATCACAGATTGTGATAAATTCAGATTTAACTCATTAACAACAAGCAGAACTATCATTTGAGCATGTTAGTCCTCATTAATTATAAAGTAAGCTCGGAGGACAAGTGGTGCAAGTGCATTTGTGGTATTTTGCTGCAAGCCTTTGCTCACCCGTTATGCTTAATACTAGGCTTAGCGTGTTCCGCATTCATGAATTGAAGGAAAACAATACAAAGTGCGTCACTCATGGTCACAGTTTGAACAGACTAGAACTCAGGGCATCTGGATCCGCAAATGGAGACGCAACTGCTTAGACCCTATGCCTTGGAAGGGTCCATCATCTCAGCAGTAGGTTGAGCACAGTGAATGAGGTGGTTCCATGACAGCGCTAGTCCATGCTCTCTGCAGTGAGTGGCCAAGGATGGTCCTGTTTTGTAGGTTAGTGTAGCGGCAGTTGTTGTACTTCAGTAGCGAGTTGGACAAAGGATTGTTGGGGCTCTTGTTTATTGACCTAGCAATGGTTCTTTCTGGAAGAGAGTGGGATGCAGCAATGCGGTGTTAAGAGGGGATAATACAGCGATACCGGCTGCAGATCAGTAGTATACATCTATGTATAGGTAGTGTGATTATATAAGGGTGATTACAACTTGATGGTTAGTGACAGGGCCGGATTGGAAAATAAAGTTGTTGGATAATGGCAGACAATCATTCTTTGAAAGCTGCACACTAGCCTGAAGCCTACTGGGAACAGTGTGGTTGGATTGGCCCCTCTGACTGTGGTTACATAGTAGCTTTGCTGTCGCTCGGTATATGGCTAAATGGCGAGTTACTTAAACTTAAGGCTCAAGTCACTGCTGTGTACTTCACTGTGCTCGGATTTTGGGTCATATCTTCATGAGCTTTTAGAACTACGCGGAACAATGAATCACTGCCTCGTTTACATAATGTATTCCTCCCAGCATGCATCTCTCCCAGTTTCTATTCCCCCGCATGAATTGCCATCTATCTTAGTCATAATTTTGAAAGATTTTATCTGGTGCAGAGCTGTATGCATCAGTAAAGAAGGCAGGCTGCTGTGAGCAGCCAGGGCAATGCATTAAGGGGAGCCTTCTTTTTATGTCCCAGGTTACAGGAGGATGATGGGTCTGGGTTAAGTTCACTATACAATCACAAGCACACATGCACATTCTGAAATTATGTGCAGAAGGACAGTGCTGTGGCAAACTGCGACAATGACCTGAAATTCGTAGGCAAGGTTGTGAACAGTGAGACGTATACAAAGGGAACATGCAGTGAAGACTGAACTAGGGGTCAAAGGCATCCTTAAGGAGATAAATAGTAGCCTACATTACCAAGAATTAGCTTTAAGAGCAGCCTGAACATTGAGAAGTTAGGCGAGCTGTTATTTGTGGTCAACCCCCCTCTACAACCCCTCTACACGACCCCCCAAGAATTAATTCGGAAAAAATGGTCCACATTTTTAGCACAAATCTAAATGCACTGCTGAAAAGACATACGTTTTACAGGTGAATTTTAAAATATTACAGTACTTAAGGGGTGTCCATATTGCAATAAGCAATAAATAATCAATAACATTGAAATATGTATATACACTTAAAGCTTTTTTTACATTTGATATCATTGGTTGTTAAATGCATAGGATACAAATACAAATTCGAGACCAGAACCTACAGAATTTGAAGAACATGTGGCGTACTCATGCGTAGAAGGAATACAACTGCTGATTGCTTACTGACACGCTCCCAGCTGAGAGTCAATATCTCTGTGACTCACTGGGCACTTTCTTGTCTATACTATGATGGGAGGGCGGAGGTTGGTGGTACCCAAGATGTTTCAGGTGTTATATCCCTCAATATCCGGAGGGATTGTTGGGAGCCTTCTACTGACAGAGGGTGTTAGCCACTTACAAAGGCATTGTGGCATCTGCAGCAGGACGTGCTTTGTACTCTTAAAGCTGTCGAGCTCCTTGTCATAGTTCAGTTTCACTGGCGGCTGGCTGTCCATTTACAATGAGAGAAGTGATATTGATGACCCATTGAATATAGCCAGAAGAAAGGAAGAATAAAATAGTTTAAATGCAAGTCTGCAAGTCATAAATAACCCATGTACACAATCGTAGGATTCACAAACAAGTGGTACCCCATGGGAAATGTCTGTCCGCTATGGATGCTTCCTAAAATCAAAAGACTGGTACCCTCTTCAGGAGATGGAGTGAAAAGCCAATTAAGCTAGGATAGACTCACTTCAGCTCCTTTTCCCGAGAAGGGCCCTTCAGACATGATCTGCTGCCATGCACCACAAATAAAGGATAGAACCTAGATGTCAAATTCAATTCAGAGATTAGTCAAATACAATTCGGAGATCTGTTCTTTATCAATACTGTGCTGCAGGACATCTATTTAGAGCTTTCATTCTTCTGGGAAATATTCCAGCTCCTCTGTCCAGATTACACAATAAAAATGTACAAGGGCATCCAAGGTGGTATGCCTTGACTATTGTAACATGTTCTGCAACGGACCCCCAAATAAGCTCTTTGACAGGCTAAAAGGATGCTAAAAATGCAAAAATATAAAAACTCCTGTCAAAGTGCTACACTGGCTTCTACTGGGCACAGGGATCAAGTCCTCCATATAGTTAGCAGGGCTTATGGGTTAAAGGACCAGAACATGACAGGGATATCTACGAAAGAGGCACCACTCAACACCACAGAAGCCAGTGATGAACAATGGCAAACCTCATCACCCAGCGAGGCGTCAATGGTCTGAAACACAGAGCTAGAATCAGAGTCTGCAATCTTAAGAGGATGTCATTTAAACTCTGGTACGAACATGAGTGTTAACCACAGCCCCCTCAGATGACAGGAACTGTCCTCCTGAGATCTTGCAATGGAAGAATATCATGCTTTTGGTGCTGCTGATGATTGATGAGAACTGCGGTACTAATCATCATCAATGTGCATCTACATCTAGACAAAGCAAGTGACACCGAGACAGTCACCTGGAATTTCCAGTATGATAAACAAATAATGCAGAAAAAAATAGGAGGAAAAAGTGCATAATTCTACTGTTCCCAGAGATCACAATAATTTTACATTTCACTATTATCCTACTAATAACATTTTTAAATAGAATAAAAAAATACTTGCTCCCCTCTGTCTCGTACTCCAGGAAACAGCCAGGCTCCGCTGACCAATCACAACACTGCAATGCAGCGTAGTGATTGGTAAGCACCCAGGCTCCCCTGACCAATCGCAACGATGCAATGCCGCTTTGTGATTGGTCTGAGTGCCGTGATTCGGCACTCAGCCAGGGATGAGGGCCTGTACATGTTCTCCATGCATGCTGTAATGCAGCCTGCATGGAGAACAGGAAAAGTGCGCATGACAAGGGGGTTCTATCGGTTCGGTTCAAAAACTTTATTCGATTCAGAAAAGAATCATAAAAGTAAAACATTTTACAAGACATGATTTACAGATATTTTAAAAGGAAGCAATCTAAAATTACACATTGAGCAGGTTAAAACATTAATTAATATATTCACAAGTAGTTTGTCATGGCAGAACATACAGACAATAAGACCCATACCGATCACTTTAAGTCAGCAAGCGTTATTTCATAAAGTATTTATACTAGAATGGCCATCAAAGAGAAAAAGATAAAAAACACAACATCCCACAACAGTGAACAGGTCTAAGGCCAAATTAGCCGTACCGTTTCCTGATCAGGAGTGACACTCGTATAAAATTTAACATGGCGCAACACACTCCAGAAGATGACAATGATAACAAGTAATCATAACCTTCTTTGTAGTTACATGGTTGCTTCCCCTTCAGAATGGGCTTAATAAATCTGATTCTCGCTTCCTTATATAAGGAACAAAAGAGGACAACATGTATAGTACTCTGACTGACTTTGTTATTACAAGGACAAGGGGGCAGCCTCTCACACCAACCCCCTTGTTTAGGAAAGGCAAAAAGAAAATGCAGAATGTTTAGCCTAAACCTTGTGAGATAAAACCGCCATTGCACATGGGTTGTGAAAGTTAAATAAAACTGGTGCTGTAATTTAACCATACATCCAGATGGCCTAACCAAGGAAAGTGCGTGTGAGGATTTCCAATAACTTGTTTTGATAACGGTTTTAATGTCTCCCTGGATTTTTTCAGGATTATCATAGACATCACCCAGGCCTATTTTATGTAGCATTTCACTAACATATGATAACCAAGGGATCTGCTTTCCATTTTCCAGGTTTTTACAGTCCTGGAGAATATCTCTAGAGAACTGGATATCCTCAGACAACCATATTTTGCCCCATAATAATAAGGGTGAAAGACGAATGATATCACTCACGTAACTCAATCCCATTTCGTCATGAGCAAAATTATTTGATGAGCCTGATGGAATTGCTAGTACACGCTTTATGAATTTGTTCTCCATGACCTGTATCGAGGCAGGGCTTTCAGTCCCCCAAACCCCTGCCCCATAGGTGGCCACAGACAGACATTTGGATCTATACAGGGTTTTTAGGTGTGCGACCGGTTTTTGACCTAACTTACCACAGAAGCGGAACAGACCTTCTATGGAACGACTAGCGCTCTGAACTCGAGCCTTCATTAGTGGGGCCCAACTCAGTTTATTGTTAAAGAGGTTTCCCAGATAGTTAAAATTTTCTACCTTTTCAATGGTAAAGTTATTTACCATGAACTTTCTAGATTTAGTCCCCTTTGGGCCACAGACCATTGCAAAAGATTTTGTGAAGTTTACCTTCGGGTCCAGGTCCAACATGAAGGTATTAAAGGCATCGAGACAGATCTGCATACTATTTCCTGTAAGGGTCATAAGTACCGTGTCGTCGGCGTAAGAGAGCATGGGTATGCTCCTGCCATTAACCTTCGGGAAGTCACAGCAATGGTCCAACAAATACTTCTCCAGGCCATTTGTGTACACGAGGAACAAAAAAGGGGCTAATATGCAGCCTTGTCGTACACCCTCAGTTGAGGGGATAGATTTTGTTTTTTCCCCCCCTGGACCGAACCTTATGGCTACAGTTGTCGCTTCATGCAATCTACGGAGTAATGTAACCAAAGGTTCCTCAAAGCCCATATCATCCATCATTTGCCAGAGCTTGCTTCTACACACAGTGTCGAATGCACTTGAAAGGTCCATGAAGGCAAGGTGGATGGAAGAATTCCTTGCCTTCATGTACTTGTCTATGATTAGTGCCAAATTCAGACACTGTTCGACCGTCCCTTTTCCTTTTCTGAACCCGTATTGGGAGTTCACAATGAGGCCCACCGAGTCTGCCCATGTTTCCAATCTAGCCAAAATGACTCTACCCAACAATTTACATGATGCATCAATTAATGATATAGGGCGATAGCATCGGGGGTCAGATCTATCGCCCTTCTTAAAGATCGGCACCACCACTGCCTCCTTCCATGATGCCGGGATACGGCCAATAACAGCTGCCCTAAACACATTCAGCAATAAAGGTGCCCATACCTTGGTGTTATGCCTAAAGAAATCCAAAGGTACTGCATCAGGGCCAGGGGCTTTTAATAATATGCCTTTCCTCAAAGCATCCTCCACCTCTTGCAGAGTAAGCGAGGAACTCAGAGACAAAGATGTCTGTGAGGCCACCAGATCCCTAGAGTCCTCCAGCAAACCCAGAGATTGTATTGCATTTGGGTTAAAGATTTTTTCAAAATGGGCTTCCCATGATTCACCTGTAATCTGCATCACAATATTATCCTTACCATCGCTCGTAAAAAGGGGACGATTAATTACTTCCCAGAAGAGCCTACTATCTTTTAGTTCCGAGGCCTTCTCTAGATCTTCCCATGCGAGGTTTTTTAAATCCTGCTTCCTTATTCTGATGGCCTCTTTATAGGCCAATCTAGTTGTTCTTACCGACTCTTTATTCCTTGGTTTTTGTTTTAATGCCATTTTTAAGGATTTATGCGATGCAGAGCACACAGCATCAAACCATCTGGGGCCCTTAGGTTTATTTTTCCCAATTGTTTTTTTCAGGCGCTCGGCCACATGCCCACATAAAATTTCAAAGTTCCCAATGACCTTTTCAGGGTTAGCTGTAGGAGATAGACATGACTCAAATTCGGAGCTATAGGCATTTAGAATCTCTGCCTCTAAGCCAGCAGCATCTATTTTACCCCATTTCAAGGTGACACCTTGATTCCTGTTGTACTTTATGGGTTGCTCCCAAACTAGATGTTTAGAATTAACAGGACAAAGCAGGGATAACATTAGAGGGTTATGATCACTGGCAGCATTTGCAATAACCTCAAGCTTGTCAACATAATAAAAGTAGCCACTAGACACAATTGCGAAATCAATGAAACTCATCGAGCCTCTACTTCCCTGAAAAGTTGGTATTGGGGATGAATTAGGGGCAACCCAGGGCTCCACTATGTATAGGTCGTTTAAGACAATGATGTTATTTAATGTATCCCCGTGGGGTGTGTGTTTGAAATGTATCAGGGGTTGTTCATGTGAGTCCTTCAAGCCACACACATTCGAATCACCATGTTTACACAATGAACAATTGAAGTCCCCCACCCAAATAATAAAGAGTAGGGGCTGATCACAACGTGCCTTGGCTATTGCTTCCTCCAAGCTCGACATTATGGATGTCTCATTGTCATCAAAGATATTATAATACCAGTTGACCAATAACAGCGGCTCCGGAAACAGATTTTCCAGCATAAGCAATTGGTACCATGGGGTGTCAACTATCTTAGAGGTTACCAGTCTATTCAATTTAAGGGAAATTGCTGTCATTATCCCACCCTTTGCCCTCCCCGCTGGTGATGGCACCGCCAGGACATTAAATGGTTGAAAGCCATTAATGATCTGGGGCGTTCGGCTCCATGTCTCCTGAAGACACAGAATGTCGTGACCACCCACATAATCCAGCCAGGCCTCATCCTCCAATCTAGTAGCAAGACCAGCGATATTCCATGAGATCAGGCACAGCCTTGATTCACATAGTTTATCACCAACTGGTTCTGGTCGCGCTACCAAATCTTGCCTTAGGGTAGGTAAGTTTGGTTCACTTTCTTGGGTGATACGGACCTCTGAATCTTGGGGGTTAATAATCTGTTCATCACAAACAGGGGCATCCTCCACAAAGGTGTCATTACAACTTTCATCCCCATCCTCCCTCTGGCTCAACACTACTATTGGCAAAACATTTTCAAGTAGACTAAATAGTGGTCAGTCCAGCCCCTCCATACCCACAAGTGGATCAAAACGGTTTCTTAGGGGAATATTACTTGGCACCCACCCTAGATATTCCTCTCCCTGAATTCTTAGTCTTGGGTCATTATAGGGTGGTTGCAAGAAGTTGTTATTGTTACATGGCGGTCCCCTAAAGTAACCATCACCCTGGTACCACATTCCCGGGTGATTTTGGGTCGGCCATGCAGCCGTATTTCTCTGTGTCCACCCAGGGTGTATTTCACTCTGGAAGCTCAACCCAGATTTCTTATGGTATGGATTCGGGGAACATAATTCAGATTAGGGTAAAAGTGTTCCAAACCTATGCATTGAATATCCCCAACTCTGGCGAACCTTGGTTTACGGCAAATCATATCTTTTACCCAGGTGTCCCTGAAATTAATCAGGATACAATCCCCCTCTAGATCCTTCTCACTTGGCCCCACCCAGGGGACTCTTCGCACACTGAGTATTTTTGTTTTAGAGGCAGGAGGAAGTGGCCTATTATTATTAAGCCAGAATGTTACTTTATTTATAAGGTCCTGATTTGATTCCAATTTATTAGGCATGACTGCTGGGACTCCTGTCAGGATTACCATAAAAGGGGCAGAGTCTGGAGGCAAATTTACAGGAAGTGGTTTTTTTTGGGTACTCTGTCACTATCGACTGCAGTTCCATGCGATGGAGTTGGCTTAGGCCTAGAGGTGACTGCCTGCTTAGATGTAGTTGCCTTAGATGTTGATGCTGTGGCTGCCACATTTTTACTTTGGCACCCCACAGTTGCCACCACTGCAGGTTTAGTCAGTACTGATGGTACAGGTACTTCCTGGGGATCCGCAATTGTAGGTGTTTGGGGAAACTTTACTTAGATTTTTCTGACCCCCTTTCTTTGATATAATGCTATTACCCCCAGTCTCAGGGGATTTACTCTTATTAGCCAATATTTCAAGAGAGTGAGCATTAAGTGAGATAAGATGTTCTAGTTGATCCAATTTTAGGTTGACAATTTGCGTTCTCTCTAAGAGGGGCAGCAAGAGGGTTTGCACCAGTTTCTCAATATTTGCCAATAGTTCTTCATTATTATTTGGGCAAGAAAGCGTTCTCTGTCCCACATCTCCTGAATGAGTTCCCTTTTGCCTGGCTACATTTGCCTTGACTCTTGGTACAACTGTCTTAGCTAGTTTGGCTCTACTCCCCTTCCTATGATTCCCCCCTCTTTTCCGTTTATTGGGTTGTGTGACTACTAGGTCACAGTCTACGACCTGGGATTGCGTGGGAATAGACCCATTGATGCTCAAATTACAATGTTGGGTACTATCCCCCGTGATACTTGATGATATAGGGACTTCATCTGGGCAACCCACTATATCTTCAACAGTAGTTGTCTGGGAGTCAGAAATTACTACAAGAGTTGGGCTGGCTTCCAAATTATTTGCTGTGCTCTTTTCGGGGGTAGTTGTTGAGCCAATTCGTCCCAAAGAAGAGCGTTTCCCTGTTATTAAGTCTAATGACAAACGTTTTTCTGTAAGGGCAATTTCTTTTTCTAATATCCCCGTTGCCCGGGTAATAAAATCATCTAAGGTTCCAGTTGCTTTCCCATTATTTGTCTTTACAGTTACCTGCCTACCCTTCCCTGATCGTAAGGACATCATGTAAATATAAACAGTACAATTTAAGGGATCAGAAGGGACGATAGGTCTATACCTAAACAAGTACAAAACCCTAATACCAGTCAATGGGATGAAGTGCTTAAAGTCCACAAGTCCTCGATGAAAGAGCGTGGGCCCGGCCCGACCTTGATCGTCCTTGGACGGCCTTAGACGGTCCCGCCCTTGTCCCGGGCTTCTCCCGGCGTGCTCCCGCGCCGCGGGTACCCAAAGAACTTTTATAGTAAGGGGCGTGATTGGCGTATGGGCGTGGCCGGCAGGGAGAGCAGCCCAGCTGGTGGTAATCGGGCGCGCAGGGACTCCTGGTCCACGGAGTCCCTGCCTAGTGCTCGCAGCCCTGCCGGTCGATTAGCAACAGCCCCTTGACGAACAGCAGCTCCCTCTGTGACAGCCGCGGTGCGGGACCCGCGAAGCGGGTCCGGCGAGTTGCAGGCGCTGCCTCTGGTGACCTTTGGGAAGAAAGAAACTCCCGCTGATATTATCCAGTGAGTATGAAGCGCGTTGAGCGTTTAGAATATGGTCCCACCAGGTTGCAGCCAGGCAATACACTCCTTTATTGCTGTGGGCGGGTTGGCGTGGCCGGCAGGGAGAGCAGCCCAGCTGGTGGTAATCGGACGCGTAGGGACTCCTGGTCCACGGAGTCCCTGCCTAGTGCTCGCAGCCCTGCCGGTCGATTAGCAACAGCCCCTTGGCGAACAGCAGCTCCCTCTGTGACAGCCGCGCTGCGGGACCCGCGAAGCGATTCCGGCGAATTGCAGGCGCTGCCTCTGGTGACCTTTGGGAAGAAAGAAACTCCCGCTGATATTATCCAGTGAGTAGGAAGCGCGTTGAGCGTTTAGATTATGGTCCCACCAGGTTGCAGGCAATACACTCCTTTATTGCCGTGGGCGGGTGGGCGTGGCCGGCAGGGAGAGCAGCCCAGCTGGTGGTAATCGGGCGCGCAGGGACTCCAGGTCCACGGAGTCCCTGCCTAGTGCTCGCAGCCCTGCCGGTCGATTAGCAACAGCCCCTTGACGAACAGCAGCTCCCTCTGTGACAGCCGCGCTGCGGGACCCGCGATGCGGGTCCGGCGAGTTGCAGGCGCTGCCTCTGGTGACCTTTGGGAAGAAAGAAACTCCCGCTGATATTATCCAGTGAGTAGGAAGCACGTTGAGCGTTTAGAATATGGTCCTCCTCTCCTGCTCTGCAACCCCGCCCCCTCACACAAAGCTGCAGCAGCAGGAGGACAAAATATAATGATGATAACATTATTTTTTTATCATTTTATTTGTTCCTTTTTTTACAGCTGCAAGGCAGTTGGGCGACGCTCCTACGCCTTAGCGGAGGAGCCACCCCTGCCAGCGTAATCATTTCTTGAGTGAGGTTATTTTCACCAATGGGAAAATGCTGAACATCTGAAAGAAATCAACTTTTGTTATTTGACATCTTGTCTAGTTAGATGTAACCTAGTATATCCGTTTGTACATGTCTCTAAACCTATATTCAAGATTAAAGATCGATTTAAAGCGCAATATTTTTAAATTTGAGGTCAAAACATATTGTACATCCTTCTCAGAGATGTTTTGATCTAATGCCCTGTCATCAGTTTGTCTAATTGTAGTGCATACCCTTTGGGACGTATAGAATTCTCATTTTTGCCAAGTCCAGCCAAAGTTTGGAAAAGTACATGTTTATAAATCCAAATCAAAAATTAACATTATTCAGCTCATACAATAATTTACTGCATTTTCACTTGTTTTAATTATGTGTCTGGGCACGGGAATGTGTACAGCGTGCCTCTACAATAAAGTAAAAGAGTAGTGAAAAAAGAGGGTAGAATGCAAAAATGGGGTGTGGATCGCAGGGGTATATCACTGAAGAGATTCAGGAGACGATTGCTTAAGTAGGGGAGATGAGCAGAGAGGGTGTTTGTCATTGGAAATTCTGAAGTGCCCAGCACTGAAATCATACAACTGCCCAAAATTGCAAAGACCATTTCTGGTTGCAGATCTGTTTTAGGCTTGCCATGAAAATCTTTAAACAAAGACCAACCACTAGCCACATTTTGAGCAATTTAAATAAGATTTGATAGTGCACTTCTTAAAAATATCTGGAGCTTCAATGCTCTCGAAGTCGTTTTTGATGATCTGTTCCAGGTCTGTTACAGGTTTGCAGGGCCGGAGTGGGAACCACAACCAGCCCTGGCAAAGTGCTCAGCCGCCCCCTATGCCGCCCCCTTTCCCATGTTGTAATATAGTTTATTTTCATTTCTGAATTATTGCACCCACAATGAACTTTCTATGGTGCCGATGTAAGATTGCAAAAAGTATCTATCTCATTTGTTTCTTCATTGGATGTATTCGCTGAGAGAAAATCTTATTTTTTTTTTTTTGTTTTTTTTGTTGCAAAAGTCAAATAGTATCATCATCATCAGTCACATAAAAGTTTACATTCGTAGGGCCTATCTACAACACAAGGTGAATGTGAAACGATATGTTTTGTGATAGCTCCCACTGATCGTATAGCGATGTCATTATTCAAGGTGATCTGACGAACAGAAAGCATACGTATACCGTAAAAATTATAATTTGTGTTTTGTGTTTTTTGTTGAAGATAACAGTGAACATAAACTAGAAAAACTGCACGCGTAAATCGGCATGTCGTTGAGGTAGTATCGATAGCAGCTAGCATCACATTCGCCAAAAGGGACCAATCACACATTCCCATGTCCCATATCCCACCCCATCCCCTACCAGCAATCCCCCAGTACAAAACCATCCCATTCCCTCATATGTTACTCATCAACCAACCCCAGTACCAATCAGTGTTCCTCTTCGCTCTCAGAACCCTCAAGATCCTCCTCATCCAGTGGCTCACATATGTCCCCCCTATAAGAATTCCAAGGTTGCCAGACCCCGTTCCATTTACGCGGATTATCCCGCAATTTGTATACTGCTCTTTCAGTCAGCATGAGCATGTCCATGTTTCGGATCCATTGAGCCAGTGTGGGGAGATCAGCCGATCCCCATTTCTGTGCTATGTCTCGTTTGGCCGTGACAAGCCCTATTGTGGTCCACGCCCTTGCATAGAAGGTAAGGTCAGTAGGCCCCCAGACATTTAGTAAGCACATTCGTGGGTCCAAGGTGAGTGAGGTGTTTAGTGCCTGTGCTATGGTACGTAGAACCCTTTGCCAATAGCCAACAATCAAAGGGCATTCCCATACTGTATGAATAAATGTGCCCTCTGTCCCGCAACCCCTGAGACAATATGGATGATCCGCCCTGTGCAGTCTATGTAGTGTTGTGCGTGTGTAGTAAATCCTATGCAGAATCTTCAACTGTACTAAGCGGAATTTGGAGGATATGCCTGCCTCACGAGGGGACGCCATGGCTGCGTTCCAGTCGGTTTCATCTAAGTCTCCGACATCCGTCGTCCATCTGCCTTTCAGCTTCTCCAATGGGTCAGGCATGTTATTAATCAATTTGCGATAGGTCATCGAGGTCGCCCCTTCCTGTAGGAAGTCTGTAAGCAGGCGGTCTTCTAGTGGTGAGGATTCTGGTGGGGACGTGTCTGGTGGAATTGCCGCTTGTAGGGCGTGTCTAACCTGTATATATCTGTACAGCTCATTATCCCCTAGGTCATACTGCTCCTGGAGAGTTGCAAAAGGAATCACCCCTTCCCTCGTCCACAGGTCCCCCACCGTGGAGATCCCGATGTTGTCCCACTGGGTGAAGCCCTTAGTGCGTCGTAAATGTCCCAATGCTTTCGTGTCCCATAGAGGTGTAAGTCTTGTAATGGTCCCATCCCATTTCAATTTTGCTTGCGCCTTATACCATAGACGAACAGTGTGGTTCGTGGGCCCAATGAGTTTCGCCGCAATACCGCGGTGGTACAGTGGGGCCAACAGACTGTTCGTACCCAGTTGTGCCCTATCTGCTTTGAACGCTGGATCCTCTTGCGGGGCGTGTATCCACTGATTGAGGATCTTAATCTGGGCCGCCCAGTAGTACAGTCGTATGTTAGGCAATGCGATGCCCCCATCGTACCAACCCCTGTTCAACTTTATGTGCGAGATCCGGGCTGGCCGGTTCCCCCAGAGCAGGCCCGTGATCTGCGCCGTTATTTTTTGGAGGAAGCTATCCGGTATCAAACGTGGAGAATTTTCAAGAACATACAAGAAGCGCGGCAGGGCCATCATTTTAAAGAGCGCTGCCCTTCCCAGTAGTGTCAAAGGGAGTTCCTTCCAATGTTGCACATCATTACGGAGTCGGAGCAAGGGAGGCCGCAAATTAAGCCGCGTGAACTCTGCCTCGTCTCGGGTAATATGGATCCCCAAATATTTAAAAGAAGTTGGCGCTATCTCTAGCGGACAGGAGTCCGGGAGTGGCGGAAGTGGCCCTTGGAGTTCGAAAATTGTCGACTTCGCCCAGTTGATGGTGTAGCCCGAGACTCGCCCATGTGCAGTACAGAGAGCCAGGAGGTTAGGAAGGCTGTCCTCCAGGTCAGTGAGGTATATCAACATGTTGTCCGCATATAGGGATACTCTATCTTCCCGTTGCGGAGTCCATTGGATACCCTTCAGGAGCTGTGTAGTACGAATAGTAACCGCCAACGGTTCCAAAACCAGAGCAAAAAGGAGGGGCGAAAGCGGGCATCCCTGCCGCGTGCCACGTCCTAGATGTATGGTTCTAGAAATGTGGCCATTAGCTACCACTCTGGCTACGGGGTCTTTGTAGAGCATATGTATCCAGGAGATAAACACCGGACCGAAGCCCATACGCGCGAGCACTGCAAAGAGATAGTTCCACTCCACCATGTCGAACGCCATTTTGGCGTCTAACGAGAGGATCGCAGCTGGCTCTCGCAGCAGCGAGAGTCTCGCCACAACGCCATGCACCCTGCGAAGGTTTAGGGCCGTACTTCGATGCGGCATGAAGCCGGATTGATCTGGGTGAATCAATTGAGTTAAGCACGGCAAAAGCCTATTCGCCAACACTTTAGCTATGATTTTGGCCTCTGGATTCAGAAGGGAGATGGGTCTATATGATTAGCATTCACTGGGGGGTTTACCCGGTTTCGGGATGGCTACAACAGTTGCCATCCGTTGGTCCGGAGGCAACATCCCCTGCAACCTACATTCCTCGTACATCTGAATAAGGGGCATGCACAAGGATTCCGACATGGTTTTAAACCACTCGATGGGTATTCCATTGGGGCCCAGGGCCTTACCCGAATGAAGGGAACCAATGGCTAGTTGAATCTCATCCATCGTCAAGGGCGCGTCGATGTCCTTCGACGCCTCGTCCGTCAATTTCGGCAGGGGCACATGTTCGAGGGCAGTTTGAGCCTCATCCTCTGCCACCATTGCCGTAGGGGTGTATACCTCACTAAAATAATCAGCTAGGACCTCCACTATCTCATCGGGGCGGGTGTGGACAACACCACACGAGCCAGTGAGTTGTAGGATATTTCTCCCTCCCCCCTGTTTCCTGTCTAGCCACGCCAAGAGTTTGCTAGCCTTGTCCCCGATATCGTAGACCCTGTGTCGTGTTGCAGCAATATCCGCCACAGTGACCCTCCTTAAGTGGTCGGTGAGGCGACGTTGGTGAACCTGTAGGTCGTGGAGTGTATCGTCCGAAGGATTAGCCATATGGGTGGTGTTGGCCCTCTCGAGGCCCAACTCTAAGCTTAATGCCTCCCTCCTGTGTGCTTTTTTGTGGTTCGCGACAACGGCAATGGCTTGTCCCCTAAACACGGTCTTATATGCTTCCCATAACGTGGAGGGGGAATTCACCGAGGACCGATTCTCCTCAAAGTAAAGCCGGGTAGCTTTCTTCAGGTCTTTGCTTAGCTGAGGGACTTTGAGATATCCAAGGAAGATCGGGAACAACCGCTGTCGTTTAGTGTTTGTGGTAGTGATTGTCAGAGTGAGCGGAGAGTGGTCCGATATGCCCCTAGGCTGTATACTTGTCTCGGCCACAGTAAGATGTCCGTTGCCCAATATGAAAAAGTAGTCGATCCTGGAGAGACTATTGTGGGTGGCTGAATAGTATGAATATTGTTGCTGGCCAGGGTGTAGTTTGCGCCATATGTCCACCAACCCTTGTGCGTCTACAAAGGTCTGGAGCCTGCTGGGACCGTCTGTGTGTGCTCGGGAGGGGAACCGGTCGAGGGTGTCTGAGTGCGTCATGTTGAAGTCCCCACCTATGAGCAGGTCCCCATCAGGGAGGTCCAACAAGAATCTGCCAAGGTCCGGCAGGGCTACAGAGTGCAGGGCTGGCGGTATATATACGGAAACTATATTTAACAATTTCCCCTCCCACTGACCATGGACTGCCGCAAATCGGCCATGGGTATCGACTGCTGTTGACTTCACAATAAATTGGGAGGATTTCTTCTGCAAAATACCCGTACCGCGGGACCCTGAAGTGAATTCCGCATGCACTATCATTTGGTAACCTCTCCTGTCTAGGGCCTTCGTGGCCACCCCCGTCAAGTGTGTTTCTTGTAAGAGAATAGGAGCAGGCCCCTGTCTTCTAATTCCCTGTAGCACCAGTCCCCTCTTAATCTTATCCCCCAGACCTCTAACATTCCATGACATGACGAGCAATGGGTTCGGCGTAGTGCGGTTATCTGTTCCAGCCATGAGAAAGATGGTGAGCCATCGTGAGGCCCCCTCGCCATGTGCGAGGTGGCTTGCGGAGACAGGTGTAGGGTAGATGAGACTCACTTCGACATTCCAATTCCTCATCGTCCCAAATAGACCAGATGCTCTCAGTAGAATGAAACATGCCAGTAAACATATGTGTGCATAGAACAAAAACTTGCAGGACCAAAGGGTCCCGTAGTGCAAACTTACCCAAACCCCTCTCCCCCCCTCCCTGCCCCCCTGCTGCACGGACTCAAAACTGCCCGCCCCCCCAACTGAGCAGAGTGCATACCCCATCCCCAAAACAGAGTACTTGCGCGTTGGGGTGAGGGACTCTCCGCTGCCGGCAGTCTCTCATAACACCCTCGGAGGCCCTTCACCCAGTGTCCAATGGCGGGAAGCGCTTACGCAGCCTTAAATGTCTGCAACAAAAATAGAGTCTGACGCTCATTGTTCCTCGAACTCCTCATGGCCGCCTTCTGCCCCCAATGATTCATTATTTTCCGGTCCACCTCCTGAAGCCTGGGAGTCCTGGCGGTGACCTCCGTTTCGATCTTTCTTGGGTCGATTTGTTCGTCTCAGATTCTGACCCGGTCTCCAACCTTCCAGCCATTCTTGCACATTTTCCGGGTTGTCGAAGAACCACGTTTTGTTTTCTGCTACCACCCTCAGTCTTGCACGAAAGAGCATGGAGTACGGTAGTTCCCTTGACCTCAGTTCCTTCTTCACATCAAAGAACGTTCGACGCCGACGGGCAACCTCCGCCGTGTAGTCGGGGAAAATGGCGATGGTAGCATTTTGGATCTTAAGAGGAGGAGAAGTTCTGGCCGCCTGCAAGATGGCGTCCCGGTCACGGAAATTAAACAATCGGGCTACTATGGGCCGCGGAGCTGCCCCCGGCTTTGGCTGGCCTCCTGGTACCCGATGGGCCCTTTCAACGGAGAAAAAGTTCGACAGCCCTTTCGGCTTAAGTTCAGCCGTGATCAGGTTCTCCACAAAGAGGTCCATAGCTTTAACTCCTTCCGACTCCGGTACCCCAATAATACGGATGTTGTTCCGCCTTGAACGTCCTTCCTGTTCATCCAGTTTCTCCCGGAGCATTTTATTGTCCTGCGCCATCTTCCCCATCTCCCGTTGGAGTTCGGAGACGTCCTCCACTAGCGATTTCGTGAGAGAGAAAATCTTATTGCTAAATGTTTAATATTTGTTTGAATAAATCCGAATGACTTTACCATAGAGGGTGTTGAATATCTGTTGTTGAGTTGGAGATTATATGTTAAGGCAATGACGTGTTGTGTTCTTATTTGCAAAATAAATTATACTTTTGCTCACACTATGATGATTTTGCAGCATTAATAATTTCCTGTGCAAGAAGTGTGTGTAAGAGACCCTTTATTTAGGTGGTGAAACAGAAGATTTTCCTGTTCTACTATGGATGCTGCCTAAATTCTCTCGGATTTTGCTGCCAACTGGGATTTAGAATATTTTCTGATTGTACATACTTTTGCATCTGAGAGCCATCATGGTATTAACTCTGTAGTGCTTATTTAGAATTTTTGTAATAAAACGTTTTACCTTTTTATTGATCTAGAATTCAATTACTGAGTGGGCCCCATTACTTAGTAGACAGTTTTTAACTCTGATACTTTTATGTTGTGGGAGGTGCTTTGATGCAGGGACACATTGCCTCACAAAACTGAGGTTTAACACCATCGCCAATACAGTAAAAAGTGGGCAAACCAAATGAGGTAATTTTTGGGGTGTTCACATTTTAGGGTACTGTGTAGCTCCCACACATCTCCTCAACCCGATATGGAACTCAGTGATAAGATCACAGTGGGCAGGGGGTCACTTCCCATTTGTCTGGAGCAATCATTTCAGGTCACATTTTTAGACCTGCCAACTTAACATGGTGCCACCATGTGTCACATGATATTGACTCTCTTCGTACAGTCACCTGGTGAGGACTGATATAACACAGTGGCAGGGAAGACATGTTGGCAAACCCTGGTCAGAGGGTATTTTCAGATTGTCTTCTGAGGCCTTGAACAACCGAGGTCCACTGAGGTTTGTGAAAGCACCCCATGACATCAGCACCAGCCCCAGCAAGTTTATTTTGGGAGGGTGGCTGGTAGAGGAAGGGGGCAGAAGTGACTCAAGTAGTTTTTGGCACAGCCCCCTAGCCTACATAGGCCCCACCCCCTCCCCACATCATGAAATATTTTTTTAAGTTTGCAGTTCAGCATTTTATATCATCATATACAGGCGCTATATTCACAGTGACCTTTTCCCAGTCACTGGGAACAGGGGCATAGATACCATTGGTGCAGAAGGTACAGGGTCACTCCGTTCCAGAGCCCTGAAGCGCCTATTGAACCCTGATATTTGCTGTATTTTACTAGCCCAACAGCTGTCATACGGGCCATTTCGATTGCTTGCACCAGGGCACATAACATCTTTGCTATGCTACAGACTGGGAATAGAACTAGAAGAAATTTGTTTCTGACATGGTGGCCTTCCCCTAACACCTTCAATCACACCCTTGTGAATGCCCTAAACAAGAGGATGTGGCCGAGAACTAGAAAACACTCAGTAACAGCAACCAAAAGTAACAGCTGCTGGGTCTCCTCTGCGTTTACAAACCTAACACTGGCAATTCATCGGGCGAAATGAGGAGGGGGAGCCACCCTGGTCCAAGCTACTGCCTTTTAATATATGCGGGAAAATGTATCATTACCGGCTAATCGTTTTATTGACTTAACTCCTGCAGGCCCAGACTCCTGTCTAGCTACTTTCACGCTGATAACAGATGCCCAATTAAGAGCAGTGTAGCAGGGAGCCGTCCATCATGCTCTCCAGAGGACCCTTCTCCAGATAGATATTTCAAATTACCAAATTCATTTTTTCCAAAATAGCTTCCTGCAGTCATTAGCAGTCCTCCGTGTCAAGGCATTTTTCACAGCTCCTCGAGGTCTACAATACTGAAATCTCTGCTAAAATATTCACAGATACCTGAGCAATTTTACTCACGTTTTCCTTAATTTTGTAACTATAAAATGCGCTATAAAACTGGCCTTAAAGCAGCTGCAAAATTTTGCAAAAAGAAGCAAGCTACTCAGCGGCGTCACTAGGGGGGTGCGGACCGCACCGGGTGACACCATTTGATGGGGGTGACACCGTGCAGTCCCACCCAGTATCATGCATCAGGTGTGTGCTTGTGTGCCAGCTCTGCTGCTCCCGGGTGCTGCAGGCTCACTTGCCAGCAGCTGGCTCAGATAGTTATTAAACAGTTAAATCTCTATGGCTCTGAGAGTCAGTGAGGTGCTACAATGTTAGAATCTGCGTCGGACTGCCCTGGCTAGAATTAATGCCGGTGGCGCGGCTTTGGCGCCGTGGGGGGATTATAATCGGATGTGACCTCACGTTTTGCTGCCTGAACACAGGAAGTGAGGTCCCTGGTCGTCAGAAGCGGCGGGGGACTCGAGATAGACAGTGAGTTGAGCTACTGCCTCAGCTGGTGGTAATCATGGCTCCCGTGGATCGTGTCGCAACCGGTAGGTACTGGTAACACACTAGCATTCTTAAAACCTACGGCTGGTTAGGATCAAGGTCGTGTGACGGTTCGTTGTTTATTGTTATTAATTGTTGATATGGAGAGTAAGTGGAAAGAGAAAGGTCACGTTAAGTCTAGGAGGGCCTAGAGCAGAGAGAAATGGGAAATAATTTTTAAAATGAGAAGGAACGGATACAGCTTGGTGCTGTTACAGGCTGGCCGTGAAGAAAGGCACTAGAGCTCTATAGTTAAGGATTCGTTTATTAAGTACCTGTTAGAAATGTTTAGCATTAAGGAAAGGGAAGGAAATGTTGAACTTTAAGGGGAGGATAATGGTGAGGGGGAGGGGCTAGAATTCATGTTATTACAGTGTTAGAGAGACAGGGTGTACGGCTAAAGCAAAGGGTGATGTGTTGGAATCTTTGATTGCTTCAAGATATAGCTGCCTTTTTCATAAATAAAAGTATTGAGGGGCTTCCCATCCCTATGCCATACAAGACCAGTCACACTGTTTATTGTCGGATGTGACCCCCCAGGTGAGCCAGGGGCATAGTTGCCATAGTCCAGCCAGTGCAACTGTTGGCGCTGGGGCCCAGAAGAGGGTAGGGGCCCTCGCCTTCCTGAGCTGCTGTTTACGAGCACTCAATTCACTTCGCCGTTGGGCGTCTTCTGTCTGTATTCTCTGTCCGTGGCTCTGCAGAAGGGCCTGGATTTCAGCTTATTGTTTGTTTTTCTAAGGGCTCGAAAATGGCGCAGCGACATTGCCGTCACTGACAGGCTCAGCCGGATGGGAGTAGTAGTTGTAACTCATAATGCAGGGCCACTTTGCCTCGGGAGTAAACTGCCTGGCTAGTTGATTGTAAGTGCCTGCTTAAAGTTTGTATAAAATTAAAATAATCATTAGAAGTGGCAGAGATGAATTGAGCAAAAACTCCATCCAGCCAGTAAGCCTATTTTAAGAGTCTTGGTAATCTGATCCCTGTGGCCTGTCGGGAGAGGGCGGAGATGTACATTGGGCAGCGGTGCAAAGCCCACCACTAGCCAAGGAGTAGTTCTGTCTCGCCTCATGCTATTTATTGGCTGTATCATACTGCCTCCTATGGGGTGCTTGAATTTCAGTGTACGAGGGACTATACTATGTCACAAAAGCACACAGATTCATCACCCATAGGATTCCTTATCATGTCTGCAGACTGTGCAGACAGCCACACCCATACACTGCGTCATCACATATAGCATTCTTTATTTCATACATGCATACTATGCAGAATGCCACTCACATCATTCTTGCATATAACATTCTATATTTCATACATTATTATTTCAAACCTGCATCCTATACAGAAAGTCACACACGTACATATATATGTTCACGCATACACATAAGCACACCATCCACCTGCTTAAAAAAAAACAAGCGTTGGCAAAGCCAGTACTTCTGGCTTTAATGTGGAAATACATGGAAACAGACTGCCACGCACTAAACTCTGGTTAATCTCTGCTGGAAAGTCAGAACATGTATGTGTACAATGAGTCATGCTGTATATTCGCAAACTGTATTTTATGAGGTTTGATGATACCTGTGTTACTTTTCTCACAGAGATAGTTTATTTCACTTGTGTAACTTGTACTTTCATATAACTATGTTTGAATAGGTGCATGCTCGGGTACGGGGGCTCGTCGGGCGCGGGGTGGGAGCTCATATTAAACCGGCCAGGCCAGCGGGGAAGCTCACCTAATTTCGCCGTTTGCACCTTAAGTAAAGAGCCTGCATCGGGCTGCCTGCCTTTGAATTCTGCCTTCTCCGGGGACGGTGTTTCCCAAATCCCGCTCCCTCACAAACCGCAAACGCCGCCTTGTGTATCCCAGCACGGGTCTCGTACCCCCCCTGAATAGTTTTCTGGCTCCAAGGGTAAGTCGTGAGGGGGGTGACACCATGAGTTACCGCACTGGGTGACACCAACCCTAGTGACGCCACTGAAGCTACTGGATCCTTTTGCAGCAGTTTCCGAACTGGCCCTAGTTTTGAGTTAGTGGTATTACTAGTGGGACTGCTTGCACTGGGCGGCTTAAGGAGACGGTGTGGTGGTGGTGGTGGTGGTTGTGGTGGTGGTTGGAGTCAGGGCACTGATTTGATTCGTTCTGTCAGCTGCTTTCAACAACCATCAACCAAGATTTTAGCTGAGACACTGTCTAACCTTGAGATCACTAGTACAGTCCTAAATGTTTTGCTGCCAGGACATCATTTTCAAAATATCGTCTGAAATAAATATTGTGTTATAAATATAGGCAACAAAAATATTGCTCTATTAGAATTAGTAATAGAACATTTACACCAAATGAAGCAATATTTTTGCAAACGATGTTTGGGCAGGATATTTATGTCCGACAATAACTCTGTCTATAATATTCTGACATACACCCTCCGAAATTGGGTTACATTCTTCTTAGCTGAAAGAGGCCAAGTGGTTCTGTTTCCACTCTTTTCACCAGAAGCCAATGCACTGACCTGTGGTGTCCTGCAATGACCTCAGTTCTAGTTCAATCTGTACATGTGGTCTCCACTAGAGTGCTCATTCATTCATGGACAGATTTTAGACATGTATGAGGACATCCAGTTAACATTTCACTTACCATACTTCGGAAACCAGAATTAGAAGCCTCGTAGAGAGTCTGCCACTTCAGATACTACCTCTTGGGAGAGTACTATCTGGCCAGCCACCCCAGCCGATCTCGTTCAGTTACCTGATATCCTTATGGTGTGGTAAAGATGGCCAAAGTCTGCTTTTTTTGTTGCATTTTCACCCTAAGTGGGAAGGGTATGCCCAGATGTGGATCCTGTGCTCGGTATGCCAACTGTATCAAGCTATTTGATATTTTGATATTTTGATATTTGATATTTTGAGGGGGTATTTCTAAAGCGCAGCGTTCGCTCCGGAGGGAGACTCATCGCGCTGAGAATCCTGAAAACCTGGTCCAGGAGGCGCGAAGGAAAACTAGATAGCGGCTCTGGTCCAATCGTCGGGAAGGTTAAAAATCCAAGTTTTAAGAAGTTTTCTGAAAGGCTTCTCTAGGGTCTGTTGTCTCAAGTGTTTGGGCATGCTGTTCCAAGCTTTGATGGCCAGGGAGCTTAAAGTTTTTCCACCTTTTGACTTCAGGTTGTATCTGGCAGAGGATATGAGGTTGTCGTGGGCAGAACGAAGGGAGCGACTCGGGTTGTAGTGTGGGAAGCGTCTGTTTAAGTATCTAGGACCAGTGTTGTAAAACGCCCGAAAGGCAACAGTAAGTATTTTGAAGAGTATTCTTTTATGGAGGGGCAGCCAATGCAGGGTTTTTAGGGCTGCAGAGATTGAGGATTTGCGGGGTAGTTTTAGGACCAGGCGGGCGGCCGTGTGAAGGACGCTTTGGAGTTTGGTCAGAGTGGATTTTTTCGTCCCGGCCAGGAGGCCGTTACAGTAGTCAACGCGCGAGATTATGAGGGCTACTGTTACAGTTTTCCTGGCCTCGAGAGGGAGAAAGTTGAAGAACTTTCTAAGAGATTTAATTATCCCGAAGCATCTGCCGGCAACATTCTTGGCGTGTTGGTCGAATGATAGGTCTGAGTCAAATAAAACGCCGAGGTTTCTAGCTGTTGTGACGGTCTGGGGAGGGGCAACAGAGTTATCCGGCCACCAAAGGGCTGGGCAGAAGGAGGTGTTCTTTCCGATGGGGAGGATCTCTGTTTTGCTAGAGTTGCATCGGAGGTGGTTAGTGTCCATCCATTGGAAGACCGCAGTTAAGCAGTTTTTAAGATTGAGCTCAGCTTTGTTTGAGTTGTCCTCTAGGGGTACTATCAACTGAGTATCATCGGCATACGAGGTGACAGGTATGCCGAATGATTCAATCAAGGCAAGGAGTGGGATGAGGTGAATATTAAAAAGAAGGGGACTCAGGATGGACCCATGAGGAACTCCAGAAGCGACCTTTTTCTGCTTAGATTGAAAAGGGCCAAGAGCGACAGTTTGGGACCTGTCGCTGAGGAATGATCTTATCCATGAAAGGGCTGAGTCTGAAATCCCTATGTCCATCAGTCTGTTGATCAGGATAGAGTGAGATATGGTATCGAAGGCTGCTGTGAGGTCGAGAAGTATAAGAATGGCTTTCTTCCTCTGGTCTTGCAGCGTTTTGATTGTGTCAGTCAGTTCAATCAGAGCCGTTTCAGTTGAGTGTTTGGGACGGAATCCGGATTGTTGAGGGTGAAGTATATTGTGGGTTTCCAGGTAGATTTTGAGTTCTTTATAAACTAACTGTTCGTTATTTTTCCCAAAGCAGGGAGAAGGGTGATTGGGCGGAGATTAGTCAGGTCCACTGGGGATTTGTTAGCCTTCTTCATGAGTGGTTTGACGACACCCTTTTTCCATATGCGAGGGACAGATCCGGAACTGAGTGACGAGTTGACTATGCCATTGATGGTAGGGTTCACTGCGTCTATGATTTGGTGGAGGATCTTGGGAGGACAGGGGTCGGAAGGGGAACCGGATTTGCAGGATAGAATGGCTTCTCTGGTTTGGGCCAGAGTGACAGGGGTGAAATTTTTAAGACTGCCAACTGGAGATTCAAGTTGGTCAGGACAGGGAGGCCCTTGATGGGTTTGAGGCGGGGGAAAATTCCTTTGGATGGAGGTGATTTTTTCGCGAAGTAATCTGAGATCTTGTCGCAAAGATCTTGGGATGGGGGGATTTCGGGTTGGAGAGCTTTGGGCTGAGTAAAAGTCTTTACTATAGAGAACAAAGTTTTTTGTTTCTGGCTAGCTTCTTTGATGGCTTTTACATAGAAGATTCTCTTGGCAGATTTAATGTTAGAGAGGTAGTTTTTTCTCTGTTGGATATAGGCGAGACGGTCGTCATTATCGTAAGTACGGCGCCATTTACGCTCAGCTTTCCTGCATAGTAGGTGAGTGGTAGCTAAGTCAGGGGTGAACCAGGGGGCGTTGTGTTTTGTTTTCTTATGAGTTCTGCCAGGGCGATTGGTGGGGATCCGAGGGCATATTACCAACAACTAGCGATAATTTTTGTCTCTAACTTGTTTAGAGACAAAACTTATCGCCGCACATCGACGATTTTTATCGCAGATAAACCTTGCTATTAGCAAGGTTTATCGCAAATGCGATAAAAAACGGCCGCAATGCATGAATATCGCTGAAAAGTCAGCGATATTCATGCATTATCGAGCAAATGCTCTTAGCCATGTTATCCACCTCCCATTGGATAACATGGCTAAGAACTGCTCAGGGCAGGTGTTAGCTTTTGGAGATATTCGCGCTTAGCGCGAATATCTCCAAAAGTTGGTAATAGGAGATAGCGATGTTAGGGACTGTTTCCAGTCGCTAACTTCTTGGCACGCCCACTTTGCATGTCATTAGTGATAAATATCACTGACATGCAAAGCGGGGCCCAAGATGGTCGCTATCTCCTATTAGCTGTCACTAACTGGTGTTAGCGACAGCTTGGTAATAGGGAGATAATTTTATCTCTGCTTTCTTGGCTTTTAAAGCCAAAAAAGCGGAGATAAACCCCCTTGATAATATGCCACCCGGTTTTTAATTTCTTGTGCAATCCAGTTATGGAAGAGGTCTGCATCCCTTTCAATGTTGCCAGATAGAGCGGGGAACTGGGATTGAAGAATGGGATTAAGAGTGAGATTTTCCTGTACAGTTTTCCAGTTAACAGAGTAGTCACGATGAAGATTAATTTTATTGATAGTTTGAGGGTGACTATTAGTGATGTGGAAAGGGATCAGGCTATGATCTGTCCATATCTGGGGGAGAGGGGGCAGGGTGGAAAGAGAAGGGAGATTGGTGCAAACACCATCAAGGGTGTGCCCTAGTAGATGGGTGGGCAAAGTGACACTTTGTTGGAGATTGAAAATTTCAAGTGTCTGTAAAAAGTTATTAGTTTGTGAGTCAGATGAGGACTCGAGGTGCAGATTAAAATCTCCTAAAAGAGTAAAATGAGGATAACGAAGAAGGAAATGTCCCAGAGAATCGCTAAGGGAGTCAAGAAATTTGGAAGCATTACCGGGTGGGCGGTAGATCAAACCACCTGAGAAAGAAAGGGATTGGCTGAGTTTGATCGAGAAGCCCATACCTTCTGTGTCTGTTAGGGGGTCTAAACTGAACGTATGGCAGTTGAAGGTGCTTTTCAGTATAATTGCAAGGCCTCCGCCTCTTCCTTTCAATCTATCCTGTCTATGAAAGGAATAACCCTGGGGGAGGGCAATAGCTATATCTGGGTTGCTGTCTTCTGTAAGCCAGGTTTCTGTAATCAGGAGACAGTCCAGATCGGAGTCTATGATGAGGTTGTGAATATCTTGGCTATGTTTACACATAGACCGAGCGTTAATCAGACCACCTTTGAAGGGTGGTAGGGAGTCCTTGGGGAGTGGGAGGGGTGGGGATGAATGGGCTGGGAGGATAGTGAGTGGCCAGCGGCAGTGGATGCAGCAAGCCGAGCCGGATACCTTAGACAGGTCAAGTTTGCAAGGGCAGTCATGGTTACCTCGTAGAAGGTGGAGATCGCTGGAAAGGTACCTGATATGTGAGGCGTTTAGGGCAGAGTTTCCTGCGCCTGTCGCGGTCTTGACGCGGACGGGCGCAGACGGGCTTGCCTTAGGTGCGCCTTCGGCGCGCAAACGGCGCTCCCGCTGCGCTCGTCCACTGCGCGTCCGGTGTTTACACATAATAAGGAGGAGGAGAGATGGCGGGTGGGCGTGGCCTCGGAGTAGGCGTGGCCTCGTACCTCGCCGTCAATGGCGACTGCAATTGTTTGTATCTGTTTGGCACTTTCCGCTACAGCGTTAGCTCCGCTGTGTGGTCAGCCCAGGGGCAAGATCTGGAGGTGCCAGATAGAAATAAATGCGCAGTTTTAAAATACAGTGAACAAGTAATTAGTGACACAAAAGATAACATATGTGAGCAGTTCTCCTCCCGGCAACCTGGATGATGAGGTGTGATGCCCCGAAAGCGGTCCCAGGATGTTTGTTTTCCAGTCCAGGTAGGGCCTGGCAGTTCGGGGCTGGACTATTCCCATGGGGAACAGGTTCAAGGCTGATTTGCATTTGGCTGGGTCCAAACTGGAATGACGTGGCGAGCAAAATAACGATGGATTAAACCCAGATCTGTGACTGGGGGGGGGGGGGCATGAATGTTTGACAATGTTCAACATTCCTTCCTATCCTCTTTTTGTGTTGCATTTTCACCCTAAGTGGGAAGGATATGGCCAGATGTGGGTCTCGTGCTTGCTACACCACCTGTTTCAAGCTAGCCTGGATGATGAGGAGGGATGCCAGAAACCAGTCCCAGGATGCTTGTTTTCCGGTTCAGGGAGGACCTGCTCATGCAGTTCTGGCTGGACTGCTCCCATGGGGAACAGGGTTAGGGCTGATTTGCCTATAACTGGTTGCAAACTGGAATGGCATGGCGAGCAAAATAATGATGGATTAAACCCATATCTGTGACTGAGGGTGAATGTTTGACAATGTTCAACATTCCGTCCATCATCTTTTTGTGTTGCAAAGTCTGCTTTGACGTAATGCAAATCCTTAATGGGTACATCCTGCTCACCTCTGATCATTTTGACATTCTAATTGTAAATGCTTTGATCTAGCCAGATTAGCATACACTATCTTTATCCATTTGGCATCTCTCGTAAATTTTCTCAACAGCTTTAATCATAACGACCGGTCTTGTTAAGGCGATGGGCAGTCATGTAGTTACCTATGCTGAGAACATTCTTATTTAAAGCAATGCCCATTTTACACACATTAATTTACAAGAAATTCCCAGAAATTCTGACCTGTGCATTCACATTATACTTTCCTAACTGCTCATTCTGCTGCTCTGACCAATTGCTTCTTGTGGTACCCAAACCTACAACACCAGTTATGTTATGTTATATTATGTTAAGATATTTGTGAAGCGCAACGTATGCCCAAAGGTGTCCTGGCACTGATTCAGTATGCAACGATAAGCCGGAGGGAGGACCTACTGATCGAAAAGCCAGGTTTTCAAAAGCTTCCTGAACTGGGGAAGGGAAGGTACAGACATTAGATTGAGCGAGAGGCGATTCCAGGATGTGGCTGCTCTAGCCGCAAAGCTGCTACCACTCCATTTAGATCTTTTTAAACTGGTTACATTTATTGTGAAGGAGCCTGCTGATCGAAGGTTTCTTGTTCTTCAGAAAGGAAGATGCTGAATCGTAGAGGGCTTTGTTTGTCAAACAGAGAGTCTTAAACGTGATTCTGCTTTTGACTTTCAACCAATGAAGATCTTTGAGAGCCGCAGAGACAGAGGGGTGCCTGGGCAGGTGCAGTAGAAGTCTGGCTGCTGAATGACCTGTGGAGACCAATCTTATACAGAGCCTCTTGCACATACCCTCTTGGTACCCAGCATGTAAAGGTACCAGTCTTGTAGTAGCCACAAAGGCCCCAGCGCATAAAGCACCTTCGCTGTCCCCGTATCCAGAACTGTGCTCAGTAAGTGAAGAACCCTAACCGCGCCAGTATTTGCAATACAGACCCTTTTGCCCCGTCGTCCTTTCTAATCACTTGCTGACCTAAGTGAGTTGAATAACTCTCTCTGGGTGATACAACCAGTCTGGTAGCGTAGATGAATCACCACGGATTGTATTACTGCTCTACGGCAGCAGGCGTAAATCTGGCCTTCCAGAAAGCTGCTCGCTCATGTGCATGCATCTCGCATTTCCTGTAAGGGCAGCAGTACATTTCCACGAGTAACCTGAATAACAAGTCACCCGTGAAACTTTGCTGCTTCTGCGACAGTGGTTCGCAGATCTTTCTCCCCTGACACTGGCGGGAGCAAAGATCCTGCTGCCTGATCACTGAGGCAGGCAAGGCTGCCAGGGAGATGCTTAACTGGCCAGGTGGAAAGTATGGGTCTGTCACTGAAGGACGCCCAGGCAGGCATTCTGCCCTGGAATCAGCGACCAAGTGTGGAGGCCTCCCGAGGAGGGCCATACTTACCTGCTAGGTGAATTCAGTAATGCATGGAACAGAAACTTTCAAAACCTCCCAAGTAGAACCAATACTTCATCATATGCCCAGATTGTTGCTTTTAAGTCCAGCATTCCATACAGCACACACTGTCTGATTAGAAAATACCTATTGTGGGTTAACCAAGAACTTACATGGTGTAAAGCTCGACCTTTGTCTACAATTGGTTGCCTTTATTGTCACTCTTAGTTGCTTGCTTCTTCTTATTCAATGGTTTTCTGCGTCCTAGTTTGCCCATCATGCGCTTGGCCCTCTTCTGAGTCATAGCCTCTTTCCCATCTCTCTAATGGTTTATCTTTTATTTTTCCACTGCTCACTTTTAGGGAACTACTTTTTTGTTTACTTAATCACTCCATGAGACTGTATATGTTCTCCTGCCTGTGCTTCTCACCTTCTGCTGAATACCCACCCCGGCACTCATTATTGCTGTCTCCCTCATTTTGAAAGCTATGCCTTGTGCGCCTTTCCCCCGCCAACTTTCTGCCTCCCCTGCATTGCTTTCTCGGTAATGTGCTTCTCACAACCCCTGTATGGCTCTCCCTCGTGTGCCTGCTTTCTCTCTCCCCCTAGCCACTCCCCGTTGATTGCATTCTATAATGAGACCACAGCTGCCACATCTTTGTGAAGGCGTTTTTGCTTTTTGGTGTTTTTGGCAAAGCAGCCCAGCATCTTCCCACTGTTATGCTGCATCGCCAAAAGGCATTGCCACAGCCAATTGATCCCAAAGGTGAGAATGATTTGCTTTGCAAATGCTAGTTACTTTTAAAACGTTTATAAAGCTTTGAATCCACAGAGTATTTTTTCAAGCAACAGAATTTATGGCAAACATATAGGAGCAATTTTTAGATGAGAGTTTGGCTTCAGGCGACTAATGCTGCATAGGGGAAGCTGCATTAGTTGTATGGCTTTTTTTAACAGAGTAACACAAGAGACCATTGCAACCTGTAAGGGACAGCCCAGTGTACATATAGTTTGTCACACTATCAAAAAGGATCCTTCTTCGAACACACTATCAATTCTTCCCTTTCAACCTCAATTAGGTTAGACCCTGGGTAGCATCTGCTGCCTGCAGCTTTCTGTATGGCACCGAAGGACCTGTCATTGCTCCCTTTAGCCTCAAGGGCCATGAAGCCAGTGGCAGGATCAGAAAGTAAGCGGGGCTTTGAGAGTCCTGTTTGCATCCTGCAGTTTCCATTTGTTGCCCTTCTGCAGCTTCTCCACCACGAATACGAAGATGTTGGGTGATGAAGTCTGGGATGGCGGTCAACTTTGTAATGTATGTATACCTGTGTATGTATGTATGCATTGTACTTGGATAGAGGTAACCTAGCTAGGAAGCCAGAGAGCGCCGAGCAGCAGGCAAGGGCCCAAGGATACTATTTCACTTCATTTACATTGAGACAGAATGTATGCATGTTCATTCATATTCTGGTTTGAAGTCATTGGGTGGGCAACTGATGACTGAGGAGGTCTCTGCTACCCCTTGCATTTGGATAATCAGTGTCTGTCACTCCCTTTCAGACCCACCTCATAGAGACATTTCCCATGTGACAGCTTTCTGCACCACCACAAGCGTGTACATCATATTGTCTCTAAACCCCGGCTGTTTTTAACAGTCTGGCCTGTAGTTTTAAGTGCAGGCCAGGAAAAATATTGAGAAAAGCAATGAAATCTGATATGTCTCTGCTGAAACATAAACCTGGAACAGCAAAGGCATAAAAACAGTTAAAACGGATGTGAAGATTATTAGGGTAAACAGAGGGATTGGTGCCATTTTGCAGAAGGGTCCTGACAATTTTACAAACATTATTTTTCTCCAAACAGCTCTTGGCTTTTCCAGGGTAGCAAAATGTAAGTAGCTGGCTGGTATTTTTCTCTCAGAAAGGTGGCACCCCTACTCACCCAACACTGTGTCCAAGGTGTGATAGCTCATTATTCTGGCCCTTGACACAACCTTAAGAAGTAAAGATTGGAACGGAGGCACTTGCCACCCCAGCGCAAATGCACTTCTATTCTGGGTAGTACTCTTTCACTAAAGTATGCTCATACGTCATCACAATCAGTGCCTAAACTGTAAAAATGTAAGTGCAGGATCCCAGAGGTTTTCTTAGGAGTGTGTAGTCCACGCTGCCCAATGCCGGGCTTGCAGAATACTAAATCTGCCTATTCTTGAATCCCGAACGAGTACTGGTGCCCAACACCTGCAACCACCGGCACAAATTAAGCACTGAATATCACTACACACTTTGACCAATGCAACCACCCATCAGCCATTATTCGCTTACCTACAGGTTGATTGGTAAAGACCTGCGGGTGGAAGATTACACGTTCCCAAATTGAATCTCACACATTATCTCTCGATTAAGCCTAAGGCTTCGGATCTTTTGTCATCATCAGCGTTCATATGGCACTTAAGACCCAAAAGAACCCGAGCGCTGCGGAAGGCAAGAACTTAGGCCACATTAGAATAGGTTTTAGTACTTTGCTTAGATGTTGAGAGTCACCCGGTGAGCAGGACTGGCTTATTAGAGTGGTGTGTTGCCTAGATCGCTTCCTGTAAGGTCTCTCCAGTTTATGGGCGTCTTCAGTACTTCTTGCATTTTGTGCGGTACCGGACATTACCTCACATGTGCTATTATTGGTTCTGAGGTGCCTGGGAGTTCAGTTTTGTGAAACTGTTGGTAGGTTTGACATCGGTTCGCTTTGCAGGTGTAAACTCAAGTTTGCACCTCCTCCTGCAGCAATGGGGATTTGTTTTTAATTAGTACATTCGCCAGTATTCGGAGCTGCTTGTCTTTGGGCATTTCCAGGTGTGAGTTTGAACGTGTCCTCTACTGAGCTCTGGCTGTGACTATACAATGAAGACTCTGAAAGGGAACGCAGTTGCTGCTATGTGATAACTGCAGCTACTCGCTCTGCTGATTTGGCTTCTTTTATCGTGAAAGGTTCCTGCTGGGGATATATGCCTGTGCCTAAGTTCTGTTTATTGTAGAGCACCAGCAAGCAGGGAGGAGAGCTGTTGACCTATAACCCCTGTCTCTGAGCCGAGAGGTGGGAATGGATTTGTTTTACTAGCGCACGGATTCCACTTAGTAGGTTGGATTTGAGCTCGCGCAGTGCAATGCTTTGCTGAGGTCTATTGGCCCTTTTGTACGGCTTTTTCTGTTCTGTTTGACAGTTCCTTTTGCGACACTTCGGAGGGTGTTCGGTACATGATTAGCAGTCAATTTGTTATGTATTTAACGCAGTGTGTTCTACAAATCCAAAATAAGGCATCCTTACAAGGAGCTTTTAATGTGGTGAATCATTCCTGGAGTTGTCTTCCAAGTGGGAAATAAACATGTTTTCATGTTGCCTAGTAACTTATTTATGTTTTGCATAAAGTATGGAGTACAAACACCATACAAAACATAGCTTTGTGGCGGTTAAAACATAAAATATACAATATATATAAAGTGCTGGAAAGAGTTCATAAATACAAACATAATGTAAAACAATGATTGAAAGCGCTACAGATTTGATTAGGAATGTGCTGGAACAGCTAATGTACACCCTTGAATTGAGACTAAGGGCCATATGTATCAAGCCAAATTGAATTTGCAAGTGGTTTCGGCGTTTGCGAATGCAATTTGGACGATTGGTATGCATCAAGGAAATCTTTCAAAATAAGGAATCGCAAAATATGCGATTTCTTATCTTGCGATTGCACTTAAGGAATCGCAAATTTTGCGATTCCTTACATGCAATGTAAGAAGACAAAAAAAATAGCAAATTGGCCTTAAGGAATCGCAATTTACCACCAACCTCTAGTTGGTGGTAAATTGCGAATTCCTTTCAAAATGCATATTTTTTCTATTTTCTAAGTGCCATGTGACGCACACACATGCCCTTAGGGCATGTATGTGCGCCACATGTCCACCCATGCCGATTTCAGGGGTGCAACAGGGTGTCCTTTGGACACCCCTGCACCCTTGAAAATATTCAAAATTTGAGATTAGGAAATTGAGAATCGCAAATTTCCCCTTCATTCCTATGGGCCTCCTGGCCCATAGAAATGAATGGGAAATTATTCCTTAATTGTGATTAGCAATTTGCTAATCGCAATTAAGGAATTTTAAGAAATCGCTAAAAAGAAGCAAATTTCTACATACATACCATTTTGCGATTTCTAAATAGCAATTCCTTAAAAATCACTATTTAGGAATCGCAAAACGGAATGTTGATACATATGGCCCTTAGTGAAGTTAGCACCACTGAAGAGAGCAACCTGTTCTACCCAAGAAAAATAATTATGAAAGAATGTAAAAAGAGCTCATGCAAATAGCTTCGAATGTCTCTACACAACTTGAGCTGAAATGGATGTGCGATAATCCCCTCTACTGTGCTATGTTCAACAAAAATGCAAAGGCCAATGTTGAACTCGTGAACATCTGGGCAGTTCAGTGCAGGCAGCATTAATCAGAGAGCATTCTGGGTAATAAGACCCGCCATCCTCCAAACCAGCATGTCCTGTGTTTATGTGCACCCCTCGCATGCCGTTGAATGAAAGTACTGAAGGGGAGACAGTCAGTGCCTCATTACAAGGTTTGTGGAGGAAGACAGGTGTCTTGCTGCTCTGTTACAAACCCTGCATAACACAAGAAGGTGTGTCATGCTTCCACCATCCTCACTGGTGAAGAAGATCTTTACGCTTTACGCTTTGAAGTGACCAGGAGGGCATACACAGGATAGTGTTCAATAACATAACATGACAAATGTGAACATAACACAGCGTATGTTAACTTAATGCAATATATGTTAACATAAATCAATGCCATGCAATTTAACGTAAGAAAGTGTAGTGCAGACTCATTAGTGTTGGCCCCCCCTGCCTGTTCGGGCCCCTGAGGCAGGAGAAGTTTGAGATGCAATGGTGAGGTAGCTGGCACGTAGCAACAGGTGACTGTGACACTGTCAGCTGCTTAGCGCCTCTCACCCACAGTGGCAACCTAGCCAGGTGCTCATTAAACTTTTTCTGAATAAATCACACCGCAGAGTCCATCCTCTCAAGATGGAGTCAGCCATGCACCTCTTTCAGAGCAGGCGCGTGTCCAAAGAGACAGCAGCGGGCCAGAGGCTGATTTTTCTCCCAGCTTCAGCCACCTCGACTATTGTGCAGGCTTTGGAGACCCTTCGACCACCGTCAGTGGCAAGCTCTACTCTGGCCTACAGGGAAGCAGTCTGTCTCCCTGTTCAGCATTAGAAATGAATGGCTGTTGGTCCTGAGATGGAAAGGACCTGGCAATGTGGAGTTTGGAAACTTTGGCACATTATGGAATATGGCTATAGGTGAATTAGGGTATGTGCAATCTGATGCTGTGAGCTAATTGGGGTTGACTATAGGCTCTAGAAGTGCCTTCTACCTGAAACATTATGGATTTACGCGCTGCGAGTGTACTGGGCTCTGTGGAATTTGATAACATATGTGAACTGAGGTTTTTGGAATCAGGCACAGTGAGTTACAAATAAAATTAGGGCTTGTGGAATGTGGCAATTAATTAACTAAATGTTATGGGATTGAAACTGAGCTAACTAGGGCAGTATGATAACTGACATGCAGCTGAGGTGTCCACAAATCAAGTGTAGTCCAGGGATTTTAGGGGGCATGGGGAAGGTATACTTTAGGGGTCCTTCTTCGCAGCAACTTTGCATTTTATTGCCTATTTTCTGCTAATTCAAACCCCATGATGCCAAACAATAGCAAACAATACGTTAAAGGTTGAGATGGATAAAAAAATAGAGTGGAGTTGGAAAGTTAGTCACATTTCCCCAGGGGCCACTTGGAAGGTGAGGGCCCAGGGCAATTGCCCACTTTGTCCATGCCTTAAAATGTCTCTGTTAACGGACCTGACACTGATCTAACTGCCGCATAATGCAATTTGACTATAAGCTAACAGACTCATTATTGAACCTGATGCAGTGAAATGACTAGAGCATTATGAAATCTGAGCCTTTCATAAGGGAGCTTACTTGAGGTGCTATAGAATGCAGCAAGTTGACCTAACTAAGAATTTATAGAATCTGATTAGGTGTTCTCATTGTGGGACCTTGCTGATCTGGCTATATGTGGAGGTTGGCCCACTAAGATTCTATGGGCCTTATTGATTAGGCCTTGCAACAGTTTTGCGCCGCCGTTGCATCACTTTTTGTGATGCATCTGCGGCGTAAAACATGCCCCCTGTTGCCCCCTATTTGCAAAGTGACGCATCTAAGCAGATGCACTACATTATACCTGCGCCAGGTATAATGTATGCAGGGGCGGCGTTCCCACGCAAGTAAGCATCGTAGAAGTGAAGCAGTGAAATCCAACAGATTTCACTGCGCCACTTCTAGAACGTAAATGTGTCAAAACCTTACACCTGCCTTATGGCAGGCATAAGGGCGACACAGTGCTATATTCATAGCACCCCCACTGCATTGCTGGAGTTGCATCACGCTTCCCACACAACTCTAGCAATGCGTCATTTCTGCTCTGACAGATACGTCAGTAAAACTGACGTATCTGTCATTCCTTGTGACATGATGCGTGATACAGTAAATACAATGCACCCATCATGTCGCAAGGAGGGAGCAATGATGGGTGCGACATCGCTGTTTTCACGCAGCGATGTGTCACTTTTCATAAATGAGGCCCTGACTATATGTGCTTATAGGGCGCTTGAGGTCGAGTCATGGCCTTACCTGTATGGATATCCAGGATGGGGGCCCCCAAGCACATCCATATTTGCAAATGCAATTACAAACGGAGGGTTGGGTCACTAATGACAAAGAGGGTACATGCAGGAGGGGTAATGCGCTCAATAATGCACCTCTATTTAAACACAGTAATCTGGAATCGTGTAAAGAGGGGCTTATTGAGGGCAGGCTACGAGCTATAGCAGGAACAGGAATGAACCCGATAAATAGTTTGCAGACTCAAATAGCCCCTAATACATCAAGCAGTCATCCCGCTAATACAGCAATATACAGCCCAAAAGGCACAGACTTAATACCTAATGAGGAGTGTGAGAAGGTGGCCTGATATGCAGTGCTCACTATTCTAGTGAACACTATGTATCAGTCCAGCAACCCTTATTGATGATTGGTCGTAAGTCAACCTTATAGACCAGCTATCCTAGTAGCGTGGATACGAGCAGTCTAAGGCTAAAGACTCGAGAGGGCGTGTTAAGCCAGCTGTTATACCACACATATACCCCTTGAACACCAAGTGAAAGGACACCACACAAGTGTTATGAAAATAAACAGTTATTTATTAAGAATCACAACAGCCCTGTACTCTTTATGAGGACAGGGTACTAAGCACAAACCAAAACTCTTACGAAAATACTTAAGTTAGCACAGTATATACAAATGCCCGAGGGGCACGGAAAACCATATACTCTGAAAGTGGAATGCGAAATTACTAGCAGGTAAGTACAGTACTAATAGGCTTAGGAATCGCTAGGACTTGACTATAGAACCTTCAGATTACTTATAGGAGGCCTAGGGGACTCGGGTGCAGAGTGAGCACTCTCACGCGTGATGCGGGACAAAGTCTATGGTAGCTAGTAATGACAAAGTTAGTGTTCTCGGGCGAACCCGACCTGGTAGGGAGAAAACGAAAGTGGATCCTGACCCTTGGATAGTGAGGCTATGCTGGGGCACCGAAATGCCGAAGTTACCTAGCCCAGGGGCTGCAGCTGCATAGGACTCAAAAGACGTCGGGAATCCTCGCTGCCGGACCAGGAGCCTGGAAGAAAGAAGTTGCTGGCAGGCGACCAGTGAAGAAAGTTCGGTGGATCCAAGCCTGGATCGATGGAAGATGACACCTGAAAGCACAGGGGACCAAGTTCGAGACTACTAGCCAGTAGTCAGGGGGCACCAGGAGGGCACCGGATGGTAGCCACCTCGACAAGGTGAGTGGGTGACGCTGTGCTCGGAGATCTCACGGACCAGGAGGCGTTTTCGGCGACCAGGATGGAGGATCGAGCTGTCCCATGAAGATAGAAGCTGTCGGCGTCGCTGGACCCAGGATTGGGCAACAAAGCCTTGGCAAATTCAAGCCCACGCGGTGGACCTAAAATGGCGTCTGGAGTGGACCAGGAGGGTCCGGGGTGCCTCTCTTGAAGAAGGAAGCAAGGGCCAGTCTGGAGCAACCAGACCAGCAGCAGTGTTGTCGTCGGGCGTCGTTCAGAAGGCCACAAGCCAGCCGGCTAGTAGCCAAACAACGCGGTGCACAGCAAACAGCAGAAGGGCCCCACGCAGATCGTGGAGATGCAGGGAGGCTGATCTTGGGTGCTGGAGCTGCGCAGGGTTGGGGCTTCTTGGACCCCAAAGCACTCACCAGTGGAAGACTCGGTGGGCTTGTTATGCAGAAGTCGTGCAGTCTTGGCGATCGTCGGTCCCTCGAGGTCTCGTCGCACTCACAGTTCTCAGCTTTGCTGTAGAGGTGAGTAGAGGTCAGAGGTGCCAGGGAAGCCGGGTCTCGTCGAGCTGGGTCGTCGGATTCGTGAAGAAGGACTTGCAGCAGACCGCAGTGTTCTTAGGATGGTGCCCGCTTGATGCAGGGTGACTACTCCTTAGCCACAAGGGAGAATCTTGAAGAAGAAATCTTGAAGTCCTTTCGAAGAAAGTCGTGTCTTGATTCCAAAGATGATCTAATTTGAACAGGGGGCCCGCTCCCATCTTTATACTAAAAAAGGGGCTGACCCGGTGACTAGGTCCTGCCTATGGGTGGGACCAGGAGGGGGGTGGTTACACCCCTCTGCCATGCCGGACTTCCCCAGGCCAGGGGCTGGTGTGCCCCTGGAACTGGTTCAGACCGGCCTATGCGTAGTGAGCACCGGGGTGCCACTCAGCAGTCACCTTCCTGAAAAGCCCTGCCTACCCAGGATACACAAAACCATGTCTGGGACGGTGCTAGCACCGCCCCGGACAGGAAACCCTTTGTCCAAGCCTCCCTCGCTGGAAGGACTCCCAGCAGCAGGAGGTCAGACTCGTGTCTGTGGTGGCAGCATCCATTTTGTGGAGCTGAGGCTTCAGTTAACTTTAACCGGGGTTCACAGTTACATACATGTCGTGTCCCTCTAGAAGGGTGGAATGCTAACCCCGTCGCCAGAATTGGCGAGGGGTTAGTATTCCAATTCGTATGACACCTTACTCGACATGTTTTGATAAAGCAATACCAAAGTTAGCATTTAACCGCGAGGATTATAATGCACTTAAGAGTATATGGTATGCGATATCATGGAACAGCTATTAGGACTTGGTTCCGCAAGCTGCAGACAGGCTCAGCTCATGCCAGAGCACCATCTCACACGATTCCAAGCACTCTGCCTTCAGGATTGTCAAGGCCTGCCATAGGAGTGACTGATAGGAATCTGTGTGTCCATTTTAGGGTTAGGTATAGGTATACTACACCTACAGCAAAGGGTGATTACACGACTTTGCCCCAGCTGTCATGCAGCCAGTTGTGTCAAATTTAGGAGGCCAGCCAGGGGTGGCATAATACATGCTGCAGCCCCTGGCAGCCCTGGGTACACCTATGCCCTGAGTTACAGGGTCTGATAAGGTGGCCCAGTACCAATTGGTAAATGCACCTAGGGTACATGTTGGAATTTAGAAAGAGAACAGCCAGGCTGTGGGTCTGATTGGCAGGCCCACAGCCAGAGAAAGTCATAAACCAGTGAAACAAAAGCAAAAAATCTGGGTGATCATAGGATTGCAGACCCTACTCTCCTACAAGGAGGTGTTACAGTTATCCCCAGCATCATGTCCGTATGTTTTGGTGTTAGCTGGAGTGCCTGCTTTAAGAAGAGAGCAGAAGGAATCTTGGGCTAACTTACGGAACAAAGTAGTGGATTAGTTATCAAAATTTAAACGTTCCCGCCCACTAAACATTGAAGACATTCTCATGGTTCGCAGAGTAGGGTGGTTGGGGGAATTACCGAAGAACTTAAGAGGAGATTGTGTGCTTATAAATTTTAGACGCCCCCCACCTGGTTAGGAATATATTAAATGTCCAAGAAGAGAGCTCGTTAAAAATTACTTGTATTTGCACCCTCCCATTAGGATATTTCTATACACCATTAATAAGGAATAGTACTAATAATGTGGACAGCCCTCTACTCGTAAATAGATTTGAAGGACTCCTGTCCTTAGATGATCAAGACTGACTACATATAGTGAATACCTGTATAGAGGTCAGGCCAAATTCACTTGGTGTATCTGGACAGGGTATAGATGCACACAATGTTCCAATCGATAGGACAAACGGGTCTTTAAGGCAGGGGGAGATGGAGCCTGTATCAATGCCACAGGTGCCCAACTTAAAGCCATGTTTGGATCATCCTCTGGATAATAAAAATAAAAATGTAATGCAATCAAATGAAAATATAGAAGCTAGGCGACATCCAGCTATAGAATTGAGTGAGAGCTTGGAAGTGCAGCTCACCTTGTGGAACATAGCAGGGCTAAATAGGAAGCTAACTGATATGGTATGGAATGACTATATAGAACAGAGCAATATAATTCTCCTGCAGGAGACTTGGTTACTGGAAAACCCCCATAGAATTGGTTTTAAGACGTTCAGTGCAGACGCAAGACCATCACTAAGAGGTAGACCATCGGGTGCCTGGTAATATGGATTAGAATCACACTCAAAATTGATATTGTCGAATTGTACATACCATCATGTGATTTGTTGGGTCTAAAAATAGTTGCCAGTAATGGAAAAGATTTATGTTTATTTAACATCTATAATAGACCGAATTGTACTCCTAAAGAGTCACTAGTAATAGGTCAGTTGGACTCCTTTTTAGATGGCCTAGGTCCCAAATCAAGGATTATCATAGGAGGTGATTTTAATTGTAATTATGAGCCTGTAATAGGTTTTCACAAGCTCTTTGAGGAACAAGATATGGCAAATAACATCCCGGCATTAGAAAGTAAAAGGGAGGTAAAATGTACGGTGGCAGTGGCACAAATACTGAAGTTTACGTTGAGCCACGATTTGAGAGCATGCAACGGGGCTTATTTTCTGATAGGCCAAGTGCACATAAATTTTGTAGAGGCAGCTCGCGGAGTAACATTGATTATATATATTGATCTCTGTAGAGCTTTGGCCATATGCTGTAGATTTTAAAATTGACCCCAGAACCGAGAGTGATCATCGTCCTCTAAAGCTTATGTTAATACCCAAACCTTTTGTACCTACCCCTGTGGGTGAAAGAGAAAATAGTACCATTGAGGATGTACTTTTAATAAACAATAATAGGCGAGCTGTTAAGTGGGCGAACATTTTAGGCTATATATATATATATATATACTCGTATGGAATAAAACCCTTTTCTTTGATAAACCTGATCCCACGGTGTCAGCGCCTGATTTCATATACAAGAATCCAGGATTGGAAGTTATATATACGTGTGATATATATATATATATATATATCACACGTAACCAGGACCCCAAATTGGAAAGACCACAGGGAAGTTAAATAAACACCATGTTTATTTGCAGCATGCTGATGGCAATACGGAACCAAGGAACATCCTCAACAATTCAAATCGCCAGACGCGTTTCGGGAATCACCAAATCCCTTCTTCCGTGGCGTGTCATATAAAATACTGGGCTCGCTGCTGTCTCCATTATATGCTAAACACCTGCCCCTTTAGGGGCGAGGCCGAAAACACGGCCTCCTGGGTGTTGTAGTGCCTCGGTGATAAATCCCATGTGGGAGCGCGGTCCATCAAAGTCAAATAAAGTTCACTTCCCAAGTGGGTAGAGATGGAAATTGGCCGTTTACCATCGTGCTTTGGTGCTGCAAAAAGTGTCCTGAGGTGAGCGCAACCCTGGAGCAATGCACTCACTCTCCTTCCCTCCTTGCCGTGGCGCCGGTTGGTGCTGGCAGGGACCCGTTCTGTGCACGGCGTGTCATTTCCGCGACCGGGAACGGCCGCTAAACATCACACGTAACCAGGACCCCAAATTATAAAGAACACAGGGAAGTTAAATAAACACCATGTTTATTTGCAGCATGCTGATGGCAATACGGAACCAAGGAACATCCTCAACAATTCAAATCGCCAGACGCGTTTCGGGAATCACCAAATCCCTTCTTCCGTGGCGTGTCATGTAAAATACTGGGCTCCCTGCTGTCTCCATTATATGCTAAACACCTGCCCCTTTAGGGGCGTGGCCGAAAACACGGCCTCCTGGGTGTTGTAGTGCCTCGGTGATAAATCCCATGTGGGAGCGCGGTCCATCACCTCAGGACACTTTTTGCAGCACCAAAGCACGATGGTAAACGGCCAATTTCCATCTCTACCCACTTGGGAAGTGAACTTTATTTGACTTTGATGGACCGCGCTCCCACATGGGATTTATCACCGAGGCACTACAACACCCAGGAGGCCGTGTTTTCGGCCACGCCCCTAAAGGGGCAGGTGTTTAGCATATAATGGAGACAGCAGCGAGCCCAGTATTTTACATGACACGCCACGGAAGAAGGGATTTGGTGATTCCCGAAACGCGTCTGGCGATTTGAATTGTTGAGGATGTTCCTTGGTTCCGTATTGCCATCAGCATGCTGCAAATAAACATGGTGTTTATTTAACTTCCCTGTGGTCTTTCCAATTTGGGGTCCTAGTTACGTGTGATATATATATATATATATATATATATATATATATATATCCAGTCAAAACCCACGCGCAGACCTCAGCAGCGTGAGACCGGCCACACCAGCAAATTCCTTTATTTGCGGCAAAACAGCATAACGCGTTTCGAGGTTAACACACCTCTTCATCATATGCACAGCTTCAGGGGTGGGTTTGTTAGTTATTTAAAACGTAACTAGGCATTGAAGAAGGACCAATGTCCATTTGCTTAAAGAGGCAGTCTGTTTGTACATTTAGAATAAAATGTTGCGTTAAGGTTTAACAGTACTAATTTTCACTCTTTTAACTGTTAAATACGATAGTCTCACTGGAGTCACTTTTAAGTTCACCTTAGCGCGCTGTACATGTTCTTTACTTGGTATTCGGACTTCATGCCCCACAATGCCTCTTCTTGGTACTCCAAATTTCAAGCATTCTCCAATGTTGATTTTGGCAATCTTTATATATATATTCACTGAAAAAACCATAGGTGATGTCATTTGAGATGTCATCAGTGATGTCACTGACCATGTCATGAATGATCTAATATGTGACATCACCAGCAGTGGATTGCGGGTGCGCAAAATATAGTTTGTACAACTAACTATATAGGAGCAATTTCAATGGTTTTTTTATGAGTGAAATGTCCAGCTAACTATAACACCCCTAAAACTTATAGTTTTTTGGGTGAATTTCAAAGGTTTTTTAAAAGCTAATTCCTAACTATATAAGGCCTGAAACCTATGGTTTTTTCAGTGAATTTCAAAGGTTTTTTAAGTGCTAATTCCTAACTATATAAGGCCTGAAACCTATGGTTTTTCAGTGAATTTCAAAGGTTTTTTATATGCTAATTCCTAACTATATAAGGCCTGAAACCTATGGTTTTTTCAGTGAATTTGCAAGGTTTTTTAAATGCTAATTCCTAACTATATAAGGCCTGAAACCTATGGTTTTTTCAGTGAATTCGCAAGGTTTTTTAAATGTTAATTCTATTAGCGTATAACGTTTAAATATGTTAATATCCTTGTGGGACCACCTGAGCAGCCCTAGGGGGTCAGGTTCTTTCTACCCGGCCCACTTTTTGCATTCTACACGTTTGTTTTTCTGCTTCTTTTGTGCCTCGGTCTACCTAGCACAAGATGAATGCCAACACTTCCTGGTTAGAAGTATTGACAGCCAATGAGCATGCTGCTTTCCTGTGAAAGGCATGCTGATTGGCTGCCACTGTCTGTCAACACTCCAAACCAGGAAGTGTTGGCAGCCATCTTGTGCCTCTGTAGAACCAAGGCACAAGAAAGCAGTGAAACAAAGGTGCAAAACACGCAAAGGGGGCAAGGTAGAAGCCCCCTGACCCCCTAGGCCTGCACAGGGGGTCCCACAAGGACCACCCAGGCCCCAAAATATTTTTTTTCTGGTTTTCCCCATGGTACGCTCAGGGTACGCGTACCTGTAAGCGTACATGGGAACGCACCCAGCGCTTACCCCGCGAAAATTTCCCCCAAAAAATATAGTTTTTTTGCACCACAGGGTCCTTCTAGGCCCCCCTCAGAAAACCTAGGGGGTCTGGGGGTGTCTACCCTGCCCCCTTATAATCATTTCCCCCTTTTTATTTTCACCTCTTGTGTCTCGATTCTACCGAGACACAAGATGGCGGATTCTCCGGACTGTTTAGAATGTTGACAGACACCCGAGAGCCAATCAGCTTTCCGCTCGCACACTTCCGTGACACGCAGGGTGCGCTCCCCGGTACGCGTACCCGTAAGTGCTGAAAGCCCGCATATAGATATATATGTGTGTTTTAACCTAATTTTCGTAAAAACCACTGTAGCATTTTTCACCAAATATAGAAAAGGCACTTCTGTGTACCAGTCCCTACAATTTTGCAAAGTTTGGTGTAATTCCGTTCAGCGGTTCGGGCTGTAGCCTTGTCTATTCGTCTTATGGAAATTAACATGGGGAAAATACGTTTTGGGACCCCCCTTTTTTCTTGGCCCCCACATGACGAATCCCCCCGAAACCTCCAGGGAAGGAGCGGAGCGGCGCTGGCCTAAATTTTGAAAAATTACACGCAAATTCCTCAACCGGCGCCAAAGTTATTCCCAATAGAATGTTGCAGATTTCCTATGGTAGCTAGGTCCTAACTATATATACCTACTGGCTATCGCCAGTAGGTAATATATATATATATATATATATATATAATATTTATAGTACCTTTGCTGAGATAATTATACCCTTCTTAGAGTTACCAGCTGAGGAAATCTCAATGTTGGATTTACATAACAAGTTGATACATGCTCTAGCCCCAATATTAAGCAATTTACCTAAAGGAGGAATAGTGACGGTAAAGGACACAGCAAGATGGGTATTCCCTGGTACAATAAAGACTGTTGGGTAGCTAAAACAGAGCTAATCCAAGCAATTAAAAACAATAATATAGTAACAGTAAGGGAAAAAAGACATAATTATAAAAAATTACTTGCAAAAGCAGAATAAGATTGGGAGGATGATAATTGGACAGACCTAATAAATGCAGCCAGGTCCAAATATCAAGCCGGCTTTTGGAGAATCATAGCTAAAGGGAATAAAATGGGCTGGTCCAACAAAGACCTGTTCCTAGATTAAAACATGGGTGGATCACTTCTCTAGGCTGTATTCAGATACAAACTGGGATCAATTTGTCTTAACCAAAGACATGGAGCTGGCCGCAAAGGCAGCCAACTTGCAGTTCAGCCTGGACAAAACTATAAAGGCAATCGAGGCCATTAAACGAGGGAAAGCTCCAGGGCCTGATAAAGTTCCAGGAGATTTATTAAAATCTGACTTAGGGGTTTGGGACCCATACATAAACTTTTTGTGCAATGCAATAGTGACAGGCACACCAATACCTGAAACGTGGAAAGGGGCAGAGATAGTGACAATTTTTAAAAAGGGTAATCAGCATGATCCTGCAAATTATCGCCCTATTAGTTTAATCGATATTTTACAAAAAGTTTTCGCCAGGCATATTTTAAATAGATTAACTGAGTGGATAGAGGATACCAACGTTATGTCAAAATACCAGGCAGGGTTCAGAATTAAAACTAGCACGCTTGATCAAGTTTTCAGGTTTACATGTATATGCTGGAAATACATTAATGTAAAGAAAAGCAGTTTATATATCGCCTTTGTAGATTTAAAGGCGGCGTTCGACCTGGTACCCAGGCATTTATTGTGGAATACGTTGAAATGCTTAGGTGTGATGATTGAACTGCTAGTACAGCTAATTAGGTTACACGAAGGGAACTTTGCTAAGGTAAGATGGGGTCCAAAGGGTGAATTAACCAGGGCGATACCAGTTAGTAGAGGAGTGCGTCAGGGGTGCGTATTGGCACACACACTCTTCTCACTATATGTAAATGATATACCAAAACATCTGGAATCTGGTAAAAATTACTCTCCTAAGCTGGGGAAATAATTCCAGCATTATTGTTTGCCGACTACACCATCTTAATTTTGCAAACCCCAAGGGGACTGCAATGTCTTGTGAATTCCTTTTACGCATACTGTTCCATGAGAGGCCTTGAAATCAATTCCAGCAAAACAAAATACATGTCTATAAACCCTCATAAATCTTTTAATAAGAATCTAGTATTAAAAGATCAAAAACTAGAATACGTTCATAGTTTTAACTATCTAGGGATTACACTGGATACTAAATTATCTTGGAAGCCGCAACTGGAAAAGAATAAAATAATCTTGCTCCAAAACTCCTTGCCCATCTTAAAAAAATGGGGCAGCACACCAAAAGCTGTCTCCCCCGCACTAGAGGTCTTTAGATACAAAGCTCAATCAGCATCTTTATATGGGGAGGAAATTTGGGGCCCTTACAGCAAGCACACTTTTGAGAAGGGAGAAAAAAAATGTATTCGGAAATTACTAAGCAATCCTACTAGAACACCTCTAACTCCAGTGATTATGGATCTTAATCTCAAACGGACTGATCATCAAGCATTATTGAGACCCCTCCTATTTTGGGTGAGGATTTGGTCAACACCAGAGCTCCTCCATTATAGAGAGGGTCTAGAAGAGATCATGAAGTTCGATCAGTGTAAAGAGATCCCCTGGTTCAAACATGTAGCAGTATGGATGACCAAGTTGGGTGTTTCCCATTATTGGGAGAATCCCCTTCAATTAACTTCGGCCTGTAAAAAACAATTAAAATTATTATTTTGGGGACACATCAATGATAGGGTGCTGAATGGCTCCTCTGTGGAGTCCCTTACATTAAGATTTTTAAACTTTAAAAACGATGCGCAATTTGAACTGTTTCTTGACGAGGTGCGCCCCCAGTTAGCGAAATCCCTGTCCTTGCAATTCAGGCATGGGGTCTTGCAGCTAAACATTAATAAATCTAAATGGAGTGAAAGCCATGATGACAATAGCTGCGACTAGTGCACTTTATGTGCAAAAATGGCCGTAGAAAACGACTTACATATGTTGTTCTTTTGCCCTGCTTATGATGAGGCTAGGAAACGATGGATAAGACCACTCTGCAAAAATATGAATATCAGGCATTGCAAAGAGGCAGAACGTATATTGAAGACGGATACATCACAAATAGTCGTCTTCAGCGTGAGAAGATTCCTATTTAATGTATATCTTATAAGGAACAAAATGGGACTAAAGCTTTAGCCATTAGGCCCGGGGATCAATGATAACTTATTGCGAAATATTCTGCACTTGCACTTTAGAAAAATGGCTGCTTTATCGATGAGCTGTGTTGTCCCTTGTTATTAATAATACTGTCTTGTTGTATAGTCGTAAAAAATTTAAATTTTCACAAACACTCAGTATATTATTTACGTTGAAATATGTTATATTTTTATGGAATGATAGCCTGGCTTTTAAATGCATTTTATAAATATTTATTGATGTAGATATGTTTTATTGGCAATTGGATCATGACATTACCATGGAATTATTTGCCCTGCCACGCTGCCCTGAAACTATTGGATGAATTAAGAATATATTTTATTGTACATTTTATTAGCATCTTTTATGGTTAAAACAAACCGAAATAAAGATTTGAAATGATATGTGCTAACGGGTGTTATTGCACCTGGCAATCCGTCTATGGGCCCCATTGCGAGGGTCCCGGAAGAGTATCTCCACTGCACCACGCAGCTACTGGGAAAGTGGGTAGGTATGCTAAATTGGGCAGTCTAAAATCTTGCTATTTGAACCAACCATGGCAATGTGAATGTACAGTCTCTGCACTATTCGAGTTGTATGTTCTAACCAGGTCACTGCGGACCACACCCATGCTCAAAATAAGGCAATGTGGAAATCTAAGACAATGTGCTGATTGTCAGCAATGTGTGCTTACTGTTGCATTATGAAAACTGAAAATTCGTCTCCCCTAGGGTATACTCTGCACTTGCCATGTGTGTTTACCAAAGCATTGTGTAAACTTGGCAATGTGTCTTACAGTGGTTTTGTTCAGACAAGACAAGACAATACTCTGCTGGCGTGGATCAGTTCTGCAGAGAGGTTGGAATGATAGTTTGCATGTGTCCCCAGTCATTGTGCTGGTTGGGGTTATTATAACCTGCCAGCAGAGAATTATGTACAGTCTATGGGTCTATGGGACAATATTGAAATGATGGAGACTATGTGCACATTGGGCCGATCTAATGGTGTTGCAGGATGCCAATTGTAATTTGTTTTATTTATTTATGTACTTACCTCCATTCGGCCATATGCCGGAGTTTACTACCCCCCACCCTTCCCCTCCCCTGACCACCCTACAGCCCCACCGCACTCTCTCCAGGAGCCGCTACTGTTTTCGATTACTCTCCTTTCTGAAAATGGCAGCGAGGAGAGCTCGCAACATATGTCAAGCGATGTTTACGTCATCTTTTTTATTTTATTTATCTATTACAGTTTGTATACAACACCTGGGTAGTGGAGAGCTACACATGTACAGTTTGTTCTGATTTTTTAGCACCATATACAAGGCTTGCCGAAGCAAGTAAAAAAGCCACGAGAGGTACCAGGAAGGCTCTGCAGAGTGAAACTAAAACAGCATTGACTCTGTGAAGGTTTGATAAAATCAGGGCCTGTACAACTGCTCCTAAGAGAGAGGTATGGTGCGGTAGGCTTGAGGTTCCTACCTATGAAAAGCTGAAATGATATGGTTTGCGCTTAGAAATGTGGGGAAACATACTTATTATCTGATCAGTGTAGAAGCCAAGTGGTTTTTCATAGTACTGATGTGTGGAGGGCGTACACGGAGATGAGAGTTGTCCAAGACACATTTGTCCTGGAGAAAGAGATTCTTTAGTGTACCAAAGGACGAACTCTGTACTGGCTTCATTTAGTTTAAGGTAGGGGTGGGTGGAGTTTGCAAAGTTTCACTCTGTGCAATTCAAAGGGCTCCTGCTGCAATTTAGCACTGTTAGCGCAAGCAGCACTGAAAATCAGTGCAAATGGGACCATACATTGCGCAAGAGTGCGCACCCATTCGAGTTGATTTTGCGGTCGCTCAAGTAGAACATCTACTCAAGCCGCAGTAAATCCACTCGAACGGCAGCCCTCTGACCGCGACTGCTCATGACTGCCTGAGATTGCCTGTGTTACAAAATCGCACTACGGGACACCAGATCTTGCTCACATTATCCGGAGCCTCGCAGGAGAAAATTCTGCCATTCGGTGATTGGCGGAATTCGGCCAGAACTCTGTTAAATTGTAATGCAGAGTGACCAAGATTCTGCCAATTCAGCAGGCAGAACAACACATTCTATCCACCCTTAGTTTAAGGGATGGGGAGTTCCTCTACTCAGAAAGACCTCTGGGTTGATATGTTTGAGGGGTTAGAGATTTTCAGGGAAAGTTGGGTATCATTGGCATATTGATGTATGTTTATACTTGGACTGGGTGAAATGTACATTTTACCAGCATAACTCGTGCAATTTGGGGAATTACGCATAACATATTTTACACAAAATTCCTGAAGTTGCACCTTACGCCACTTTACGTAATTACACATCATTTGCAGTAAAAATGTACCTCAAATGTGCCATTCACAGTAAAGTTTTAGATCAAACCCAAAGGAACAACAGAACGCCAGCGGCAGCCAGCACAGGTAAGGGTGGTGGGTTGGGCAGGGTGCGGCAAAGGGTAAGTCGACAGACGAAGGAATAGGCATCATTTTTTTATTTAATAATATCTATTCTGTCGTCTGTCGACTTCCCCCTCCCACTCCGCCCCCCAGTCCCACCATGTTTACCTGTGCCTGCCACCGCTGCAGAAGGCAAGAAGCTCTTGTTAGCGAAGCATTACTTTCCTCGCACTATGTTTTAGCGTAAAATGTCCTCTCATTAAAAATGGACACAAGGATGCAGTTTGTACTAAAATATAGCACAAAATTAAAGATTTACATTTTGCGCATTACCCATAATTTTTCCGAAATTTTATATAATATTACAAAAGCAAATTATCTGAATTTCCCCTACTTAATACCTTTTACCCATATCCTTGTACGAAGTGGTAAAGTTTGAATAAGTAGTAGGGCACTGATTATCCTTAGGCACTCCAGATTTTAGTAGTAATGTTGGTGACCTGAATGTTTCCTTCTTAACAAACTGAGGGGTATATGTACAAGAGGATTGCGCCACCAGAACGTCACTTTCTTCGACATTCTGGTGGTGCAATGCCCTGCAACATATCTACAAAGCAGTGTTAAGCCACTTTGCATGAAACTTAATGCCGCTTTGTAAATATGGTATCCTTTCACACAGGTATCTGCGTGAAAGGGACGTGCGATGAGTGCTGCTGTGGGCTCCAAATTTACAAGGATCTGTAAATCTGAGGCATCGCCAAAAACTAAAGCTTTGCAAAAGCAGGCATTAGATTGGTGGAACGCATCATGCAATTTTTGGGAGTTTCAATTTCATTTCACCATTTAAATCGGTGCCCAGAACTGAAATGAATATTAGTGTGATTTTATCCAGGTAGGTACCAAAACAAAAAATAGTTTATGAACCACCATTTGTCTCCCACTTTGTTTAAAAGGATCCTGGGGAGAACCTCCAGCTTCCATCATTCTTTAAAATGTTTTTTTAAGCCTGCCAAGTTTTTAATTATATCACTGGCCCATTGCAATTTCCAAATTCTTTATAACGCACCCACTTATAAAGTTTAATAGAAGAAATAATTTGGTGGGCTCCTATGTGTCATTGAAATGGAGAGGAATCTATGACACAGATCGAATGCAGGTTGGAGAATTTGGCTTTGTGTGGTTGAACAAGAATCCACTGAACTCTCCAAAGACCAAGAGGCCTATTTACAAGCCCCTTGAGCCACTCGTACGTCAAAAAGGACGCAAAAGTGACGCGAAGGGCTTGTAAATAAGTCCCCAAGAAACTAACATAACCTACCATAAAGTAACGTAACTTAACATAGCATCAAAAAGGAAAAGCTCTCTACCAGTTGCATTTTCCATCTTTATTGTTATTCTTCCCTACATTTCACTCTCTTGGGGAAATAACTAGATGAAAAGACGGGGAGATATGTCACCCAAGGGACCCGGATATGATTGCATTCTCCGCACGCCGGCACACACAATATTGCTTGGGATTCTGACGGCTCTGATAAATGACTATCCGGGGGGAGGGGGGAGGGGGGGGGGGAGAGTTTACAAATCCTTTCGGAAGGAAAAAGGTGTAGCTGTCAGGGTCGATTCCACGCAGAACAAACGCTTTCCTTCACATTTAATTATAATGCCCTCAAAGCACGCAATCAGTCTTCCTTCCTGAGAAGAAGAGTAGCAAATATTACTGTGATTAGCACAAACAATAACCATGAAATGAACAACTGTCAAAAAAGCTGCTGCTCTGCTAGCTAAAATACCATAATAAACACCATTTAGTTACCCATTGACAGTGGCGTAGGGGGAGATGGAGGGGGTGGGAGGCGGTCGGGGGGCAATAGGAGGGGAGTTGCCCCGGGTGCAAAATTCCTTGGGGGCGCAAAATTTTCAAAGAAAATAATAGCAAAGAGGAAGTGCTAACGGCCCAGGCGCTGGCAACCCAAGCTAAGACACTGCCCATTGGCTTACATGGTTGGTCACCTTTTGGTGTGGGTAATTTATGTCAGTTTTTGAAGGTTGAAGTTTACATGATTTGAATGCCAACTTCATTGACTGTGATCTAGGCCTGCCTATCCGCTGTTTGAGTAGGCGGTAAAAGGCGAAGCATATTATAAACATATCACAGAAAGTATCATGAAAGGCCATCTCAAAATACACAACGCCTTTGTAGTGTGATGGGCATCTCTTAAAGATGTCAGTGGGGGTATTTCGAGGTCTGTTGTGAAGTTCTAACATAAGCAGAGTGGCATAAAAGAGTGTTCTGCATTATTCTAGCCCCGTGCCTTGACATAAAATTAGATGTTCCAACAGGCCAGACTCAAGAATACCAGGAGAGCTGAGCCAGTCAGTACATCCTGGAAGCACATAACTTATCTGTGTCTGAAAATATACAGGCACATGTAACAGCCACTTGGGGCAAATAAGTGTGGTGCAGTGAGCCCATTTTGTAGTGTTTAGAGCAAGGTGGCGTACCAGGCTTTGCCCATTATACTGCCACACAATTGGTATATATGTATGTAGTTCCCCAGTGGCAGGCCCTATGATGCTACGGGAAAACAGAACATGCATTTATTTGTTAATCTTGTACAGTGTCTGGTAATAATGGGCAATCTCTGAAGTTTACGGAGAATACAGTCAACTCACTGAACAATATCTACAAGAGCATTGCCACACATTTTAACAAGAGCACACTGACATTTTACCTTTTAACCAATAGAGTGGCTTGCAAAGCGCCAAAACCATACGTTGAAAAGTGTGGAATCACCTTCTTTCGTTTTCTTGACCCTCGAAAGTTGTTCCTTTGGTTTCGCCCTATCTAAGGTTACCTACTGTGCGGTTAAATCTCGTTTGGCATTCTCACCCTTGCTGAATTATCGAGATATATGCATGTGTCATTCTAAGTCGTATTTGTGTAGCATGGACCTTGACAAGATTGGAGTAGCGTGGAATCTGGTGGAATGGCATTGAGTGGCATGGTAGGCTGTGGAGTGGCGTAGAATGGAGAGGAGTATCATGGATTTTCGTAGAGTGGAGTGTTCCCGGGTGTCCTGGAGTGTTGTGGAGTTTTATGGGTTTTTGTGGAGTGTCGTGGAGTGCAGTAGAGTGGTTTATAGGGTCATAGAGTGAAGGGGCATAAAGTGGAGTAGAGTGGCGTGGCATACTGTGTCGTAGTCTGGGTTGGTATCGGGTGGCCTAGTGTAAAGCGGAGTAGAGTGGAGTAGTGTCTCATAGAGTGGAGTGTAGTAGAATGGAGTAGAGTGATGCAGAGTAGAGTAAAGAAACTTGGAGTGGAATGGAGGGAGTTGTGTAAAGCAGAGTAGAGTGGTGTAGCGTGTCGTGGAGTGGCATAGAGTGGAGTATCTTAGAGTGGAGTTTTGTAGAGCAGAGTGTTGTAGAGTAGAGTGTTGCAGATTGGAGTGTTGTGCCATGGGGTGGAGGGTCGTAGAGTGGAAAGGGTAGCATGTAATGGAGTGGATTGAAATGGTTTGGAGTGGCATAGAGTAGAGTAGAGCAGAGTTGAGTAGTGTAGGGTGTCATAGAGTGGAATTGAGCAGTGTAGAATGGAGTGGAGTGCCGTAGAGTGGAGTGTCATAGAGTGGAGTGCCATAGAGTACAGTAGTGTGTTGTGGCATAGAGTGTCATAGAGTGGAGTTGTGTACAGTGGACTAGAGTAGAGCGAAGTGTCGTAGAGTGGAGTATCCTAGAGTATATTGGTGTCGCGTGGAGCATAATAGAATGGAGTGTTGTGAAGTGGAGTGTCTTGGAGTGGAGTGTCATCGAGTAGCATAGAGTGGAGTAGAGCCGAGTGGCATAGCATACAGTAGTCTTGTATAGTGGAGTAGAGTAAAGTGGAGTACAGTGAAGTAGAGTGGAGTGGCATATAGTGTTGTGGAGTTTTGTAGAGTAGCATTGAGTGAGGTGATGTAGAGTGATGTAGAGAGTTGTAGAGTGGATGGGCGTAGAGTGGAGGGTCATGAAGCAGCATAGACTGTCATAGAGTGGAGTGACATAGAGTGCAATACAGTGTTGTAGATTGGAGTATCACTGAGTGTCATGTAGTGGGGTATCGTTGAGTGGAGTGTTGTAGAGTACAAAGGAGTGTCGTAGGGTGGAATGTTTTGGAGTGGCATAGAATGGAGTGAAGTAGAATGCAATGGATAGAATGGAGTGGGATAGAGTGCCATAGAGTGAAGTGCTATCGAAGGGAGTGTTGTACCATAGAGTGAAGTGTTGTAGATCAGTGTAGAGTAGAGTGGCTTAGAATGGAGTAGAGTAGAGTGGCATAGACTGGCATAGAGTTGAGTGGCGTAGCTTGTCATAGAGAGACATACAGTGGCCTAGAGTGGAATGGAGAAAAATGTCATAGAGTGGCAGGTTGTAGAGTGGAATGGAGTGTTGTAGAGTGGAGGTGGCATGGAGTGTTGTAGAGTGGAGGTGGCATGGAGTGGTGTAGAGTGTTGTGGAGTGGCATAGAGAGGAGGTGCATGGAATGGAGAGCATAAAGTAAAGGGTCGTACAGTGGAGGGGTGTAGAGTGGAAGGGCTTAGAGTGTCATGGAGTGGAGTAAAGTGTGATGGAGAGGTGTGGAGTGGACACAGTAGTGTAGAGTGGAGTGGGTGTCATTGAGAGGAGGTCAGTAGCACAGAGTGAAGTGGACTGTCGCAGAGTGGAGTGCCATAGAGTGGAGAGTTATAGAGTGTTGTGGTGTAGAGTGGAGAGGAAGAGGGTGTTGTAGAGTGGAGTGTCATAGAGTGGAGTGTCATAGAATGGAGTGTTGTGGATTGGCGTAGATTAGAGTGGAGTGTCATGGCGTAGAGTAGAGTAAAGTGTTAGAGGTGGGTACATTTTTGTTTAGTATAGTAGAGCGGCATATAGTAAAGTAGAGTGGCATGGAGAGTCTTAGAGTGGCGTAGCGTGGATTGGCATAGAGTGTCGTAGATTGTGGGGGTGTAGAGTGGAGGGTTGTGCAGTGGAGAGGCATATACTGGAGGGGCAAAAAGTGGCGCAGAGTGGAGTGGTATAGAGTGGAGTAGAGATAGAGAACAGTAGAGTGGAGTATTGCAGAGAGGATTATCGTAGAGTGTCATAGACTGGAGTGTCATGGAGTTGAGTACCGTAGAGTGGAGTAGAATGGCATGGAATGCAATGGGATAGAGTGGAGCGGGATAGAGAGTCATAGAGTGGAATGCCGTACAGTAGAGTGTTGTATAGTGGATTGTCATAGCGTAAAGTTGAGTAGAGTGTCCTGGAGCATCCAAGAGTGTGGTGGAATGGCATACAGTGTTGAATTGTGGAGTGATGTAGTGTGGAATACAGTGTCGTAGAGTGGAGGGCGGTAGAAAGGAGGGGCATACAGTGTAATGGCATAGAGTGGAGTGGCGTGGAGTGTCAGTGTGTAGAGTGGACTAAAGTGTTGTACAGTGGAGTAGAGTGGTGTAGAGTGGAGTAGAGCAGAGCAGAACAGAATTGATTGGTTTAGAGTTTCTCGGAGTGTTATAAAGTGTTGCAAGTGTTGTAGATTGGCACACAATGGAGGGGTGTAGAGTGGCATAGAGTGGCAGGGAGTAGCATAGAGTGGTAGGGCATAAAGTGAAGGGTGTAGGGTGGAGGGGCATAGAGTGGAGAAGTGTGGATTGAACTAAAGTGTTGCAGAGTGGTGTAGCGTACATTATCAGCGTATAATGGACTAAACTCACAGAGTGAGTATAGTGGAGTGGCGCAGAGTGGGATAAAGTGGAATAGAGTGGAGTAGCTTAGAGTCTCGTATAGTGAAGTGTCATAGAGTGGAGTTTCATTGAGTGGAGTATTATGGAGTGGTGTAGAGTGGTGTCGAGTTATAGAGTAGAGTGGCACAGAATGGCAAAGAGTGGAGTAGACTGTCATAGAGTGAAATGGCGTATCAGGGAGTGGAGTGGAGTCACATGAAGTGGAGTGACATAGAGTCAAGGGGCGTAAACTTTGGAGTACCATGGAGGGCTGTAGCGTAGAGTGGAGTTAAATGACGTAGAGTGGAGTAGCGTAGAGTTCAGTAGAGTGGAGTAAAGTATCATGGAGTAGATTGGCGTAGTGTGGAGTGTTGTAGAGTGGAGTAAAGTGGCATGGAGTGTGCTAGAGTGAAATGGCATAGAGTTGCATAGAGTTGCATAGAGTGGCATAGAGTGGAGTGTTGTAGAGTGTATTGTCTTAATGTGGAGTGTCGTAGAATGAACTACAGTGACGTTTTATAGAATGTCGTAGAGTGGAGTCGCGTACAGTGGCTTTGAGTGGTGTGGAGAAGTTGGATTCAGGGAGGATTTACATATTTTAATCATTATTACTCAATCCCCATGCCTTTCAGTACCTCCGTACTCCCTCCTTCCTTCCCTCCCTACCTCCCTTGGGCAAAGTCATGAACTCGACCACATGAACCCTATGTTATCAGGGACGTAACGCAGGCCCAGCAGTGCAGCGGGTTCTCACGCTTCAGGCCACCATTTAACTCAAGGCTATAAATATATGTGTGCTATGGGAGTCTTAGGGACCCCCATCACATTCTGCACACGGCGACCTATCATCTTTTGTTCCGTAACGTACAACACTCCCTACTGACATCAGGCAGGCTGAAGACTGCATTTCAAATATGAAGCCCTGGGTTTTCTAATTTTTTTCCCGGCACTCCTCCGACATACCTTTTGCCAACTCTCTCTAAATATGTTCTTCTACAGAAGTAGAGAATTTCTACTAATCTGAATGGTTTTACTACACCGAAACACTCTTTGCCTCGTACACCTTCCAAGATTTCAGCCCACTAGCACCTCTCCATTTTACCTACCTTCCAGCCAAGTTGTGAAACACCTACCTACCGCCTGCTAGCTAACTCACTCACCGGTGATGAAGGCCTCCACCATATGGTAGGTGCTTGATGTATGAATCATTCTCTATACTTATTTACACTAAGGTTAGCTACTGACCAGTCCTCTCATCTATTCTTCTATATGTACTCACCCAAACTGGTGTTATCATTAGGCAAAGATTTTTTGTTCCGTACATTGTTTTTTTAGAAACGAGCCGACTGAGCTTGCGTAGTGCCCACTGCAGAAAATGCAATAGGTGTTCTGGCGTGCAGTCCGTCATTGAGTTCAGCGGTATTCTAAAGCTAATGGCCAGGGGAACTAGAGTGAGTAGGAGCTAAAAATAAGAATGCCATTTTTCAAGGTTTGCATACGAGTGGAAAATCCTGGAAAAATGTATTCAGGTCAGGAGGAAAGGATGGCCAACTCTCCTTGAGCCAGGAAAAAAGGTTCAGAAACAAGGAGAAATTATATCAATGGAGCTTTATTAGAACATCAGAATGTTGAGAGCCCCATTGAAGAAGGCTTATAATGACCAGTATAAGCTCGGAGATCAAAGATTCCTTTCAATTTAGAAAATTCTACCCTTTTTGGGTGGAATGTTCTTTCTAGCCTTACAGTCCTTCTGCCTCGGGCTATATCGGTTGTTAAAGGCCCTCTCCCTCATTATTGGCCCTCACCTGCTTGGACATATAACTCGGGTTCATGGCCTTTAACAACTAGTATAGCCCTCACCAGTGGACTATACGGCTATATTACACACTCACTACGAAGCTAGAAGAGTAATTTAAAGATCAAAAATATATGTTGTATTCGTAAGACCAAAGATCACTGGTGTTAGAACATTGGTTCTCTCAAAGCAGCGATCTAGGCTCTTGAAAGTCACTGGGTCCTTAATGTTCTAAAGGCGTTATAGGTCCATGCCAAATCTATGTGTAAAGATGTGTCGTTTGTACAGCACCACTGCACCAACTTCTCTCCTCAGGATGCGTCTCCCAGTGTATTTCTGACCCTGTTCTCAGTTCCTTTGAAAACTCAGTGCATTTTCTCCTTCATGCCATGTGGCTGGCATGCATCTTGAATGTCTGACTTGATAGGGGACGACAGAGGCCCCACGAGACCCAGGGTGAACAATAATCCTATGTGTTGAGGCAAATGGACCAGGGGACAAAGTGATAGGTTTCATCTTCTCTGGCCACAAATAGAAAGGCTGTTCAATGCCCTCAAGGCAAGTCTTCCAGTTGTCTTCAGTTTTTGTAAGCAACAGTGTCAGATGCCACTACTGGTGTCTGGCACGAACTCGCTTCGTCAGTGAGGCTTAAAAGTCTTTGCCTATATCTGTGTCTAGTCACTAGGACATAACTACAGATATTGAAAATGCCTTTAGGCATTAAATATCATATGTAGAGTGGCGAAGTGGATGAATTCAAATTTTCTCAAAGTAAACTCAGATAAAACTGAAATTCTGCTTTTTGGGTTTTAGTGCTTTTGCAGACTGTGCAGAAGGCTGCATCAAGACCAGTGCTGCAAAAAAATTCCCCACCGGCACTCAATGTCTCCTCATTTGAAACATCTACAATGGCTGCCAGTGCCGGTGGTGAAACGTGTCCAATCCTTGCAAGGACCTCTCTACTTAAACCTTATCATCAATTTAGGTCTTTAAGACATCCAACAATCTCAGGCTGCTTCAAGCTCCAAACACTCTTAAAGCCTGAAAAGGCGGTGATCCTTCTCCCTTTTTATGGCTAAACTATGGAGCTCACTCCCTATTAGTTTACGTTTGGCCCCCTCCGAGTCCATCTTCAAAAAGAAGCTAAAGGCTCTCCTTTTAATGAAGCCTAGTGCTAAGTGCCCCCCTTGCCAACAGTAGTGTTCTGCTTTTCCGCTAGAGACGGGGCCCTTCTTTTGAAGCAGCTGTGCACGCTGCAAATATAATGGATTGATGGATTATGTATTATAAATATAGGGCTTCCTTTCAGATAGCTCTTGATTGACAGTCGTGTAATGAAATTGTTTTTTTTTTCATACTAAAGATGCATTTTTATAAACAATAGCATGCTGTGTGATGTTTTGCCATTTGTTAGTAAAGTTCTCTCACAAGGCAAGACTTCACTCATAGTATTTGAATTGAAACTAGAAATTTGGCACAGTAGAAAAGAGATATTAGCTCAGAAGTAAAAGTTGCAGAGGTGACTCCTTCGCTGAGAATGATTGAGAACGAGCTTTCCTGAAAACTCCTGCCAAGACAGATTAAGGTAAAAAGACTTCCTGTTTCTCTACACCCTTTGAACTGCCCAATTGAGAATGAAAAGAAGGATTTTGTCATGCCAGAATTAATTTAGTATAGTCTAGTTATTTGTTTGCTTCTTTGCCAATTCCGAGCGCCTTTTGTAGAATTAACCAGTGGGGAGATGTTTTGTAAACCGGCACATTATAGAAGCAGTATTGACTGGCTTTTTATATTAAAGGAAAAATAACAAAAACGCTGACGATTGAGCAACTTGTTGAAGGAGAAGATTTTTTCTTTTAACTATATGGCGCCTCTACAGGAGAGCATGGTCACAGTTTGGTCACTCAGCAAACTTATTACAATGACCGAATCTACATTTATATATGGAATTGAATCTACTGTACAAAGCAGTTAGCAATAAGCTTCTGGGGTGGATTTGGAGTTTGGCAGACATTCATCAAAAAGTAGCAGGTGGCTCGCCCACTGTATTTAGGGTGTATTGATGTCTATGCAGTTTAAATATGGCTAACAGGACAAAAAACGCATTTTGGAGGATATCGCCCGCCCGCCAAATTCTTAGCAAGGCCATCGCTTATATTCTTGCCTTACCTCACATAGTATGCCTTAGAGAATGCTCAGCCGTACCTTGCCATACAGAAAGAGCATATGCATTATGGAATTTTTCCCTAAATAATGCTCGGATATGTTATTTCGGTATCGACATTTATATATCTATTCATTTAAGAGTGTTTTGAATACTTTTCTAACTCTTATATGGTGGTGGGTAGTAGAAATTAATCGATTTATGTTTTTTTACACAATCTGCTGCATTGTGTGCTGCATGATTACTTGATAATTGATCAGCTATTATCAACTCTTAAATAGGTGTAGCCTTCTTTTCGATACCGCCGGTTTGCTTTCTTCCTAAAAAATCTTAATCATTTTGCGAATACTGCTCTGTACAGTGGCTTCAGTACCCTGGCGATTGTAATAACTTTGTTCATGAAATGATTGATCAAGTTGAGGTTTCTCTCACATTGTTTCAGGTATAAATTGCCCTCTTCCTTGATCTTCTGATGGGGAAACCCTTCTTTTTTTTAAAATCTGTAGTAAGAGGGGCCATCACCACACTCACATTGATCTGATTAAAGTCCAAGCACTTAGCGGCGGTGACCACTGTAGCAGAAATGCCTTTGACTGACAAATGGGAATCTTGCCATCATTTTTTGCGGAGGACATACAATGGTGGCTGGCAAGGTCCAGAAGGGGTTATCAACAGTGTAGTTACCCAGATACCTGAGGGCGTGTTATGGTATGTGTGAGTCAGAACGTATCAGTGTCTTATTTGGTTCAGTAGGTGCTCCAGTCGTGTGATGCCAGCTATCATTGTACTGGGAGGGTTCATGATACAAGAAAGCATCCTTTGCTAGGGCACTCATGACAACATTGCAAGAATACAAGAAACTTGATAGAAAACATGTTTGTAGCTTTATCATCAGAACCAGTGTACTAAGAATACTAAGGACATGAAAAGGTTCACACAGAGAAAGGTATAACCCTGACTATTTTTGCACCCGATTTAAGCTCTGGTCCACTTTTGATGCAACAAGATTTCTGTGAATACGTGTGCTGTGCCGGATTGATTCACCTTGAGTTCTAGGTGTCTAGTTGCATTGAGGTGGGAGAACATCCCCTCTTAGATGGCAAAGGTGAGAGTGAACTGAAGCATTTCCTTTCTTTAGAATCAACCTCCACTTTACCTAAAATGTCTTGATCCAGAATAGAAAGGCCACCCCTAATTGGAGAATTTACAATATTGCCATTTGCCATCTCCTTATGAATCAGGCACATGGTTTATTCCATACCCTTGACTATCATTGGAAGGGACTTCATCTCTGAGAACGAGCAGCTCCTCTTGCTCGCGCTGTCAATTGACTGGCCACTGCCCAGGGCCGAGAGAGGCTCGAGGAGATCACCTGCAGCAATGTCAGAGAAATAGGCTGGCAGCCTGCCAGCTTTCCTGCCACCTGCTAACGATGAGTTTGGGCCTTGTTTGGAAGACTGTCCACCTGGTTGCAACAGGACAGCTCAATAAATGGGGAAGCACGACTTTCCGACATTTGTATGTCACAGCACTGGAAGAAAGCCATAGATGTAACTTATTATGTGCAAAATACTTACCTTCATCCCGCTGGTGTTATTCCACAGTGGTGGCTGTCAGCATAGAAGATGCATGCAGAGAGAATCCATAAACTAAGAACTGAAGAGAGTTCTTCAAAATCCCTCAAATCTGAATTCCTGTGAAGAGAATCATTACAAATATTGAAGACATGATATTTAGACTTCAGGCAAGGTGAGAATGTCATCACTCAGAGCCTATGTGGAAATATTACTCTGTTTTCATGGAATTCACCACAAATGTAGATGGCCTTGTTGGTCTAGAAGCCATTCATGTGCATGAACATGAGCCTGACCTCCAGGATTCAGCATCTTCCTACTCCTAAGTCAGAATGAAGAATTCTTCACCAGAATCAGGAGCACATACTCCGTCAATGCGCCAGTCGGACCAGCACAGACTTGGTCTCCTCATCTACCCCTTGTTCCTCAACTGTTTCCCTATTGCTGATGAGCGGTTAGGGAAGAGCATAAAAGTGAACATTCTTCTTAGACTCATTTTTACCTTCTGTTCCTACCACCCTGAGAGCAGGATTACAACTAGCAGTGACAGGGTACCAACAGACAATCAGGATACCCCTGACAACCCTCATTTAGAGTTCATTCCAAAGCATTTGGATTTATTTTAGCTCAGATGACAATCATTTAGAGTTCAGAAAACAAAATTGAAGTGAAGCTCTTTCATTCTTAAAGAAATTACATAGCATGAAATTACTTTAAACAGGTCAGCATCTCTCCCGGTGTATTTGTGTACCTCAGCAGTATTGCACCTCATGATGCCTTCTCCATTGCCTCTCAAAGTCTCCTTTTGAGAGTCCTTCTTAGAATATATTTTTGCGCCTTCACATGGGCTTTTTAAAGGGTTGTTATCTGTATTACAAAGCGCACTAGAACCAGCAATGTTATCCTGGCACTGAGCAAGTGTGTTTGCCTAGCCCTTCCTATGATAGGTTTGTTATTTGAAAAGTCAGGTCTTCAGATTCTTCCAAGGAATAAGGTGCCACGCTGACTGCTGGTGTTCTGTCCTTTTAGAAGGAGCCGATCGAGCGGCGAGCAGGTCCCAGATGCCAATATGGTGCAGGCTCCTGATGAGGATGGGGTGTAAGACTGAAACCTCGGTGCCTCACAGTCTCCCTCCATCCCTCAGTGGCAAAATGTGTGTGTTTCGGTTTCTTTGGCTTAATTTGTATTTCAGTGTCTCTCATGTTCCGTTGTTGTCACCTCAGTCTGTCTCACATTGCACACAGCGCCTCGGAGCCTCTCTGCAGCTCTCTCGCTCTGTACGGAAATGTCGAGAATGCTTTTAAATCCATTCCCCCCTCAGGGATGAGTGTGCTTTTTCTGTCACTGTTACCCAGGTAACACCAGAAATGTTTAATTATGAAACACTGCTGCTGAGACTTTTTTTTTGTTCTTTTCTCACTTTCAGCCTCTCAACCTAAGAAAATATATAAAATGTCTTTAGTGCTTTAGAATCCAAGTCACTTGGCTGGAGCCCTTAATCCCAGAATGTTTTCCATCACACAGTAGGAGAAGGGGCTGTCACTTATTTGTGGGTGGAAGGTGCAAGTTTTAAATTGGTAGAAAATACTTTAAATGTACAACAAATTGTCACAGGCAGAGGCCCGTTCGTCCATAGGAAAATCGTGAGTGTACCCGCTGGTTAGGGCAGGGCCGGCTCTAGGCTCATGGTGGCCCTGTGCAGGGAGCGTAGGTGGGGGCCCCGGAAGAGGGGGTCCGGACGGGGCGGAGCTCAGGAAGGTGTTTTACTAATAATACATCCAGAAAAGTCACTAGATGATTGACCAGTACCTGTGCGGCTGCTCCTACCCTTCCGAATTAGTCTCAGAACGATACAATTTAGGAGGAGGAGGGCATTGTGACACACGACCTGAGGGACTGGGCGCACAAAAAAATGCTTATGGAAGGAAATTTCTGAACCGAAGAAAGAGCTCTCTAAAGTCCTGTACACTCCCATAGACCACAGATTGGACATTCACTGTTCTCTTGTGTTATTACAAAAAATGGAGACATGCGACTCTCATATTTGCAAGGAAAAATAAAGTAGGGAAACTCGAGTTCACACACTACTGAACGCGCACTCTTAAGTGCATCAGCAGTGCACTGTGAATCGGAGCGTTTCACAGGCCTGTCACAGATAAGAAATGCTATCAAAACGAAATCCTACAAAACAATATACTACTGGCCGGCAGCAACTCATACCTGGACAACGTTGGGACGGCCTGCTATTATATATAGTTTGATGTGATTGCTAGACTGCAGTGACCTTAGTGGTACTTCTGTTTCTTCAAGCTGGTGATGTCTGGACAAGAATGATGTCTGTTTTTTTTGTCTAAAACCTTTTAATAAAACATTTTTATTTTCCTCCAGTTTGCAGTTTGGCCTTTTTATTGTCTATCTTAATACAGAACCATTAGTTGGGGTGACACAAGGAACAGTCTTACTCTCTTCTCAAAAGCAATTCAGGCACCTCACACATACACACGTGAACATGCATATTGAGATGGAGTTTCCCAGCGTATGCCTGGCAGTTTACATGCTGCTCTATGGTGCTGAAAAGGGGGGTGGTGATGAACAGAGTGTCTGAATTAAGCAGACCACTCTTACCCAGTCCAAAGATCAGGGCTTGATCCATCACCGTTATTTATCTCACTGCCCCATCCCAGCTCAGAACCTGGCTATATGCAAATTAGTCTGTCCCTGGCCCAGTGCATCATGGGAACAGGGCAGACCAAACTACCAAGCCAATTCTTCACCAGAAAGGAGACAAGCTACAAGCTACTTGTTGTAAATGCTCTATGGTGCTGGCACATAACTCACTAATCTCACCATTATATGGCAGGAACCCTCATTTTTGTGACCAACAGGTAACTGAAGGACCTATTGCAACAACAGCAGAAACGCGGTGGTCAAAAACATTCAAATCTATCACCTGCGTGTTATACGCTGTGCTGGGGAGCAGGCACATAAACCCTCCATGCTAGTTTATGGTGAAACCTGCTATTCATCTGCATACACCCCTCCAGGATTTAGAACGCACCAGAGTGGTTGGGGGTATCTATGCTAATAAGACGGTATTGCTACCCAAAGGAACCCTTTTAGCAACCTTAGAGTAATGACAGATTGAGAAAAAACACATTAAGGTTCTAAACCCTTGTCTTGCAGGTTACATGTAACTCCTTGATGGAGCTTCATAGATCACTGCAATATTCAAAGGATTGGAATTTATGAACTCCAAGTACAAAAGCATCTCAGTGTTAAAAGAAAGTTACACACTTCCCTAGAAATATAAAATACAAGTACATGATCTGCAGGCTTCACAACCTGATTTGCAGTAGGCATGTTAAACGTATAAGCTACTATGACTCAGAACTGCACGAGACAAAACACATATCTCTTCAGCAAGTGCATTAACCACCAGAGTTATTTTACTGTTATTAGCCCTGGAAAATCGCTGGGCACACAAGATCTCTGCAGGCTCAGGTGCCCCAACCCATAAAGTATTTTTCTAAACATGGCCTCTTTGTTATTCACAGAGAACAGGTGTGCAGTCACATGACATTTCCACCGCCAGACCTTGAACCCCAATTTATGGCTTCCCAGACCCGGAGTAAATGTTTTCCATTTCCGGCACTGCCCAACACCCCCCATTTCCACATTATGAGAAAAGTTTCACCAGACTGCAAGACACCTTTCTCTCTCATCTAATCAAACTAGTCACCCTAGAAAGAGAGTCTATGCAGAATATGTATTTGCAAGTTTACCTCTTGGACAGTTTTTTTTTAATAGAATGGCCTTGCACAATAATAAGTGTTTATTATTCCAACAACGGAAGATGAGAGTTTGACAGGATCATGCCTAACAAGTTACATTGCACAAATCCGTTTTTTAGGCACAGCAAGATTAAGTGATTTGTCCAGAACCACAGGATACTAGGCCGATGCAGAGACTCGCACCTAGTTCCCTAGCCCCAAATTCTGCAGCTGTGGCCTAACACATTCTCTGCTTGCGTTGTTGGATGCCTGGTCAGTCATGCCTCTGATGGATGCTAGTTTGCATGGATCACACCCATGCCACTTACTGAAGAGCATCAGCTAGGTGTCACAAATCACTGCACAAGTATCTGCATAAATGGCAGGACAGGCGTGGTGCCTGCACACGCAACCAATACACCAGATACGCATTTGTAAACAGGATTTGAACTTCAGCCTGTAGATCTAACCTGCCACTTTACTGGCACAAAATGGTCATCTTTCATTGCGGCCCCATTTCTAGTGCAGTCCATTAAACATTGGGCTAAGATACAGGGCAGGAGGGAAATAATTAGAGCTGAAGCTCCTTTTGCCCAGTTGGTGTTGTGCCTGCCATCCATTCTTTACTCTTACTTCCGTATCCCTTGCCCTCCACTCGCCTACATTCTCTCTCCTTTCATGTCTCCTGCCATTCTCTCCATCTCGGGAGGTCTTGCCTTCCCTCCTCCTTCCTGTCTCCCTTTGAGAACTTCCTCCTCTCTCAGAAGCGCTTCTTTCCCCCCACGCAAAAGTTTCCGGGTGTTCTGCTCGCCCCCTATCTTTCTTGCCACCTGCTCCCCTTTCTCCCTCATCCCTTTCACACCTCCACTATCAGCGCCTAAAGTGACCCACAAGATGAAAGGCAGCGTTTTAAAAAACATCTAACTAAAGAAACACTCTATCTGATGTATTCTTCGGCTTCCCACCCTTTGAGACTGGGGATGGGATGAGGACTGCCGCCTCACGGCCAGATCTGCCGAGCGGGGACCCTGGTTTGAGCCTCAGCGTCCTGTGGTTCTGCGCAAATCAGTTTATCTCCCCGTGTCAATAAAAAAGAATGTGTCCTTGTGTAACCTAACTGGACTGGTGCTCATCATGTAAAGCGCTCCACTACCTGAAGGGTCTACCTCGCGCTATATAAAAAGACTCTCTCCAGGACCCTACCGTGGTGTCGCTGCCCGCTGGGCTGGGGAGATGGCGGTTCGGCTGGAGCTGCGGGCGGGTTGCTGCCTCTTTCTTGTTGTTACCTCAGTACCTCTTCATTACCTCTTCCGCTAGGGAGGGACACGAGCAGGCGGGGGCAGCATAGCGCAGCACCTGTACCGCCGTGCCCCGCATGCCTGCATCCTGTTCCTGCTGGGCAGCTTCTTCAGATATGTCTCACGCGGGCTGCAGGGCCCCCATGCTGCAGTCAACTCATGATGAAAGACGTGCCACTTATAGAGAAAGCGAAGTACCGGGACTACAGCGTTGCCCTTCCCCTGGCACTGCAATTTAGGCGCGAGGGCTGGCCAAACATTGTTCCCAGGGGCCGTCATTGGTAGTGCTTTCGCGCGCTACAAGATTGACGGCCCTGGGACAGTCACGGGACCCACAAACGCGGTACGTACTACGTCGTGCACCGTACGTGCACTGCAGGCAGTGTTTACAACTTAGTAGATGTTCTGCTTGCATTTCACGAGGTTTCATGTCGGCTCGTCCGTCGGTCGTCGTGGCGGCCCCTGGGGTTTGGCGGCCCTGTGCAGGTGCACAGTTTGCACATGCCTAGGGCCGGCCCTGGTTAGGGCCTCTGAAGGCTGGCAGCCTGGAAGGATGCATGCAATTGAGTCTGTCCCAGCCCTGGCGTCCTTTCAGAGTCCACGCTACGGCCTGTTGGGACAGCACACAGTTCGTCCACGAGCCACTCCCGTGCGGATGACAGGCATGCTACTGGCCTAAACCAGCACAAGATAATTATACAAAGAATAAAGGCGACAGAGGGGGCACACATTACCCAGAGGAAAACCACGGAGCAGAATGCGCAGTACCGCTCGAATATTCAAAGTGGCCAATGGCCAATGATTATCTGGAGTGCAAATGCAGCTTGATGCCCGGGCAGAACCAAAGGGGGTGCAATTTACAAGGGTCTGCTCTGAGGGTACAGAAGGGGTTGCAAACTCGCGGGCACAGCTCAGAGTTCTTGCCTGACCTCGGCACAGCCCAACCTAGGATTAGAAATGTCTGTGTTCGGTGTGTGTACTGGGAATGGAATGTGTAGGTTTGGGTAGTGGAATGTTTGGGGAGTTCAGCTGGTGCTGGCTCTTATTAAGGTAGCAGTGCTACTCTTGCGCTCCCTACTGTATCTCTATCCTGAGGAATAAGTCCGTTATACCCGACAGTCTTGATTTTGGTAGGCCCTTGCAGCGCCACATCATTGTAATGCGCACCTGGGTTGTGTGCACTTACCACAGCGTTATTTCCATCGCTTGCTGAAAACCCGCAACATCCCCATGTTGTGTGGAGCAAGTCAGTGGGCATTTTGGGAAGTCAAGCACAGTGCTCCACCCGTTATCAGCAGGGGGTCCAGTCTGACTTGTTCATTGTTAGGAGCACTGTCTTAAAGAACAAGCATTGGCATAGGCAATAGGTCTCGCCTTTGGGACCTTATAAGTATTTAGTTATGCAGCACAATATCCTTGGTCCCAAAGGCGAGACTTATTGGCTATACCAATGCTTGTTTAATTTAGGCAGGGAGCCACATTAAACAGTGCATTCATTCATATCTCTTGTTTTATGTACACAGGCGATTCAGGGATTTTCCCAGAATCATAAGATGTTGTGACAAAACTCAGACTCATGGGGCCTTGATTTGCTCAGACTCACAGGATGTTGAGCTGATGCTCAGACTTGAACCTGAGACCCTATGCAATTTTAGAGCGCTTGGTGCTTTGAGCTGAATTGAGCCACCCGGCCTCTACAATGTTATGGATATGTCACGGCTTCCCCTGTGGTTTCTTACTGGTGGTTGTTGCTGGTTTTATGTTTCAGAAAAGGGGGTGGTGATGAACAGAGTGTCTGAATTAAGCAGACCACTCTTACCCAGTTCAAAGATCAGGGCTTGATCCATCACCGTTATTTATCTCACTGCCCCATCCCAGCTCAGAACCTGGCTATATGCAAATCAGTCTGTCCCTGGCCCAGTGCATCATGGGAACAGGGCAGACTAAACTACCAAGCCAATTCTTCACCAGAAAGGAGACAAGCTACCGGGGACCGGTTTCTGGCATTTCAGCCGTCTTCGGCCCGGCTTGCTTGAATCCTGATGGAGCAGTGAGAAAGGGACTCATGTCTGAGTATACCCTGCCACACCTATAGTGGCCAAAAACGATTCAGAAAAGGGGGTGGTGATGAACAGAGTGTCTGAAATAAGCAGACCACTCTTACCCAGTCCAAAGATCAGGGCTTGACCCATCACCGTTATTTATCTCACTGCCCCATCCCAGCTCAGAACCTGGCTATATGCAAATCAGTCTGTCCCTGGCCCAGTGCATCATGGGAACAGGGCAGACTAAACTACCAAGCCAATTCTTCACCAGAAAGGAGACAAGCTACCGGGGACCGGTTTCTGGCATTTCAGCCGTCTTCGGCCCGGCTTGCTTGAATCCTGATGGAGCAGTGAGAAAGGGACTCATGTCTGAGTATACCCTGCCACACCTATAGTGGCCAAAAACGATTCAGAAAAGGGAGTGGTGATGAACAGAGTGTCTGAATTAAGCAGACCACTCTTACCCAGTCCAAAGATCAGGGCTTGATCCATCACCATTATTTATCTCACTGCCCCATCCCAGCTCAGAACCTGGCTATATGCAAATCAGTCTGTCCCTGGCCCAGTGCATCATGGGAACAGGGCAGACTAAACTACCAAGCCAATTCTTCACCAGAAAGGAGACCCTTGCTCATTGCACCATCAGGATTCAAGCAAACCGGGCCGAAGACGGCTGTAATGCCAGAAACCGGTCCCCGGGAGCTTGTTTCCTTCCCAGTGTAAGAATTGGCTTTTGTAGTTTGGTTTGCCCTGTTCCCATCATGCACTGGGACAGGAACAGACTAATTTGCATACAGCCAGGTTCTGAAACTGGGATGGTGCAGTGAGCTAAAAAACGGTGTTGGATCTAGCCCTGATCTCTTGACTGGGTGAGAGCTTTCTGCTTAATTCAGAGACTCTGTCCCTCACCACCCCTTGTTGTATATATTTTTGTCCACCCTAGGCGTGGAAGGGTATTCTCAGATGTGAGACCCTTGCTCATTGCACCATCAGGATTCAAGCAAACCGGGCCGAAGACGGCTGTAATGCCAGAAACCGGTCCCCGGGAGCTTGTTTCCTTCCCAGTGTAAGAATTGGCTTTTGTAGTTTGGTTTGCCCTGTTCCCATCATGCACTGGGACAGGAACAGACTAATTTGCATACAGCCAGGTTCTGAAACTGGGATGGTGCAGTGAGCTAAAAAACGGTGTTGGATCTAGCCCTGATCTCTTGACTGGGTGAGAGCTTTCTGCTTAATTCAGAGACTCTGTCCCTCACCACCCCTTGTTGTATATATATATATATTTTTGTACACCCTAAGCGTGGAAGGGTATTCTCAGATGTGAGACCCTTGCTCATTGCACCATCAGGATTCAAGCAAACCGGGCCGAAGACGGCTGTAATGCCAGAAACCGGTCCCCGGGAGCTTGTTTCCTTCCCAGTGTAAGAATTGGCTTTTGTAGTTTGGTTTGCCCTGTTCCCATCATGCACTGGGACAGGAACAGACTAATTTGCATACAGCCAGGTTCTGAAACTGGGATGGTGCAGTGAGCTAAAAAACGGTGCTGGATCTAGCCCTGATCTCTTGACTGGGTGAGAGCTTTCTGCTTAATTCAGAGACTCTGTCCCTCACCACCCCTTGTTGTATATATTTTTGTCCACCCTAAGCGTGGAAGGGTATTCTCAGATGTGAGACCCTTGCTCATTGCACCATCAGGATTCAAGCAAACCGGGCCGAAGACGGCTGTAATGCCAGAAACCGGTCCCCGGGAGCTTGTTTCCTTCCCAGTGTAAGAATTGGCTTTTGTAGTTTGGTTTGCCCTGTTCCCATCATGCACTGGGACAGGAACAGACTAATTTGCATACAGCCAGGTTCTGAAACTGGGATGGTGCAGTGAGCTAAAAAACGGTGTTGGATCTAGCCCTGATCTCTTGACTGGGTGAGAGCTTTCTGCTTAATTCAGAGACTCTGTCCCTCACCACCCCTTGTTGTAAATATTTTTGTCCACCCTAAGCATGGAAGGGTATTCTCAGATGTGAGACCCTTGCTCATTGCACCATCAGGATTCAAGCAAACCGGGCCGAAGACGGCTGTAATGCCAGAAACCGGTCCCCGGGAGCTTGTTTCCTTCCCAGTGTAAGAATTGGCTTTTGTAGTTTGGTTTGCCCTGTTCCCATCATGCACTGGGACAGGAACAGACTAATTTGCATACAGCCAGGTTCTGAAACTGGGATGGTGCAGTGAGCTAAAAAACGGTGTTGGATCTAGCCCTGATCTCTTGACTGGGTGAGAGCTTTCTGCTTAATTTAGAGACTCTGTCCCTCACCACCCCTTGTTGTAAATATTTTTGTCCACCCTAAGCGTGGAAGGGTATTCTCAGATGTGAGACCCTTGCTCATTGCACCATCAGGATTCAAGCAAACCGGGCCGAAGACGGCTTTAATGCCAGAAACCGGTCCCCGGGAGCTTGTTTCCTTCCCAGTGTAAGAATTGGCTTTTGTAGTTTGGTTTGCCCTGTTCCCATCATGCACTGGGACAGGAACAGACTAATTTGCATACAGCCAGGTTCTGAAACTGGGATGGTGCAGTGAGCTAAAAAACGGTGTTGGATCTAGCCCTGATCTCTTGACTGGGTGAGAGCTTTCTGCTTAATTCAGAGACTCTGTCCATCACCACCCCTTGTTGTAAATATTTTTGTCCACCCTAAGCGTGGAAGGGTATTCTCAGATGTGAGACCCTTGCTCATTGCACCATCAGGATTCAAGCAAACCGGGCCGAAGACGGCTGTAATGCCAGAAACCGGTCCCCGGGAGCTTGTTTCCTTCCCAGTGTAAGAATTGGCTTTTGTAGTTTGGTTTGCCCTGTTCCCATCATGCACTGGGACAGGAACAGACTAATTTGCATACAGCCAGGTTCTGAAACTGGGATGGTGCAGTGAGCTAAAAAACGGTGTTGGATCTAGCCCTGATCTCTTGACTGGGTGAGAGCTTTCTGCTTAATTCAGAGACTCTGTCCCTCACCACCCCTTGTTGTAAATATTTTTGTCCACCCTAAACGTGGAAGGGTATTCTCAGATGTGAGACCCTTGCTCATTGCACCATCAGGATTCAAGCAAACCGGGCCGAAGACTGCTGTAATGCCAGAAACCGGTCCCCGGGAGCTTGTTTCCTTCCCAGTGTAAGAATTGGCTTTTGTAGTTTGGTTTGCCCTGTTCCCATCATGCACTGGGACAGGAACAGACTAATTTGCATACAGCCAGGTTCTGAAACTGGGATGGTGCAGTGAGCTAAAAAACGGTGTTGGATCTAGCCCTGATCTCTTGACTGGGTGAGAGCTTTCTGCTTAATTCAGAGACTCTGTCCCTCACCCCCCCTTGTTGTAAATATGCTGGTTTTATGTTGGCATGGGGAGAAGATTAAGTGACTTTTTTTGTTGCAGTTTTGCCTAGTGCGAACTATTAGAGCGCTTTTCACGAGCACCTGTTACTTTTACAAGCACACGTTCTTCCCTGGTGTTTATCACTTCAGCCGAGGTTTGTTTTAGCTTCAAATCCCTGTACTGGGGCTTACCCATGACTTGTGGGCAGCGGAGAAGATGTGTTCATTCTGTAGGCATAAGGTACAGCTCCCGGTGAGTTTAAAAGATGTCTGGCAAAGCTTGAGTGGATTAGCAAAACATTGCTTATCCGCGATTCATTGTCGAACCACGAAAGCGTGAAAGACGTGCTCGTGAGAGTCATGCATTCATCTCGAGGAAAACACACTTACATCGTACCTTGCTAAGCACACGTCTCCAAGGACACAGACTTGAGCATTAAATGGCGGCACGCAAATTAGGAAATTAATACACTGCAAGAACTCCCCCCACATCACAAACAAACAGATGCCAGCATCCAGGCAAACACACAGCCCCCTCCGCAATTACTTGATAAATTAGTGATTAATACACCACCATCCGCCTGGCTAGCCAGTTATGATTCATCTGCATCAATATTTGTGTATCTATTAATTAAACGCACAGACTTTCCTCACAGTTGGACACTGAACGGCCAGCTCTAAAGATTCATTCTGCTGCAGAGGGAAACCTGAGAAGGGCAGAATCCGCACCCCGGCTATCTACCAGCCCAAAATATGTTACCAATACTACTGCTGTAAGATAAATGAAGGCGGCAGCCAGGCAGCGGTTCACAGTTCCTCCAGCAGACATTGAACCGTGTTCAAATGAAACAAGAGCAGCGTTTCACACCCCTGAAAGTGAAGCGAATGAGCTACGTTAAAAATATGCAAGAGGCTCAAAGGGTCAGTGGCGCGATTCCCTTGCGGGAGCGAGCTTTAAACTACCTGTTTGTTAATTGCAAACAGATGTTTTAAAAGCTCGCTCCCGCAAGGGAATCACCAAACGTGCACGTGTTGCCATTCAAAGCAATGCAACGCGTGCACGTTTTCGCCTGCAAGTCCGAATCAATAGCTAAAGTTCTTTTCCTAAGCAGCGCATGCAGACCTAAAAACGGTGATCGGCACACATTGTATTTCTCTTTTCACGAGTCAATAGGTATGAATATTTTGGTGACAGGCACACCACTTTGACTGTATTTGAGCACTACAGTCTGTCGCATTACCTGCAACAGGCACACCCATTCTATATTATTGTGTTTTTTTAAATCAATTACATGAACATCGATTGTATTCTGTTATTGCCATTCCTCTTATTTTCATATTGATGAGTCAGGAGTGCTGCCTATTTCATCTCGAGGTACTGTATTTTCTGACTGTGTAGAATTTATGTACATCTTTATTTTTCATTATCTTCCAGATAAGTTGTTATGGTTGTCATTTGTTGGCACCATGTCAAACATAGTCCCCCCACCATCATCTATGCAGGTGCCAGGTCCATTCATGGACTGTGAAAGATGTTCCTGGCTTATGTTGAGGTGATGGAAGAGGATCAATGCATGCCCCAGGGGAAATTGTGTGTTTTTAAAAACATTGTTTGAGTGCCAATTGCTTGAATGAATTAAGAAATCTTCCTGTATTGCTGCACCTATTGATGATTTGAAATAGGCTGTTAAGCAAACGTAGAAAAGGTATGGAAAGCAAGTCAATACAGTCATGGTAATTCTACTCCAGAAAGCAAGGCGAGTGGGGCAGTATAAATAAATATGCCTGTTCTCTAACCCTGGGCGGAGTTCACAGAGTTGCACTACGTGGAACTCCGCGAAGTGCAAAACAAACTCTGACGCACTACGCAGAGCTCCCCAAGCGGCGGAGTGCAATAGAAAAATGCCTTTCGCGTTGATTGCACAGTGCCGGATGCTTCTCCGCACTGTGCAATCATTGCAAACAGCACCACGCACAGCACAAGTGGTCCCTGCTTTCCTTTTCTGCAGCTCAAGTAGATTTTTACTCGAGCGGCAGCTTTCTCAACGTGAACGGGCAGTTTCTCAATGCGCGCTGGCGCGAGCATACGCAACCACTCGCAATGAGAAACCTGATCCCCCTGCATTGAGAAAGCTCGCCGGGATGTTGATTTTCCACGCTTGCTCTCTCCAACTTGATGTTGATGATCGCAAATGAGGAAAAATCTCACCAGGAGGTTGATTTTCCTCGCTCACGATCGCCAACTTGATGTTGACAAACTCAAGCGAGGAAAAAAACTTGTGGAGTTTTTCGGAACTCCGAGTAACGTGGAGTACAGAAAACTCATCAAACTCCATGAGCAGATCGGAGCGGAGTTCACCACCCAGGGTTACTCTTCTCTCAGACCTCTAGCCTCGATGAACACATAAATTATGATCAGGTTCACCATGACCAAATTTTCAGGCAAACCAACAGTAAGACAGTCAATGAGCCTTGTGGTGGATTCTGATTTAACAATTGATTTTGGAAAAGGAGTTGATCAATCCAAATGTTTTGTTAAAGAAATTAGTGGTGATGGTGATTCCTGTGCAAATACTGCCAACAGGAAGTATGAAAGTGAAAGGTTTAAAAAAGGTTCTGAAGCTAAAGAGAACAAGACAATGGAGAGGGCAAAGTATAATGCTCCTTGCAACTGCAGTGGGAGTGCTTCACATGGGGGAAGCTTTAAAAGGCGCCCTGCAGTAGATACATTTTGCATAAAGTATAACAAAAGTTATTTTTAGACGTTTGCGTAAGAGTAGTAAGAAAGTAAATCTTGTATTGGAAAAGGGGGTGGGAAGCGAGTCCCATTTGTTGTATCATAATATGGCTCTCACAGTGTCTGACAAAATGAATAGGAGGAAATGTTCGCTGAAAGGGATTTTTAATATTGGTGGTAAGGATGTTTCCCTCATGATTGATTTGTGTACATGGTATACCGTCTCAGGGAAGTCTGGTGGGCAAGCTATGGAAAGATCAGATTTTGCATATCCCAGATGTGCGCCCTAGAAGGCATAGCAGTTCATAGAATTAATCTATTGGGTACTTTTGTTTGAAAAAAAGCTGTCAAGTTAGAGGTACCAGAGAAAAGGTTTATGTGGAAAATAAGGGAGAAGCATATCTTGTTGGCCTCTGATAAGCGTGGCTCAAATCCACCCGAGTGACTTACAGCACTCACCTATAATTACCGTATAGGAAGTCAGCCGGACAGTGGAGAAGTATAAACAAAAGTCTTTATTAGGCCAAATAACATTCATATGAGAGGGCCCTGTCCGACCTCACTCCTAGGAGTGCGAACGAGAGGACTGACTCTCTGCATCACAGCAATACATTATAATGCAATACAGTAAATGGGGTACGCCCCTAATGGAAAGTTACCGAGTCTCGGGACAGTGGACAATGCTCTCATACAGCAGGCATCTGCACCTGCAAGGGATACATTATTATCTCTGTTCAAGGCCATGGAGCTAGGCTTCGGCGCCTCTGGGCATGAGAACATTGCAGATAGCGGAACTTGTTACTTTCGGCCACAGTAAGCCGAGAAACGAAAACTGCTGTCTTAGTATATTTCTGTATTCCTGCGGGAGGGGCATGAGTGAGCAGAACCCGCAGGCACAGAGAGTTACACAAAATGGTGGCACACAGGCTAAGCTAAGAAACTAATATGATCACGCATACATTAGAATATAAGCAGTAAGTAAAAATATGAATTCAACATAGGTGCGTTTACGTAAATGCGTTAGTTAGTCATATGATGCTAACTCACACGTCATCATAGGGTAATTAGAGCATCGAAAAGTGAATTCTATCAGACCCTCCTTTTAGCATCATTGGCTAACTATAGCCTCATTTATTTGCCAAAGGTAGTGCCGACATCCATTCTAGGGGCAGGACTGTACTACCTCAGTCTAGAACATCTTCTGCAATAAACATTAAGAAACTTGCGTCAGCAGGAATTTCAGTAATCATAGAAGTGGCATATTGACCATGTAACTTCTTTTTCGGACGTATATTTGCGGCACACATTGAACAACATGGAGGAAGGCAATATATGCAAAGGCAGCATGACAGAATTACACTCACCACTCCAACCAAACCCATCAGTATTTTCCAACCCCAGGAAGAAAAGGCACCCCAGAGCCACCCTTGGAGAGACCATGTCCCATTATCTTGGTGCAATTCAGTCGCCAATCTATGCAATTTTTGCACTGCCAAGTTAACAGTCGGGGCGGAGTCAGGGATATAAACACAGCAAGAGGTCCCGATGACGCGGCAGGCCCCGCCCCTATCAGCTAGTATGACGTCAAGGACCATCCTATTCTGGATCGTAAATAATCTCATAGCCTGAACCTCAACAGAGATGTTAGTCGTAATGTCAGCCTCAACCAGAACCACCTTTTCCATTACCCTGGAGAGTCGTCTGATAGCTCTACTGTTGAATATAGGACCCCAGAAAGGAAGCAGACCCATAGAAAAATCAGTCCACTGCTGATACGAGGTATCTGTCTGATCAACGTCCTCTACCTGAAGGTCCCTCCTTTTACGCTGCCCCTGCGGCTGCTCCTGAGGACTGGGGAATCGTCGATGAGTTCTGTGGTAATCAGAGGGAGCCACATACACGGGAGGAATCAGATAAGCCAGGTAGCACACCCCACCCCAACCCTCGGGCAACCATAAGTACCCATTTTCACCGCAAACAAAATAGACACTGGGTGGGGCAATCAAGGAAGGGCTAACGGGCAGGCGTATTGAAGCAGTCACATTACAAGAGCTATTTCCAACCTTGATGGGACCCCTTCCCTCTATACAGAAAAATGGAGGAGGACCCACCACAGCCAGGGGTATCAAAGACTTGGAACTGTCGTTACTCTTAGGGGGATGCCTATAAGACAAAGTGGCGTTCAATTTCATGAAACTATCCCTTAGTCGATCAGTATCATTAGGTGTCAAGAAGCGACCCAACTTTTTCTCACATGTCTGTATAAAAGTCTGGTCAAAACGTCCGTCAGTGTATATTCGTCCAAGGGAAGCTGAAGGCAAGGGGCGCACTCGCATTGTCATTGTCCACCCCCTATTCTGCAGGCGTGGGGTCAAGGAATCTGGCTGCTGGAAGTATTTAACAAGACCTATAAGAGTATACCACCCCACACAGCTATTCACTGGCGTTAAAGGGAGAGCGAGGAACCTATCTTTTTTATAGGCAGCAGAAGGCAAAAGCCCACATACCCAGCAATCTGTCATGTTGGTAGTGGCATGTGCGTGATGCAGAGTTTTAATAAAAACATTATCCCTATAATTCTTACGTATCATTCTCTCACCATATTCAACAGTTAACATTTTATGTTCCGGAACAGCAGTAGGTGTGGGTGCAAATGTATGAACGGGATAATATTTATCTACGAAAAACAGTATTCCAAGAGTCACCAGAAAGGCAATTAAAACAATTACTATCACCACTATTTTTCCCTTTCGGGGAAGGGCCAACCAGGGGGAATCGGGCTCACGTCTCGGGGGAGCTGCAAAAGGCTGCTCCTCATCAGGGATGGGCCGCCCAAAGGGATACATTTCCAATAATCGTTCAAAAATATCAAAAATCAAAGAAAAAATAAAAATCACACTGTTACTAAAAAAATAGTTGCAGACAATCCTCCACCGGCCAGAGGGGTTCTTCAACCCTTAAAAAGGGATCTTCTCCCTGTGTCCTTCAAAGCCTCACAGGCAGGCTTTTACCGTTCATACCTACTCCAACGTCGCTGGTCAACACTTTGAAATAAGGGAAGCACTTAATTTGGGCCCGCACCACTCTATAGTCTCAAAGAACACAATCTTCGGCTAAACACCAGGGCTCTTACAAGTCCATCCCTACCACTAAATCTTCTTTTTCAGAATGTCCACTAAGCCCTTCTTCCAGTATTTAGTCCATCATATTCCAGCACTGCACTTATTTCTTTTGGGGCCTCAAATTATAGCGAGTGCTCCCTGGCACTTCGGGGTCGGAGAACAAAGCAGGTGTCTCCGTGGCAGATGCTGAACTTTCCGGTATCTCTTTGCTAGCAACAAAAGGAGTGGTAGAGCTCACAGTATTCTCAATTCCGCTTCGCTCTTCTCCAATCAGTGAAGCATCCGAGAAAGGAACATACCTCGGGATATGTTCGAACTCCTGGTCAGCGATGCCATCCTGTACCCACTGATCATAGGGCAACGGGAGCGGGACCCTCTTCACATGAGAGGCATGGGTCCACGCCTTTCTGCCGTCAATCCGCAAGGCAGTGCGCGTTGTTAGGAGCACCTGACGAGGCTCTGACCATCTCGGCTCCAAACAGGACTTCCGCTGGTATCGTCGCACCACGACCCAATCCCCCGGGTGGATGGTGTGTCCAGGCCCCTCCGGCAACGGCTTCAGAGTGTCTGCTACCTGCTGATGAATAGAACGAAGATCTTTAGTCAAAGCATACAGATAATCTGTCAACAGAGGATAAGGAACTTCGGAAAAACATTTAGGTCGGGGCACTCCCCAGATATTGGCCGGGCGGCCAAATACCACCTCGTGCGGGGAGACGCCCATTTTTGCATTCACAGTGACTCTTGTGGAAAGCAAAGCTAAGGGAAGTGCGTCTGGCCAACGGAGACCTGTACTCTCACATATTTTGGCCATTTTTAACTTGAGTGTGCCGTTAAACCGTTCCACCAGTCCTGCCGCCTGAGGGTGCAAGGCTGAGTGGAACTTCTGGGTGATATGTAGACCTTTGCATATATTTTTCACTAATTCAGCATTAAAGGACGTGCCATTATCACTCCAGATCACCCTAGGTAATCCGAAGCGGGAGAAATACTCCTTTATCAACATTTTTGCAGTAGACATAGCCGTGCAGTCTTTCGTTGGGAACGCCTCCACCCACCTACTAAAGGCGCATACGACTACAAGGACGTACTTCAAGTTGTTGACTCTTTCCATTTCGATGTAATCCATCTGAATCACCTCAAAAGGGAAAGAGGGGGGTGCAAAATTTCCAGCTGGGACAGGGGTACCCTTTCCAGGATTGTGTCTCAAACACACCATACATTGACGAACCAAATTGGTGGCCATCTTAGAGATGTTTTTATTGCTCCACACCGGGTCTAACAATTTGCAAATGCCCTTTGCACTCACATGGGCAGGTCCGTGTGCCATCGTCACTACTGGAAGGACATACGCATTCGGTAACATCCATCTTCTCTTGTCTGTCACATCTGTCCAACATTCATCCGCATCCAGTCGTCCCTGCCCATCCTTCCATGCTCTCAATTCCTCATCCGTCGCTTTACTTTGTATGTTCTTGACACTCTGAACCGTGTCTGCGAACATATGAATATCTGGGACCCATCGTGCTGGCCCTGCCACAAACATTCGTGGTAATTTTTCTCTAGCAGTCTCTTTTGCTGTCTCGTCGGCAAAAGCGTTGCCTCGCCCGACATCGTCCACTATTGTCTTGTGTGCGCTACATTTTATCACAGCCAATCTTTTGGGTAATGTCAGTGCCGTTAGCAGTCGTAATATCAGTGGACCATGTTGGATGCGCTGTCCATGGGAGGTCAAGAATCCCCGTTCTGCCCAAAGTCGCCCATAATTATGAACCACGCCAAAGGCGTATTGGCTATCGGTGTAAACGTTCACATCCAACCCCTCACTCAACTCACATGCTCTCAGTAAGGCAATAATCTCGGCAGCCTGAGCAGAATTGTAAGGTATTCTAGAAGTCTCTACCACCGTCTGTAATGTTGTTATTGCATATGCTGCTGTCGATGTCCCGTCTGGTAATTTAAAACAGGATCCATCAACATACAGTTCCCCGTCTGGTTCTTCCATGGGCCTGTCTGTCAGATCCACCCTCCCCTTTGTCTCCTCCTCAGTCCTATACAAACAGTCATGTATGTCATGTATGTCACCATTCGTGTCAGTATCTGTGGGGATAGGTAACAAGGTGGCGGGGTTCAATGTGGCACACCTTTTAATTGTTACATGGGGCGCAAAAAGAGTCATTTCGTAACCCGTCAGACGAGCGCTTGTTAAATGCTGCGTCTGTGTCCTGTTCAGTAAAATATCCACAGCATGCGGTACCATTACTGTGAGATCTGATCCCAGCACGAGCCCTGCCGATTGTCTTATAGAGACCGCAGCAGCCGCCGTGGCTCTCAGACAGCTCGGCAGCGCTCTTGCCACATTATCGAGCATTGCAGAGAAATATGCACACGGTCTCTGCTTCCCCCCAAAACACTGAGTTAAGACAGACAACGCGCAACCTTCCGCCTCGTGCACGTAAAGAACAAAAGGCTTCTGGTAATCAGGTGTTCCAAGCACTGGCGCAGAACACAAAGACGTTTTTAGTGACTCAAACGCTTCCTGACATGCGGGGGTCCAGGGTAGAGGTTCGCGCACTTCTTTGGTAGTCAGATACAATAGGGGTTTTGTTAGTAACGCATAGTTAGGTATCCACTGACGACAATACGATGTTATGCCTAAGAACGCGCGCACCTCTCGCTGCGTGTTAGGTACTTGCATGTTAGTGATCGCTTTTATGCGCTCCGGCGTCAATCTCCTCCCCACTTTCGAAAGGAGGTGACCGAGGTAGGTGACCTCCGTTCGACAGTATTGAAATTTCGGAAGGGACACTTTATGCCCCCTTTTAGCCAAATGGTGTAACAATTTCACAGTAGCATCCCGACAACCCTGTTCGTCATCCGATGCTATTAGGATATCATCCACGTACTGCAACATCACGTTGCCAGGTGGAAGTTCCAAATCATCCAATTGTGCCTTTAGAGCCTGACTGTATATACTAGGACTCTCAGTGTACCCCTGAGGAATTCTCTTGAAGCGGAAGCTTCGGCCAGCCAATGAGAATCCGAAGAGATACCTGCTATCTTCATGTACTGGAATACTGAAGAAAGCGTTTTTCAAATCAAGGACAGAGAAATATTTGGCCGAAGGTGGAATCATGGTCAATATCGTAGTGATGTCCGAGACCACCGGGTACTGTGGCTCCACTACTCTATTGACCTGCCGCAAATCAATCACAAATCTATAGACATCCGGAGTATTATCAGTTGCATCAGGTGACCGTCTTTTAAGTACAGGCAAAATAGGACTGTTACATATATTCGAATCAGTCTCTTCTACAACTCCAGATTGTATCAACTCCTGAATTATTTGTAACAAGGCCTTCTCACCCTCTCTAGGTATTCTGTATTGTGGAATTCTGGGCAATTTGGCTCCCACCTTCACTCTTATTGACACCGGGGCAATATCCATTCTCCCTACATCATTATCACTGGCAGCCCACAAGCTGTCGGGTATGCCTCGAAACTCAGGTGGCAACGGGTCGTCTTTTGAAAAGCACTGTAGTGGGCGGGCAACATTGGGGCCTAGAGTAAGGTACACGCCATCCGGAGAACAATAGATGGTGGCATGCAATCTCTTCAATAAATCTAAACCCAGCAAATTTTCTCCACAATTCGATGTCAATAAAAACGGTGAGTCAACAGTAAAAGGACCAATCGTTAACGTGAGAGGTTTAGAAATGGGGCTAATCACCGGAGTTCCTGCGAAACCCACGGATATGTTATTCTTGCCAGACAGAGCCGCCCCTGGGACCCGAGAACGAGCCACTGAACTTTTCATTGCACCCGTATCCACTAGAAATTTCTGTTGAGACCCTAGTAAGTCGGCTTCGACATAAGGTCCCCTCTGATCAACTTCCATAAGTACTGGTCCCATGCTCTGTCCTACGCTGTCCTAGTTGTGGGAGAACCCTGTCAAATCGTCCACTGAATAATCATCGTTGTAATACTGGCCCCCGCTCCTCTGTGACTGTTGTCTATCTGTCCCGTTGTCAAAATAATTACCTCCCGGTCTCCCGCCTCCTTCTGATCGCCCAGCCTGTCTTCCAAAATCACCACTACCTCGTCCTCGTCCTCGTCCTTGTCCCGTGCCTGACTGGAGCAGCGGGCAGTCTCGCCACCAATGCCCTTCCTGCTTACACTTGGCGCACTGGTTCGGTCCCAGCCTTTCCCTACTCTCACCTCTCCCAAAACCGCCTCCGCGACTCAGCGCCGCACCTCTTCCTCTGCCTCTTGCCACCTGCTGCAACAAAACCCTCGTCTTCAAATCTTTAGCCTTCTTCTCCTGTTTGTCCTTATTCTCATTTTCCCTGTGCTCGTAATATTGCGCCATACTTAGTATTCCCGAAGGAGAGGACGTGGTCCACGTGCTCTCCGACGCTTGCAATCTAGCTGATATTTCAGGCAATAGATTTGTGACAAACCTGTTAACAAAAAGTCGCAACCCCCCATCCTGTGACACATCCTGTCCACTAAAATCCATGAACGTTTCCTCAAACCTCGTAAAGAAATCTGAGACCGCCTCATCCTTTTTCTGCTTGCAAGCCGTCAATTTGTCCCAATCTACCTTTTTCGGGGGAATGAGAGAATGCATATACTTGATAATGCGTCCTGGCAAAGCTAATATCTCAGCCCTCGGCTTCTCCCCTGGCTTACGCTCCTTGTCCCAATCCTGTAACTCCTGCCATGTACCTCCCAGCTCCTCCGTATGATCCGTACCTTTCACCTGTCGCCACACATCAACCGGGACCAAAAGCCCGAAAAACAATTCAACGTCGGCTAACGTCATCACTGTAGAAGACGCCGCTTCCGTAAGCTCCTTATAATAAGCGGTCGGATTCTTTCTGGAATCCGGTAGCTGAGCCTTCAATGACAACACCTCACTTCTCTTCCATGGCGTATACACCCATTGCTCCTGAAAATGCGCATCAATTCTGTTCCGTGTGACAGCCCTCGTGACTGGGTCTAACAATTCGGGGACCTCAGGATGAAAAATAGGGTGTACCTCTCGCATTGGGTGGAGACCTGGGAAGTGGGGTGTACCGACAGAGGGCAATTCATTCCTGTATTGCAATAGCGCACGCAAACTACTCATCACTTCCTTCACCCCCGTGTTCGTTCTGTACGCTCCAGCCTGTATATCCCGTAAAACCGCCGGAGCCACACCTCCATATCCCTGCTCCCATAGCGGTATCAATACACCAGCCATGTGCCACAAAGCATGCTGCTGCATCAAGGGCTCAAAATCTTTCATGGTGGACCAAATGTCTTCGAACGAATAGATATTATTCCTGGCCCATTGGCATGCCTGATTAGCCACCATACTTTTTTCGTCTAAACCAACTGTAGAACGTGTAAGCAGCTTCCGTACCTGTGAAAGCAATCCGCTACCTGCGCCGCGGCTCGGTGTTAGCATCTCCTGACTGGGGGTGGTACTAGCTGAAACAGTAGGGAGTGCTAAGGAAAATGGTGAGGGGGCAGGTGAAGTGGTCTGGAGTAGAGAAACGAGGGGTGTCGAGGGTAGGGATTGTTGGGGGGCACTCGCCGAAAGACCTGGAACGGCACTACTAGGGGCCGAAAGTGGCAAGGAGGGGTACAAGGGCTGCGGGGCATAAGGGGGAGGGGGCCGGGCATTCAAAATGTCCTCCATCTCATCTGGGTCGTCCTCTCTCACTACGTAACTTTTATTTTCCTTCAACCTACAAAGTCTATCTGAGCGCTCCATGCGTAGTGCATTCTCATTCCCCACCTGTTCCTTCGCCTTCTGCGCCATAGTCTGGGTGGACTTTTTATACTCCTCTTTCTCCTCTCGCATCTTACGTTTCCTGACCTCATTCTGCCATACTCGCAAAGAGTCAAACATACTCTGACGGCTACGCCTAGCAAACAGTTTGTCTTGCAAATAATCCAACTTAGCTTCATCAAAAGAACCCGTCAAAGGCCATTGTAAATCCACATTATCAGCAGTGTATCGATGCCACAAAGTGCCAAACAAAATCGGGACCAGTCCATGTTTAACATACATATCAAAACTCGGTGTCCCTTCAGGGGGTGCAGGTTGGCTCTCGGCCAGTCTAGTATCTGAGGGTCGACAACAGCATCCAAAACATCGCAACTTGCTAAAACACGGCATCTTTACTTTATCTTGAATCACAACTCGAGTTCATTCACACACAAACATATAGACGTACATCAGAGAACCACGTACACATATACAATATCTCCAAACACGTGTTACCAAATGGGACAAGGCCCGTCGACCAAGTCCTGGGGAACCTGGACTCTACCGCAGACCGAACAGTACACTAACTGTTCTGAGGAAGGGGAACAAATCCGCCACCCGTGCGGCACTGTGGATCACTGCGCACTTTACCGCGGGAAACCCAGATCACACCTCCACTGAATCACCACACTAGGAGTTCAGGGTAAGCGCACCAGAGTCTGCCCACAATGAGCCACGCCGTCACCACAGTACCATCCGGTCGGATCGCTACAAACAATTACCTCGAAATACGTCCCCAACCCCGTCAAGTCTGTCAGAGCACCAACTCGTACTCTGAGTTCCCCGGAGCACACTAGCCCCAGGAGCGCACCGGCTCCTCAAAGCATCGGAGACACTCTAGTCTCCCGGAACACTCCAGTTCCTGCAGCAATCACAGGTGGACCACTCACCTTCCGTAGGCGGCACCGACCTCTACCGTTCTCCACCTCCGGCTGCCAGGACCAACACGGTCAGCTTCAAGTTCCGCCTTCTGGACCCCGGCGTAAGATCCGAACCGGGACCTCTCCCGATCAGCAGGGTGGGGCAGCGCTGCGAGAACCAAGCTCGGCATCAAATGGGATCCCGGGCCCACCGTGCCGACCAGCGGGTCCCCGGTCTTCTGCTACCCACTTACGGGTGAGAAAGATCCTTATCGCGGGGTCCCTATTCGGGCGCCATCTGATAAGCGTGGCTCAAATCCACCCGAGTGACTTACAGCACTCACCTATAATTACCGTATAGGAAGTCAGCCGGATAGTGGAGAAGTATAAACAAAAGTCTTTATTAGGCCAAATAACACTCATATGAGAGGGCCCTGTCCGACCTCACTCCTAGGAGTGCGAACGAGAGGACTGACTCTCTGCATCACAGCAATACATTATAATGCAATACAGTAAATGGGGTACGCCCCTAATGGAAAGTTACCGAGTCTCGGGACAGTGGACAATGCTCTCATACAGCAGGCATCTGCACCTGCAAGGGATACATTATTATCTCTGTTCAAGCCCATGGAGCTAGGCTTCGGCGCCTCTGGGCATGAGAACATTGCAGATAGCGGAACTTGTTACTTTCGGCCACAGTAAGCCGAGAAACGAAAACTGCTGTCTTAGTATATTTCTGTATTCCTGCGGGAGGGGCATGAGTGAGCAGAACCCGCAGGCACAGAGAGTTACACAAAATGGTGGCACACAGGCTAAGCTAAGAAACTAATATGATCACGCATACATTAGAATATAAGCAGTAAGTAAAAATATGAATTCAACATAGGTGCGTTTACGTAAATGCGTTAGTTAGTCATATGATGCTAACTCACACGTCATCATAGGGTAATTAGAGCATCGAAAAGTGAATTCTATCACCTCATAATGAAGCGATTGGCATAAGATTACATCTAAGGGCTGATTCTCAATGTTTGCAGTCAAGCCTAGTAAGAGTGGTAATTCCTTGAATGGGGATGTCCTGGATGTGGGTGCGAATGGTACAAAGGAATCTTTTACAATTCTTCTTAAGCAGTTTCCACATGCTTTTAGCCACACGCTGGGTGAGTATAAGTAATGAAGCGCTGCAACATACTGAATCAAAATGCTGTCTGTCTAGCAAAAAGTGAGAAATATACCCATGAATTAGAGAGAAAAACTCAGAAGGATCTTGAATGATTTGTGAGAAACGAAGATAATTGAGCAAGTGGAAAACTCTAAGTGGGTTTTCTGGGAGGTGATTTTGTTGAACAGATCAGGGAATTGAAGACTGTGCATTCGCTTACGGAGTTTGGCTGACTGTATTTCAATTGATTCACATCCCTTCTCCAGTTTGAATGAGATGCTCTTGACCTGGGTGATACCACAATCTTCTCTACACTCTACTAGTATATAACAAGTTGAGCTAGCAAGGGAATCCAAATATTTAACATCATCAGGAAAACCTGAGTGGATGTTCCAATGCTGCATGATGCCTTCTGAGTTGACCAGTGCAGCTTCAGTAGATCAGAAGCCGATGAAGTAAACCCGTGAGCGGTTATTTGGAGCTGTGGCTTTCCAGGACCATAACCTTGCTGTTGAAAGTAATTAATAGGGGCATGATGGCAATCTCTTAAGTGCTTCAGAGGCATTGGATGGCCGAGGTTTAATGGTAAATATTTCAAAGTGTAAATTCAGCACAGGGAAGTTAGAATGTCTTGGACATCGATTCAGCAAGGACAGCATCAAACCCAAGTAGAATTTTGTTGAGGCCTTCAGGGATGCTCCAATTCCTCAATCTAATGGACAGTTAGAGTCGATTTTAGGATTAATTGCATTCTTTTCCAGATGTTTTTGATGACTATGCTGCTAAAGCCGAACCTTTGAGGTGCCAACTTAAAATAATGTGATGTTTGTATGGGTGGATTGTCAAGATCTAGCTTGTGCGAGTCTTAAACAGAAGCTTGGGTGTGCACCACAGTTGCAAATGTTTTTATTGTCAAACAATGTATTGTGGTGGTTTATGCCAGCAGAAGTGAGGCTGTTGCTGTTCTGATGCAGTGAGATGCACACAAAGAGTGGGGTGCAGCACACTGTTCAAAGACACTGAGAGTGGCAGAGAGAAATGATTATTTTATTTGGATGGAGTTACTTGCTTGTGAGTTGGCAGCCAAGCATTTTAGAATGTTTCTTTTGGATACCAGTTTTTGTTTCTTGAACTACCACAACTATTTATTCATTTGTTGTCCCTAGGTGGTGGCCACTTTAACAGCAAGGTTTGCCAGATTGGCTTTAACATTACAAACTTCCCAGTACAGCATGGAATACATTCCTGGCAGAAGTAATGTTCATTCTGACTGCGTGTCTAGACTGCCCCGGGTGGATGTTACCAAGAATAGTGACAGTTCTGAAGAGTGTGAAGTGGCCCATTTGCGAAGAGATTTTAGAGGTTGTGGAGACCAAGGTAACAATCCTCCCATAATAAACGAAAAATGGAAGAACTGTATGAAACAAAGCACTGCCATGTGTGATGTGGTAGGGTCGAGCCTATTACACATGGTTGACCTGATGAACACAATGTTTGTAAGGAGTTAGATGCCTTTTAGAAAGTCTGTGACAAACTGTCTCTTAAGAATGATGAGTTAGTGTTCGGGGACAAAATTGTTCCATCATTGCATCTGTGTAAGAAGTTGTTTGGGGTATTACATGAAAGAAATGTGGAAATATCGGCTAATATGAGGTAGGCTGGTCAGTACTATTGGCTGCCAGCAATTAATGTTATCCTGGATCAGTGAGTCCAGGGGTTGCTGTGCTTGTGCTAAGAATGATAAATCTGTCAACGCTGGTGTTGTAGAAGGCAACCTGTGAGCCGTTCTGATGGATCCTGGAAATAGTTGGGCATAGGTGCGATTGGTCCACTACTAGCTGTTCTCAGACAAGAGGCCTTTGGCATCGTCCTACCTGATTACTTTCAAGGTGGGCTGAAGAGAAAATGGTAGCCAATGTTATTTTCGAAGCTAATATTAAATTTTTTGATGATTTCTTTTGCACTGGCATTCTGAATAGATAATCTCTGCCTATGGTCCACAGTTTACAAGTAGAGTAATGCAGGCACACCTAAGTGTGGTGTTAGGCACAAGAGAATTGGTGTGTACCAACTGGAAGCCATCAGATAGGTTGAACGATGTAATAGAGTGTTCAAGGATTCGATTCAGCTTGCAATCAAGAGTGGGGTCAAATCAGTAAGGCCCTCCAAGCTATGCTGCTTTCCTGCCAGACTTCTCCCAAAAGGGTTAAATTAATTTCCCCTTTTGAGAGGGTACACACCATACTCTAAGTTTGTTAATTAGTGGTTGAAGAAGAGAGTTGAAGTTCACTTAACTGTCAATATCAGAGCGATAAGAGAAGCGGCTAGTGTGTATAAAAATAGGATGGCAGATTATATGAATAAAAGAAGTGGGGAATGTACCACAATGACTATTCGTTTCAGTGACCACAGTCAAATTGCCTGTTGAGTTGGGAAATGGGTAATCATAATGGCATAAGCCAGTATGTGTTACTTAGGTATTTACAAATTCTGTTAGACTGGAAGGATGGAAAATGTGTTTTCAAAGATGTGGTTAATTTACATAGAAAAACCAAAGGAAATGATGGACGGAGCGTTGACAATACAAGCACTCAAAACCAGTCAACTGATCTGGGTTTAATAAATCACTGTTCTTTAGCCCACTCTGCCACCCCAATTCAGACATGGCCATATGCAAATCAGTCTGACCCTGTGCCTTATGGGAACAGTCCAGCCCGAACTGCCAAGCCATGCCTTCCCTGGACCGGAAACAAGCTACCGAGGACCGGTATCTGGCATTTCAGCCTTCTTCAGCCTTGAATCCAGTGGCAAAGTGAGCAGGGGACTCACGTCTGAGCATACCCTGCCAACTTATGGCGAACAAAGAAAAACCAAGGAAATGATGATTCTTTGTACTTTAATTAAGGAAGAAGGTGTGTGGTACTGCAAGCCATGAAGCATGGAAGGTGCGTGTGGGAAGAATGCCTAAGTATTCTCTGCATGAATGGGGAATTGAATGTTTAGGTTTAAGTGTTGGAATGTTTAGTGAGTTCGGTTGATGCTGAATTTTACCATGGGTGCAGCTCTCCCTTTCCGTTCGTTGCTGTATCTCTGACCAGAGGTGTAATTAACCTTGAAGTTACCTCATCAAGCCACACGTCTTCTTTTGACACCCCTACAGACTTTCCACCAGAAACCTGAGCTGATTAACTTATACTGTGTTTTTTAGGTCTCGACCTAAAGCATTGCTTTAGGAATGCTTGTTTGTCGAGATTCTAGTAAGCAGTACGAAAACTTTACCAAAACTGCGGATTAGACACAGTTCATGTGAGACACGCGCGTGCACAAACCAGCCACGTGACACACCACTATTTGTCTGTGCTTTGCATCAGACTTCAAAGGCTGCCGCTCCCCCGCCTGCCGCATCAGACTTCAAAGGAATGCGCTCCCGCTCCGGCTATCTTTCTCTTCCTTCCTCTCCAGTCTTTTCTATAATCTTGTTCTGATTTATGAATCCCACAGTGGATTTTTAACTGATATTTTCACATAAAAAAGATAAAAGCAGATGTTCTGCCAGCTTTAAAATCGGAACCCTCATCTCCATATCAAACGCTTTAAAATAGGAACACTCGTCTCCATATCAAACGCTTTGGAGTTTATTTAAATAGAAGATTGCAGTAAATGTATATTACACGTTAATGATTTGTACTGATTATTTTTAAGTATTGGAGGACGAGTACAATCACCGGAGCGTTGTTAACCACAGGACGTCTAGAGACATTCTTGTAATATCCACTGAGGGTGGGAGTGTGCACTTTTTGCCCAAACCTTAGGTATTGTGTGTTTTTTGCCTAGCACTAAAAAAAAAAGTATATCCTCTGCAAATCCAAAATGTGACCTTGAGTGGTACAAAATCACCTAGACAGATTTCTGACTTGTAAATAAATTCTCCTAAACTCTGCACTGAGTTGGCGTTGGCTGTAGTTGCCTTGTTGGTGCACTTATACCATGCATCAAACGTGCTATCATGTATTACTACAAGATGTCATTAATTTATCCCAGCAGGGGATTCTTTGTGTACAGTAAATTTGCTGCCTGAAACGATTACATTTTCTGATCTCACCCTAAAGCGTGTGACCAAGAGCCCTGAAAGCAGTGCTGGCTCTCAGTACAAAATTAAGCGTTTCTGCACAAAAGCAGGTTTTGCACAGTGGAGAAGACCATGCAAACCTAGTTTTCATTGAGGAGGGCAAAGTTGGTTCTGGTGGGTCAGTGGACTGACGCATCCCTTTTGGAATGACTTTTTCACCCCATGGTCACAGGTTCGAGTCCCGTGCTTTCATCCACCCGAAGCCCTTCAAATGTGATCCATTGATGGATGACAGTACACACCATCCTTCAGCTCCAAGTTGTGTCTCGTGATGAACATGTGCTCCGCAAATGCACAGCTTATGTTTTTACAAGTTTCTATGGGACAGATTTGCCTCCGAGCTTTTTTGCAGGAATTGTTGCTGGCACGGAAGCTTTTCTAATTGGGGAAGATGTTCAATTTCACAACACTCCCTTAGTGTTTAAATTGCATTTATATAGCGATTACCCCTGACGCTTTACGGGAAGTAGCTCGGGACCCGGGAGCCCACAGTCCATTCGTTTTTGCGGATTAGTTTTGCATGCTCACTCCATGCATTCACGTTAATTTCTTTGTGGTAAATTTTTGCGAATTTATCACTTCACACCACTTTACTACCCATAAAGCTGCTGTTTGGCGCATGGCAGGATGTGCCTTACATCAGTGGTGGGCTGGTGCGCTAATAATCCCGCAGTTGCTGTGTTCTGGCGTTTTATTCTCAAAACAAGATCTCCTTTCATGAACTAACGCCGGAACGGCTGGTGCAAGACGAAGGGAAAAACTTTGGAATGAAACAGTTTTCTGGTTGCGCCTGGAGTAAATAATTATCTCCCAAGTTGCAGGACTCTCCAAGAAAGAAGAAAGCCCACCCTCAGCTGTTCTTTGATGTGCTGGGAAGTTTGTTGTCTGTTGTTGAGGATCACCCGTAGCGCCCAGATGGCCAGATAGCAGGCAGACAGCTGCACCGCAGGGGATTACAGACCACCCCAGGAGCAGCGAGCAGCCTTGAAGGACCCTCTGCTTTTTGTTTATCCTTAACCACCCCCACTCAAATCTCGGAAAAAAACAGCTTCTTAGCAAAATATGCAGATAATGAATGATTCAAAGGCTTACTGTGAGAAACAGAGTATGCATTAAAATCCTTAAACACGTTTAAAGAATGCTGTTTAACAAAAACAAAGTTGGAAAAACCTACTGATTATGCACAATCCACTTTTACTTGTCTCAGCCCCGCCCACAAGCCTGCACTCCCCCTAAACATCACCACAGCTGCTGAATGTAGGAGGTGACAGAAAATAACAGACTGAGCCCCCCTTGCTTGCCACACACAATTAAGTTGTCCAACCACTTGTCATAAATGTCATTTTGTATGATATGCGTGTCTGTATCTACATCTATGTATAGATTTATATATGCAAACATATGTACAAAGTTAGTTGTAAATATGTTGAGCGAATATATTTGTACTTTATAGGTGCCCCCACCAATTTTCTGTGGCCCAATGTATGCCTCCTCCCACCACCCCCTAAAATTCTCCCTGCACCGTGCCCAGCTCTTCCTACTCCCGAGGGCTCTTTTTTCTTGTTTAAAAAAGTGACCTTGTGTAAAAAGCGCTGCAATACCATCCGATAGAGTTCGCGCTAAATAAAAGTGCAGGAAACAAGAAAAATCTAACGCTTTAAAGCAAGAAAGGAACACCTCTGTGGGTGAGTCCCCCAGCTGGTGTCACGAGGCCCCATAGGCAGAGCGGATGTTTCTTGCTATCCCCAGACCCCAGCTCTGAAGATTATCCAGCAGCTACCAGGCCTTACAGTGACACATCGTCCCCCAGAAAACCCTTGGCCCCCTCTCCAATCTCACACCTCACCAAAGAGCCTTTGATCGGCATTGAACAGGCCAGTACCCTCCCCTGGGGGTGCTACCTACGGCCATAAAAGACCCAAAGCTTTGAAGTATAGCGCTGCAAACCGCAGCGTGGCACAGGCACTGTCTCCACACAGACAGCGCCTCTGGGACCATAGAGCACTACAGCTAGCACGTTCCACTCTGGTGACGTCACTAGCTTATCTCACCCGGCGCTGCACAGGCAGAGTGAGCTGGACTGGGGGCAGCTTTATAGAGCGCAAGCTGGACCGGAAGAACACCCGTTACATTCACATTCATTTTATGTTATTATTATTTTTATAGACAAGGGGAGATAAAGTTATCTGCCCAGAATCACAGGATGTTGAGCTGACTCCGAGATTAGAACCCAATTCCCAGTACCAAAGTGAACAGCTCTGGCCGTAGCACCACATCCTCTCCCACATTACACTAAGCCCCCACTCCCCTTCAGTATTTGCCTACACAATGTGGGCAGTTTCTGAGAATGTCCCATTCCCAGTTACGCCCCAAGGTGGGCTATAGGTAACTGTGCACACAAGACAGCTAGCAGTTCCCAGAGTGAGAAGAGCAGGCCAGGGAGGCAGCCCCCGCCCCTACATTATTCCAGAAATATGGAAGGGAACCAGGTGCCCCCCTCACCCTCCCCAGCCCCCTCCCCAACATCCCACATACACTCCAAACAATACCACTCAGTGCCACATAATTACACGCCACACAATTACACTCTACTGAATACATCATACACGCCACACAATACCACTCAGTGCCACATAATTATATGCTACATATTTACACAGCGCTCAACGCAACATACACTTCAAATACCACTCAGTGCCACATAATTACACACCACATAATTGCACTCTACTGAATGCAACACACACTCCACACAATACCACTCAGTGCCACATAATTACACGCTACAATATTACACTGCACTTAACGCAACATACACTCCAAATACCACTCAGTGCCACATAACTATATGATACATATTTACACTGCGCTCAATGCAACATACACTCCAAATACCACTCAGTGCCACATAATTACATGCCACATAATTACACTGCACTCAATGCAACATACACTGTGTAACACTCAGTGCCACATAATTACACGCCACATAATTACACTGCACTCAATGCAACATACACTCCAAATACCACTCAGTGCCACATGAATACAAGCCACATAATTACACTGCACTCCATGCAACATACACTCCAAATACCACTCAGTACCACATAGTTACACGCCACATAATTACACTGCACTCAATGCAACATACACTCCAAATACCACTCAGTGCCACATAATTACATGCCACATAATTACACCATCTATCTATCTATCTATCTATCTATCTATCTATCTATCTATCTATCTATCTATCTATCTATCTATCTATCTATCTATATATCACCCTCACTCTATATATCTATCGCCCTCACTCTATCTATCTATCGCCCTCACTCTATCTATCACCCTCACTATCTATCTATCTATCTATCTATCTATCTATCTATCTATCTATCTATCTATCTATCTATCTATCTATCTATCTATCTATCTATCTATCTATCTGTCTGTCTGTCTGTCTGTCTGTCTGTCTGTCTGTCTGTCTGTCTGTCTGTCTGTCTGTCTGTCTGTCTGTCTGTCTATCTATCTCCCTCACTCTATCTACCTATTGCCCTCACTCTATCTATCTATCGCCCTCACTCTATCTATCACCCTCACTCTATCTATCGCCTTCACTCTATCTATCTATCTATCTATCTATCTATCTATCTATCTATCTATCTATCTATCTATCTATCTATCTGTCTATCTATAGCCCTCACTATCTATCGACCTCTATCTATTGCCCTAACTCTATCTGTCTATCTATCGCACTCACTCTATCTATCGCCCTGACTCTATCTATCTATCTATCTATCTATCTATCTATCTATCTATCTATCTATCTATCTATCTATCTATCTATCTATCTATTGCCCTCACTCTATCTGTCTATCTATCTAATGCCATCATTATATCTATCTATCGATCGCCCTCACTCTATCTATCGATCTATCTATCTATCGCCCTCACTCTATCTATCTATCACCCTCCCTCTATCTATCGCCCTCACTCTATCTATCACACTCACTCTATCTATCTATCGCACTCTATCTATCTATCGCATCACCACAGCATCACTTCGCACCACCACAGCATCACTCAGGGGCACCACAACATCACTATGCGCTACCACAGCATCACTGAATGCCACAGCATCACCCGTCCCCACCACAACATCACTCAGCGCCACCACAGCATCAATGTGTGCAACCATTCAACAACAACTGATTCAAATATGTTCTCTCAATGTTTCAAGCTTTATTACAAATGTCACAAAAAGATGTTAATATTTCACTTCTGTTCTTGGATTTTCGTCAGAATAAAATACACTGAACATAATCTTCACAAAAGTTATTTACACAAGTTTAAGCTATTGCCATTATAAATTACAATAACTTTTATTTAAGTATTAATTATTATACAAATATTAAAAGCCAATGTTATTTGTAATATCAATACATCTAAGTCACGTAAATACAACACATATTGCATTACAAATGCTATAGGTGTCACATTTGCAAAAGTTATAACTATTAACATTGTAAATGACAAAGCTATTAATTCAGCTATTTTCAACACCAACACCTAAATAACAAATGTGTCATTTACAATATCAATAACTCAAACTTTCCTAATGCGTGACCTATTGTATTGCAAATGCTTGTTACTTAAGCGACTTCACATCAAACTGTAACACCATTCTCACAGCCTCTTAATCAGACTGTTACCAGACAAACCTGACTGATCTCTGAGTCTCACAGCTCTCATCAAAATCAGTCTCAATTCATGACATGATCATTCCAGCAAATTACTGTGAGATAGCGACATCATTCCAGTAATTCAATCTGAAAGTGCCTCAGTCGATGAGCCTGATCACAGATTATGGCATCACTCCAGGAAACTCCAGGAAACGACACTCAGATAGCGACATCATTCCAGTAATTCAATCTGAAAGTGCCTCACTCGAGGAGCCTGATCGCAAATTATGGCATTACTCCAGGAAACGACACTCAGTATTGCCATAATCTGCTTCAGGCTTCTTGAGGTTTCAGGCTTCAGGCTTCTTGACTGAGGCACTTTCAGATTGAGTTACTGGAGTGATGTCGCTAACTGAAAGTGCCTCACTTGAGGAGCCTGATCGCAGATTATGGCATCACTCCAGGAAATGACACTCAGATAGCGACATCACTCCAGTACCTCAGTCTGAAAGGGCCTCAGTCAAGAAGCCTGGTCGCAGATTATGGCATTACTGAGTGTCGTTTCCTGGAGTGATGCCATAATCTGCGATCAGGCTCCTCGAGTGAGGCACTTTCAGATTGAATTACTGGAATTATGTCGCTATTTGAGTGTCGTTTCCTGGAGTGATGCCATAATCTGAACTGGGGTGGTGTGGGGTGCAAAAAAACGATGGATTTAGGCCCAGATCTCTGTACTGGGGTGAATGTATGACATTGTTCTGCATTCTGTCCATCAACTGTGGTTTTTGCATTTGTCACCTTGAGTGGGATGGGTATGCTCAGACGTGAGTCCCATGCTCTCCACACCACTGGATTCAAGCAAGCCGGACTGAAGACGGCTGGAATGCCAGAAACCGGTCCTCGGAAGCTTGTTTCCGGTCCAGGGAAGGCATGGCTTGGCAGTTTTGGCTGGACTGTTCCCATGAGGCACAGGGTCAGACTGATTTGCATATAGCCATGTCTGAACTGGGTTGGTGTGGAGTGCAAAAAAACGATGGATTTAGGCCCAGATCTCTGTACTGGGGTGAATGTATGACATTGTTCTGCATTCTGTCCATCAACTGTGGTTTTTGCATTTGTCACTCCGAGTGGGATGGGTATGCTCAGACGTGAGTCCCATGCTCTCCACGCCACTGGATTCAAGCAAGCCGGACTGAAGACGGCTGGAATGCCAGAAACCAGTCCTCGGAAGCTTGTTTCCGGTCCAGGGAAGGCATGGCTTGGCAGTTCGGGCTGGACTGTTCCCATGAGACACAGGGTCAGACTGATTTGCATATGACCATGTCTGAACTGGGGTGGTGTGGAGTGCAAAAAAACGATGGATTTTAGCCCAGATCTCTGTATTGGGGTGAATGTATGACATTGTTCTGCATTCTGTCCATCAACTGTGGTTTTTGCATAATCTGCGACCAGGCTTCTTGACTGAGGCACTTTCAGATTGAGTTACTGGAGTGATGTCGCTATCTGAAAGTGCCTCACTTGAAAATCCTGATCGCAGATTATGGCATCACTCCAGGAAACGACACTCAGATAGCGACATCACTCCAGTACCTCAGTCTGAAAGTGCCTCAGCCAAGAAGCCTGATCGCAGATTATGGCATTACTGAGTGTTGTTTCCTGGAGTGATGCCATAATCTATGATCAGGCTTCTTGACTGAGGCACTTTCAGATTGAGTTACTGGAGTGATGTCGCTATCTGAAAGTGCCTCATTTGAGGAGCCTGATCGCAGATTATGGCATCACTCCAGGAAATGACACTCCGATAGCGACATCACTCCAGTACCTCAATCTGTAAATGCCTCAGTCAAGAAGCCTGATTGCAGATTATGGCATTACTCCAGGAAACGATACTCAGATAGTGACATCACTTTAGTAACTCAAAGCGCCATCATTCCAGCAGTCTGTTCACAACTTGCAACAGCACTCTATACATGTTCTTTCAGATTGTGACATCACCCAAGGCACTCAATCTAAACGCAGAGCTGTTCCAGGAGTCTGATCACAGACGGTGAGATCACTCCAAGAACTTAATTTCAATGTGCCATCACTTGAGGGACCTGATAGTAGATTGTGACATCAATACTTGCGTGTGCTTTTTGATTTTGACTTCACGCCGTAAATCAACTGTGATTTTTCTTCACTCAGAGAACCTTGTCAGATATGGTGACATCATTCCAGGAACCAAATCTGAAAGTAATATCAGACGTGAGGGGTTTCAGTCGGAACACCATAAACGTGAGGTGCTTGTACAAGGCTAAAATGTGGTGCCTTGATCCCAGTCAAGGCACCACAGATGTGACTAAAATATTGAGAGTCTTATACTCTATAAAACCATTACATGTGCACTACACACGTCCTGATTGGTCTTTAGAGGCAACGGCCCATGGGGACATGATTCGATTCTGACCCTTGGTGTTTTGCAGAATGCAAGGGGCGCTAAAAGATCATTTTTAAAGGACCTGTAATGATCGAGCAGTGAGGTCGAGCTAGATTTTGCAAACAATCTGCAGACATTTGATTGAAGTCTACAGAGGGAGGCTGCACTGACAGACCTGCGGCACCTGAGTGATGTTCTGGCAGGGGCCCAGCTGGCTTCAAGGATCATCTTAGCTTAGGAAATGGAACTAGTACAAAGCAGAAAGATGAAGACCACAGAGAAATAATGCACTGTCAAGAGTAAGATTTTAACTAAAAGAGCAGTGAGCCAGGGGTGCCATCTTGCTCCTCTTCTTTTTGGGTTATATATTAAAAAGTTGAATTTCTTTTTAACTTACGTTTGCCTTTATGTTCTAATAAATTATAATGTTTCCATCCATGCTCTATTATATGCAGAAACATACTATGGATGACCCGCACTCATGAGGATTTGTATGGCCTTGTTAATGCTTTTATGCGGTTTATGGTTTACCTTGACTAAGTAACGAATTTCACCAAATCGCATATAGTGTCTTGTGTATCAAAATGCATTAGTATGCGGGCACTTGCTAAGGATAATATCAGACTTTACACGGTTAACGACTTTCCTTACCTAGAGGTTCTTTTTTACTCCTCTGGAAGCTGGGCCAATAACATCTCTAATCGTCACTTGAAGCTCATCTAATCTGTGGTGCACTTTTTAACATACCACCACCATAAGGGGGCAAACTAATTTTACAGCCAGTGGCGGCTGCTTTTGAAAGCTAGTGTTAGGGCTAGGGGAGGGAGGAGGCTCGATTTAAAAAATAAAAAAAAATAAAAGTTCACTTACCTTACTGTCGCCTCTCCTCTGTCCGACATAAGAAACAGGAAGCACAGGGGGTCCTAGACTCCGATCAGCCAATCACTACGCTGCTGTCACCCGCATGACTACAGCAACCTGATTGGCCTGAGTGCCCTGGTTCGCTGCTCCGACAGGGAGTGGGAACAGTAGGCTGTGCTTTTTCTCCATCCCACTGTGTAATACAGCTGGCTGGAGATCATGCTAAGTGCGCATGACGGTTTGGCTGGCCCACGATGCCTTACCAAATGTCCATGCACACTTAAGTGCACATTATACCACTCCTCTTGCCTCTCCCTATGACACTGAACAGCCCACTCTGATCTTGCTTGGGCTCCATAGAGAAAGATTACATGATAATAACGTAACGTACTGTATACAATTTTCACCAAACAATTTTTAATTCCACTTTAAAAAAACATACATTTACACAGTGCAGAGGAGCTCTTCATTTTGTACAGTTATTACATGATGAGGAGGTCTGTTTCAGGGTGGGATCTTTTCTTAACTCAGCTGTTTATAGTTGGAACTCAATGACTTTATAATTATTTTTAGTTATATTTTTAGGTGCTAATATTGTGTATATATGCTCTCTACATATTACTGAATTGGTTATTTCGTGCTTAAACACTTTTATGCATGTCTCTGACGTCCAAATAAGTGGATGTGGTAGTCTGATACAGCAAACATAAACAGTTTAGCCTGGCTGTGATTAGAGGAGCTGCAGCGCTGCTTGTGGTGGAGAGAATAGGGGCAAAGAATAGTGCACCCAACAAGTGATTTATGAGGTTATCAGAATATTGTTGGAGGGGTGTGGAGAAGGAGGCACATTTTTGGGCACTTGGTGGTCCTGCACGCTGATCCATGCTTTTTGGGTGGCAGTCCAAAGCACAATACAGACCATCACGAATGTCTTGCTACTGCTCGATCCACTCTTGATCTTTTTAGGGGACCCTGGGGCAGAGGGCTCTTTCGTCCAATGACCCCACAAGGCCGCTTGCATTCCCATTTATTGTTGGCACCCGACTGTGTGTGGCCCAGATGTGAAAACAACCTCTACCCCCTCTCTGAATATGTGGTGGAGGAAAGATCTGATTCAGAAAAGGGGGTGGTGATGAACAGAGTGTCTGAATTAAGCAGACCACTCTTACCCAGTCCAAAGATCAGGGCTTGATCCATCACCGTTTTTCAGCTCACTGCACCATCCCAGCTCAGAACTTGGCTATATGCAAATTAGTCTGACCCTGGCCCAGTGCATCATGGGAACAGGGCAGACCAAACTACCAAAGATCTGGGCACTTTATGCCATGGAAAATTAACTGCTATTATACGAGATAGAGTGGCCAAATTTGTTGTCATATTGTGCCCCTTCACTACTTACATACGAAGACTGCAGCGGGAGGGAGGGCTCATCATGACAATGTCTAGAACTCTAAGAATGTCTGATATGCACACCCTGTCCTCATCTGACACCGAAAGGGGCACATCAGGAACTTACCTTCCAACAGGCTAGCAGTGTTCTCAGGGCACGAGTAGGGGGTACAAGCGGGTGGACATCGTCAACCCGGTAAACGCCGTCCACCCTGCAAAGAATTTGGCCACCTCTGAATAACGTGCTGAACTCGTCTCGGTGTAATTTCCAAACGCCTGGACACTTTCGGCAGCGCCTGCGCGTTGTATGCTTTCCTTCAACAACAAGCAAAAACGTGCAGGCGGGGACGGGTCTTTCTTATTTAAGTCTCCTGCTGGGCGCATAACAAAGGCCACATTTGAGGGTTCATCAGGCCTCCTTTTGTTCGAGTCTCTTGGCTGGGAGCAGTCATGAGCCTCACTCACACCTGATGCTAATGAAGCAGATGGGAAATAAGGACTCACACCTTGTTAGCAGTTCACACAACTTAAGACAGGCAGCCTTTCACTTTGTTCCCTGTTTAGGAGATATGCATGCACTGTAAGAATATTAGATGTGTTGGTCTTTCCCAGTACTCACACAAAGCAAATTGCATTTAGATAGAGCTTACTTCCCCTGAGGAGGCGTTGAAGTAATTTAAGTACCACTATTTTTTCTTGTATAGCCCTACTCAATCCAGTGCAGGGTGTCAGAGCGCTTTACATCAACACATGTACAATAAATTATATGCAGGTTGTGTTACATAAAACTGGGGGATTGCAAGGTACAAAAGTCACATATCATCTTCCATAGCTCACAGTGCTATTATCCTCACAACACGCTCAAACGTACACATGATAGACCTGCTACACATATACGTGAGGGCTTCAGATCTGATGTCACATCTTGTGATGCCACTTCCTGTAAAGTCATGGCTTGTGATGCCACTTTCTATGATGTAAATTCCTGTGATACCATGTGTGATGTCATGCGCCATGATGTCGTGTGCCATGATGTTGTACTCTGTGATGTCACGCGCCGTGTTGTCATTTGCATACCGCCTAAGTTAGTCCCCCCACTTCTTGTTTTTAGCACTTGTGCCCTGAGTGTTCTATTGGAGTTGTAGAAAGAGAATTATGTTTTTCTATATGTGCTCCGAGTGAGACTGTAATTCATGGAGGCTTACTGCCCTGGCAGGAACTCTGGCTGTGCAATGTAATTCACACTGCTTAATTTTGAAATGTACAGTGAATCATGTTCTTTTTCTGAAAATGGAAAATAAAATAGTAAAAAAAAAAAGAATATTGAAGTACAAAATATTGACCATCAACAACATTGGCACTAGAAACGTGACTTCTACAATATCAGTAAGGCAAGTATACATAGGTACATATAGATTTACTATTCTTAGCTCCACAAGTACTTAAGTTGTATGCACTGTCAAGTTAAGTACATATCGAATAGTAAATCTACACTACTTGTATGTACTAACCATGATGGTGTAGTGGTACTTGATATTCTGGAGGCAACACTGTTGCAGATCATTATGAAAAATCAATATAGTGGCTTGACTGGCAATTGTTTTTTTTCAGCAGTACACATTTCCTCCTCAACCCCTGCCTGATCCGCAGATTCACCTTTGCAGGCGTCTCCCCTTGAGTTAAATGTGGCCATGAAAGCCCTTACTTTGGTTTGGTACTTTAGTCATGCCTGTGACATATAAAACCAAGTAGCAGATCTGGATAGCACTGGGGGATTATTAGATTTAAGAGCCAGAGAATGATTTGCCTAGCTTTACCCCTCCACCTCAGATGTCCTCTTCAGCACATTTCTCAATGCAAATGTGGAGCGAATGTTTGTTTCTCTCCACCTGCCAGCAGGCTCTGTTCCCTTTCCTGGTGGACGCACGCCCATCGCTCGAGCCAGAACACTCGGCGTTTATTTGCTGTCTTCGGTTCTGCTAGCCAGGCCTTCAATGCTGCTGTTACTTTGCTACACTGCAAATCAACAGACTCTAATTCCACCATGAGCTATTTTTTGTAAACGCTTTTTTTCACAAAATCTGAAAAAAATGTGGTAAGAATTTTTTTTAAGTACAAATAATTCCAAAAGAGGAAGAAGAAAGAAACAATTGCTCTAGGATCCCTAACATTCAACGTGTAACATATGTAGGCTTCAACTCGTCAGTGTGTGTAAAAAGGCTAAAACACATACACACAAAACACATCGACTCCCCCACCCTCCCGCCCCCCTCCCCCCGAAACCCACCCGCCTCCGGCAACGACTGGGACCAAAAAAAAAGGCCCACCACTAAAATAAAAGTACCCATTACCAAACCAGGTAGCTAATTAAAAAAAAAAAGTGTCTCATGTTTGCAAATCAGGTCAGTTTTCAACTGTTATGTTAGGTTATTTCCACTTGTACCGCGCTCGGATACTACTAGAGTGTCCCAGCGCGAGCCTTGAGAGGAGGTACATGGTCATGTACCTCCTCATCACTGGTCATCACTTTATAAGGCTCACTGCAGAAGCTAACATGCCAAACCTCTTAACACTGTCGAAGATTTTTTAGCTTTCACAGCTGGTGCGGTACTCGGACACATACTTCATTCCTCCCCCACCTACTCTTTCTGTGGCTCTGATCTGAGTACTTTTCAGGAACTCTATTTAGAAAGGTCCTGGCCACTGGGAAAACATTAAACACCCTCCCTGCCCGAGCAGTGTACAAATTCCCCTATGTTTACATTTCACAGTAGACACAAAGGCTCCAGGGCCCTGTAGTGAGACAAGACAGAGCTGTGGAAGCTCGTCTAAACCGATGCCTTTGGTCAAACCGTGCAGTGATATTAATACTGAAACACCCATAGACTGGCACAGGAAATGCTCGGGTCTAATTACTGATGTGAACACGGGATGTGCAGAGACGTTTTAACGCATGGGCAAAGTGGGCTCTGGCCCAGGGCCCCAGCTTTTCAAGTGGCCCCCTTACAGAGCCAGTTCTGTTCTGCAGAGTCTTGCCCCGTTGACTTTGACTAATTTTTAAACAAATTCTTTTAAATACAGTTTTCCTTTAATTAATTTTAATGTGTGAGAGTCTATTCGGGCATTTTGCAAACAAATGTCGTGTTTAGGTTTTATCAAACATCCATAAATATTTTTCTATTAGATCAAAACCAGACCTCATGTATGAGAAATGGGAGGGGGTCTCAAGAGATTATTTGCAGTAATATTTGTGAGCTGCTGCTGTGTTACAATATTGAAAACACACATCACTGTCCATGAATAACAAATAAAAAAAATAGAATTTGGATGAGTGAGTCTGTGCATTTTCAGTGACCAATAGAGCAGAAACAGAATCAGAAATTCAAAACTGTTCTGAACAGGGTCCCCAAAATCCGTTTGGCCCCGGGCTCCCAAATTCCTTAAGATGTCCCTGGGGATGTGCAGCTCACAATGCCACTAATGGACACATAAGAAGTCGTATTACCCTGGTGGAAGGACGAAACTCCATTCCTGAATTCTGACGCGACATACTTCGCACGCTCAACCAGCAGCGGTGCTCGTAATTCAACATGCTTGTCCGTTTTCCCTTATTCTGCGTACATCTCCACAATGTCTGCCCTTAAAATAATGCGGGACGCAGTACTCATAAAGTCAATCTTTAACTCGTTGGCTGCTGCCGTCGGCCAACGGTCGTCGCGTGCATTACCTTGGTAGTGCTGCGCACGTTCGTTGGCCAACGCTGCCCCACCCATTTTTCGAACGTTCAGCACTGGAGCTGAACGTTCGACGCAGCCAACGGGTTAAGGGTGAAAATATTTGAATAAAAAAAAAAAAGGAAAATCGAAAATGGGAGAAGATTTAGAGGTGCGGGTTGGAGAAGGAAATAAGAACCCTCCTGATAGGCCAGTTGAAAAGGTGTGGCAGAGTACAGAAATTGTCCCTCTTTCGCAAAATTATATATAAGACATATACAAAGTAGCATTATCATTACTGGGTGAAAGAGGATAGGATCCTCTCCAGTCCCAAACTAGAAATGTGTAATGCACAGGCAAAGGGGCTAAGCAACAAACAGTTTTGTTGAATACGTTCAGATACTTTGGCCCTGCGGTCGGTTCGGATTGGGGTAACGCAAAATGATGCCCCCCAACCACCAGCAGAATGTGACCTGGGGCCCCTGAGTCACCCATAGCTCACAGATATTCTCTGCCGTTGGTCAGGATTGGGGTCTGCCCTGCACTTCCGGGCATGCAGGGGTCTGTGTTATGCCCCTGGCGGCAGGTTGTGGCTCATCGGCTGGACTCAGGGGTCTGTGTTATTCCCCTGCCGGCAGGTTGTGGCTCATCGGCTGGACTGGATGTGGGCCCTCTCAGTCAACCAGCAGATCCCACAGATCTGCAGACATGGTCTCAGCCTAGGAGCTCACAGTTGCAGGTATCTAGGAGGCACTGCAGGTCCATAAACACCTGGTCAGGTGTACCTCACTGTTCCACATGCTGGAATGCAGCATTCCACACTACATATGCTCAGTTTGGAGCCGCCACTAGCAGGCCAGTGCCAATGAAAGTAGTTAGCTTAGTTCTGCAATGATACAGTCTAGGCGTGTGGAGGTCTCACACCTGGGCTCTAAGGAGACATAGGTCGGTGATGTACCTCTTGGCCTAGAGATGCCAATCATGCCTTGTCAAGGATTCTTATCACAACTAGAAGGCTAAGACGCTCTTTTGAAATCAATGGGGATGAAAGTTAAATTGACCGTCCTCTATTTTTCTCCACAATTTTACATGGCATGGATAAACACTGAAGGCACTCAAGCAAAATACATGACAAATACTTGTGAGTGAGTCAGCCTCGAACTGCTCTGATGGGGACGTGACTTTGCTGGACTCCTTCAGAGACATCTATTGATCCTCACAGTTTTGATGGTGGTAAGCTTGGGCAATACAACGGTCACTCCATTGCGATGTAGGTTTCCACCAGTGCAGGGGCAGACTACATGTCTGGAAGCCCTGACCATGCAATTTTTGACCTACTAATTGGGAAAGGATTTATTTTACAAACTGCCTGTCATGTTTGATTGTAACCTCTATTTGAGATGTATGCTTGGTACCAAGCACTGTAACGATTCTCAGGGATCTTGTCGCACTATATAAAATTACTCTGCACTAAAAAAAACTAAAATGGACTTCCCTCAGTCAACTGGGGCTTTTTTTAGGGAATCCCTGTTTTTCATGAAGCCGCTGAAAGCAATGATCAGGAGCACTGCAGCAGGTGCCTACCTGGTTCTATGGATTCATAGAGACCTCTGGAGTTGCCAAAGCGAATGGAATTTTAAGGCAAATAATGAAAACTGTCAGGATGAGACAAGTGGCATGCACACCTGCATACTTTCACCCTTGCCCATGGGCGTCCGCAGGGGAGGGCAAGGGGGTGCGCTTGCCCCCCCCTGGATCGCCGGTCCCATGACTTTGACGGACGCCTTTGGTCTGTAATTTTCACCATTACAGCAGGCTGTTCCCCTGCGAGAAGCCCCAGGAGTTTAAATGATCTCTCACTTGGGGCCTCTCGCACTTCTCTTTGAACTCTAGAGGCTGCAGCAGCCCCTCCCCGACCTCGAGCAGACGGTGGACAGGCCCATTGTCATTCTCTATGCTGCGGATCATCACATAAAGAATGACAATGGGCCGTCTGCCTTTAACTTGCCTTGAAGGCGGGTGATAAAGTTAAAATGTTGCCCCCCCCTGAAAGGCGAGTGATGAAGTAAACATTTTGCCCCCCCTGGAAACATTTCTGCGGACGCCCATGCCCTTGCCATCGTGCATATCAATTCTAGTAGGAGAAAGGGATTGTGCTTCCTTCAAACTGATGCTTTGCATACGAAACGCCAACTACTTGCTCCGGGCTTCACTCATCAGAGTAACTGGAAGAATTAGCTTGGACATGGTTAATTAGCACGATCTTCTGAAATTCTTCTTTAATCTTTAAGGCATTTTCTCTGCGTGTTTCGAAAACTATAGCTTGTTAACAAAATTACGGTAGAAGAGTAATCAAAGTTAGCTTTAGTTATCTAATGCAGGTGTAATGTACTTTCCTTCTGGGGTGTAGGGCACAGAAAATTTGTGCAACCTCCATACACAATTGAATGCATGGTAATTAGTTTCCAGTAATATGATGCATCGTTGATTACTCAGAATATGTATTTGTAAGAAGGATAGCTAGGTGCAAAATATCAGGCGGCGCTACTTAACTCAATGTCAATAATACTCATTCTATCCACCTTGGAAAGATGAAAGCCTGAGTAGATGCTCTGGAATTTGTATCTGTCACAATGAGGTCAACCACATATCCCTGCACTGGAGGCAAGAGTCCACTGAGCCACCAGACCCAGCTGAGTGTAATCTCCTGTAACCTAATAGAGCAATTTGTAGGCAAAAGCAATACAATTATCTCCTATATCTGACAAGTCAGGGAAAAAATTCATTTAGAAAGAGAAGTACTACAATATAATGCCGGAAAACATAGTCAGGGAATTTCTAGTCTGTAATTGAATGCTAATTAAAGTAATTGGAGGCACCTATTTAAGCAAAGTTATGCGGGTTAAAGTATTTGGAGTAATATTCTTGTCTGATGTAATGCTTAGTAATAAATTTATTATTAGTAAATGTCTATATACCTTCTGGTGACCCTAATGTATATTATTTAACAGACACAGTTATGAAAGCCGCAAAGGATGGTTGTCGGAGTACGAATCAATTTGACTGTGCTGGTGGCGGACATAAGTTCACATATCAATTCAGATTAATATTTGTTCTCTAATGCAATGACCCATGATGACATTTGGGTTTCATACCCTCTCTATCACTAGTTACATTACAAAGAAAATGATAAAATGGGGAACGTAACCCTAAAAATGAATGCACACAATGAACGTAACTATTGTAAATAGAAGGAGTAGGATAATATACCTGGTTGTGATTACTTTTTTTCCGGCTAGATTGCATACCTAGAAATCTGCGGGTCTGTAGTTCCATAGGTTCTCTGATAACTTGCCCCTTCTTACAGAGCAATACTGTCCTGCAATCTAATTTAGGAAAAAGCAATCAAAGTTATCTCCTTGTTCTGTGATTGAGTAAAGAGTAAAGCAATAGAAGAAACCTTCTCTCGTAATCAAATACTAACTAATGTAATGAGATGAAAATATGTTTCTAATCCAATTCAAAGTAAAGTCATTGTAGTTATTGTCTTTAATCATTCACAGGGCAATATAATCAATTCTATCCATTCCTTGTAATCCCTTGTAAAGTAATTAATTATCACTTTCCTTAATATGAAATGTAGTAAGGTAATCAAAGTAATTCCATGGTACCTGATACTGGGCCCACTAATTTAAGTAGTCTTCTGTAATCTAAAACAGTATGAAGTAACTTTAGGAGTCTCCTGTACTGTGACACATTTCAGCAATCTAATCTAAAGCAGGGTAGCCAGATTCCTTTGTGTGGTGTTCTTTGATCAAAGATAGAGCAGACAATGTCATCTGTGACGCAGTAAAGTATCACCATATTTGACAAATATCCAGTAGTCAAAAACAGGTTAACTCGATCACAGTATAATCAATCCTTTTTCAATCTAATCAGGGTAAAATATTCAAAATACTCTCTTTCGGTTATCAAATAAAGAGAAATGTACACAATGTATTGTCCTTCTTCAGGCAATACAGGGTAATAAAGCAGGAGAATCACTTCCAGCCCCTTCTAGGATACATTGCATGATAAAATAATGGCACCCATCTGATATTGTGATCTAAACCAGTGTAAGTGTATCACAGTAATGCCCATCTATGACCTAAGGAAGAAATTCATTTGAGTAATTGTATCTTCACCACCACAGGATGGAATAAGCTGGTAATTCTCCTCTGTAATATAATATGGGATGAAGTAATCAGAGTGGTCTCTTTCTGTATACCCAGCAGCTAGTAATATAATTACTATATTAATAATAGCGCCAGGATGCTCCTCTGGGAGTGACAGTGCGCTTTAGAAGTACAAAAGTTAATTCAATTCTATTCAATAATTACACATCATCTCTTTTTTTTAATCCAATGCAGGATAATCAGTGTCATATCACTGAGTGATTTAAAGCAGATTAAAGTAATAAGAGCCATCTACTTTGGTGTTCTAATGCAGGTTAATATAATTAGAATAATCCCTTTCTGTAATCTGATGCCGGGTACAATAATAAACACAGTATTTTGTAATCTAATCCAGGGAAAAGTAATCAAAGTGTTCAGGGAGACAGATCGGTGCGAAGTAATGAGAGTAATCCTATTTTGTAGAGTTTTTTTTACGAAATCATGATGAACCTTAACAGAGGCGGAACATAGCTCAGGAACATGGACTATACAGATGTTTATGGGCAACTCCATTTGCTGCTACACTTGCTGCTCCTCTTCTGCGGGTGCATGGAAGAGTATTTTTGGAAGGGCCGACTGAACCGTTGCTGCCTGTGTTGTACCTTTTCTGAGTGTTATGAAGTTTGCACTTCAGCGGCCCACACTCAGCATCTGTACTGTGTGAGGGAAGCTTACACATTTATTCTACTGCCATACATAAGTTGCATATGCTGCATTTGTTCTGTGTGCATGGAAGCTTGCATTGCCGCTGCTCAGAATGTGTCTGTTCTGTGTGTGAGGGGTTCTTGCCCAGCTGGTACTATGCTGTTTCTGTTCTGTGTGTGGTTGCATTATTGCTGCTGTGTTGCGCATGTTCGGTGTACGGGGGATGCTTTCAGTGCTTCTAAAATGATGTACATGTTCCACACATGAGGTAAGCTTGCTATACAAATGTCTAAGCTGTATCTGGTCTGTGTTAGGATAACTTGTTCTGCCTCTTGATTGTGTGTCTGCAAGGTTTTCCTTTTTTTGCCTATGCTGTAGAAGTTCTATGCATTGGGGTTCGTGCACTGCTGCTGCAGTGTGTTGTCTGTTCTCAGTGTGAGTGAGTTCTGTTCTGCTGCAGCCTTAAGAGGGTCTATACATGGGGGTTCTTGCACTGCTGTTGGAGTGTTTAGCTTGTTTCTTGTAGGTCTGTGTAAGTGAAGTTAGCCCTGGTGCTACCTACCGTGCTGTGGAAAGTTCTATGCATGGGCTTTCATGCACTGCTGCTGCAGTGTTGTGCATATTCTCTGTGTGTCTGTATGAGGGAAGTGTGCTCGCTGTTACCAATGCGGTTGAATTACTATGCGTGGTGGGGGTTCCTGCACTGCTACTTTAGTGTTGTGCCTCTTTTGCCTGGGAGAGTGAGGTTGGCTCTGCTGCAGCCTGTCGAAGTTCTGTGCGTGGGGGCTCTTGCCCTGGTGTTGGGGAGTAAAGCTTGTTCGCTATGTGTCTGTGTGAGTGATATTTGCTCAGAGCCAAAATAAATATCCAACATTGCAAAGAGTCGTTCCAATGAGCGGTGCGGCGTATGTAGACTCTCTTTAGCTCTTGTGTACTTGATGGACGAGTGGGCCTTCAGAACTGCTTAATGATGCCACGTGGGTGTGTGGGACGGCGGCGCCCTGGAGTCTAGGGTAAACAAGCGGGAGTGCTAGGGCGCGTGGCGCCTCGCCCTGTGGCCTGAAGGATGGAAGGCTCGGGTGTTTTAAAAGAAGTATTAGGTTCTCTTCTGAAACCTGGTAATTTGGGATGTTGGGGTACAGGGATGCCATGCGCTGTGGTCTGGAGTAAACAGGTGGGTGTTTTAGGATGTGTCCTGAGCTCGTGCAGGTCAGGCTGCTGGGGAACAGGTGAGCAGTGAGTCGTGTGCTCGAGGCTTTAAATCATCGCAGCATTAGCAGGAAACGCCAGCACTGCGGGCCCTGGAAGCTTCCGGAATGGCGCCTCTCAATATAGCCAGCACCAAGCCGCGCTTTAAGTGCAGCCTTGAAGGCGCTCCACTCACGCGCGCCCCCGCCCCCCTTCGCCAGGTGCCGCTGCCCAGGGTCGCGCCTGACGTGCCCCTGACACCTATTCACCGCGTCCAATGAAAAGACCGCTGCTTCCTTCGTCGCAGGCAATTATTTCCCCCTTATTTTCCGGAACCATAGAATTGCAATCATTCCGTTACTTTTATAGCGCTGCGCTGGTACAAGCCGCATAGGGTTTTATGAATGCAGCTAAATTATATATTCCCTCCTCCCCCTCGCTCTCTGTAGCTCTCTGTCTCTCCCACGCACCCCTGTCTCCCCCATCTCTCTCTGACTCCCACTCACCCTCTCCTCTCCGCTCCCTTCCTGACTCTCTCTCTTGCTCATTCCACCGCCCACACGCGCTCACCGCCTCTCTGCCCCCAACCTGTCCACCTCCTCCAGCCCCCACTCCCGCTCTTTCTCTGGCATTGCGGTTTGCAGCTCTAAACATGGGAGGAACGCAAAGACACAAACCTTTAAACACAAATCCACCGACACACACAGACAGTAAAATGCATGCACACACAACGACTTGTCACACACAGGCAATTATAAAGACATACAGTCATACAGATGCACTGTTACTAACATGCAACCCACACAGGCACAAATATACCCATGAACAGTTACCCCAATACGCACACACAAGCACAAACCCACACGTTCATGCAGTTACATTCATTACTGTTACATACATGACCGCACAAGCCCAGACGCACATGTGAGCTAATGCAGAAATGTACAAACATTAAAAAAAGAAAGCAATAAAGACAAATACATGCAGACAGACACATGTAACAATTGACATAACGTGCACACAAGCACAAAAACACTCACGCACAGACAACAAACGGAGACACAAACAGAGAAAACACAAAACACAGACATATGATTCCATAGATAAACAGCGACACACACATGCAACTGCATGCAGACACACAGCACACCTACACTACAGCTCATCACAAAGTGTGCTATAGTATGGCATGCTCTGAGCGTTTGTATAGTACATTTCCACCATTTGTAGGGTCTTGCAGTGGATTCTGAGAATGAGAACCCATTCTACATGGTTATTGCGTTTCTCTTTGACCGGAGTCATGGTGGTCTGGGGTCTTTGGGTTTGTCAGTGAAGAGAAGATCAGATGGTCCTGTGTATTGTTCGTAATGGTGAACTGTGTGCTCTAGGACTTCGCTGTTTGATTTGCACCATAAGGTTGAACAGCAGTCCTTTATTTCAGGCTTATTTATATGCACTCTTCTTCCATACACATGGTAGTTATTCATTCACTCATAGTTCTTACACACTTTTCTCAATGTTCCCTCTTTAAATTAGAATATACTAACCGTGCATGGCTGGAAAGGGTTGGATTAGCGCACCGGCCAACTTGAAGATCAATCTCACCACTTGGGGAGGGGGAGGGGCCTTGAAGGGGCAATGTCTAATGCCAAAAAGTATCTACGAGGCACTTTTGAACCCCACCCACCCCAAGCCTCTTCCTCCCCCCAAAAAATGCTTGCTGAGGCTGGTGCTGATGTCCTGGGGTGTTTTCATAACCCGTAATGGACGTCGGCAGTTCAAAGCCTCGAAAAACAAGCCAGAATACCACTATTTACTGTGGTTTTTAGCTCCTTTTCTCTGCCACTTTGAGCTATTGGCTCCTCACCGGGAGACCATGTGATGGGAGCCGATGTCATGTGTCATACAGTGGCAACGTATGAGTTGGCAGGTATGTTTTAGGAATCTTTCCATTAAGCTAATTTGCTGCAGTCATCCCCAAAGCACCAGACAGCAGTTATGTGGCCAACAGCTCCCATTCAACCATACCAGTAGGGACAAGGTTTATGGAATTCTATGGTCGTGATTGAAAATGATGGGATTTACTTCCAAATATAGGACCAGACCTCAGTCATGCTATCTCACGTGTATGCAGAGCTCTTGGGGATATTGTGACATACACCAATCAAACATATAGCTGTTATCTGGTTTGTCACCATAACAAACTCAGGTATATTGTACTGAGTGACAGCTTTTCCACAATGCAGCCACCAGGCACAGAAGGCAACCATCAGACACACAATCATAAAATTAGAAAGGTATGCAAAAATACTGTTGGCTAAGGAAAATATTATCTCTCCAAAAAGGATCTAACACGGATTCTCACAGATTAACCATCTATATCCAAGTTTATTCACAAGGGTAACCAACACTAAAACCATTTCCTACTACGATCATTTGTGAGACTCCATGTAATAAAATACCTTTCTGTAGGGTTTAATACAGAGTAATAACAATCTTCTCTTAGAATTCCTATTGACTTTATTATTCACTTTTCACAATAAATTTGTCAGGCCTAGTGCCTTTATCATAACATTTCATATTAAACAGACCTACAGCCATGATCATTGGCTTACTACCATAATAAAGTCAGTTCTGTTGAGTCACTTATAAGCTTTGCCACAGTGTAGGAAGGTAGATACCTGACTATTGTTACCCCCGACTTTTTGCCTGGTGTTTTGCTGGTTTTCCGACTTAGTTGACCTGGGGCCCTGCCAATCAGGACCCCAGGCCTACTGCTCTCTCTCTAAAAATGGATTCCATGTACCTTAGGTACATTTCCAATTGGAACTGGGCCACCTTGTCAGACCCTGTAACTCAGGGCATCGGTGTACCCAGGGCCTACCAGAGGCTGAAGCATGTATTATGCCACCCCTGGATGGCCATCTAAATCTGACACAACTGGCTGCACGACAGCTGGGGCAAGGTGGTGTACTCGCCCTTTGCTTTAGATATAGTATACCTATATCTAACCCTAAAATGGACACCCGAATTCCTATCAGTCACTCCTATGGCAGGCCTTGACAATCCTGAAGGCAGAGTGCGTGGAACCATGTGAATTGGGCTTTGGCACGAGCCGAGCCCGGTTGCAGCTTGCGGAACCAAGACCCAATAATGGCTGTTGCATGATAACGCATACCATATCGCTAACTTCGGTATCGCGTTATCAAGACATGTCGAGTAAGGTGTCATACGAATCGGGATACTGACCCCTCACCAATGCTGGCGACGGGGTTAGCATTCCACCCTTCTAGAGGGGCACGACATGTATGTAACTGTGAACCCCGGTTAAAGTTAACTGAAGCCTCAGCTCCACAAAATGGATGCTGTCACCACAGACACGAGTCTGACCTCCTGCTGCTGGGAGTCCTTCCAGCGAGGAGAGCTTGGACAAAGGGTTTCCTGTCCGGGGCGGTGTTCGCACCATCCCAGACAGGGTTTTGTGTATCCTGGGTAGGCAGGGCTTTACAAGAAGGTGACTGCGGAGTGGCACCCCGGTGCTCACTACGCATCTGCCGGCTAGAACCAGTTCCAGGGGCGCCCCAGCCCCTGACCTGGGGAAAGTCTGGCATGGGAGAGGGGTGTAACCACCCCCTTCCTGGTCCCACCCCTAGGGCAGGACCTAGTCACATACCCACCCCTTTCTTTAGGATAAAGGCAGGAGCGGGGACCCTTCCAAATTAGATCATCTTTGAATCAAGAATACTTTCTACGAAAGGAACTCTCGACTCTTCTCAAGATTTCTCCCTTGTGGCTAAGGAGTAGTCACCCTGCATCCGCAGGCACCAACTAAGAACTCTGCGGTTTGCTGCAAGTCCTTCCTCAGGAATCCGACTGCCCAGCTCGACGAGAACCGGCTTCCCTGGCACCTCTGACCTCTACCCACATCGTCAGCTCAGCTGAGATCTGTGGGTGCGACGAGTCCTCGAGGGACCGGCCATCATCAAGACCTGCACGATTTCGTAACCAGCACGACCACCGAGGGATCCTCTGGTGAGTGCTCTGGGGTCCGAGAAGCCCCGACCCTGAGCAGCTCCAGCATCGAAGTGCAGCCTCCCAGCATCTCCACGATCTGCGTGGGGCCCTTCTGCTCTTTGCTGTTCAGCACGTTGTCTGATCACTAGCCGCTGGCTTGTGATCTTCTTGATGACACCCGACAACCAACGCTGCTGGTCTGGTTGCTCCAGACTGGCCTTTGCTCCCTTCTGAGAGAGGAGCACCCCGGACCCTCCTGGTCCACGCAAGACGCCATTTTAGGCCCACCACGTGGCCCTGAAATTTGCCAGGGCTTGTTGCCCCAATCCTGGGCCCAGCGACGCCGACGGCATCAACCTTCGTGGGACAGCTCGCACCTCCATCCTGGTCGCCGACAACGCCTCCTGGTCTGTGAGACTGCAGAGCCTAGCGTCGCCCACTCACCTAGTCGAGGTGACGATCATCCGGTGCCCTCCTGGTACCCTCTGACTACTGGCTAGTAGTACAAACTTGGTCCCCTCTGCTTTCAGGTGTCATCCATCTCTGATCCAGGCTTGGATCTCTACAACAATCTCCACTGGTCGCCGGCCAGCAACTCCTTCCTTCTGGCTCCTGGCTCGTCAGCGAAGACTCCCGACGTCTGTAAAGACTTGTGAAGCCGCAGCCCTTGGGGCTAGGTAACTTCGGCATTTCGGTGCCCGCATAGCCTCCTTATTTAAGGGTCCCGAGTCCCTATCACTTCCGACTTGCCTTATCGGGTCCGCCCAAGACCACTAAACTTTCCGTGCCCTAGGGCACTTGTATTTGATTGTGCACTTGAAGTATTTTCCTAAGAGTTTTGTTGTGTGCTTAGTACCCTGTCCTCATAAAGAGTACAGGGCTGTTGTGATTCTAATAAATACACTGTTTATTTTCATAACACTTGTGTGGTGTCCTTTCACTTGGTGTTCAAGGGGTATGTGATGGTATAACAGCTGGCTTAACACGCCTTCTAGAGTTTAGCCCGAAGACTGCTCGTATCCACGCTACTAGGATAGCTGGTCTAAGGTTGACTTACAACCAATCACCATAAGGGTCGTTTGGACTGATGCATAGTGATCACTAGAATAGTGAGCACTGCATATCGGGCCAACTTCTCACATTGGTGAGCAGCGGTTGGGATTTGAGCTTGCTGTTGTTTTACCACGCGTATCCTAAGAATATCTTGTGAAAGATCGCATAAGTACTCCAGGTACATATAACTTAGCTTAGAATACTCTGAGTTCTACTGAACCAGCTGTTGTAGCTCCTCAAGGCTTAACACACCTTGGCTACAACTCTTAGCAAGGGATCAGTAGGTAAACATATAGTGTAGGTAGGTGCATCACTTACACCACACTAGAAGCAGCATGTCAGACAAAGGAGGAAACTCTGAGTCTCCCCTTGTGTCAGTCGACCTTCCACAGGTCACTTCCAGATATGCTGCACTTAGCTTCCAAGAGATGCGACAAATCTGTACATCTCGGAAGCTAAAACAGGGTGCAAACCCTACCATTCCGTTTCTGATTGGTCTCTTGGAGACTTATGATGCTAGGAGGGCGGGTAACACCGACCCTTCTCATCCAGAAGGGAATATGCCCCCCCTCGAGGGAACCTCAGGTGACCCTGACCTTATCCATCTCTCCGCAGAAGGTGAAGAGGAGGATGAGGATCTAGAGACATCTGGGGACGAGGCAGACAAAGGTCCAGTAGTGGTTAGCCAGCTAACTAGGGACAACTTAAGTCGGCACGAGAATGGTACTAGGAGACCCCTGGGGCCCCTCTCCGGCCAGCTTAACATTGGGAATGGACGAGTTAGGTCTCTGTCGAGAGGCTCTAATAGATCCGTTCGAACCAATGGCTCTCGAGGCTCTTCTCGAAGAGGGATGACATCCCCTCAGAGGAGAGTGTACGAAGCTAAAGAGCGGGAAGTCAATCTGCGGATCGAAAGGGAAGAACTTGCCCTGGCCAAAGAACGACTCGCCTTTGCTAGCGAGCAAGAATTAAGTGGGAAAAACCCCACTGGTGGCAGCATTCCCCCAAGGGAAAACAGGAGTTTAGACACTAGACACCTGAGTAAGATAGTGCCCCCCTTTAAGCAAGGGGATGACATCCACAAATGGATTACTGCTTTGGAGAGGGCCTGCACTGTACAGTGCGTCCCCCAGAGTCAGTGGGCAGCTATCTTGGGGCTCTCCTTTGAAGGCAAAGGTAGAGATAAGCTGCTCACTACTAGAGCTGAGGATGCTAACAATTACCAAGTCCTGAAGAATACACTGATTGATGGGTTTGGTTTAACCACTGAACAGTACAGGTTGATGTTCAGAGATACCCAGAAAACTCAGTCTCAGGATTGGACTGACTTTGTTGATTGTGCCACTAAGGCTTTTGAAGGCTGGCTACTGGGAAGTAAGGTTACTGATTTTAAAGGATTGTACAACCTAATTATGAGAGAGCAAATCTTAAGTAATTGTCAGAACCAGTTATTACACCAACACCTGGTAGACTCTGATCTGACCTCTCCACAAGAATTGGGTAAGAGGGCAGACAAATGGGTCAGAACCAGGGTCAGGCCGAAGAACCAGGGTGGTGACCAAAAGAAGGAATCAACCAAGCCTCAAGAGAAGGGTGGGAATAAATCTTCTGATCAAACCACAGGGCCCCAAAATTCCTCTGAAAAGGGTGGGTCCCCAACTTCTCCCAAAACCCAAAAGAAACCTTATTGTCACACCTGCAAACAGGTGGGCCATTACAAAACTCACAGCAGTTGTCCCAAGGCCAACAACAATAAGGAAAACATACCCCCAAATAAAGCTTCCCAGCCTCCTGTTACTACTAGTAGTAATCCCCCAGGTGGTGGGAGTGCCCCCAAGAATCTGGGTGCATTTTCTTTGGGAGTGCCTGGGGACTCTGGCCTAACCAGGTCCCCTGACTCAGATACTCTTGTCTGTGAGACTGGCATGGGGTTTGCCAACTTCACAGCCTGTCCCAACACTTTGGGCAGGTACAGACAGGAGCCCCTCATCAATGGTTCAAAAGTGGAGGCCTACAGAGACACAGGGGCTAGCATCACCATGGTGGCTGAGAGCCTAGTCCCCTCAAGGCAACGTATGCCTGGTGCCACATACCAGGTAGTGAACATTGATGGAGTGCAGAGAGATCATCCCATAGCAGTGGTAAATCTCAGCTGGGGAGGTGTCACTGGTCACAAGAGAGTGGCAGTGTCACCAAACTTGCCTGTAGATTGCCTACTGGGGAATGATTTAGAGACCTCAGCCTGGGCTGAGGTAGATCAAGAAACCCATTTTAAAATGGTAAACCTCCATGGTAAGGTTAGTGGGGTAGTGATAGCCACAGCCCCAGTCCCAGAAGTCCTCCCTGAACAGGTCAGGAGGGCTGTGCCAGTCACAGCCGTATCCCAGAGAGATGCCTTTCCTGAACAGATTGGCAAGGCTGTGATGGTCACAGCCCAAACCCAAACTGAGTCCCTTCCTGAAAAGGTTGGTGGAGTTGTGATGGCCACAGCTCAAACTCAGACAGATAACGGTGTTGTGAAGCCTGAAACTATGGATCACTCCACTCAGACAGAGAGCATTGAGGAGGAAGAAAAGTCTTCCCCCTCCCAGACACTAGGTGAGAGCCAGCCTCCTCAGGGAACTGACTCCACCCCTGGTGAAGGAACTGCCCCAGAGGTAGTCAGCCTAGCCTGGCAGAGCCCCTGATGACAGTGGAACCTTCCCAGGTGGGACCCAGTCTGGAGCAGGTAACCTGCCCCTCTCTACCCTGCCTCAGTCAGCCCAGGGCTGTAGAGGTCAGGGAGGCCAGTGGTGGACTCCAAAGGGCACCCTGTCTAAAATAATTCCCACACCAGCCTTTTACTTTGCCAAAGCACACCACAGGTAGTGATTCCCTATGGTGGAGACCCTCAGATACCCTTAGGGTGAGGGGTTGCTTAGTGGACCATGATACAGGGGGTAACCATGCCAGTGCATGTACCTCCTCATATGGCCACTCAGGCAATATAGGCTTACCTGGTCAAGGATAGCCTTATCTCCTTTCATTGGGGGGGGGGGGGGGGGGGGTTGTGTAGGAAGGTAGATACCTGACTATAGTTACCCCCGACTTTTTGCCTGGTGTTTTGCTGGTTTTCCGACTTAGTTGACCTGGGGCCCTGCCAATCAGGACCCCAGGCCTACTGCTCTCTCTCTAAAAATGGATTCCATGTACCTTAGGTACATTTCCAATTGGAACTGGGCCACCTTGTCAGACCCTGTAACTCAGGGCATCGGTGTACCCAGGGCCTACCAGAAGCTGAAGCATGTATTATGCCACCCCTGGATGGCCATCTAAATCTGACACAACTGGCTGCACGACAGCTGGGGCAAGGTGGTGTACTCGCTCTTTGCTTTAGATATAGTATACCTATAGCTAACCCTAAAATGGACACCCGAATTCCTATCAGTCACTCCTATGGCAGGCCTTGACAATCCTGAAGGCAGAGTGCGTGGAACCGTGTGAATTGGGCTTTGGCACGAGCCGAGCCCGGTTGCAGCTTGCGGAACCAAGACCCAATGGCTGTTCCATGATAACGCATACCATATCGCTAACTTCGGTATCGCGTTATCAAGACATGTCGAGTAAGGTGTCATACGAATCGGGATACTGACCCCTCACCAATGCTGGCGACGGGGTTAGCATTCCACCCTTCTAGAGGGACACGACATGTTCGTAACTGTGAACCCTGGTTAAAGTTAACTGAAGCCTCAGCTCCACAAAATGGATGCTGCCACCACAGACACGAGTCTGACCTCCTGCTGCTGGGAGTCCTTCCAGCGAGGAGAGCTTGGACAAAGGGTTTCCTGTCCGGGGCGGTGTTCGCACCATCCCAGACAGGGTTTTGTGTATCCTGGGTAGGCAGGGCTTTACAAGAAGGTGACTGCGGAGTGGCACCCCGGTGCTCACTACGCATCTTCCGGCTAGAACCAGTTCCAGGGGCGCCCCAGCCCCTGACCTGGGGAAAGTCCGGCATGGGAGAGGGGTGTAACCACCCCCCTTCCTGGTCCCACCCCTAGGGCAGGACCTAGTCACGTACCCACCCCTTTCTTTAGGATAAAGGCAGGAGCGGGGACCCTTCCAAATTAGATCATCTTTGAATCAAGAATACTTTCTACGAAAGGAACTCTCGACTCTTCTCAAGATTTCTCCCTTGTGGCTAAGGAGTAGTCACCCTGCATCCGCAGGCACCAACTAAGAACTCTGCGGTTTGCTGCAAGTCCTTCCTCAGGAATCCGACTGCCCAGCTCGACGAGAACCGGCTTCCCTGGCACCTCTGACCTCTACCCACATCGTCAGCTCAGCTGAGATCTGTGGGTGCGACGAGACCTCGAGGGACCGGCCATCATCAAGACCTGCACGATTTCTTAACCAGCACGACCACCGAGGGATCCTCTGGTGAGTGCTCTGGGGTCCGAGAAGCCCCGACCCTGAGCAGCTCCAGCATCGAAGTGCAGCCTCCCAGCATCTCCACGATCTGCGTGGGGCCCTTCTGCTCTTTGCTGTTCAGCACGTTGTCTGATCACTAGCCGCTGGCTTGTGATCTTCTTGACGACACCCGACAACCAACGCTGCTGGTCTGGTTGCTCCAGACTGGCCTTTTCTCCCTTCTGAGAGAGGAGCACCCCGGACCCTCCTGGTCCACGCAAGACGCCATTTTAGGCCCACCAAGTGGCCCTGAAATTTGCCAAGGCTTGTTGCCCCAATCCTGGGCCCAGCGACGCCGACGGCATCAACCTTCGTGGGACAGCTCGCACCTCCATCCTGGTCGCCGACAACGCCTCCTGATCCGTGAGACTGCAGAGCCTAGCGTCGCCCACTCACCTAGTCGAGGTGACGATCATCCGGTGCCCTCCTGGTACCCTCTGACTACTGGCTAGTAGTACGAACTTGGTTCCCTCTGCTTTCAGGTGTCATCCATCTCTGATTCAGGCTTGGATCTCTACGAACAATCTCCACTGGTCACCGGCCAGCAACTCCTTCCTTCCGGCTCCTGGCTCGTCAGCGAAGACTCCCGACGTCTGTAAAGACTTGTGCAGCCGCAGCCCTTGGGGCTAGGTAACTTCGGCATTTCGGAGCCCGCATAGCCTCCTTATTTAAGGGTCCCGAGTCCCTATCGCTTCCGACTTGCCTTATCGGGTCCGCCCGAGACCACTAAACTTTCCGTGCCCTAGGGCACTTGTATTTGTTATGTTATGTTATGTTATGTTATGTTATACAGGTTTTTATATAGCGTGCGGCTACTCGAAAGAGTGTCCCGACGCTTTGAATTGCACACTAATCTCATAACACAACAGGGAAAATGAACAGAAACAGAAAAAAGAGGAAACCTAATAGGACCTGAAACTAAGAAGTGAAAAGCCAAGTTTTAAGCCCCTTCCTAAAGGCCAACAGGTTGGGAGTGCTGCGCAGGGACACAGGCAGTTTGTTCCACAGCTGAGGCGCTAATAATTTAAAGGAGCGACCACCGATGCGAGCTCTCTTCACGCGGGGCACTACAGCAAGAAACAAGGCTTCAGACCTAAGCGACCTGGCAGGAAGGTAAAAGGACAGCCTTTTCTGAAGATATTTTGCTCCGGAGGTGTGCAAGGCTTTGTGTGCCAGGGTGAGAGTTTTAAAAACTATCCGCTTCCGAACATGAAGCCAGTGCAGAGCCTCCAAGAGGCCCGAGGCTCTGGCACGGCGAGATAGTCCAAAAATAGCATGTGCTGCCGAATTCTGAACAACCTGTAATCGTTGAAGCAGGTATTCTGGCAGGCCGAGATAGAGGACGTTGGAATAGTCTATTCTCGAGCCTATAATCGCCTGCACAGTGATCTTCCTGTGTTCCTCCGATAACAAGGGAAGGAACTTGCGAAGCATCCGGAGTAAGCCAAAGCAGGTGCCAGTGAGACCGATTACCTGCGAGCGTAGTGTGAGGCCATTGTCGATCTTAATCCCAAGGTTTTTAGCTACCTGGGACGAACTTGCTGGTGGAAACATGTTCTCAGGCCACCACTCTTTCCAATCCGGGTCCGAACTGCACCCAAAAAAGAGGACCTCGGATTTATCCGAGTTGCACTTGAGGCTGTTATGATGGAACCACTGAAACACAGCCTCAAGGCAACCCTGGATCCTACCTCCATCGAAGTCCGCACCCCTCTCACAGGTGAAGAGGAGCTGGGTGTCATCGGCGTAAGAAACGATCTGGGCCCCGAAGGACTCCGCCAGAGCCGCCAGAGGGGTCATGAAGATATTGAATAGAGTTGGGCTCAGGACAGAGCCCTGAGGAACTCCGACACCCAATGGCGACATCTCGGCGGAGCAAGCAGAAGCCCAGACCGTTTGTCGACGGCCTGCCAGGAAAGATCGAAACCACTGGAGCACCGTCCCTCGAAGACCGATCTCTGAGAGTCTAGCCAGCAGACCCTCATGAGGGACGGTGTCAAAGGCCGCCGACAGGTCTAACATCACCAGCATCGCTCTCCCACCCGAATCCAGCACCTCCTTTATCGCCTCCGAGACTTCCAGGAGGGCTGTTTCGGTGCTAAGATTGGCGCGGAAACCCGACTGGGTAGGGTGCAGTAGGTCGTGGGACTCCAGGTAATCGGCAAGCACCTTATGCACGTGCTTTTCAATGACCTTCGCAAAAGCCGGCAGGAGCGAGATAGGTCTATAATTCGCTAACACCTCCACATCCAGACCAGGCTTTTTTAGCAGGGGAATAATCATTGCCTGCTTCCAGGACTGGGGAACCACACCCTGTGCAAGAGAACAGTTCAACAGGGGGTTCACGAGTGGATTAATGACCGCTGCCATTTTAGCCAGAAATTTTGTGGGGCAGGCATCCCGAGGGGAACCTGACTTTAGTCCCGCCATCTGGTCAAAAGAAGCTGACAGCGAGAGAGGAGGGAACGCTGCCAAGGCCACCCCGGCGTTCGGTCGGGTAACAGCGGCATTCTCCGCCCGACCTGGCACCTCAGGCTCCAGCACAAGGAAGGAGTCCTGGATCCGCTGGATCTTGGAGGTGAAAAAGTCCGCAATCGCCCTGACCCAAGGCGCAGGAGGGGGGGTCTGGGCAGGTGCTGCGCGAGAGGTTGTAAACTCCCGCACAATGGCGAAAAGCTCCTTACAGGAGTTGGAAGCGGCTTCAATTTTTCTAGCGAAATAAGCCTTCTTCTCCGCGAGGATGTTCCGATGGTACGCTTTTGCCAGAGACCTGTAGGTGAGTTTCGCCGTCGCGTCGTATTTCACGCGCCATGCTCTTTCCGCTACCTTGCATTGCCGACGGGAGGCCGCCAATGCTTCCGTAAACCAAGGGGCAGAAGCACCTTTTTCCGGTTTGCGAAGTGATTGTGCACTTGAAGTATTTTCCTAAGAGTTTTGTTGTGTGCTTAGTACCTTGTCCTCATAAAGAGTACAGGGCTGTTGTGATTCTAATAAATACACTGTTTATTTTCATAACACTTGTGTGGTGTCCTTTCACTTGGTGTTCAAGGGGTATGTGATGGTCTAACAGCTGGCTTAACACGCCCTCTAGAGTTTAGCCCGAAGACTGCTCGTATCCACGCTACTAGGATAGCTGGTCTAAGGTTGACTTACAACCAATCACCATAAGGGTCGTTTGGACTGATGCATAGTGATCACTAGAATAGTGAGCACTGCATATCGGGCCAACTTCTCACACACAGGACAAAATTTGAGATACAAACAGTCTTTTTAGTTAAAGCACACACATTTGACCCAATCAAATCCTGTAGTCAGGGTAACCAACATGTGGGTGGAGTCTAATCCGCTCTCTGTCTTTAGGTATCTGAAAGCTTTGTATTGTTAATTACATAAGGTCTTTGGTATTTGAACTGTCAAACTAGATCTAAAAATCCATGTAAATAATGTAGCCCTGGGAATCCAATACTGGTCACAAACACAAAACGGCTTACTAAAGTCTTATGTATATAGATAGGCGAGGAGGGTGCTGTAACTCCAATATATTCCCCCGGACTGGCCTTTGTCCTACTAATGCTGCTGCCAGAGAAAATCAAACACTGTAAATTATCTAGTTAGTTAAAAAAAATTAGCAACATTACATTTCATGTGTGCACCCCTGAAAGGTCAAGCTCAGGCAACTGCATAAATAAAATAATCACAGCTGCTGGAGGAGAAGCACTTTTTTGTCTGTGGAAGTACACAACTTCTGCTCAGACAAATCAGGGACCAGGGCCGGCTTTAGGCATGTGCAAGCTGTGCACCTGCACAGGGCCACCAAACCCCAGGGGCCACCAAGCCAATATATATCCTTAATATAATAATCCTTTGAGAATGGATACATATTTAGTGGCTGCCCCTGGCAGGTATTTGGCGGCCTCCGGCTCTGTTACACTTCCAAACACCCTGACCCCCCCTCTTCACTGGCCTCCACGCTCCGCCCCGCCCAGACCCCCTCTTCCGGGGCCCCCTACCTACGCTCCCTGCCCAGGGCCTCCATGAGCCTAGAGCCGCCCCTGCAGGGACTCTAATTACCAAAATGTAGGCGGACGGCGGAGCCAAAGCCCCTCTATCCTAGTACTCCTGAAGGCTCTTTTTTAGGTTGATCACACTACTTCTGTCGGCAGCTGCGCTATCAAAACAGACCTAAAAGGGAAGGACACTTCACAGTTTAATCCCTTTCACTTAAAAAATGCTAACGAACTTCAATTGTGCAATGCTGCAGATCAGTTCTTCAGTTAAGAAAGCAATAACTCAATACCCATTCACCTTTTCCATCAGCCAAAGGAGGAACGCTGTATGCACGCTTCGATCCTTATCTCTCTTTTTCTGCAGAACACGCCCATCTCCACTAGGGGGGGTTTGGAGGTGGTGCGCAGGGGGGAAGTGACACAGGCACAGATAACGCCGTGACCCGAGAGGTCAGGACTATATCTGCTTCCATACCACGTGATAACCTACATGATAGTAGTGCAGAATGGCGTGGAGAACAAACGCAGATAGTAGACGCTGAAGCAGGAGAACGAGCCGAAATCCCTATTCCCCATCCTATATTAGTGAACAACATACACAGAAAAGAAATACTGAAGCAGGGGAACGAGGCCAAATCTGTCTAGACCCCCTTCTCTCAATTGTAGTGCTTCGGGAGAAAGAGCAATATATCAAGTCCCGTTCATATTTGCTGTTTGTTACTTAGAGAAGTATAGATCCTACTATACATGTGCCATCCGTAAAAACACACGACAAAATATATTACGACGGATCCTAAAAAGCCCTAGTCCCGATGAGGCCCGTAAATGTTTGGGCTGAAACACGTCGACATTTGTTTTGTAGACACCATCAAAGATTTATGATTATTAAAATTGATTAGGAGTACTTAAATAATAGAGGTCTAAACAAATATACCTCCTAGGCTCCTTTGGTTTTGGGTTGATCTTGCTTTGAAGGAATACCCTTTATAGTTTTTGAAGCATCCTCTTGTTAAAAAATATGGGCTACAATATACAAAATATATGTTGGTTTGTCAATGTAAATATTGTGTACATATTTTCGTAGTTTGTTTTGAGTATATATATTGTGTATATATATATATGTATTTGTTGTGTATATATTCATGTTTTGAAAAGAACTTTCTCTTTCTATGAAACAATAGAGTAATAACAAATAAAAATAACATAGATTTATTACTGGTTTGACGTTTGGTTGCAGATTAATATGAAACACAGATTGGTTTGATGTGATTAAATCAAGACAGGAAGGGATAATTTATTTTTCTCTTTCCTTTAATAGATTGATTATTATTTCCTAGGCATCCCTTTCTTTCTTTATTTATTGTGACATTCACACTGCACCACGTGACGGAGCCAGTGCCAAACGGCATCTTCAGCCAATGGCAGCCTTCCGTGCATGGTGGGACTCGCAGAGGTGAATCCTGGAACAAACTCAGACATGACTGCTCTTTTGTTAGACTGAAATTGGGGATCCACAGAAACCGACAGGCAGAGGTTTGTTCTCAGAGAATAGAGCTGCTGATGCGTAGAGCTATCTTCTTACTACTCCAAGGACAGGATACACAAATACATTGAATTTTTCCTCTAGGATTGGTTTCAGCTTAAGCATATCTTTCACCTCTAAACATGGATTGAATAAGGTATGTACCAAGGTGTGGTGTAGGTAAAGGAACGCATGGCTTTTAATTCTGGGATCTAGTGAGGAAGTGATGAATTTGTTGATTGGTATACAAGAATACAGAAGTACTGAACCTTTCACTTCTGGGACTGATTACATAAATAATACGCAGGAACCACCGCCAAACTCCAGAAACGACTACAACGCATACAGAACGCCTCCGCACAACTCATCCTCCACATCCCTCACCACAGCCACATATCCGGACACCTGAGAAACCTGCACTGGCTCCCCGTCAACAAGAGCATCACATTCAGGCTCCTCACCCACGCACACAAAGCGCTCCACGACATGGGCCCAGAATACCTCAACAGCCGCCTCTCGTCTACGCCCCCACCCGCCAGTTCCGCTCAGCCGGCCTCGCCCTCGCCATCGTCCCACGGATCCGCCCACAACGGGAGGAAGATTGTTCTCCTACCTGGCCGCCAAGACATGGAACTCCCTCCCCACACACCTACGACTGACCCAGAACTATCTCACATTCAGGAGGCACCTCAAGACCTGGCTATTCGAGCAGTGATAGCACCCTCCCCCCCCCCTCCAGCGCCTTGAGACCCTCACGGGTGAGTAGCGTGCTCTATAAATGTTATTGATTGATTGATAAATACAGAATCATAGGATTGGACAGAGATGAATATAGTAGCTCTCTGGTAGGGGAAACATGAAATACAATGACCGCCAAACAACCCATTGCCTTTGCAACGTGGATGGACTAACGAATACGTCCGATCCACGCGTTACATTTACAACTCAAGTTGTTAAAACGACATGTGTTAGGTTTAGTGTCGTTGGACTTTAAAGTTAAATGCTTTCACTACTGTTACGATGACTGTAGTTGGAATCGTAAATTATACTATTCCAAAGTCAAGCACTTCCCCTAAGGCAAGTCGTTGTAACGACTTGTTTTATAAATGGAATGTGTAGTTCAGATGCATTCGTTGTTCCTCCCATGTTGTTAGGGAACGCATGGAAAATGAATACATGGTTGTGTCATAGAACCCTTTGGGAGGACTTGTTGAGGTTGTTAAAATAGGGCAGGCACCTACACCCATTAAGCCTTGGGTAGAGGATGTGGCCTAATGGCTAGGAGGTCGACCTTGAAGCTGGGGAACTGGGTTCGAGTCTCAGCGGGGATGCTCTCAACATCCTGTGATTCTGGTCAAATCACCTAATCTCCCTGCAACCCCGTGCCTAACACAAAAAAGAAAATGAATGTGCCCTTCTTTATCTCAACTGGTGCTCACATAAAGCGCTCTGATACCTTCAGGTCTAGTTTGTTATATAAAACTCCCTACCCCCCCCCACCCCAAACACAAACCCCCCACCAAAAAGCCTCATAACTAGATGCAGGGCTATCTAATATTTTCTCTGGCAGGCCCTGATGGGGTCAGCAAGACTGGAGCAGGTAGGCATGGAATTTACTGTCTGTACTATACCCCCCATACTTCAACAGGACCAAGAGGATCGGCACAGAGCCTGTCACCTGGGTAAAATGAAATAGACACATCACATAGAACCTCTAACTCTGCGCCTAGATAGAACTGAATACTATGTCAGGAGTGTATCTTACACAACCAGGACTGGATAGGATCATGGAAAGGGCACATCATTATACAGCCTTCTCCTCAATGGCTAAGCAGGTTGAAGAGACTGGCATCAGATCAAGGTGCTTCTTCAAGGGTGGAGCAATCTGAGGATCGACCATCAGCTAAGAGCATCCAGATACAACTGGCATGTTGCATCGCTTTTTTGTCTTCTATTACTCTTGTTTCAGAACATCTATTCTAGAGAAAGAGGCCATTGGAGAGACAAAGGAGCGAACATTTATTACATTTCTAAATAACTTAATTTAGAAAAAAAGGGCATTTAAGTTTGCCACACTGCCCACAACTTAGTGTTGGGCAGTGCTTTCACATTGAATTGCTATCTTTGTTACCTTACCACTACTCTCTTCATGAGAAAGAAACATGGCAAATGCTTGGAATAATTCATAGAGGGAATGTACGCAATCACTGGAGTATTTACTCAATGACAAGTGCTGTATTTTGGGAAAAGGGCCAGCCCTGGGCCTGGGTGAGCTGGGCCAAGGCCCAGTACACCAATATTCCGAGGGGCACAGCAGGGAGCTGCGAGACCTGTGTTGTGCAAACAGCAGCTCGTCTATTGCACTTGGTCTCAATCGGGTCTTGTTAAAGACTTTGTTATCGGCCCTCAAAATACTGCAGCATAATTGTTACCACCCCATCAACCACCCTCCCTCCTCCCATCTTCCTCACACCTCTTGCTATCACAACACAATGACCCTCCCCCTCCAACCAAAACACACACCAAACATCAATTTTTTTTTCCGCCTACGGCGATGGCCCGCTCAATCCAATTTCGGGACGGCTCTGCTTGAGAACCATTCTGTTGTAGTTGGAGGACAAGTTCTATAGAAGCCTCGCTCTCCATGTTTTTTAGCTGCAGCTGCAGAGGCAAGGCTTTCAACATAATGCCCTAAAACTTAAGGCATCTGTCAATGTGCATTACGTTTGTCTGCAACTGTTTGCTTCTGGAATGAGCAGCAATGACTTCTCATAGGTTCGTCACTGCTTAAGTCAGTTTTGACATGCCTTTCAGATGCTTTCAGGCACCTCTGAAATGGGTGTTTTGTGTGCACTATCCTCCTGACACGTGGCTGCTTGTGTTGCATCACTAGCACTCATTTTTAAAAAATGATGAAACTGAGATGCATTAGGGGCACCTAATGGTCCCAAGGGTTCCATGCGATGGGCTCCTTGCCTAGAGGCTCTGCTCTGTCTGGGAAGTAACAGGTACATAGTACTGTCTCTATACAACTGTTACGGTTGTAGAAGGTGCACCAATGGTTGCGGGTCTTGAAATTGGAATGACATGTGTTAGTTTGATCTGCATTGATTCTAATGTGGTCAGTTTTTAATGTTTACACCACTGTGTTCAGCACAAACCATTCAAGTATTCTTTGTATAGTGCTTTGAATTTGACCAGTTATCACTATTTAAATATCTAGGATAATTAACATTGCTACCAATGAAATGGCTGTGTAAAGTAGAAGTTCTAATTACGCCAGTCTAATGCACATCGAGTGCATTGTATAGGTTTGGTAAAGTCTATAGGTGGGATTTCTGTCAGTACATTTAACAAGATTGATGAACCAAATATAATCCCTCAACTGATGTACTTTGCTCAGATATAAGGGTGGGCGTTTAATTAACTGCAGAAGTTAAAATGTTGCATGCTTCTCTAGGCTTATGAGAAAATACATTTTGAGCTTTTATGAATAGAATATGGTATCTTAAGGCCATCAGTTTGTTTATGGTCAAAACTTTCAGAAATGTTACAATTCATGTCAACTTAGAGAAACAGATCATTCATACATTTTCAAATTCTGGACCAACTCAAATGGTATATTAAAAAACAATTTATATGGTTTTGGGAGATGTGACACTCTGATAAATATCATTTAATGTAAAAAATATTCATCCATTAGGATCTTAAATGATTCTCTTGGCGTCAAAAAATGTATTGAGATCTCTCAAGATAATCTAGTGAGAAAAGTAAATAGATAAAGAGATCACAGAAATCTTCTTTGAATATTATAAAGCTATACTGATAGGTGACCAGTTAATGCCTAACATTGTTTTGAGACAAATTGAGGAACAATACTGTAAATTGTTTGTATACACTAGACTTATAGCTGAGTAAAGATGGACACACAACGCAATGTGGCATAACATGCTCCTTTTTTACTGTGTTGAGGAAAACTGCAGGTAAAGTGGAGAACATTTTTGAGAATCTTTGATAACTAAGTTCAAAAATATTTGATCCAGAGAGTAAGAAGGGTCTTCTTTTGGGGTCCCTCGAAGCTGCTGGACAATAAAGCTTTGATAATTTTCTTGAAACTAAACCTCCTCAAAGACTTCTAGTGCATGGGTTGGCTACATGGAAGTGGTCAGTAGACTTGAGGATGAACCAAATGTTATCAAATGCTTTAATTTTTTCTAGGAAACAGGGAAGTCATGAGACAGTAGACAAACACCCGGTTAAATTGCACATTATGTCAGCTGCCTGCAATTTTGAAAACACTTATTTAAGAGATCAGCGGGTACTAGGTGGTTATTTGAAAGAAATGCAAGAAAGAATCGCTATGTTCTTGTACACCTTATCATGAAGAGGCAATCTCTATGGCCAAATTTGTAGGGAGATGTTTGGTTTCACGTAAAGCTTTAGTCAGTGGGGAGGGTGGTATAAAATGTTAGTTGGTGCATGTACCAGACAACAGAGATTATAAGTATAACAAAGAAGAAAGATGGGCGGTGAGACAGAAGAGGGTGTTGTGGTACAGGCATTGTTTGAAGCCTCATGTGTGTAATTTAACACTTGTCCAGCACTTAATAGGAGATGCAATAAAACCGGTAGAATAGGGTACTTTGCCAAGGTTTGCAAAACAAGCAAGTATGCTGCATGGTTGATTGGTGGGGGGCAGATAGATAAAGAACTTGTCTTTCTTACATTTCCTTGGACGAAAGTGATGATTGAGTTGATCTAAATTCTAAATTATCAAATTTACCCTTACCTGCAGATGCTCATAACACTGTTTAGTCAATTAAAGGATGGTTTTGAAGAATTTACATTGGCCAGCTGGAAGCTAGCATAATGGCTGCTGACTGGACATATGATATATTTTGGAAAGGTACAGAGTAAACACCCACTGATGTGAACCCCAAAGACTTTCAAATTATGGATTTATTTTAGGACAGTTTATATTTAAAGTAAGAGTTATATTCAATAAAATAAAAGGAAGAGATGTCTTATGTTGGTGCGATCGAGGCAGACTAGATATAGTTCTGAGACCAAGGTTGAAGAACCCAGTTAGTTTAATTAATGAGTGGGTGAATTGAGTCATGTTAGTTGATCAGCATCAAAAAGTACAAAACATTCTTTCCAGATTCAAGGATATGTTTATAGACAAAGTAGGTTCTGTACTGTCAATTTTTTTTTTTAAGAAGGTCACACCGACAGCACACAAAGTGAGGAATGTGCCAATTAAGTGATTTGAATGAATTGAACATTTTGCAGGATAAATGTGTGCTGATAAGATTATAGCAGCAGTAGATTATTCAGAGTTGATTTCAAGTGTTGTATAAGCGAATACGAAAACGGGGCACATACGATTATGTGTAAATCTATGATCTTAAACTGTTGACTTTCACCTGGTGCACAATTGCTCAATGATAACTTTTTGAGCAAAATTGAATTTTATGTGGAACATCACCAAAAAGACCTTACAAAGGATTCCCTGGCATATACCACTTTTAATACTCTGTATGGAGAGTATTTCTTAGGGTTACCATTTGGGCTTGTGTCAGCAGCGTGCATAGACAGTTGATAAATGTGATATTTCAAGCGGAACTGATGTACAGGCATTCCAGAAAGAATATACTCATTTTTGTAGAGAATGGTAAAACCCTCTATAAAGACTTGTCCATTCTGAAGGATCATGGAATCACCATTAGGAAAGACAAATACAAGTTCAGTGTGGATAAGGCAGATTGCCTTGGTCAATGCAACCCCACAGAATTAATCAAATCTAAAGGCGATTTAGTTAAGACTATACCTAATGCACCAAGGCCAAGTGACAAAGATTCTTTAGACTTTCTTATTGGTCTGAGTGAATACTATGCCTGTTTCATATGCGGGTATGCCATAATTATAGAACTTCTAAAAAATGCGCAGGATAAAATAAAATGTGTCTGGGGCGGGTCAGAAGAGAAACGTTTTGGTGAAATCAAGAAATTAATAGCAAATGTACCACTAGTGACTGGAAAAAAGGCTATGTAATAATGTGATTGATTAGGGGTTGTGCTATGTCACAGAGTGGTTGTCAAGGAAAGAACTATTGCTTGTTTGTTGAACAGGCGGAATGTTGCTGAATTCATTATAGAAACATCAACATTGAGGCCTTGTCTGTGCACCATGCAGAACATTAACACATATCTTAAGGCACTCAAGTTTGTGATGTACACAGACCATAAACCTCTTGTTTATATCATGGGGGAATAGGGCATAGGGAAAACATCTTCAAGGCTTGTTCTGTTAATTGCCAAACTATAGGAGTTTACTTTTGAAGCATTATATACACTAGGAAGTGTGTAAAGGTGGATTGTTTGTCTAGATCACGTTTGCTTGTCTCAGAAAATAATGAGGACGGTATACTAACTGAAGAGTACATTGTAAACCGGGTGGATGTCACCAATGAAAGCAACGGTGTCATTAAACATGAACTATTGTACTTTGGTGAGGTACATTAGAGAGGGACGGCCTATAGAGAATAGACCAGTGCAAAAGGACTTGAAGGGCTTCAGTAAAGTATCTGCAAGACTAAGTGAAGTAGGCTCCATTGTGTACTTTTGTACCAACAGAGACACACAGAGTGAAATTGATACAGAGCGCCAATGAAAGTAATTTAGGTGTTACAGTGTCTGATTAACATTGGGTGGATGCCAAGACTCCTTTGCATACTTTTCCTCCTTTGCAAGACAAACCTATTGAAAAGATTTCCATTTATTTTTCAACACCATTTAGGTGCCTGCCTGATCACATGGGCTATGTGATTGTAACGATTTATTATTATTCTAATGGATTTACTATTAATTTGAAAGAAGTATCACTGTGGATATAACCATAGGTTTGTTTCAGACAACAGTGCTCAACTTGTCTCTGATAAAATGAGAAATGTACTTGGTGAATTGAGTTTAATGTTGCTTTGTATTCACCTCAATGCAACATGTTGGTGGAAAGCACTAACAGATTCATAAAGGAAGGCATACAAACAGCCCTGCTATCTAATTTGGATGTGGAGACCTATGTACAGAAGAAAATGTAGAGTTCTCTAAACGCTGTACAAGAGACATCTGGAGAGGCACCTTTTATATTATTGAAGGACTAGCAGGCTGCACATTTAAGGCTAAAGAAAATAGAGTGAAAGTTCGTGACTATGTTATTATTAAGAAGCCAGGGTGCATCAGCAAGGGAGATTCATTTTTACACAGTCACAACTGCAACCGGTAGTTAGAAATGTCAGAAATGTCATCATGAAGGGTAAAGGTCGGTGGAGTCTGAACAAGGTAGTTAGACTGCAGAAAATTCAGGCAAAGCTGTAGGTGAGAATCCGAATTAAAGGTATGAGACATGTGGCTATTTATTTGGAGATTTGGTCACGGGGACATGATAGAGAATCCTAGAGATAATACGACACAAGTTGGTGGACTGGAGGGTAGGTTTCGAACTTGTCAGGGAGTGATAATTTGAGGCAAATTTACATCATGCATGAAGATGTCAAACCTAGTGGATACCGAGGTGGAGTGGAAATGATGCTTAGAGTAGCTATAAAAAAATGAGGGCGGAGAGTGATGCCATGTGTGATATTAATGGGAATAATTGTTTAACAGAATACAACTTAGTATCATTTTACCTGAATGTTTCAGAGGTTACCATATGGGCTAAAAGTTTTATTTCATAAAGGCGGAGGTGTGTTATTTTTTGTTATAAGTACTTTACATGCTGGTTTGTATGTGTGCGTTCTGTTCTAGAGTTGAAATGTATTTGTGGTACTTTAAGGGGGGGTTCAACAGTGTATGGTTAGCTGCTTGCAATCAGATGACGGATGCTGTCACCAGCAAGGCTCTTGTTTGAATATTTAAACTTACTTGCCATTACTACCTGCTCCTGCTTCATATGGTACCATTCAACACCACAAGACCCAATAACGGGTGTAGGTTGATCAACACCCAACCTGTGTCTCTATTTATAAGAGTTATCCAGAGTTTGAGTTGGGGAAATAAGGGGATTAAAGCCAACCTCAACTGAAATAGAATTGTGGGACAACCAATGTTGGAAAATCCAATCTGATTATGTCACAGGACGCACCGATCTGTACACAGGTGTAGAGTTTTGGTAATATTGCTCTGAACTATTTGAAGAAGATTTTTAAGAAAGCTAGGAATCCTGGCATGGGCAACCTAATGTTTCTGATGCTTTTTAAGACACTGACTCAAATTTCTCACACTAATAACTACATTTATTTTTCACATTCTGTGTTTTTTCAGGGGTGCATTCTCCATTGTGCGCCGATGTGTGAAGGTCCTGTCAGCCCAAGAATATGCTGCCAAGATAATTAACACAAAGAAGTTAACTGCCAGAGGTAGGAATGAACACAGACTCATTCGAGCACTGACAAACTTTTGTTTTTATAAAGTCTTTAATGTTTGTGTTTAATTTAGAAGTTGATACGATCATGCTTTTTAGGAAAAACATAAATTATACTCATGCAGAATTTAAAGAGAGGAATATAAGTATTTTTCCAAATATATCTAATTTGCTACAATTCATAGTTCCTTGTTAGCTGGAAACTTATATAAAACAATTTACACTTTCATAATATACCAAACTGTGTGTGCCCAGTTGTGTCCATTATATGTGTGGGGGGCATGGTGGTGATAGGGTTTAGAACTCACTAAGGGTGTGAATTTTTAGGAGGTTGCCACCATATGTATTTTAACCTGCCTTTTATGTACATATTTGTAAATTAATGCATAGTATTAAGTAGTGTGTATGTAATAAATTATTTTGCATTTTTATAAGTAAAAGATCTTATTGTACAATGATGTCCAGGGTGTTGTTCGTTGCATGTTGGTAGACTGGGGTACTAGCCCACACCACCTCCTCGAAATAGGCCTTGGACTGCTCTGCCTGGCTACCCTTTGAGAGTCAAGTGCTACAATGCGGCACTTGGTTCCCAGTGGACAGAAGGATGTGTTTTTATAAAGTCTTTAATGTCTGTGTTTAATTTAGAAGTTGATAGGATCATGCTTTTTAGGAAAAACATAAATAATACTCATGCAGAATTTAAAGAGAGGAATATTAGTATTTTTCCAAATATATCTAATTTGCTACAATTCATAGTTCCTTGATAGCTGGAAACTTATATAAAACAATTTACATTTTCATAATATACCAAACTGTGTGTGCCCATCTGATGAGCCCACAACTAGCGCAAAACCAGTCCTGGGTTGCATGCGTTCCGGTTCAGGTATCACCTGGCTTGGCAGTTCAGGATGGACTGTTCCCATGAGGAATAAAGTCAGGACTGGTTTGTATAGGGCTGGGTCTAAACTGGGGTGGCATGGTGAGCAAAAGAATGATGGGTGGAAGTACTACCAGAGCGATTGCCAGTGGTTAGACTGATTGCAAGCAGCCTCCCATTACCTTTTGTGTATTAAAGGAAGAGCGTGGAAATTTCTGGCAGCCCGTGTGAGCCCTCTCCTTCCAATGAAAATTGTATGTATGTTATCTATTCAAATATATCTTATAAGTTAAAAACATGAAGTGCCCCTTCAAACGCCCAAACCACCCTTGCTCCTCATTCCCCCAACATTTAGAATGGTAGGAACAGAATGCTCATTGTTAAGCTTTCAATTTCTACATATGTAATATGAATGCCAGTTCCTATGAACAAATTTCTCCCAAAACAGTCAAAGAAAAGTGCCCATATATTCTTCAAATTGACAAAATGTCCATTTAGTAAATGTAACACTTTCGCTTGTTGCTAATCATGTCCTGTGTTCATCACCTAATTTACCAAATTATAGTGTAATAGGAAAATCTTGACGAAGAGGGCCCATAAACATGAGTCTATCTGACAACTGCTTAGGACCTCTTGCTATATACTGTATTTCCAACAGTTTGACAAACACCCTTTTGCAAAAAAATTCAAGAATAGGACAGGGTGTTGTAATGTGTGGCAGCATCCCCGGGGTATGCATCAGAAACACACACACACATGCCCCTCTGTCTACGTTTTACTTTTCTCTGCAAGGGGTATAATACAGATTTCTAAAATTAAGTATTTTGTTTCTTTGGGTTGGATGGAAGTACAATCTTGTGTAGGCATTTTAAACGTTTTCTTCTATATTGGGCTCCCACTTCCAATATCAGCTCCTCAGACCTTTTCATAGTTATTGTGATATGTGTTGTCTCATTCGTGTTGTTCGGTAAAGTCGGAAACAAAGTTACAAGTCCACTGGCTACAGATTATCAGGACCTAACAGTCTCTACATAGTTGGAGCCCGTGCAACCTTGCAGCCTGCTAATAATCTTGGCATTTTATAAAGTCCAGAGACTCTTTTAATTTTGGGTGGCACAATGTTTTCCTGGGGTCTTTGGAATCCCAGGCAAGGGAACTCAGTACAGAATGAACATGGAACAGAAACACAGAGGGGCTGCCTGAGAAACAAAAAAGCATTTTAGTTAATATCATAATTTTTATTTGTGCTTTTACTACCCAGCAGAAGTATTTCACGTAGTTTTCCACCCGACCAGCCCCTCTTTGGTTTTCGTCAGGATTTTGCTATAATGTATTTTACTTTAATCCTTACATTTGGGAGTGTTTGTACCGATACATGACTGAAACTACTTTTCACTCACCTGTTCTTGCATGTTTTACCCTTTTGAGGCTGATTTTTTGCGGTTCATAGGATGCTCCTTATTGCATTTCCGGAACTCTATCGCTTCTCTAATTTAATTAACGGTCAGAATGGTGTACAGAGCCAACCTCACCAAAGGTCTTTGTGTAGACCCACCCCTGTATGATTATTTCTTCTAATTATTGTGCTAGAGGTTATAAGAAAAACTTAACATTGGCATGTCCTGTTTTGGGAAATTCTTCTCCCTGGTGACTATAAAAGCCATCAGTAGTGTCCTAAAAAATGTCATGGAAATGCAAAGAAGTCACTCCACTCTATCAAAAACATTTTTGGTCTCCCAGCTTATTAAATAATATTATAGTGAGTGGAACATCCTGAGACGCACCACCCTTCAAACTTATTTGATTTGTAATGTTCACCAAATTATTTGGAAAATCCTAATACAGTTTTGCAAAGGTGCTTAAAACTATGAAAACACATACATTTAACAATACCCTAGACAAGTAGCTTATAAAATCAACACATTTGTGCAGCGGGTTGATACCCCAGAGGGTCTGATAAACATTTTATATATATTTAAAAAAGTAAGTAAGTAATTCAATAAAGGAAGGCTCACAGAAAGCCAGTTGCCAATTACCCTTATAGCCCTCAGTGGATCTTCAGCCCCTTTTGCTCTATTATGCTTTGTAACATATTAATTAACTGTATTATTTAACCCAACCCTAGGCTTTCATAATGTGGTACGACAATCACTTCTATTAAGAGATTTCTGCCCGATGCAGGAATTACACAAATGTGAAAAAAGTTATAAACCTAGGCCTGATTCACAAAGCTAAACTTACACTTTTGTATAAGTTAACGATTGTTTGCTATTCACAAACGTATTTACGAGTAGTATCATTGTGAGTACAGAGTCTTTGTAAATAAAAAGGCCTATCTTCTTATGTGCGGAGACTCTGCACTCATAAAGATACTACTCGTCAATCCCATTGTGAATAGCAAACAATCTTAAACTGACACAAAAGGGCACGTTTATCTTTGTGAATTAGGGACATATTGTCCATTTGGTACATATACATAAAATCGATATAAATAGTGATCAAGAACACCTTGACAGCCTTTTAACAAATTAGACCATTGCTTTATAAACTATCTATAAACAAACTTCTCACAATAGTGGTCAAAAGAACAGCTATCTTAGAAAGACATTTTAAAGCATTTTTAAGATGGTGAAAAGAGTGCTGAAGGACACCCCTTAGTGGTCCACACTTGCCTCATCCAAAAACATCACCCTAAGTCTCCTGACGGTCAGATTGATGACCCCAGGAGACGGTTAGGCTTACTTCAAGTGTTCCTATTGCTGGAACTTTTGTTCGAAGGCTCTGGAGAGTGTGGACCCCTGTTGGGGTTCCTAAGGATGTGATTTCAGTATGTTGAAAGTAGAAGAAAAACTAATGCATGCATTTTGTTGAAATTGAATGACAAAATTAACAGTGAATCAATATATGTTTTAGCAAAGGAATTTGAAATGTCTTGAAATGCTGTATTAACAATTTCAAGGTTAACAGTGAAATATTACATTCCCTAATAAATGTCATTGCATGATTGTACTGCCCATAATACTTTTCATGGTGTTGCACTGGCTTGTTATGATATATTTCTGCTTTCATTAATCTGGTGACACTGAAATAAAGCCAGTAGGCATGCCTTTAGATACCAACACTCCATTGTATTGTGTCCATTATATATGTGGGGCAAGATGGTGATAGGGTTCAGGACTCACTAAGGGTGTGAACTTTTAGGAGGATGTTACCATATGTATTTTAACCTGCCTTTTATGTACATATTTGTAAATTAATGCATAGTATTAAGTAGTGTGTATGTAATAAATTATTTTGCATTTTTATAAGTAAAAGTTCTTATTGTACAATGATTTCTTGGGTATTGTTTGTTGCATGTTTGTGGACTGGGGTACTAGCCCACATCACCTCCCCGAAATAGGCCTTCGACTGCTCTGCCTGGCTACCCTTTGAGCGTCAAGTGCTACAATGAGGCACTTGGTTCCTAGTGGTAAGAAGGATTTGGACTTGTTATTTGAGTAGGACCCATTTCCTTCTCAACTTATAAGTAGGTTGTGGCTGAATGCCAAACCTTCTTGCAAAATGTTTTTGAGAAAAGCCAAAGCCTCTGTTGACAAAAGAATATCCACCATTGGATGTCTGGGCACATGCACGTGTTAAATTGCGTTAATAAAGTACTTAAGACAAGTTTTGTGTAACAAGGACATTTTTAAGGTGTGAATGATTATATCCCACAATGTTGCCTAAGATTTCGAGGTACAGCAGGTTGTTGAATAATGTACAATGTAGGGGCTACCCAGCTAGAGGTGGCATATCTCATACTAGGTTTGTATGAATTGCTCAAAGGTTATGTGCCTTTATCTTCATCCCAGAATTATGTGTAGTGTATTTTACTAAACTGTGGAGGTTTTTCTGTATGACCTGAGAGAAGGGTTGTTATTGGGGACAAATGCATACCTGTCAACCTCTTGATGTAAAATTGTGGGTATTGCAATGTCTTTTGGGGGGGCGATCCTGTTAAGGTGAATAGAGTACAAACTGTTTTTTGAATGGTGTTCAAAATTTAAAAAGGGGGAGATCCTATTAAAGTCCATGGAATGCCCTCTGTTTGTTAGGTAGGTGTATGTCAGCACAAAGAGGGTAATATCCACACAATTTGGGTAGTTTGACAGATTTGCTGTGTGTTGAGCATGTGGTCAAAGGTTATGTTTGTTATAACTTGATTGGCGATAAACATTTGGTACAGATGTAGCGTACCGAACACATTTAAGTCCACAAACCCTATAGGATGCTGTGACTGACTGGATGATGTCAATAGTGATCCCATCAATTATGTAATTTGAGATGTCATCCCTGATTATATAAAGCATGTTATTTAATATGTCATGGGTGATGTCATATGTGAGGTCATAACCATTGCAGGACAGAGACACAAGTTATAGTTACGTCAATAATTTATAACCGGCTAATTTCAGTGGTTTTTCAGTTTTGAAATGTTCTTATCTTATTTCAACTCCTAACTACACTGTCATGTTAATCCGTTTTTATCAGTGACCAGATATTTATGCGTGCATGTGGGTGTGTGTAAAACACAAAAGAAACCACACAAAAATCTTAACTGCTTTTTTTTTTTACCATTTAGACTCTTGAGCACAATAATAGTTATATAAACAAAGACCAATTTACCAGTGGCTAAATTAAAGAATAAAGGAGCCTAAAGTTAGAACGGAGTTTGAAAGATTAAGCTAATAGTAGGTTATATCAGGAAGTGTGAGTTGTTATGGTTATTGTACTTTGTCCTTTACTGTTGTCATTCAGAATTTTTCTGTCCTGCTAATCCAAATGGCTTCTAAGTAGGTGTTAGATCTAGAGAAAAGAGATATAGTCTTTAATACAAACTAACAAATAAACATGTTTGTTAAAAAGAAACCCACAGGCAGGAGACTTAAGCTAGCTTGTCAGAGTGGGAGTATTGTTTAATTTCCGCTGTGTTTGCCCACCACGCTTTAGCTATAGAGTCATGGGCTCTTCTTAAGTCATTCCTTTATTAGTTACGTTGTTATTACAATACAGAGCCTTGTATGTAAGCATGAGCGAATTTTGCGGATCTCGCGTTCGCGAATTTTGCGGATTTGCGGATTCGCAATCCGCAAAATCCGCGATTTTTTTTTTTTTGTGTTCGCCCGTGTTTCTGCCAGTTCGCGAGGGTTTTTACAATTTCGCAATTTGCGAACTTACCTGTCGGGTCGCAAGTTTTGCGAACTTGTTGTTTCTACGTGTCCAGCCTGTTTGGGACACTCTTCTTCATCACTGCCACTCTCTGTCACCACTGCCACTCTCTGACTACTCATGCCACCCTCTGGCCCACCCATGCCACCCTCTGTTTCATCACCACACCCTCTGGTTGTCCAGTGTACATTATTTTCGGCAAAGCAAAGCACACCTTCCCTGCCTCAAGTGACCTGAATTAATTTGGGGCTGATTAATGTGTCACAGAATATTTTTTAGCTGGCACCTGCTTCCTTAGTGCGCCCTGATTAGTGATCTTTTGCACTTGCTAAGTGCTTTCATTGTTGCAAAATTAGTTACAACACCTGCCCTGCCCCAACTGACAATAATGAATTAGGGGCTGATTAATGGATTTTAACTTCCAGCCTGGCTCCTGCTTGTCTCCCTTAGCTGTAATTCAGGACCTTTGTGGCATATGTGTAACTATTCTGAGGTTCAGAGCAGGGTCACATAATAGTTTCAACTGGCAACTGAACTCTGGAGGGGCCCCTCAGGAAGCACTACAGGAAATGGCTACTAATGATGAGCCTGAACTTTTGAACCTGGTAAGTAGTTACTTTCAGTTTTGCTAAGATCGTATTTCTGCAATTTTGCACTTATTCGCGGGGCGCGAACTCACGCGAACAGTGCGAGCAGTGCGAGCAAAATCCGCTGCTCGCGGATTTGCGGATTTTGCGGGAGATTCGCGAATCTCGCGGATTGCGGATTTCCCGAAAATCCGCAAAATCCGCGAGCGGAACGGATTTTCCGCCCATGCCTACTTGTATGCTGGAATGCCATTGTAGGAGCCTCTAATAACTGCCACAGCATTTTTCCTATTCTGTCGAATTTGGCTGACAGCATGGTAACATTCACTTACTGTTCATATATTATCTGCAAGATTGCATTTGTTCTCCTGAGAAAACGATTCCAGATGTTATTGCACAAGGACAAACATGGAAGGTGTGCTCTAGATTTTCAAATGATTTTTGAATTGCAGGGGCATAAAACTGAAACGCTGTGCTGCCAGCTCTCTTTTAGCACCCTTGTGTCCTCTAGTTCTCACCCAGTGCCAGCAACCGTGGTTCTTCCATCACTCGCAGATACACCGCTACCGAGCTCCGAGCCCTTGACCCCAAACTACACAACAACAACTGCTGTTGCACTTCCCCCCGATCTACGGTAGGACCTTTTTACCTGTTGCATCTGTCTCTTCTCCTGCAACATTGGAGCGCTTGCAACTCAACTGCCTCCTGCTCAATGCGTATTCACTCTGCAAGCACACCACCAAGGTCTGGGACATAATCACTACCCTCACCCGTGACATCATCTTTCTTACCGAGACCTGGCTCAACCCCTCAACCACTCCCGGTTTTGCCTCAGCGAAACAGGACGGCCACAAAATAGCACACCAGAACCATACCAACACACGCATGGAGGCAGAATCGCCATCATCCACAAAGAAAACATCCAGTGCACCACCACAGCAGACGACACCATCCCGATCATGGAATGCCTACATTTCAAACTCCTAATTGATGACAAATCAACCGTCAGAGGCACCCTCACTTCTGCAACACCATTCCTGACTTCATTGCCCAACTTGCCACAGACTCCAAGAACCTATTCTTCCTCGGAGATCTGAGTTTTCACTGCAACGACCTCAACAACACCAACACCGCCAACCTCCCCGAAAGCATGTACAACACTGGCCTCACCCAACTAATTACCGGCATCACTCACAGCACAAAATAAACACTTGACCCCATCTTCGCTGCCAGCGACAGAGTCAAGTACAGTCATTTCACCAAGCTCACTTGGACAGACAACGCCATCGTCCACTTCATCATCATCAGACCCCCCAGCACCACCACCAAGCCTCCCAGCACTCCACACCACATCTGGCATAAAGTGTTAGAGAGCCAGTGGACCGATGCCCTTAACACTTCCCTCCCTGACACAGCCCTTGCCCTGGAACAGGCTGACGAATTTCACAGCCTGGATCACTGACTGCACTGACAGAGTCACTCATATTAAGCCCAACAATCACAAAAGATCCACCAAACAAACCAGATGGTACACCATGGAGCTAGAACCATGAAACGCAACTGCAAGAAACTAGAAAGGGAATGACACACCAGCAAGGACTCCACTGACAGAGCCACCTTCAAGACAGCCCTCAACTACTGCCACGAGCTCCTGAAGGAGACAAAAAAGAAAGCCCTCGTAGACCACATCAAAGCCAGCTCAAACCAGAGCAAATAACTCTTCCTCATCATCAGAGAGTTCTTCAAACCCTCAGCTGCCAAAAACATCACCACTTCCCAAGAACTTTGCAGCACGATCTTCCCCATCTACAAGTATTTTGAAATACAGTCTACCCCCTTCGGCCTCTTTGGTCAAGTCACTCCCATTGATGCAAGCCCCAACCACCTGGAACCAGCTTACCACTTAGAACACCTCAGCTATCACAAACTATTCACACTCTGGAGCCCCCACGGACCCCTGTCCACTCCATATTTTCAACCCCAGGAGCAAGAAAATCAGCAGCAAGCCCACTACCATTTTCTATGCATCTATCTCCTCAGCCACCTTCCCAAAGAAAGGAAACATGCAGAAGTCAAATCCCTTCTCAAGAAACTGACCTCTGACCCAGTGATCTCAAGAATTATTCTCCCATCTCTCTGCTCCCCTTCCCTGCCAATGTCCTAAAAAATGTCATCAACCGCCAACTCACAGAACACCTGGAGAATAACCATCTTCTGGACACCGCCCAATCTGGATTCTGCACAACAACAGCAACAAAACCACCCTGATCGCTGCCACTGATGGTATCAGAACCCTCCTCGACCGGGGAGAAATAGAAGCCTTAATTCTCCTCGACCTCTTGGTAGCTTTCAACACCATATCGCACCACACCATGACCAAAAGACTACATCACATCAGAATCCTAGGAGACTCCCTCAAATGGATCGCCTCCTTTTTCACTGGAAGAGCCCAGAGAGTGTGCCTATATATTTTTGCCTCAGAACCCAAGAACACCATCTGTGGCATTCCTCAAGGCTCATCCCTCAGCCTCACGCTATTGTACGCTTACATGAACCCCTTGGACAACATCGTCAGAGCCCATGAACTAAACATCATGCCCTACACCAACGACATCCAGCTCATTCTCCCACTCTCAGAAGACCGCATCACCACAAGAGCCAACTTCCGCAGATGCATGATGAGCAGCGCCACAAAACAGAAGTGCTAATCTTCTGTAACAACGACTCGTGGTGGTCCTCCAAACTAGGACCCTCATCCACTCCGACAGACCATGCTTGTAACCTTTGAATTATCCTGGACAGCAAACTTACCATTAAAAGATTGATCAACTCAGTCTCATCTGCCTGCTTCGTTTCTTTTTGCAGGCTCTGGAAAAACTTAAAATTGCTTCCCATCAACACCAGACGAACTGTCATTCAAGCCCTAGTCACCAGCCGTCTGGACTACGACAATGCACTCTACACAGGAATCACAACTCTCACCTCCTGTAGAGACTGAAAACCATGCAGAACTCATCAGCCAGACTCATTTTCGACGTCCCCAAATGGACCCAAATCACCCCTCACCTGAAGAAACTTAGCTGGCTCCCCATACAGAAGTGGCGTCAATTCAAGATGCTAATTCACACCTGCAAAGCCCTGCACAATCAAGGACCAGCATACATGGACCACTGCCTGAACTTCCACCTACTCTCCAGACACCTGTGCTCTGCCTTGCTCCCCCTCGCGTACACCACCTGCATCTGATAAAGCAACAGTGGAGGACGCTCCTTCTCCTCCCTCATGGCTAAATCTGGGAACGAGCTCTGCCATCACCTCCAAACCTCCACCCAGTAGCGGCTCCTGGAGGGAGTGCTGCCGACGGTGGGGCGGGGTGGAGTAGGGGCAGGGTGGGTGGTAGTAAACTATGGCATATGGCTGAACGGAGGTAAGTACATAATTAAATAAATAAAACGAATTACATTGCACACACTGCATCACTATTTGGCATTACAGAATGGGCAATGCAATTCGTTTTATTTATTTATTTATGTACTTACCTCCGTTCTGCCGTATGCTGTAGTTTTCTATCCCTCACCCTGCCCCGCCCTGCCATACCGCCCCTCAACACTCACTCCAGGAGCGGTTACTGCCTCCACCTCTCTCTTAGAATTCCAGAAGGCACTCAAGACCTGGCTATTCAACTGAAACCACCCTAAGCAGCCAGTCCATCAGTGCCTGGATACCCTCATGGGTGATTAGCCATGCTCAATAAAGCCTCTTTGATGCTTGATGATGCTAGGTTTATTCTTGCTAGGCCTTCGACTGCTCTGCCTGGCTACCCTTTGAGCGTCAAGTGCTACAATGAGGCACTTGGTTCCCAGTGGTAAGAAGGATGTGGATTTGTTACTTGAGTAGGACCCATTTCCTTCCAAACTTATAAGTAGGTTGTGGCTGAATGCCAAACCTTCTTGCAAAATGTCTTTGAGAAAAGCCAAAGCCTCTGTTGACAAAAACATATCCACCATTGGATGTCTGGGCACATGCACGTGTTAAATTGTGTTAATAAAGTACTTAAGACAAGTTTTGTGTAACAAGGACATTTTTAAGGTGTGAATGATTATATCCCAGAATGTTGCCTAAGATTTTGAGGTACAGCAGGTTGTTGAATAATGGCCGACGGCAGCAAGGAAAGGGTTAAAAAGAGAGCTGGACTAAAAGATTTGCATAAAATAGCAATTATCAATTGGGAAATACAGCAATTTCAGTACTAGTCCATGTAATTCGTGTAATACACTCTCAAACAGTGGCCTTAACCCCCTTCAGCAAAATAAGCAGAAAAAGCTTTGAAAAAGTTGTATTATTTGTATAAAAAAGAAAGGAACAAAAGACTCATCTCTAAGGGGCATTGCGTTAATCTTCGTCTAGATCTCTCAGCATCAAAGACCTCTCAGTGTCCTATGCTATGCTCATGTTAGGAAATCTCTTAATGCATTTCTCTGGATGCCTCAAAGTGCTGTAAAGTACTACGTATTGCCCTTTGTTGTTTTTTTTAATTTGTTTGCACAACTGCAGTTACAACATATATATACACAAATGCAAGACAGGTTATTGTTTAAGTCGGTGAAAATAACAATATCATCTCTGTCACCACAAGCTAATGTATTACACTGTTCCTAATTCTGTCTATTTTCCTTATCCTTAGTCAAATGTGCCAGAATCCATTCCACATGTTAGCTGTGTTTGTGTGACTGTATATTTTTTGTGTGTCTTACTCTGCCTCAAAAATAGGCACTTTTAGGGCAAGATGTATAAATATTGGATTTTGCGATTACATAATAACAAATTTTACTGATTCGCTATCATGGAATCGTAATATGCAATGTACGTAGGTTTTGCAATAATAATTGTGATCTCTACATATTGCTTAATTGCGAATCGCAAATTGCAATTTGCTATTAAGCTACCTTCCCATTCATTCCTATGGGCCTCTAGGCCCATAGGAGTGAATGGGAAGAAATTCGCAATTTGCGAGTACCAAATAGGTACTTGCAAGTTCCAAATGCAATTTTAAGGGTGAAAGGGGGGCCAAAAGACCACCCGGTTGCACCCCTAAAAGGTAAGCGTGAACATGTGGCACACATACATGCCCTAAGGGCATACACATTTTAACAAAAATAACAAATGAACTTAACCTAAAAAAAGTTAAACACACATATATAATAATTATTATATATATGTGCTGTAAAACAATTAATAAACTATTAATTTAAATGTATTTTCTAATTTTAAAAATATATAAAAATTTAACCAAGAAATGTATATATATACATATTTGTTTTATTCATATATATGTTGACTTAGCTGTTAAACTCCGTAATCCATACATTACTACCCCCCACCCTGCCCCTCCCGCTTCCCCTCCCCACGTCACCGCCCGCAGGTACTCCCACCACCGGCCGCGGCTGCATAGACCAATAACATAAGATGTAGGTTACAAAACATACTATCATTAATTTAAAATATTAAACTATTTAAAAATATTTAAACTTAAATTTCCCACTCTACACAATGCAACAGTGGGGAAAGTGTTGGATAGCGGTGGGGTAAAAATTACTAGTCCCACTCCAGTCAGTGCAACAGTAAGGAAAGTGTTGGATAGCGGAGGGATAAAATCTCCTATTCCCACTCCAGTCAGTGCAACCGTATGGAAAGTATTGGATAGTGGAGGGGTAGAAATTACTATTCCCACTCCAATGAGTGCAACAGTAGGGAACGTGTTGGATAGTGGAGGGGTAAAAATTACTATTCCCACTCCAGTCAGTGCAACAGTAGAGAAAGTGCTGGTTAGCGGAGGGGTAAAAATGACTATTCCCACTCCAATGAGTGCAGCAGTAGGAAAAGTGTTGGATAGTGGAGGGGTAAAAAATACTATTCCCACTCCAGTTAGTGCAACAGTAGGAAAAGTTTTAGATAGTGGAGGGGTAAAATTACTATTCCCACTCCAGTCATTGCAACAGTAGGGAAAGTGTGAGATAGTGGAGAGGTAAAAGTTACTATTCCCTCTCCAGTGAGTGTAATAAGAGGTAACGGGTTGGATAACGAGGGGTAAAAATGACTATTCCTACTCCAATGAGTGTTACAATAGGGAGTATGTTGGATAGCTGAGGGGTGCAAATTACTATTGCCACTACAGTCAATTCAAAATTAAAAACAAATAAAATATCAACCACAACAAAAAATATTTGAAAAACAAAATAAATTAAAAAAATATATAACTATGCTAAAAATTAAAATACAAATATATTTAATATTATATATTTAAAAAAATGTCTTATAATGTTAAATACATATTACAAATACCTACAAATGTTATATTAAATACAATATAAAAATCTTTTTCAAACAAAAAATATTTTAGTTACAAATTATTTATAAACAAATACATGATTACATACATTTATTTTATTTATATCCTACCCTGTAGCGCCTCAAAATTCACAACCCACATCTAAATAAAAATAAAATGTACTTACATGATTACCATTATTAATGATTAATTAAATAAATATTATTAATTACAAACATATTAAAACACATAGAAATTAATCAACTTCCCACCCTTAACCCCTGTAATCCCCACAACCCACACCAAAAATGAAATACACAATTCCTATATTTAATTTACAACTAATGAAATAATATTAATTAACAACTAATTTTTAATTAATTAAAACAATTACTTCCCACCATTTAACCCTATAAACCCCACAACCCACCCCTAAAAATCTCAATTAAATATTAATAAATAAAAAAATCATTAATTTATTATAATTAAATGACTTCCCACCCTTTTCCCCTATAAACCCACATCCCGCTACGGAACTAAAAAATGCAAAATGTAATTAAAATAAAATTGATAACTTCTAAAAATGCAACACATATATTAAAAAACAAAGAATACTTATACAAAAAATACATCACATGCATTTAAAATATATACTAATATACATAACACTAATTTAAAAATCGATATTTTAAACAACTATATACAAACAATATTATTGAATTCTATATTTTTAAATACAATATTTCTTACCTTCAAACCGATATTCTTGACCACGATATTCTTGCTGTCGATATTTCTCACTGACGATATTTAGGACTCGATATTCCTGTAGTTCGAAATTTCCAACTCAATATTTTGTCTGCACGTCATGGCAGCCAACGTTAGAGACAGATAGACGAGGCCTCCTTCGGACAACCACTGATGCGAGGAGTCTGCCAATAAGGTGTTCTCATGCCCAGTCCAAACACAGAATTATCTTATCCTCAACGACACATCGAAAAACGGCAGATTTTTTCAAATCAATGCACTTTAAATATAAACCCCACCTAAAGGACAAATCAGTATATTTTATAATAAGAACAAGTTGAAATGTGGCAGTGTGAGCAAGGTAAATATCAGGCAGGAGCTATACGTCTTGACCGAGTCTGCAACTAGTGGTGAATCAGAGCCTGGAAGAGTGGGTGGGCAGGAGGGAAGCCGAGGGTGGGTGGAAGATAGGCCTGCACGTCTGATTCCAAATGTAAGACTGTTGGGCCAGCCAAGGCCGAATGTGCCAGGCTATCTCTGAGGAATTAGATCAAAGCTCCTGGCTTCCGGTGAGTGAAAACTAACTCAGTGTACACAGGAAGCAAAATCAAGTGCCACTGTTAATTGTGGTATGTGTGGTAACTACTGTTTTCAAGAGTCAAACCCATAACTGGAGTCATTTATATAGATGCCCAAGTTCTAAATATTTATCAGATGTGATAAATACCCATCCAATATCGAAAGACTCCTAGTCAGGCCTAAGCCTTGGAGGCCTTGGGGCCACGTCAGCCATCCCAGGCAGATCACAGGTGACCAATACAGATCCTGCTGGGGGTGGACCATGTGATCGGATCAGGGTCTCATCACAGCACGTGCAAATCAAACTTCTGCAATATTTATTTATTTTATTTTACAGATTTATAGAGCGCATGGCTGCCCATGGGCGTCTCAGCGCTGACATAGATGCACATAGATGACATAGATGCTGACATAGATGACATAGATGCTGACATGCTGCAATAGATGTAGGCTTCCCATAATACACAGGTTAGGCTTGGCACACCAGACCTCTCTCTGCTCCCGCTAACGTGTAAAAAAAATCCCTTCTGGGAATGTAAACGCAGGGACAGTGAGTGGTCTGCTATTCACTGCAGGCCACTTTCTATGTTTCTATAACTATACCCAATCACGAGGGGTCGTAAAAGTCAACTGTCTAATAAATATTCATTAGGCAGGTCCATCTGAGTCCCATACGACTCCAGATTTTGTGATGTAACTTACATAGGCAGCCTGGCAAAATCAGAGACAAGATGCATCGAAAAATAAGAGACGGGTTGCAACTAGTTGGGGCGCAATTTGAACGACCAATGGCGACTTGTCCTTTTATGCACCTTGCCCATAAGGCCTTACACTGTGGGTGTCAACCAACCATCAGCATATTTAGTGCGGCAGCGCCGCTATGCAGCCAGAAGGCTGAACAGAGCCTTATTTGACCTACCGGCTCATGTTTCAAAGCACTGAAGCTCGACGCATCAAACTCTTTCAGGGCTGCAGGGGATACATTCATGCTACAAGAGTAAAGCGGTGGGGTGCACAGTGTAAAGGCAGAGCAGGGAACTAGCAGAATGGATGGCCCTGGCGGTCCTAAACTGCTGTCACATTCTATAATTCTAGCTTTCTCCCGCTAACAGCCGTCGCTGCTGGAGGCCCGTGCGAAGAGACTCCGCTTCCACACGCAGCCGCAGTGCTCATTCGAGCAGCCTGCAGCGACATCAAATTCGGGTCAGAGGTCATCTGCTGGCGGTGGGACACTGCTGCGACTGGGGTTTGATTGACAGCTGTGTTCTAATGAATGGCGCAATGGCCGAGGCGATACTGCTGGCGGGACGGCGGGTCCAACACTTTAACGGGGTTGCACAGAGCATTTGCAGGAAAGTGTATGAATATGAATCGCGGAGGGTCACCCGTCCCTTACACAACCTCTGTAGTTTCTCTTTTAGCAATTCTCTTAAGGCAAGCGGACCATTTCTCACTTTGTGAATCTTGGGCTCCGCACTTTCTTTAAGCACAACGTGGTGTTTAAACTTTTAATTTTAAGATAACTAAAAACAATGAAGTACAAACGCGGACATTTGATTCTTTTGAAGCATTTACTTCAAGTGCTAATTTTTTAAAATATATATTAGCATTGGTGCATGGTTTATTGTGCTTACTTTTATTAAACACATTTGGATGTTTTGGGGATGGTTCTGTGGTCACTTGAGCCAGGATGAGCCTAGGTCTGATGTGCTGATGGTGTCTGCAACGTGCACTTTTATGCTTCTCACGCACGAAACTGCTGCAGTGGTCACTTAAACATGCAAGTGCCAACCCAGCACCAGAAACATCACCTGTCCCAAGATCCAGAAGGGTTTACAGAGGAACACACCAGCGCCAATGGCAAGTTATCGCCCACAAGAACACCCCATGCTCACCTTGGCGGGTCACATCGTTTGCAAAACAAATGAGGCTCTGTCTGCTGTGAGTAAAGAAAATAAATGGTGCGTAGGAACAATTGTGAGTTCAAATACAATGACACTGCGATACACACATGCTTCTCTTCACACAGCACGCTTTCAGCTTCACCCTGGAGCAACAGGACGAAGGCCAGTGCCAGTGGCCTCCAGATTCCCAAATTTCCCCTTTGTAAAATCCCCTCTGGGGTAAACACTCCCATGATGTGCCTGAGAGGAGCAAGGGAATTACTGTATGGACAGTCCACAATGCTCCCTCCTACCTTGCCGTCCGCGTCGATCTTCAGAAAGTATTTGGTGATGCACAGCAGCGTCCTCAGGAGCACATCTCCCCAGGGCACAAGTCCTAAAAAAAGAAGTGAGGGGACGCTGACGTCACGACAGGAAGTGACATCACGAAAGGTGGCTTGCACCATCAGCCTCATTGCCTCTCCCCGCTCACCCCTTGGGTGCGATTGCATCAGAGAAGCCAGCGTGTGAGCAGCGTTCTGAATGAGCTCCGATCTCGCCCCAGAGAGGCCAAAGAGTGAATGTTTAGTTCCATTTGCTCCAGTTATCGAGCTCCCGGTAAAATAAGTGGGGTACGCGGTCCACCCACGTGGTACCCCAACTCGAGCCCTGCACCTCCCTAAAGGTGCGGGTAGCTCCTCGTCTGTCTGCACACCAGGGGCATTGAGCGTTTGTGACCCCTGGCAGCAGCAAGCCCCTACCCAGGTTATGCCAGGTGGCCAACAGACATGACACCCAGAGCAGCAGTGCCAGGCAGGATGTACCCATCCCCACATCCTTGTGGAGCTTGTGGCAGACCAGCCGCGGTCGGTATTGGGTGTACGGAGCTTTACTGGTAGGTAAACATTTGAATAAATAAAACTAATTTCTTTGCATGCTCTGTATCCCCAAATGCGATGCAGTGCGCGCAACGAAATTAGTTTTATTTATTTAAATGTTTACTTACCTGTAAAGCTCCTTAATCCATAGATTACTGCCCCCCACCCTGCCCCTCCTCCTCCCCACATCACTGGCCTGCAGGAATTCCCACTACCGACCGCGGCTGTGGCAGACTCTAGTCAATCTAAGCACTGCTCTTATGCTGCATATAATAATAAGCAGCATAGAAGCAGTGCTAGGATTGGCTGCGGTGTGCATGCACTACGCTGAATTGAAGACTGATGGGACTATGTTTTTGCTGATGCAGCTCTATGGTAGCCTTCAATGTGGAAGCCTGAACTGCGCATGTCAGGCTGGCCAGAGCGAAAATACCAGTCAAGTTGACATGCGCAGGTCAGCTTCAGCCCCAGCTGCTTGTCCTAGCCACTTACGGCTTTCCCAAGAGCACCAGCCCCAACCCCTTAAGGAAGAAAAAAGAATGGGGGTGCAGGGATATTTAAATTGTAAAGATGAGCCTGGGAGGTAGGGGCTCGCAGCAGTAGGGGGTCAATGTCGCTGCACCCCCTCGCTCTCTAACTCCAGACCTTGTACTTTTGTGGAAAGTGCTTTTCAAGAGCCCTGGTATACTTTTAGGGAGATTAAAAATAAAGGCTTGACATGTGTATATGCGTCAGAGGCTGTGGGGCTTTGCAAATAATTAGATTAATTACTAGTGATCTTCAATACCTAAAGCCATAATCCTCCTTATCACAGTCCATACTCCTGGCCCCTTGGCATAACACGGTGTCAACTAAAGTCTTTCTTCAAGGTTTACACCCTCCCTTGCTGTAGACTGTGATGGGGATGATTATGGTTTTGCGTAATGAACATCCCTAGTAAGGGGGAGCGGAGCTAGCCACGGCATAAGATGGCCGCTTCTTGAGTGAGCTCCTCTGGTTGCAGCAACATCCTGGAAGAATCCTGCAGTCTGAGTGCATGAAGAGCACTAACTCTTTCCAGCCGCGGTCGGTAGTGGGAGTACCTGCAGGGCGGTGACGTGGGGAGGGGGAGGGGCAGTGTGGGGTAGTAATCTATGGATTACGGAGCATTACAGGTAAGTAAACATTTAAATAAATAAAACAAATTTTGTTGCGTGCACTGCATCGCATTTGGGGAACTGTTACTTTAAGATTCGTGCCCACCACTTGTACTTGCCGATATACTGTTTCTCCCACTTTGCTGCGTAGGCACTACATGGTCACACACCTTAGATTACCTGGAATGTCAGGGGACTGGGGTCGATTCACAAACGGCATAGAGTACATGCACAGCTCAACAGGCGGCATGCGCACATAGTATTCCTAAAAGAGTCCCTCCTGACAGCAATTGAGGCGACTAAGCTTCGCAAAAAATGGAGGGGCCAGATTTTCTCCATGTCTTATTCTGCATTTGCAAGGGTCGCGTCCATATGGATCAGAAATATTGTCCACTTTGAGGCGCTGGAGCAGCGGATAGATCCTTTTGGCAGATATGTCTTAGTGAATGACACACTGGATGGCATGCAGATTGTCCTTGGCAGTATCTATTCGCCTAACTTTGAGCAAGATGCGTACCTCTTAAACCTTAATCTGATTTTGGCGCCGTGGCCCGCCTGCCCATGGATACTGGGAGGGGATTATAACGCTTAAATGGACCCATCTATTGACAGATCTCACCCCGCCTTGGAGAAGCTAACACCGTCCGACAAGCGGAGGCGCTATGCAGATGGGTGGAGGGCTGGTGTCTGGGCAATATCTGGCATTTGAAAAACCCCACCAGTAGGGAATATTCATTCTTTTCCCATTCGCCACAACTGCATACCCGCATAGACAGGATTCTTTGCTCCAACCACATCGCAACCCAAGTGACACATGCAACATACCTGGGTAAAACTCTTTCTGACCATAACCCAGTGGAGGTTTCTCTTCGCTGGGGTAGAATCCCAACTCTGGGTCCTACCTGGAAAATGTGGCCCCTAACGCTTGAGGACCCAGTGTTCCGGGAAACACTGGCGACGGGCATAGACCGTTACTTCACGGAGAACGCTGGTTCCGCATCCACACCCCAGGTGGAGTGGGATGCGTTCAAGACGGTGATCATGGGGATTGCTATCGGCACTACCGCAGGAGCATGGCAGGAAATACAACCAGGTTGGTGGGTGAGGGCTTCATGAACAAACCAACAGGTTTGCCAGCTAGCGTACTTCTTTGAGTCCCCCTCCTCCCTATAAACATAGCTAGTCCTATTTGATCATTACATATAATCCTGGGGATATAGACTAGCTTTTCTAGTCCTCGCTCTCTACTTTGATTTGGTGAGGAAATACATAATAACATGAAAGAGGTAGAAAACTCACTAAATAGTCTCAAACAGGCTGCAGCAACTGACCCAACAAAGGGACCGCTTCTACAAGACGCCCAAATTCGTCACGCTGAGCTGGTAGACACACTTAGGCACATAGACTATACTGCCTGTATGCATTCGAAACATGCCGATGCGGACAAGGAAGGTCCACTACTAGCACGCATACTCAGGGATGATCCTCCACATTCCCCGATCCATGGGATTGTCACTAGCAGTGAGGACACGGTGAACACCCAATAGGACATTAATACTATCAGGCCCTGTATTGGGCACCCCCCCCATTGGTGGAGGAGGCTTTGGACGCCTTCTTAGCTGATGTACAGTTCCCGCAATTGGACAAATCAGCACAGAACGCTCTCTTGACCCCGCCACGACGGCCGAAATTAAGGCAGCCATCAGGGCCGTACCCAGGAATAAGGCCCCAGGCTTGGATGGCCTCCCAGCTGAATTCTTTGCCACTTTGTTGGACACCTTGGTGCCACATCTAGAGAGCTTGTATAAAGCAGCGCTGTCCTCAGGGTCCCTGCCCCACTCTACTAGACAGGCACTAGTAGCATCCCTTCCCAAACCAGAACGTCTGCCGACGGACCTGTCTGGATACAGACCATTGTCCCTACTCACCAAAGAATATAAAATATTGAGTAAGGTACTAGCTAGCAGCCTTCTCCCATATATGCACAAGCTCATACACCGGGATCAATGCAGCTTTGTGCCAGCACAATGCACCTCGCTCAATATCAGGAGAATATATCATGTCATAGCAACCACCCCCGAGGAGAGGGCCAACGCGGGTTGTGTCACCCTGGAATTAAGACAAGCATTTGACACGCTTCACTCGGACTACATGTTCCGAGTGCTAGAACACTTTGAAATCCCCAAGGACTATGGATGAGGCTGCTATATACGGATCCCACAGCACGGGCCCCCACGGGACGGCACATCTCAAGGGAGTACTCGGTGGGTAAGGGCACCCGATAGGGTTGCCCCTTGTCCCCCCTGCTATTTGTGCTAGCCCTGGAACCATTGGCCCTTAGGGTGCGCCTATCAGCGACGCCACAGGGGATCCGCCTGGGGCAGATGACACATGTAATTTCCGCATATGCGGACGACATTATTCTGTATGCTGATGACCTTACCTCTCTCGCACCCGTCCCAAGCATTTTTTATTCCTTTGCGCGGCGATCTGGCCTTACAATCAATGACATTAAGTCTTACGCCTTCTTTTTTCCGCAGGGGGATCACCCCGAGATGGTCCAGTTCAGCCCCTACTCCTTAACTGTTGCTGCACATACTTTTAGATACTTGGGCATACAGATCTCTAGATGGACGCCTGACCTCATAGAGGGAAATCTGGGCAAGGCTATTCGGTCACTCCGCTCCCAGGTAACTTTCTGGTCCTCCCTACCACTCTCAGTGATGGGCCGAGTGGGGATCTCGAAAATGGTGGTCCTACCCAGGCTTTTGTATTTTTTCCCAATCTACTGGTTGTGATCCTGACCCTGATGCTCAACTCCCTGAACACCACACTCTCTGCTTTGATCTGGGGTACTGGCCGCCATAGGGTTGGGCTTTCCAAGATACAACTACACACTGATAAGGGCGGGCTGGGGGCCACAGATTTCCGGGCATATTGCTATGCGAGCCAACTACAATGACTATCTTACTGGCTGTCAGGGCGCAACTTACAGGAAATGGACTATTCCTCTGCTGATGTAGACCGAGGGCGGCTCCACACCCTGCTGCTCCCGTGGGCAAGGATACCGGCGGATGCCCCGTTACTACTGCGCACCACACTCACTTATTGGAAACAAGCCACCCACTACACGCGCAGCTGTCTCCCTTACTCTGACACTATACTGCTTCTTGGGATCCCCACCCCCACTAGCCTGCTTACTAAACAATGCTTGCTTCCCTGGGCCGAGGGCGGTGTGACCACGGTGGGTGACCTCTTTGATGACGGCCTGCTCATGGACCATGATAATTTTGCACGGCACCAGGGGTCACGGATGTATTGTACCTCTTACATGCTGCACTCGTGCAGTACGTGAAGAAACATTGGGCCCCAAACAGGAAGGAACCCCCACGCCACAAAATGGTCTTTATGACTTATCTGATGGGAGGTGGCTGCCACCTTACTAAATGGCTTACAAAGGCATTACTACTCACACAGGGACCCACTAACTGACCTACGCAATAAATGGTCCGCAGACCTGGGGACGGACCTGACAGATGGGGACTGGGACAGAGCTTTGGCGTACCCTAGTAGAATCCCGCGGAACACTAAGTTTAAATTCTTTCAATATATAGTTTTACAAAGAGCATATCGTAACCCGCACTGCCTGCAGCAAATGTTTCCAACCACACAACACTGCTGCCCTAGATGCAAACTTGAGGATGCTGACCTCCTGCACATGCTATGGCAGTGTCCCGTGCTCACTCCTTATTAGTCGGAAGTACTGTCCTTGCTTACAACTGCAGTGAAGGTCCCTGTCACGGACACACCCGCAGTGTGCCCATGATTCATATGACGCCCTAAGAAACAGAAAGTGCAACTTCGCTTTGTAGACCTGTCCCTACTTGTGGCTAAACGCTGCATCATTATGCGGTGGAAATCGACAACACCCCCCCCCCCCCCCCCCCCCCCAGATTTTACAGTTGGTATTTGGAAGTGGTGAGATGGGGGGAGCGGAGAGTGCTGCCATCCGCCGGAAGGAAGCCCGGGGATTGCGCAAAAGAGTTATCTCTTTCGACTGGGACAGTATCCTGGAAGCATTCAAGCAGTGGCCCCACCACCTGTGCCGATAGCTCGGACGTAACACGCGCTGTATCACCTAGACCCTGTTCTCTAGTCTCTACGTTTAAGGAAATCCATTGCTTGTCATTTCTGTGCTATAAGGCACATATATATCCTTTGTGTGCTTATGTGCAGCCGGGAGGGGACGTGGGAACACTTTGCCAAATGCGATATGAGTGGTTGGAGCCAGACGAAGTTGGGGGAGGGAGGGAGGGTTGGGATACTGGTATTTCTATGATGTACACTTACTGTTGATAATGTACGTACACTGTACGCTGACTTCAATGTACTATGATATTGTGTATAACTGCATAATGTTGCAATTGAAGGGTTGAAAACTAAAAAATTCTATAAAATCTGTTTTAAAAAAATGAAGATCCCTATTAAGTGATATATTCATTACCACAAAACCTGTTAGCCTCCGACACAGTCCGTACTCTGCTAGGATGAGGATAAACACACACATATCTTTCTGCAAATCCTTAATAAAAATCCTACAAACACCAGAGCATTCTGCTGTAGAAAATATGTAATGTTAATAAACATCTTATAAAGTGTTATTAACTCTAAATAATAATCTTTTACAAAAGTGTCCAAAAAGACCATGATGCATCCCTACAGATTTCAATCAGGGGAACACCATTTTCTTCTGTCCAGGTTTCTGCAAACCCCCACGTAGATCTTCCCTACAGGCACCATGGGACCAGTAGGTGCTTGGAGTAGTGAGATTTTGTCATAGCCTGTCAAACCCATCAACTTATAGTCCATATAGATGGCTTTATTTCTCTTATTGGTTGAGTCAAAAGAAACAAAAAAAGCTATTTGGACATTATGAAATCCCTTTTTCTATCCTTTTTTTTATTTTTATTTTTTTTATTTTTTTTATTTTTCTATGCAAAGAAATCAGAAGTGCCCTTTTCACATAAAGAGCCTATGGAACTCTACCGTTCTCTCCCGATGTATACACTGGAAGAGCCACTTGTTAATCTCTATGACATTGAGATTCATTCTTGGGTTTAAACCTTGATTCAATCTTGAGAGTAACTCTATAATGCAGGAATCTGAATGCATTAGAAGCTTATATGGCTCCTAACTCCCCTAACCTTTATTAGCTGCTGTGATAGCTACAAGGAACACTAGTTTCACCGTCAACCACTGCACAGTCACCGACTCCAAAGGTTCAAACAAGGGCCCTAAAAGCTCTTTTAGAACCGTAGGTAAATACCCAGGAGGAACTAACAAGAGCTGGACCGGTTTCTTGATCCTAAAATCTTTAAGCAATCTCTTTACAAGAGGAGAAATATTGGAGAAGTCCATTAGTGATCCATTGAATCCTCTAATGTCTGCCCATTGACAAGACAATGTAGAGGGAGCTAACCCTTTATAGAAACCTTCTTCCAGAACCTCCAATATTTTAAATGGATCACAAGATGCAGCCACCAATTTATTAAGCAAATACCATCTCTCAAAAGTACCTATAAATTGTGAGTAGGCAGCTATGTAGATGGACTTCTGGTATCCTGTGTGGAAATAGCTACCCCCTTATGAACAGCCTAAAGCCTGCACCCCTCCTCTCAATGTCCAGGCTGATAGTTTTAACATATGTAGAGCCTCGCAAGAAAACTGAGGAAACCTGATTGGAGGAGGCTATAGTGGTAAGTCAGTGCACTCTTGATCTGCCAATTGCTTCAACTTTGGAAGCCATAACCTTTTGGTCCACCACAATTACTAGCACCCTCTTCTCCTGATTTTTCTAAAGCACTGCATGGAGAAGGGGAATGGGAGGAACTGCATAGAGCAGTGCTATTTAGCCACTTAAAAGACAGAGCATCCACCACCCAAGCTTGACTTTCCTTTACTTCAGCAGATCATTGGATGGAGAGACAAAAAAGGTCCAACCACAGGTGATTAAACGTCGTCACTATATGCTGGGATGCCTCCATTATCAGCTGACAGTTAATTGATGATGGAATATTTCTGCTTAGGCTGTACACCGTATAATTGTCTTTGCCTGTGATATACATCGCTGAGAGAGATAACAAGTGAATCTCTGCCCAGAGGCAAATTATCTATGCTAACTCTAGCAGTGCCTTCACTTTGGCCCCTTCCAGCCAGCATATGTAGCTCTTAGGTACCTGGCTGTTTGTTCTGACAAAAACTGCACATTCTTGATGAGGGGAGCAAACGACTACAGGAGTTCCCTATTGCTGCCAATTCCCTTCAATTCGAGAAATGGCAAGTATCCATAGGAGACCCATTGCCCTTGATTTCTCTCTCCCCTAATGTTGCTCCCCAACCCTACTGACGTGCATCAGTAGTCATCACTAGAAGGATCAGGGATTCATTGTCAACCCTCTGAAAAGACTGTACCTGTTCAACCGTCAACTGAGATCCAACATTAGGGACTGGGATACTGGCACTATGGCTTTATATTTCTATGAGGCTGGGGACCTATGGGCTAGAAGGTGGTGAAGAATAGGTTTGAGATGGAGCCGAGCCCATGAACCCACCACCATTGTTGCTGCCATTAACCCTTGTACTTTGAAGAACATCCTGACAGGAGCTTGCAGAGAAGAAAGAAGGATTCTTAATATTCTGTGTAAAGTCTGAGCTCTTGCCTCTGATAAGAACATTTGAGCCTTTATTGTGTCGAACAGAGCCCCAACAAATGATCTCACTTGAGAGGGTACCAGAGTCCCCTTCTTTAGGTTTAAGACAAAACCTAGGCTGCTAAACCAATTGGAGATTTTTTTTAGTTATAAAAAGGAGAGAAATTTAGTCAGTCATCCAAGTAAGGCAGTACCTAAATCACTTCCAAATGTAACAGTGCCTGCACTGGAGCTAGTAACTTTGTAAAGATTAATTGTAGAGAGACCAGAGGGAAGAGTTCAAAGCTGTAAATCATGCCCCCTTCAACAAACTGCAACAGAGACTGACTCTTCTGTTAGATGGGCATATGAAAATAGGCATCTTGTAGATCCAGAGTCATCGTATAATCTGATTTTTCAAACAATGGAATCATTTCTTGAAGAGTTTTCATTTTGAAAGGTACAATTTGAACAAACTGATTTAGCCACTGTAAGTCTAGAATTGGACAGTAGATACCATCTGCTTTGGGAACCCAGAGCAGAATTGAGTACAGCCCTTGATTCTTTTGTGGAAAAGGATTTTCCACCACTGCCCTATTTGCCAGAAGGTTCCTATTAGAAGATGGTCTTGTTTAAGTCCATCTGTCAGTATAGGCATTTCTTGAAACAAAGGCTGTATCTTTTCTTTTAGTTTTAATGGATTAACTAGGTATTACTACTGTAAAAAATACATCTTTTCTAGATTTGCTATTTTCATGTATTAGTTCAGGAGTCTTTGATAGTCATATAGTCGTGCCTTTGGATTTTAAACCTGAAGCAACTATGGTTGCCTGCACCCCACCGGTCCCACCCCTCCATGGAGCCACCAAACTTGGGCATAGCCACGAGAGGGGCAAGTAGCCTGCTTTACTGTACAGAATGTGGGAGTGTTCTTTGAAAGCACTACTCCTTTGATCCTGGCTGCGACTGGCACTGCTGCTCTGTTGATGATGACCATTAAGAGCCAAACATTGTGTTTGACAAAAAGTTCGCTTGCAATTCTTCAGAATTGCTGTAGAATCTTCTCCCTCTCGGAGGCAGGCAGTCAAATAAAGATTGGAAGTCCTTTAATAATAGGTTTGGACTGTGTAGGTCACCTAAGAATTGGTCTTTTTAGCAAAGTTTGCTGCATCATACCACAATTTACGGCACTCACCACTTTTTTGTCACAAGGGTCAGAGAAGAGGAATTCCTCTGAGGCAAGAGTGAGGGAGTACACCATATTAGAAAGTAAGGAATTAACTTTAGGCACTTGGGGAAAATCATTTTCAAATTTGTCTAGTGGATATCTTTTGCTGAGATTCCGAGGGAAGCTGGACCAATCAATGGCCTTCCATTCCTGAAAAACTATATTTCTCAGGACATTATGAAAAGAAGGTGGCTTGAACACTGTTCTTCATACTGAGAAAAGAATACCCACCTCAGAAACTTATGAAGAACTTCTAAGCCCAGTACCTCCCTTATGTGTTCCAACATCTGCTGGAAATGGGCTTCCTGCACATATTCCTTTTAGGAGCCGCTTCCTGCTCCTTGTCATAAGAGCAGTCCAACAATTGTTTTTTAACAACAGGCTCACTAAGAGCTTTAGAGACAGTGTCTTGAATCAAATCTTGTAGGGCAGCCTAGATACTTTAACTATATACTGATCTTCTTCCTCATGGTGCTTTTTCTGTTGACACTTCACGCGTGCTTCAGGCCATTATTCACGGACACTGCCCTGCTGAAGCAGTGACTTCCTGTTAGAGGGTTTTTAGTCTCCAGAGTTTTATATACCCGAAGGCATAAGGTATCAGAGCGCTTTACATGAGCACCATTTTTTATATCAACTAAATTTCCCCAATTAAGATTTTATACCCTGTAGAAACCCCCTTCGTGCACCAGCCAGATTAGTTATCACGTGCTTCGGAAGGTTGCTGATAACTAACGCACAAATCACCCGCTATAAATGGGAAATAAATGGCTTCCTTGAACCTCCAGCAACTTACCTCGACGTGTCCCAGCCAGTGGCAGTTTCTACATGAGGGTGGGGAAGCATCTCCCCCAGCTCGCAGTGAGCCGTGCTAAATGTGAACAATGAAATGGCAATGAAATGATTTAATTGCTATTTAATTTTTTACAAGGTGCTCCGCAGCTAGCAGCCTGCCCTCGAGCTGGGAGAAATGGAGGTGTGTCCCCTGCAGCCGATTGGCAGTATGGAGAACTTGAGCAGTGGCTGGCCAGACTCTGCAAAGTGCACAAGTCAGTTAGGCCAGCTGTCTTCAAACCACCAGCCTGACATGCGCACTTTGCAGCTCTCCAACTCAGCTATCTTAGACAGCTGGGTTGAGAACAAGCGCAGACCTCCAGGGCCTGAAGCAGCGTCTAGCCATCCCGCTCCGTCCAATCTCATGGTGGTTAGCAGCATGAGAGCAGCGTTTGGATTGCTTAGGGGAGTTATCTCTTCGACTTGTGCACGGAGCCAGAGACTGCAAAGGATATAGACGATGCAGCCCGGGTTAGTTACATTTTTTTCATTTAAAATGTTAGTGGCAGTGATTTAGTGTGTGTTTGCTTTGCATGCTTGTTTTATGTATGTCTTTTGGGATGCAATGGGGCGCTTTGCTCACCCCACCACTATCAAATGTTACCAACTGCCCCTGGTCCCAACTCAGCACATGGCCGTGCAAAGTGGTATGGTCCAACGCATTGCGTGGTGCTCTCTACAGTACAACGGCAGAAAAGGAAGTGTCCATAGAGTGAATCCACAATTCTAAGTATAATTCTTACCTGCTCCAGCTCCTGATCCTGGTGCATTGCTGAAACGACAGAAAATCAAAAATAACATTACAGAGTATGGACTGTGATAAGGTTGATGGGTTTTGGGGTAATGAGAAGCTTCAATAGACCTAACAATGACTCCTTCAATTATGGTCCGGCAGTGGCTCATCTGTGAAGCTGCCAATGCACACTAATCAGACAGGACTGCTGCATATGTGCATAGCCAAGGCAACCATATAGAGGATTGCTGGACATCTCCTTCACCTTCTAGCCTCTAACCTCACATCGCCTACTACTGAAATGCTATTTCCTACCCAGACCAGGTTTGGATTAGCCTACGTGGCAATTTGGCTGTTTCAAAATGACTGTTTTGAGTGGTCAGTGTGTGGTCAGTTTTTGTAAGCATTTTGTCGGTTTGTTTTTATGGTCTGGTGGTCGATTGTTTACTGCTGGTTTAGTTGATCTTACCACAACCCTTGACTGCAACAGGCACAAATGCAAGCAATCTCCTCTACCATGCAAAAGTAAGTAAGTAAATAAGTAAGTAAGTAAGCAAAAGTTTTGTTGAGTGATAATTTTGGATACAGAACAAAATGTAGGCAGCTTCAGGAGTAGCCGAGCTGCTGCGTTCTGTACAAATTGTAACTTAGACTGAAGTTGTTTGTTTATACCAAGATAAAGGCAGTTACAGTAGTCTGCCCCAGCTAGGATCAAAGCTATTACAACCCTTTTCGTAGCTCAAGAGGAATGCAAGGACAGACCTTTTTTCGTATCTTAATTAAATAAAAAAAGAAGATGTTATGCTATTGATCTGACCTGAAAAATGTAGATGCTCATCAAATATGATTCCTAAATTATTGACCTTCTGGACCAGAGAGTTAAAGGGCCAACATTAGCAGGCCATCAAGTGTTATTCCAGAACAGAATGTTCCTCCCAAACAGGATGACCTCCACCCTCTCTGTATTTAATTTCAAACAGTTCTCTTGCATCCAGGCTGAGACCTGGGCCAAACAGTTGTTAAAATTATTAGTTGCCAGGCCTTCTCATCCGGGATTGATACAATTATTTGCATATCATCTGCGTAGGAGATGGCTGAGAAACCAAAGGATTGAATAAGTAGCACCAGGGGAGCAAACGCTTACACAGCATGCCTTTACAAGTTCAATCTGCCCCAATTTGCAAAATGAGGGCCACTTTTTTAGCTGTCTGATTCTCTTATGTGGACCACTTTTATTTGGTGCCTGGGTACATTTTCCTTTCTAGTTAGACCCTGTTCTACAATATATGTGTGGCCTTGAGGGAGGTGTTTCTGCATTCTATCTGTGCAGGGACACATATGCATAAGCTTCCCCATCAAGTGGTGGCATGAGGTGGATTCACTCGGCGTGCTTGTCCTCCTCCAGTATGTGGATGACCCACAATAATTCCACCCACTAGCGGCTCCTCGAGGGAGTGCTGCCCGGTGGTGAGGCGGGGCAGGGGCGGGGCGGGGGAGGGGCAGGGTGGGTAGTAGTAAACTGCGGAATCGGGCCAAACGGAATTGAGTAAAGAAATAAATAAATAAAGCGAATTACATTGTGCGCCCTGCAACGCCAAATCGGCGATGCAGCATGCAATGTAATTCGTTTTATTTATTTATTTCTTTACTCAACTCTGTTCGTCCAATTCCAGAGTTTACTACCCCCCTCCCTGCCCCTCCCCCGCCCTACCGCCCGGCAGCACTCCCTCAAGGAGCCGCCACTGATTCCACTGCAACGCAAAAACAGATAACAGCTTAATCAATTCACTTAAAAGTACAAGACCTTCCAGGTGGATATAACAGTAGCAAACACATATAGCACCGTTTATACTTAAAAGACATCAGATTGTTAAAAGTCAAGTAATTCTGTTTTCCTGGAACCACTATACAGAAAATCGTTCATGGGTGGCTCATATATCGAAGGCTTGCAGACAAGCAGATATTGCAGGCAGAGGCATAACACATTTCATCCTCTCCATGAACATCTTCTGCATTCAAATCTGAACATTAAAAAACAGAGCAAGGTCAAAAGCGAATAGCGATATGGTGCTAACATTTGGCCAACAGTCTGCAAATCCCAACTTTTGAGTGGATGTGAGAGTTCCTCCCAGGCAGTACTTGGGTGAGAGAGCACAGCGTAAACGACTGGCAAGTTTTTAGTGTGGAAAAGGCCGCTTAAATGAGGCAGGTGCACATCACAGTATTATTATAATCCTAGGCCAACGCCTTTAAAACTCGAACCTCCTCACTATACACAAGTAAGTTCCTAGTGGTTCTCCTACCCCCACCACCAATTATACCCCCCACAACTCTCCCAACTCCAACACCCTGTAACTGTATTCGAAACTGTCAAACCTGTATTAAGTTAACTTCCTGTAATTGGCATTTTTTGCTTCCTGTCTTCTGCTGGTGAAACTCATTCTCAACCTTCCCTTAAAACTGATTCACCCACCCCAACAGCAATCAACCTGCTTCCAAACATGATAAATCTCTCTGACAACTACCAAAATAGCACCTGCTCATCAGTGACAACTACAAACTTGCTCTACCATTGTGCACCTGGCTGAAGAAGCCACCCCATAAGTAAACTCCCCCTTCCATCTACTTTAGATGGGGAATAGGAGGACGGGCTGAAACTTCCATCCTGTCCCTGAGAGCTACCACCCACAGTGCTGTATTCCACAGAATGGTGGCTGGGAAAAAATCTATGCAGCCCTGCCCCTGCCTACTAGCCCTAGCCCAAAAACCCTATAGAGAGTCTCAAAGGGCTGTACCACCCGCCCAAAATGTCCGCGGGGCAGTCCTCCACAGTTGGCTGCCCGCCAAGCCCTATTGGGCAAGAGGACACAGCATAAACGGCGGACATATTTTTAGTGTGGAAAAGGCTGCTTTTAGGAGGCAGGTGCACATCGCATTTTTATACCTGTAGTAGGCCAGTGTAATTAAAAATTGAAACGCCTCACCATACATGAGTAATTACCTACTGGTTTCTCTATTTCCCGCCGCTAATTATCCCTCCCCAAAACTCCCCCAACACGAACTGCCTATCACTGCATCCAAAACGGTCAAACCTGAATTAAGTTAACCTCCTGCAACTGACATATTTTGCTTCCTGTTTTCTGCTGATGAAACGTATTCCCAACCTCCCCTTGAAACTGATTCACCCACCCCAACAGCAATCAAACTGCTTCCAAACCTGAGAAACCTCTCTGCCAACTGCCAAAATAGCACCTGTCATCAGCAACAACTACTTTCTCTCCTTTGTGCACATGGCTTAAGCAACTCACCCCATAGCTAGAACAAACCCTCCTTTCATCCACCATATAAGGGGGTGGGAGGGTGGACTAAAATGTCTTCCCTGTCCCTGCTACCTACCAGTCACTGTGCTGTACTCCACAAAATGATGGTTGGTAGCCCAACTCACCTGTCCCTATCAATGCGCCACACCCCTGATTAAAAGCCCCAGCACAAAACAAGCATTAGAAATGCAATAGGTCTCGCAGCATTAGAGTTAGTGCTTTTAGAATTGTTTATGGGTTTTTTTGTAAATCTTTAGCATGAGGGTGAGTGAGGGTGAGTGAGGGTGAGTGAGGGTGAGTGAGGGTGAGTGAGGGTGAGGGGTTGAGGGTGAGTGAGGGTGAGTGAGGGTGAGGGGTTGAGGGTGAGTGAGGGTGAGTGAGGGTGAGGGGTTGAGGGTGAGTGAGGGTGAGTGAGGGTGAGGCTGAGGTGGTGAGGGTGAGTGAGGGGTTGAGGGTGAGGGGTTGAGGGTGAGTGAGGTGAGGGGTTGAGGGTGAGTGAGGGGTTGAGGGTGAGTGAGGTGAGGGGTTGAGGGTGAGTGAGGGTGAGGGGTTGAGGGTGAGTGAGGGTGAGTGAGGGTGAGGGGTTGAGGGTGAGTGAGGGTGAGGGGTTGAGGGTGAGTGAGGGTGAGGGGTTGAGGGTGAGTGAGGGTGAGTGAGGGTGAGTGAGGGTGAGTGAGGGTGAGTGAGGGTGAGTGAGGGTGAGTGAGGGTGAGTGAGGGTCAACATGTGTAAAAATGCCAAAATAATGAGGTAATCAATACCAACACAAAATGTGCTGCATAATTATTATTTATTTGCTGCAATTTAGTCAACCCTGAAGCATAATTTGGTCCTCTCCTGCTGCATAGTTCCAGTTGCCCTGCTGATAATCTTCATTACTCCGATTGCACATTCCTCATTAAATCACTTACATTACTCTACATCTGACCAGTTAAACTACCAGTCGAGCGAGGCAAGTATGAAACCTCTGCAGCCTAATCTGCTCCAATACAACCATTCGTTCGATCCGGGTTAAAGAAATTTAGTTTTGTAAAGATCTTAATTGGGCCAAAGGACTTGTAATAGAATTTCCAGCGATGCCGCCAATATATTAATTAGTGGCTAGTTTAAACCATGAAACCCCCTCTTTTTGGTCACATAATGTTGACAAGATTCGGGACTTGTACGTATACCTCAAATGACGGTGGGTGGGGAGTTACCAAGCGTCTACCACCTGCTGTAAAAAGGTCTGTAATGACTGTTACACCTGTCAGACATGCAAGCAGCTATAGTTGTGGACAGTATGAGATGAAACTTTAAACAAGAGAAGGGACGTTGGGAGATTAAGCAGCTAAAACTATGGCTAATCCGAGCTGGAGGGTGCGTGGTTGTGTTCGTATCCGCGTGTAGTTGAGAGGGCAGGGCTGGAGGAGCGGCGGGCGCTGACAGACTTGCACTGAGCCCTGGCCGCTCAGTCAACAGGGCTCTTCTCGAGGAGGCAGGTAGCGCCTTGTTTGCCTCCAGCGCCTACCCGGCGCCTTCTTAACCAATTTAATCTGTTTGCTTTAGGAGGGGGCGAGCAGAACCGCAGCGGCAGTCTAGTGGAGGGGTCTCGCATAGGGTTGACAACACAGTGACAACATAGGAACAGCAAAATCAGCCACGTGGAGCAGCCCAAGGGGACTTCCTGGAACACATCCTGATCTGCGAGGGACCAGGAGGAGGAGGAGGGGAGGTGCTGCCCTAGAGAAGGGCGAGAAAGATCCGGGCTGGGGTGAGAAAGGCGCTGCGCGGATCACACACTGACGGAAAAGTTTATCGTATGCAGAAGAGCAAGCAGGGGGCAGCACCGCTGCAGGAGACGCGCAGCAGAGCGGCCGGGCACCGGGAGCAGCAGAGCCGGGGGAAGGAGCGGACTGTAATCCGGAAGAGCCGAGGGGCGGAGGAGGGAGCGAGGCTGCGAGCCGGGGGGAGCGAGTGGGGCCGAGGGCAGGCAGCGGACGATGCGGCTGAAGGTGGGCTTCCTCCTGCGCAGTGTGCTGGTGATCGGCACGTTCCTGGGGCTGGTGCTGCTCTGGGCTTCCATGTCCCCCAAGGTGACGGACGAGGCCGGGGCCCCTGTGGCCGGAGTGCGGGTGAGTGCAGCATGGCGACGCCGCGAAGGGGGCTCTGGGAAACCGGATCTCGGACCGCCGGGCGCGGGGATGCCGGCCTTGTTTCCGGGGATAAAGGGGGTTGTGATGGGGTAGGGCTTGGTTGAGGGTGTCCGTGTCTACGCTGTGCTCAAAGGGTGCTGTGTGTGTGTGTACCCGGCTGTGCGGGGCCTGAGCTTTGTGACAAACGGCGGTGCTTCCGCCGTCCGGGGTTACTATGGAGACCAAACAAGAGTCAGCGGGGACGGGTGTGAGGGCACGAAGGAGTGCGGGCCGGGGAGTGATTGTGATGCCGGGGGACGGTGGTTAACTGTGGGATGCAGGGCAAAGATTCTCGGCAGTTGTATAATGGTTGGGAGAAAAGGTTGACGTTATCAAGGCAAAGGTGATGAATGTGAAACAAGCAAGACGGAGGGAAGAGAGGGGAGGGGGGGAGGAGAAATGCGACACGGCGCGAGGGGAGGGGGGAGGAGAAATGCGACACGGCGGGAGGGGGAGGGGGCGGAACGGGGGCGGAGAGGGGAGAGAGAGAGTAGGCAAGGGTAAACAAACACGGACGTGCACGCGCCCGTGACTTTTAAGGTCAATGCGCATGCGCATAAGCTTAATGCGCATGCGCATTGACCTTAAAAGTCACGGGCACTGCAAGGAATCGCCACGATTCCTTGCAGTTAGATAAAGAGTGGATGAGCCCCTATAGTCTCGCTTGCTCGATGCGCATGCGCATCGACAGGCGAGACCTAAAAAGACTTAAAGTTCCAAAGGCTGTACCACCCATCCAAAATGCCTGGGGGGCAGTCGACTGCCCCACAATCCCACATAGGACAAGAGGGCACAGCATAAACGATTGACAACTTTTTAGTGTGGAAAAGGCCACATTAATGAGGCAGCTGCGCATCACAGTATTATAACCCTAGGCAAATGCCTTTACAAATCTAACCTCCTCACTGTACATGATTAATTACCCAGTGGTTGTCCTAACCCCCACCGCTAATTGCCTCTCCGCAACTCTTCCAATAGGAACCCCTTAACACTATATCCAAAACTGTATACCCTGAATTAATTTAACTTTCTGTAACCAACATATTTTGCTCCCTGTCTTCTGCGGCTGAAAGTTATTTCCAGCCTCCCCTTGCACCTAATTCACCCACCCCATCAGCGATCAAACTGCTTCCAAACCTGAGAAACCTCGCTGCCAACCACCAAAATAGCACCAGCTCATCAGTGACAACTATAAGCTTACACTCCCCTTGGCACATGACTCAAAAAAGCCATCTAGTAGCTAGATAACCACCTGTTCTATCTACTATAGAAGGAGGTGGGAGGCCTGGCAGAAACTTCCTCCCTGTTACTGCTATCTACTAGCCACTGTGCAGTATTCCACAACTCATCTGTTCCTATCTATGCAGCCTTCCCCTGCCCATTAGTCTGAGCCCCAAAAACCTACCAACAGTCATATAGGACTGTATCAACCCCAAAATATCAGGGATCAGACTTTTGCAGCCAGGTGACCCTAAGCCCCTAGTGGGAGACAGAGGGCACAGCATAAAAGGCAGAGTGAATTTTTATGATTTTTTAGCTAGTAGTCACATTTGCAGAGTGGTGGAGAAAGGGGACGGAGACTCCAACCAGTTCTCAGGAATCCTGCTGAGCGGGACTTACTAGAGGTATAGGAAGGCTTCTTGGTCCCCAAGGACCCTCCGCATCCAAGAGGACTTCATCCCCCAACCATTAGTGCGCCAGGAGGTGTATTTGCAGAGTGGTGGTGAAAGGGGGCGGGGCCTCCGATCACCTCCCAGCAATCCTACTGAATGGTCCTTACTCAAGGTAACAGGACAGGAGGGCTTGTTGGCCTCCAAGGACCCTCAGCATGCAAGGTAACTTCATCCCCCAACTAGTAGTGCACCAGGAGGCACGTTTGCAGAGTTGTGGCTACTTGCTAGGCCTGCTTTTTAATTCTTTTTTGTTTTATTAGAGAAGGGAGGGGGGTCACAAGGCCCCCCTTCCCCATGCCGATTTTGGCTCCTGGGGTCCTATTCACAGAGCAAGGCCTTTTGGAATGGGGAGGGAGGTTGCACAGTCCCATTACCCAGGCCGATTTTGGCCCCTGGGACCCTATCACCGGAGGCCTAGCTCTTTTATTTGTTTTAACATTTGGTAATGGGCTGCGCGGACCCTCATCCGGGCCGATCTTGGCCCGGGGACCCCATCCGTCAGGCCCCGCCTCTATTCTGGGTGCCCTGGTCACCCAGTGAATGTTGTTCCAGACCGCAGCGGAGCCTGAATGCCCCTTCATTCCTTGTCCCATCAGAAATAATCTCGCTTGCTGGAAGCGGAGGGTTTGCTGTGGCTTGGGGGAGCATTAAAGATACGCCAACCCACAACAAACAGGTATGTTCCGGGGACATAGCAGGAGCCAGACCTGGGGATGGCAGTCCCCAGGGCCATTTGTGGCTCCAGGAGGGGGGCTGCATGGTAGCCCCCGGGGCTGAGAAAGAAGATGGCCCCGGGGAGGTGGGGGTCTCCAGGGCTTAGGGGTGCCTTAGTATCCCCATACAAATTGATCATGGTCCTGTGGAGGTGATGGTCCTTGGGCCAGGAAAGGTCAGAGAGCACTTCCATAACAAATCATTGTCCCTGGGAAGGTGGTGGTTCCCGGGCCACGAGGGGCAAGAGGGCCCCCATTTTGATTTTGGTATGTGGCCTTATGGAAGTGGTGGTCCCCAGGGCTGGGGGGGGTCCGAGAGCCTCCAGCACTTTCAAATAGATAAGCTCCGGGGAGGTGGTGGTCTCCAGGGCATTAATAAGCCCCAGGAAGGTAGGACCATGCTCCCCCCTCCTTTATTATAAAAATGTCTCCAGGCCCTCCCCACCCGGGAGCTGATTACTAACGAAGAGCAGTAACCCGCGCTTTGCTTTTTAAAAATTCGGCGAGATCCACGGATCCAGTTTGACTCTTGCAGAAATGTAAAAAAATGATTTTTGGACCCTTTGCAGTCTCTGTGGGACCTCCATAAGAGGCCTAGGGGGTCAGGGTATTTCTACCCTGTCCCTTTTTATTTTTTAAAACGTTTTGTCTGGGACTAGGCTCAAGCCGAGTCACAAGATGGCTGCCAACACTTCCTGGTTTGACGTGTTGGCAGCCAATTAGATTTGAGCATGGAAACTGTTGTATCCTCGAAGGATACAAATTGGGATTTTATACAAATTGGGGTTTACTATTTTCCTTAATATTTCCAATACTACTGAACGGATTTGTGGCAATTTACAAAAAGGGGGCTTACTGAACAAATGCCTACCTTTCTGCCAAATTTGTTCCTATGGAAACATAGTCCTAACTATAACTAGCTACTGGTGATCCCCAGTGGATAATTTACATATATATGTATATATATTACCTACTGTCAGTCACCAGTAGATAGCTATAGTTAGAGCCAAGTTTCCATGGGAAAAGCATTTTTTGACTTACCTATATCTTTGGTGCTGTTGCACTGCATTTATTTATTTATTTATTTTATTATTGAGTTTTATAGAGCGCGAACCAGACCCGTGAGGGTATCAGAGCGCTTTACATGTTTAACAGGTGGTAAAAACAGTCTTAGGACGGGTGTGTACAATTGGGATAACAACAGGTAGATGAATTGTAAGGCAATATATTCCTTCATGCCCCAACAATGCTACTTGGAATCACATCTCCAAATCCCAAATTCCGTGTCCCTTGCCCTGCCACAAATCTGTGCATTCTTAATGTCCTTTTACTCATAGGGATTAGTTCAATAATTGCGTTGAGAAAGGCGGACAGTGGAAACGCATTCGCCCATGTACATTTGACTTAACTTGACATTTAAGAAACCTTTGAGCTGTGAACCCTGTGACTGCCTGCAAGTGACTGCCTGCAACTTCTATTTGGAAGTGTTTAGACAGATATATGTATATGTGTATTTCTTATCTAGTTTTGCATTCCTTTTCTGCAAGGCAATGCCTCTTTTTGCATGTTCACCCCCACATTTTAGAACTGATGTGCTGGTTTACTGACTCTTAGAGTTCAATGAGGCCTGTAAATCAAATCTCAGTGCCAGTGTTCTAACCCATTACAAAGTGCATGTGGAATTGGATAACGCCAATTGGCAAAGACTGACTTACTTGTAAGTCCCTAGTATGTGGTACCCCCAGTATCCAGACCATGTAATGCAGAGTGTCCACCAAGGCTGCAGCACTAATTATGCCACCCTGTGAGTGACTAGGTGCAAAATGGCCCCCAGCTTGCCACTGCAGACTGGAAGGGCTGAGGTAACACTGCTAGTTTGACTGTGCTATTCAAATTAATTTCAAAGCTCCCACTTCTCTTAACAATATATATGTGTCCCCTAAGGAAGGTCAATTGAGCCCTAAGGTAAGGGAGCTGTATATTAATAAGTAGGTCATGTATATTTATGTGTCTTAGCAGCAACACTACTAAATTGTTGTTTTGCTGTAGGAGAGTTAGTAGCCCCATTGGCTAACAAACGGTTGACGGCTGACCCTTCAGTCCGGATAACTCCTAAATGGGACCACTCAGATGGGTATTATAAGGTATCAAATTAATTGTGGCATGAAACCCGACTTGATGCCCAAGTCAAATTTAATATCACTATTGAAGAATTGCAACTTTTAGAATGTTTCCACTCTGTGATTCAGTTTGTCTAGTGGCCTTACACAGTTCCTGGTCACCAGACAGCTTTCTGTGCTCCTGGGGAGTAGTGTGAACAACTCCCAGGCCTAGGAACAATAGCACCCTTTGGTGGGCAAATGGCGATCACACTCCTGAAGGGCTGCCTTTTGTTCAGGTACACTGGCTGGCGATGGGAACAGAGAGAGGACACTAGTGCCCACACAGTTTTTCCCATGCACATGTATCCCACAGTTAGCCACACCTCTAGGGCTATCAAGCTCCTAACATCAGAGGAAGAGTCCCAACATCTTGAGAGTGGGCAGACTAGTGCACTCTGGGATTTTGAGATACCACACATAACTGAAAAGTTGTCAGCAGGGGGAGGACCTGGTAGACTTTTGGCTTGTGACCACATCATCACCCCAGGGCATGTTCTGAAAATAAATATGGCACACCAGGCACCCTGAACCTCAGATCGCATTTTAACTGATAAAGGATTGAAGAAGAACTTCCCTGCTGACCCATGGACCACGCTCAGGAAAAGTCATGCATCAGACCAAAGAAGTGTCCACATGGGTCAGTTGGCTAGCCCTCTGGATCCAGCACAAGGATCATCAAAGCTGAGTTAACCCACCTCGGCAAGTCAGAGGCCAATTCAGAAGAATCACCACTGACTGCTGCTGGGCATCCCAAGAGAGTGATCCTCAATGGCCAAAGGTTGCACCAGAAGCAGCTGGACTCTGGAGTGTTGTCTGAGTTCAGACTGGTCACCCAAGAGGGACACCAAAGGATATCGATGGGACCGCTGTGTACAGAGACCGGTAGTCCAGCCACCAGCTGGCCTTACAGTTGTCTTAAAGAGAACTTAGAGGGACACCGACCTCTATGGCAAAAGTGGTCCCGCCAGACCCGTAGACCAAGGAATACCTGCAAAGGCAATCCATTGACCACACAGCACCCAAAGCATCCTTGAGCATCTTCCTTCTCCTGCATCTTAAGCATCAAGACCCCTCCATTAAAGACTATGGTGGTCATGATGTAAAGTTTGGAACTAGACTGGAAAGCGCTTTGGTGGCCGGGTAAATGTCATAGTACTCCTCATTGGCCCCCACAGACCGTCTCCTTGTTGGATTTGTTCACCCAAGCCAGGCCGGAGTAGTCGAACTCAACTCTTACAAACTTTTCAAAAGTTTTACAAACTGTACAGTGACCAATGTTTGTTTGCAGTTGAAGTAAACATTTAATTTTCATTTAAAATCTGTATCTTCAGATCCCTTTGGTGAATTATGCTCATCTTGGACTCTAAACATTCATAAAAATATAATCTATTTTTATAAATTGGTGTTGGATTTCTTTCATGTTGTGTGGCTTTCTTATTGTATTGTTTGGTACTGTTAAATGCTTTACACTTGATCCTTTGTTTAAGCCTTGCTGCTCGGAGCTATAACTATCCAGGGTTAAGGTTTTGCAAACCAGCTTGACTGTACCCATGACAGTTTTTGCGAGTGTATTACACCGTAAGACCACACAGCCATACCATATAGTACACCCAAATCCTCATATTTTCATTGTCATGTGACCATACATGTGTGCGTCAAATGCCTTTCTAATACTTGTTAAACATCATTGCTGCTGACTAGTTTATTTTCTTACCTCATTTTTGTTTTTGGTAGCACTGTGGTACTTTAGTGACCCAATTTGTATTTAAGTCAATAATTGTCCTGATTTGAAAATTAAATTATTGGTAAAATGTAGTTTCCTAATTGCCACCCATCCAACATTTTAATATATTTGTTTCTCTCTGTGTTCGTCATTCGTGTAAGCACTTTGGTACTTTAGTAACCCAAATTGTATTTAAGTCAATAATTGTCCTGATTTGAAAATAAATTATTGGTACAATGTAGCTTCCTAATTGTCACCCATCTAACATTTTAATATATGTGTTTCTCTCTGTGTTCCTCATTCCTGTATGTTAGTGTATGCGCAAGATGCTTAGGTTTTCGTTTGGTTGGGGACAGTTTAATTTTTTTGGGTCAGACTGCATGCTAAGAAGCAGATTTTGAAAATGATTTAGGTTTGAAATTAGTTGAATTAACATGGATTGGTAAAAGAGGTTTGAACTGGAATCAGTTACTCCCTCTGCTATCCGCTGTTAGTAAATGTGACCAACCAGACTTTTTGGTTATCCACTGTGGTGGAAATGATAGAGGACACTTAACTGGAGTTAGATTGGAATCTGAGATGAAGGAAACTTTTTCCATTATTTTGCATTCTCAAATATTTGTCAGAGACAAAAGTGAAAATGGTATACTGTAAATGCTGCTAAGTTTGAAAAGCATCAGAGACATGTGAACTATGCAGTGTCAGTATTCCTTTGCGATCCTAGAATGTGTTCTATTGTTCATTTAAATATAGATTATGGCAATGCAACACTGTATTGTAAAGATGGTGTGCATTTTTCAACCCATGGACACCATATTTTCATTTCAAACCTGAAAACATGAATTGATAAACATATAGGGACCGATTAGGATTGCGGTGATTCCGCATACTCCGGACCGGCGGAAGCCATGGCCGCTGCCCATGCGGACGGTCCCTCTACCTCCGGGGTGGCGGAAGGACGCAGGTCCGTCCGCCATCCTAATGACCCCCATAATGTTTTTGTAATAAAAAGGGCTCTTTTAAGAGCCATCCTATCTTATGTGTAAGATTATTTTGTCCTAAAATATAGCGGAAGAAAAAAAAACTATATCTAGTTTTGTTACTTAATATACTGATTAAATTATGCTCAGTGACCTGACTTACCTTTTTTTTTAAAGTTATTAAAGTTGAGTTCTGACTGATATCATTATAATAGCTGGAATCACAAAAACACTTAAATTCACTGGCAATAGTTTACTGAGCTAACTATAACTTTGCCCCTGCAATTTAATGCTTATGTCCCACTTATTCCGTCACTCATGACATGTTACATTACATCACTGATGACATAATTGATGACATCTCAAATTACATAATTGATGACATCACTGACAACACCATTGTCATATGCAGCCCAGAGTTACATGTGTGGTGTATAGGATAGAAATAACCTAGAGTCAAGTGTTATGGTGCATGCAGAAAGTTATATGGTGCACAATGTATACATTGCTAAAGATTGGGGTGTAAGTAGCACTCCATGTTGTTCAGGTATGTTTCAAAGTAGCTTGTAACTGAAAGTGAACACCTGTTACAAAAAATCTATGAGAAAGCCCAAAGCTTCTGTTGAATGAGAATCAGAATACATTAGTGTCAGCCTGACAAAAAACGGCCATACAGTATACAGTACATGATCAACAAACATTGAGCATTTGACAACATATCAGAAATAATTACAAACTAAAAAAGTATTTTAAAAAAAGCTAAGAGGAATCCCACTGCCAGAAGGGTCGACTCATATTTAAGAGATGGCCAGTAATAAACTTCTAGTGCATGATACTTCAGCCATTTAGAAGAATGCTTAGATTTATGATAAATGCATTGAGGGCAACCTGCCGAAGTGCCATCTAATTAATGATAAGAAAGACAACAATTAAAAAGCTTATTTGAGGCCTTAGTGCTACAAAGATTTTTTGTGATTCTTCTGACAATAGTTCCAAGAAAATTTAAAATTACGGATAAGGTGCTCCCAAAAGCTCCCCATTTCCTGGCAAAAAACAATGTCAACACCTATGTTGTGAGCTTTCAGGAATGCAATCACACAAAAAGAAAGGCAGAACATTTATCAAAGACCCTGGATTTCACAATTAACAGAGTCTAATGAAATGATTTAGTTCCTTTCTAAGCCGCATCTATATATAAATATATATTTTGTTTACTTAGATTCGGCTTGCTCGTTATTTGAACAAGACCACTGCACTCCAGTGCTGATTCTTCATCTATTTTTCATTCTCACACCGGCAAAAGACACATGTGTCTTTTGCAGGTGTGAGAATTAAAAATAGATGAAGAATCAGCACTGGAGTGCTATGGTTTTGTTCAAATAACGAGAGAGACAAATCTAAGTTTGAAATTGCAGCACGCGGCGAAGAGCTGCCAAGGTGCACCGTAGGCTTTTTGGACGCCCATAAGGCAACACACCGATCTGCTTAAGTGAATATATATATATATATATATATATATATATATATATATATATATATATATATATATCCAAATCACAAGAGTGCCTGCTGAGGAAGAGCCCACAACAGGTAGGGTTGGCTGACAAATCTTTATTGGAGGTTGCTGTTCGTTCAGTGAAAGCCGTGGCAAATAGTTCAATCAAAGTTCTGCTCCCCGACGCGTTTCGTGCCACTGCACTTAATCATGGGCTGCAGGAAAATGTCAAGTGAAACGGCATCACGTATTTTGAGGCACTCAATTAATTAAAGTTCCCGCCTCACTGGGCGTGGCCACCTCTAGTGGCATTATGGTCTTTGTAGTGTCCTCGTCTTTTCCTAATGGATTGCGTGCCATCTCACCACTTATGCACACAGTGTTACCTCAGTGGGTTGTTGTCTGACGGTTCTCATCTCACGTCAGCATCTTACTCCTCACAATAGCAGCACCCGCTCCTGCTTTTGCGACGCCTCCTGACGCCGCAGCAGGTCTGTAGGCACAGCAGAGCTCTTCCGCGGTTCAGGCGGAACCGCTAAACATCCAAATCACAAGAGTGCCTGCTGAGGAAGAGCCCACAACAGGTAGGGTTGGCTGACAAATCTTTATTGGAGGTTGCTGTTCGTTCAGTGAAAGCCGTGGCAAATAGTTCAATCAAAGTTCTGCTCCCCGACGCGTTTCGTGCCACTGCACTTAATCATGGGCTGCAGGAAAATGTCAAGTGAAACGGCATCACGTATTTTGAGGCACTCAATTAATTAAAGTTCCCGCCTCACTGGGCGTGGCCACCTCTAGTGGCATTATGGTCTTTGTAGTGTCCTCGTCTTTTCCTAGTGGATTGCGTGCCATCTCACCACTTATGCACACAGTGTTACCTCAGTGGGTTGTTGTCTGACGGTTCTCATCTCACGTCAGCATCTTACTCCTCACAATAGCAGCACCCGCTCCTGCTTTTGCGACGCCTCCTGACGCCGCAGCAGGTCTGTAGGCACAGCAGAGCTCTTCCGCGGTCCAGGCGGAACCGCTAAACATCCAAATCACAAGAGTGCCTGCTGAGGAAGAGCCCACAACAGGTAGGGTTGGCTGACAAATCTTTATTGGAGGTTGCTGTTCGTTCAGTGAAAGCCGTGGCAAATAGTTCAATCAAAGTTCTGCTCCCCGACGCGTTTCGTGCCACTGCACTTAATCATGGGCTGCAGGAAAATGTCAAGTGAAACGGCATCACGTATTTTGAGGCACTCAATTAATTAAAGTTCCCGCCTCACTGGGCGTGGCCACCTCTAGTGGCATTATGGTCTTTGTAGTGTCCTCGTCTTTTCCTAGTGGATTGCGTGCCATCTCACCACTTATGCACACAGTGTTACCTCAGTGGGTTGTTGTCTGACGGTTCTCATCTCACGTCAGCATCTTACTCCTCACAATAGCAGCACCCGCTCCTGCTTTTGCGACGCCTCCTGACGCCGCAGCAGGTCTGTAGGCACAGCAGAGCTCTTCCGTGGTCCAGGCTAGAGGTGGCCACGCCCAGTGAGGCGGGAACTTTAATTAATTGAGTGCCTCAAAATACGTGATGCCGTTTCACTTGACATTTTCCTGCAGCCCATGATTAAGTGCAGTGGCACGAAACGTGTCGGGGAGCAGAACTTTGATTGAACTATTTGCCACGGCTTTCACTGAACGAACAGCAACCTCCAATAAAGATTTGTCAGCCAACCCTACCTGTTGTGGGCTCTTCCTCAGCAGGCACTCTTGTGATTTGGATATATATATATATATATATATATATATATATATATATATATATATATATATATATATATATATATATATATATATATATATATATATATATATATATATATATATATATATATATATATATATATATATATAATCTACTGGCAGTCACCAGTAGATAGTTATAGTTAGCACCTATTTTCTATAGGAAAATCACAACATTCTATTCCCAATAACTTTGGCGCTGATTGAATTTTCAAAACTCGTGGGGCACTCCGGTCCGCTCCTCTCTTGAAAGGTTCGGGGAGATGCGGCAAAGGGAGAGTGAGAAAAAAGGGGGTCCCAAAACGTGTTTTCCTCCTTCAATTTCCCCTAGGAAACTTTAGACATGGCTACAGCCCGAACTGCTAAACGGAATTACACCAAATTTGGCAAAAAGGTAGCCCTTGGTTCGGAAAGGTCCCTTTTTGTTAAATGGTGTAAATCCGTTCAGTAGTTGCTGAGAAAATAAAAAATCTAAAAGTTTCGATATCTAGGGCTGTGGATCCTCCCGAGCACAAGCTTTATGCTAATTGGCTGTCAACACTTCAAACCAGGAAGTGTTGGCAGCCATCTTGAGCCTCGGTAGAACCGAAGCACAAGAAAGCAGTGAAGCAAATGCACAAAACACAAAATGGGGCAGGGTAGAAACACCCAGACCCACTAGACCTGCTTAGGGGGTCCCACAAGGAACCCCAGGGCCCCCAATTTGTTTTTATTTTTTTACATTGGCAAAAATCCGCGCAGGGTGCGCGGATCCGGCCGCAAAAGCAAAAATCCTGGGGGCAATCTTTGAATTGTGATGGGGGGCCCAAAATGGGCACCCCAGCCTCGGGGACCGCCACCCCGGGGCTTTTTAAACAGATGTGTGGGGGGGCCCCACACAGCCCCCCAGCCCAGGGATCACCACTCCTGGGGCTTATTTGCTACATTAAATATGTGGCGGGGGCTCAAAGGCCACCCCTAGGGGTCGATTAGGATGGCGGACGGAAGAGCCACCGCGGCCCGTGAGTAGGTGGAAAAAGCCTTTTCCGTGTCCGCCTGCCGCGGATACTCCGTCCGCCATATCAGGATAGGAAAACTTGTCAAATTTCCGTCCGCGACGGAAAAGCACGCTCCGCCGGCCAACTACACACGACCACGCGGCGGACGTAACAGATCCGGACGCACCGCCGTACGTACTGACGACGAAGACCGTCCCCCCAATCAAGATGGCGGAAAACACACATAAAACCGCAGCGGAAAAACAACCTGTCTGAACACGTCGGAATCCCCACAGCGAACACAGGTGACATAGCCGAGATACCCACCGCAAGCTGACCACCACCATGGACCCTGCGCTACACGCCTTCCCGATGCTCTTCGCGATCCACCACGTCCTAGTCATGGCCTACTACGGACGACGCAGGTAAGGCACAAACCATTGGCTGTCTGGAGGTGAATACCAGCAAGGGACGTGTCGTAGGGAGGGGGAGTGTCATGTCACCGTAACCACTGATGAGAAGCAAATACGAATACACAATTGTAGTACGCAAGCAGGAATGACAACGAAAAACCACGAGATTTGATAGACCACCTTTATTTCACAAAATAGGGGTTCAATCACAGTGTATGCGTGAGCATGGGCAAAGTGGGCACCAGAGCAGGCACATCATAGCAGGTAACGGGAGGGCAGTATGCAGTATCAGAGCATCAACAGGGCACAGTGCAGTACACAGCAGGTACATCATAGCAGGTAACGAGAGGGCAGTATGCAGTATCAGAGCATCAACAGGGCACAGTGCAGTACACAGCAGGTACATCATAGCAGGTAACAAGAGGGCAGTATGCAGTATCAGAGCATCAACAGGGCACAGTGCAGTACACAGCAGGTACATCATAGCAGGTAACGAGAGGGCAGTATGCAGTATCAGAGCATCAACAGGGCACAGTGCAGTACACAGCAGGTACATCATAGCAGGTAACGAGAGGGCAGTATGCAGTATCAGAGCATCAACAGGGCATTGCAAAGAACAGGTCCATCAGAGGCAGCACATGAGAGGGGCCAAGTGCATGAACAGTCCATTGCACAGAACAGGTCCATCAGAGGCAGCACATGAGAGGGGCCAAGTGCATGAACAGTCCATTGCACAGAACAGGTCCATCAGAGGCAGCACATGAGAGGGGCACAGAGAATCAACAGTCCATTGCACAGAACAGGTCCATCAGAGGCAGCACATGAGAGGGGCACAGAGAATCAACAGTCCATTGCACAGAACAGGTCCATCAGAGGCAGCACATGAGAGGGGCACAGAGAATCAACAGTCCATTGCACAGAACAGGTCCATCAGAGGCAGCACATGAGAGGGGCCAAGTGCATGAACAGTCCATTGCACAGAACAGGTCCATCAGAGGCAGCACATGAGAGGGGCACAGAGAATCAACAGTCCATTGCACAGAACAGGTCCATCAGAGGCAGCACATGAGAGGGGCACAGAGAATCAACAGTCCATTGCACAGAACAGGTCCATCAGAGGCAGCACATGAGAGGGGCACAGAGAATCAACAGTCCATTGCACAGAACAGGTCCATCAGAGGCAGCACATGAGAAGGGCACAGAGAATCAACAGTCCATTGCACAGAACAGGTCCATCAGAGGCAGCACATGAGAGGGGCACAGAGAATCAACAGTCCATTGCACAGAACAGGTCCATCAGAGGCAGCACATGAGAGGGGCCAAGTGCATGAACAGTCCATTGCACAGAACAGGTCCATCAGAGGCAGCACATGAGAGGGGCCAAGTGCATGAACAGTCCATTGCACAGAACAGGTCCATCAGAGGCAGCACATGAGAGGGGCACAGAGAATCAACAGTCCATTGCACAGAACAGGTCCATCAGAGGCAGCACATGAGAGGGGCCAAGTGCATGAACAGTCCATTGCACAGAACAGGTCCATCAGAGGCAGCACATGAGAGGGGCAGTATGCAGTATCAGAGCATCAACAGGGCACAGTGCAGTACACAGCAGGTACATCATAGCAGGTAACGAGAGGGCAGTATGCAGTATCAGAGCATCAACAGGGCACAGTGCAGTACACAGCAGGTACATCATAGCAGGTAACGAGAGGGCAGTATGCAGTATCAGAGCATCAACAGGGCACAGTGCAGTACACAGCAGGTACATCATAGCAGGTAACGAGAGGGCAGTATGCAGTATCAGAGCATCAACAGGGCACAGTGCAGTACACAGCAGGTACATCAGAGGCTGCACAACTACGTGTCCCTACCAACCCGTCACAGGAACCACAAGAGTGCCACGCAGTTCCCAATGGACACACCATGTGAAGTAACATTTCAGTGAAGTGTACAGCACCTCACATCACAGACTCAGGGGGACTGCGTGAACCACCTGCCTCGGACACACTGGCAGCACCAGCAACAGGAGTGTGAGACACAGTCACAGCCCGAGTCACACACACATGGGCCACGGACCCAGACACACTGGCAGCACCAGCAACAGGAGTGTGAGACACAGCCACAGCCCGAGTCACACACACATGGGCCACGGACCCAGACACACTGGCAGCACCAGCAACAGGAGTGTGAGACACAGCCACAGATGTAGTCACTGACACGTGAGCCACTGACCCAGACACACTGGCAGCACCAGAAACAGGAGTGTGCAACACAGCCACAGATCTCCTAACTGACACGTGAGCCATAGACCCAGATACACTGCCAGGACGTGCAACAGGAGAGGGCACAACTGACACTGTGCCACCATCTGATACATGAGAGTCAACTGCACCAGCGCCACTGGGACAACTGAAATGATGAGCCACAGGGCTGTATGGGCCAGGAGGCAGGGTGGGCCTGGGAGCTGGTGATAGGTCATCTAGAGCCAAATCGGGTGTGGCAGGTGTCAATGGTGTGTGTCTGCGTTTCTTATGGAGGTGTGAGTGCACCCTGGACAGGACTGGACTGCCAAGTGGCGGGGACTCCAAAGAATCACCACCCAGCATAGGTGGAGCAACTGCTGCCGGGGACCTGGTTTCTGGGGACGTGCTGGAGCCTGCTTGTCGTTTGCTCTGTGCCTGCCGCCTGGACTCGGAATGATGTGTAATGGGGGATGCTACAACAGGGGACACCCACCTCTGCTTCTGACTGGCCTGGATGGGAGTGGAGGTATGGGGGGACTCCGCCGCGGAGACATTAGTTTGGCGTCCAGTAGTAAACATCAGCCTCAGTGCAGCCAGGGGTGGAGTATGCCTGTCCTTGATTGCGCCAATGTCCATGCTAGATGCCTTGTCCGTAGGAGGTGCCTTATCCTTAGGTGGAGTGTTGTCTCTGGATGTAGCCTGTGCCCTGCTCGCCGCCCTGTTCCTGCCAGCAGACTTGTCGTCTGTGGTGCACCTGTCTCCAGTAGACACCTGCTCTCTGTGTGTGTCCATGCCCTTGGGAGTGTCCCTTACCTCTGCTGTGGGCCTGCTCTTGTGAGTCTCCCTGCACTTAGTAGGTGCCTTAGTCTTCTCACTGTCCTTGGGAGTGTTCCTATCGACCGCTGTGGGCCTGCTCTTGGGAGTCTCCCTGCTCTTAGTAGGTGCCTTAGTCTTCTCACTGTCCTTGGGAGTGTCCCTTACCTCTGCTGTGGGCCTGCTCTTGGGAGTCTCCCTGCACTTAGTAGGTGCCTTAGTCTTCTCACTGTCCTTGGGAGTGTCCCTTACCTCTGCTGTGGGCCTGCTCTTGGGAGTCTCCCTGCACTTAGTAGGTGCCTTAGTCTTCTCACTGTCCTTGGGAGTGTCCCTTATCTCTGCTGTGGGCCTGCTCTTGTGAGTCTCCCTGCACTTAGTAGGTGCCTTAGTCTTCTCACTGTCCTTGGGAGTGTCCCTTACCTCTGCTGTGGGCCTGCTCTTGGGAGTCTCCCTGCACTTAGTAGGTGCCTTAGTCTTCTCACTGTCCTTGGGAGTGTTCCTATCGACCGCTGTGGGCCTGCTCTTGGGAGTCTCCCTGCTCTTAGTAGGTGCCTTAGTCTTCTGACTGGCCTTGTCCAAGGAACAGTCCATGGACATGTGAGTATCCCATGCCTTGGGAGTACCTTTTGTGTTGAATGCCTGTGTAGCTCCTGAAGGCATGTCCTCCAACAACACTTGTGGATCCTGTGTGTGTACTCCAGTGCATCTGACGTCGTGTACGTGAACAGATGTAGGTGATCTAGGGGATGTGGTCTGTGCCCTGCGTGCCCTGACGTGCTGTCTGACGCTGCTTCTAGTGCAATAACCTTTATTTGAGTCTTGCTCACTATAATCACTACCCCCTGAGACATCCAGCGGTGTAGATGGGGAAACAGAAGTAGGACCCTGTTCATTCGACTGAACTATTGCAGACGACACACTGCTTGCCAATGACTGCACTGTCCTGTGTAGACCTGAAAGATCGCCATGCATCCCTTCCATGAATGCCACCACCTGCCCCAACTTCCTATCATGGTCCTGGAATGCATTCGTCATATTGGTCTGCCCCACACACAGCTGTCGCAGCAGATCAACTGCCTCAGCACACAGTGCATTTTGGCTCACCGTGGCAGGGGCAGCGGTGCCTGCACCGAACGCCACTCTGCTCCCCCTACTCCTCCGGCCACGAACAGTACATGGTGCAGTTGGTGGAAGTGTGGGCCCTGTGTGCTGTCTTCCGACAGAAGGTGATGAGTGCCCACTCCCAGTCTGTGACAACAGTGCAGGCTCACCAAGAGTGTCCGACGAGGAGGACGATGGTGTCTCCACATGCGAGTCCTCAGGGACGGTCCTGTCCCCCTCTCCGGCGCTGGCCTCCTCCGTGTCAGTCTGCGTGTGTGCGATGTCTGAGCCGGACTCATTTCCTCGGCTACTCTCCACCGTCTGTGGCAGAGTGTCCTCTGTCAAAGCTGAAATGCACAGAAAAGATGTGTGAGTCATGGGCAGACTGACGTACAGAAGGAACAGGATAGCCAAATTACATAGCAGACAAAGGTTTAGGAGCCCACATCCTGCACATGGCCCACCCCTACCAGTCATCCTCACATTTCCTGGAATGGGGCCATGGACCACTAGGGGATGTGCATTAACACTCAAGTACTAAGCAAGTGGCGTGTCAACATGGCGGACCTGGCTGTCAAATGAGTACCACCCAATGGGACCAAAATGGCAGCACAGGCATACGTACGCAACACGGAACTCAATAGTGTGTCTGGGCACCAATACATGCATAGCACTCACAAGTTTCCTACACAGACAGTATGCTCACCGCTAGTCTGCTGTTGATCGGCACTCAGACGTTCGGCCAGTTCAGGATGCGTCACTGCAATTATACGGTGCATGAGAGGGGTCATGGAGCGTCGGGCCAGACGGGGCGTCCTTGGAATCAGGCCCAGTGTTACTTCAGCTACATTCTTGCTCAGCCTGGAAATGTCGTCCCAGCGTTTGTGGCAGTGTGTATGTCGTCTGTTGCACACCCCCAATGCCCGTACTTCCCGTGCTATGCCCCTCCACAGGTCCTTGCGAAGGTGCAGCTTGACCTACCATGATGAAAGAGAAAAGGGTTTAAGTCAGTGGACAGGTGGCCTGTGACACACATAGGGGCAAGACGTAACTGTCAGCAGCCATGCACAATCGGGAACATATGTGTAGCCCACACTACACAGCTAAGATAGAAATTGGCAAGATCATTTTGCCCCCTCATGCACACCAACATGTCCCACACTGCACTTACCACCCGTCCTGGTGCGCCGTAGAGGCGTCCATAGTTGCGGAGTACACCGTCCACGAGGACATCAAGCTCCGCGGCGGTGAAGGGTCGAGACCGGATCTCATTGCCTCTCGACATGGCAAGATCACGGAGTATGGCACTAGAGCAGCAGTCGGTGGTCAGCTCAGCAGCAGCAGTAGGTCGAGGTGATGGTCACAGGCAGCAGTCGGTGGTCAGCTCAGCAGCAGCAGTAGGTCGAGGTGATGGTCACAGGCAGCAGTCGGTGGTCAGCTCAGCAGCAGCAGTAGGTCGAGGTGATGGTCACAGGCAGCAGTCGGTGGTCAGCTCAGCAGCAGCAGTAGGTCGAGGTGATGGTCACAGGCAGCAGTCGGTGGTCAGCTCAGCAGCAGCAGTAGGTCGAGGTGATGGTCACAGGCAGCACTGGTCCCCAGGGTAGGTAGCGTCGTTTTGGCCAACACACATATATAGGGCCCTCAGCACGTGTCAGTGGCATACGTCGCCAGCAATTGGTCAGCCCTGGAAGCGTGATCGTGAAATGGGCCAATGACTGGCCCATAGTTGCGGTGCACACCTTCCGCTACTTGCGATTGGCCATATGCGGCCAGCGTCCCTCTCCCCATTGGCTGCATGTGCATGGACCGTCACGGGCAGACATCGGCGACCGCACGTGCAAGCCTCAGGCACGGATGCTTCCGTTGCAACAATGTACTATCACTGGCGCCTCCATGGCGGTGCACGTACTCAGCGGGGGAGGTGCAGGCCCATACACCCTGTAGATGTAGTCAATGGACATGCCATTTCATGACCCCCCTTACAGTCACCTTGCATCATCCACCGTACACCGGCCGGAGCGGCCGGGCCTAGGACGACCGCCGTGCCCGGCCATGAACACAACCGCCATGGCCGGGCACGGCGGTTGTTCATGGCCGGGCACGGCGGTTGTTCATGGCCGGGCACGGCGGTTGTTCATGGCCGGGCACGGCGGTGGAACATGGCCGGGCACGGCGGTTGTTCATGGCCGGGCACGGCGGTTGTTCATGGCCGGGCACGGCGGTTGTTCATGGCCGGGCACGGCGGTTGTTCATGGCCGGGCACGGCGGTGGAACATGGCCGGGCACGGCGGTTGTTCATGGCCGGGCACGGCGGTTGTTCATGGCCGGGCACGGCGGTTGTTCATGGCCGGGCACGGCGGTTGTTCATGGCCGGGCACGGCGGTTGTTCATGGCCGGGCACGGCGGTCGTCCTAGGCCCGGCCGCTCCGGCCGGTGTACGGTGGATGATGCAAGGTGACTGTAAGGGGGGTCATGAAATGGCATGTCCATTGACTACATCTACAGGGTGTATGGGCCTGCACCTCCCCCGCTGAGTACGTGCACCGCCATGGAGGCGCCAGTGATAGTACATTGTTGCAACTGAAGCATCCGTGCCTGAGGCTTGCACGTGCGGTCGCCGATGTCTGCCCGTGACGGTCCATGCACATGCAGCCAATGGGGAGAGGGACGCTGGCCGCATATGGCCTTTGGGAAGTAGCGGAAGTTGAGCACCGCCATGGCGGCGCCAATTATGTGATCTTGTCAGACGCTGCACCGTGATGTGTTGTGTGCAGTTGTGTCATGAGGGATGTGAGCGTGATTGGGAAAGGTCATATGTCATACAATATAGCATGTGTGTCCATACAATGGCAATCGGTCGGCACATTATGGGCAAAAGATGTGCATTTCTACTTGTTGACGTCGGGTGTGACCCTACAGACGTTGTTACATCTTCACAACTACACAGTACATCACGGCTGTGTGGCCAATTAATGCATCTGTTGTCAGTTTCTTGTTGTGTCGAGGTGACTACAGTGGTGGTGGTACACATGCATTCCGTGTATGTGTTTTGTACGTTGTGTCACCATGCATGTCATTTCCGTATGCACATCATTATTGGTGGTGGCATTTGTGCTTGATGACATGGCGTGTGTACACTTATCGTTTGTGTGCATGCAGTAGCATGAGTGTCTGTGATGTGTCTACGAAACATTAGGGTGATGACAGAAGTTTTGTCAGTAAGGTACACATGTGATGGAGTTCTACACGTATGCGTCGTTTGTAAGTTGACCAAAGTTACATCTCTGTCCCACACAGGAGGGCTCCAAATGTGCTTCGGCCATACACTGTGCTGGAGGATATGGTAGACGAGGAGATCATTCGGAAATTCAGGCTGGATCGACGTCGGTTGATGGACCTTGTGGCACTATTGTCTCCTCATCTGCAGCCACGTAGAACGTATCCTGGGTCGATTACACCCACTGCAAAGGTCATGGCGGTACTACATTTCTTCGCTACTGGCACTTTTCAGTTCACTGTTGCAGTTTCCGGGGGGATGTCGCAGGCCATGTTTAGCACGGTTCTTCGGGATGTGTTGACAGCTATGATGCTCTACAAGGATGAGTACATACATTTTCCACGGCCGGAAGAGTTGCCAGCTGTCAAAGCTGCTTTCTATGCACTGGGCCACATGCCTCACGTTGTGGGCTCAATTGATGGCACACACATCGCTCTGATTCCACCACGGGCACGCGAACAAGTGTTCAGGAATCGCAAACACTTTCATTCGCTGAACGTGCAGGTGGTGTGCCTGGCGAACAACATCATCTCCCATGTGTGTGCCAGATTTCCTGGATCCGCACATGACGCCCACATCATGCGGAGCAGCAATGTCCCACGACTCATGGCAAATCTGCGACCCGGTCAAGCGTGGCTTGTTGGTGAGTGTGCAGTGGGTACTCTTGTGATCTCTGTGTTGCATGGGGTACCCACCATATATTTTTCAGATGTTTGTCTCTGTCATCCCCCTACATAGGCGACTCGGCTTACCCAAACCGGCCCTGGCTCCTCAGTCCCCTACGTAATCCGAGGACGGCGGGTGACATGCGGTACAATGAGGCACATGGAAGGACACGGAGAGTCATCGAACGTACCTTTGGACTGCTAAAGTCCAGGTTTCGGTGCCTCGATAAGACCGGAGGGGCCCTGCCTTACACACCAGGAAAAGTATGCAAGATCGTGATAGCCTGCTGCATGCTCCACAACCTTGCAGTACGCAATGGCATTGAACTGCTGTTGGACCCTGAAGACGAAGGAGTGCCTCGGCCTCCCATCCCACCCATGTCCACTGATGAGGATAGTGGTGAGGAGGAAGGTGTGGACCAGAGGCGCCAGCTCATAGATCGCTACTTCCCTTGAATGTGAGTATCTACCTGTAGTGGCGGTTGACAATGCCTCATGTATGTTTGCTGGTGTTGTGTGGGTATGGGGTTAATCAGCTGGGTGTTGTTTGTGATGGTTGCACATGTGTGTCTTCATGTCTTTGGACATGGAAGTGTCCATGATGTGTGTGCTCTCATCCCATGCTTGTGTGATGGTTGTCGTTTGTGTAATGTAGCTGTGCATTGTGTTGTGATGTGTGTGAATCTCTTTACTGACGTGTGTTTGCTGTCTCTGGTTTTCTCTAGGTCACTCCCGCAGCGCCATGATCATGTACGACTATGATCCCTGTACCTGTTTACGTCTGTATCTGATGGCAATCATGTGAATAAACATGGAGGCAAAACATCATTGTGTGAATTAATGCTATTTATTTACAGGTTGTGCTTCTGTGCTGGTGAATATTTACAAGTCAGTGGGGTGGAGGGAGTTGGAGTTGAAGGTATTGGCTGATGAAATGTCCGTGCTGACGCCACATTGGGGGGTGTCAGGGTAGACCAGCAGACCAGTGGGAATGATTGTCTGTGGGACAGGCTACTTAGCTGGGTGAATGTCTGGCACAGGCAGTGACATTGTCATGGTCGTCCCCTCTTGGAGCGTGTGCCTGGCGCTCCAACACTGCTCTCAGCCTCTTTCTTACTCGGACGGCCCCTCCGTCTCTGACCTGGAACAGAGTCAGCTGGGAGGGCAGGTTGTTGATGGGCCACATCCGTCGCCAGGGGCTCAGGTGGTGGTGGCGGCGGTGGAGGCGGAGGCGGAGGTGGCGGCGGAGGCGGAGGTGGCGGGGGAGGCGGAGGTGGCGGGGGAGGCGGAGGTGACGGTGGCGCTACCACACTTGGTGGAGGGGGGGGGGGTTGTTCCGGTCAACCCATTCACTCCACATCGTTGCCTGCTGCCCCATGATCAGCAACATCTGGCCAAGGATGCCAGCGATTTGGCGCTGGGTGTTGGTGTTGTCCACTGAGTCCTGGTGTGCACGATCAGCGTTTGCCTGGGACCGGTCGTATGACGCCTGGCACCTGGCAAGAGCTTGTAGGGACTGTGCCACTGGCTGGGGTAGCTGTTCCTCCTCTGCACGGCGGTGTGTGGCTCGCCTGATTGGATGTTGTCCCGTTGCCTGTGTTTGTGGCCCACTCACCCTGCTAGTGTGTGGGGCCGTTGGACCAGCGTTGCGCGGTGGGTTCTGCTGGGTGGCAGCGGCAGGAGTCGTGGTGCTGGTGGTAGTGGTGGTACTGGTGGTACTGGTGGTGGTGGGGACTGTGCAGATCACAGAGACAGGTGCCGCTGGAGTCACACATGCGACGTTGGTCTGTCCAGGGAGTCCCTGTGAGCCAGATGGCCCTGGCTGCGTGCTTGGTCCCGCTCCATCCTCCGCCCCGGAGCTGACTGTGTCCTCGTCACCAGAGAGTCCTGTAGATGTAAGAGGCGAGGCTGGCGGCCGGGTACTGGTTTCCGCAGTCAGTTGACGATCACCTGAGGGACAAGATCGAGCTGGTCAGTAATTTGGACATTACATGGGTATATGGATTTGTAGCCATTTCGGTTTCCTGTCGAACACACCCCACCCTCCACCACCACCACCACCACCACCCTCCCCGTGAACATGGGGGCCTGTTGGGAGTTGTAGTTTGGGCCTCTCACACACCCCACCCTCCACCACCACCACCACCACCACCACCCTCCCCGTGAACATGGGGGCCTGTTGGGAGTTGTAGTTTGGGCCTCTCACACACCCCACCCTCCACCACCACCACCACCACCACCACCCTCCCCGTGAACATGGGGGCCTGTTGGGAGTTGTAGTTTGGGCCTCTCACACACCCCACCCTCCACCACCACCACCACCACCACCACCACCCTCCCCGTGAACATGGGGGCCTGTTGGGAGTTGTAGTTTGGGCCTCTCACACACCCCACCCTCCACCACCACCACCACCACCACCACCCTCCCCGTGAACATGGGGGCCTGTTGGGAGTTGTAGTTTGGGCCTCTCACACACCCCACCCTCCACCACCACCACCACCACCACCACCACCCTCCCCGTGAACATGGGGGCCTGTTGGGAGTTGTAGTTTGGGCCTCTCACACACCCCACCCTCCACCACCACCACCACCACCACCACCACCCTCCCCGTGAACATGGGGGCCTGTTGGGAGTTGTAGTTTGGGCCTCTCACACACCCCACCCTCCACCACCACCACCACCACCACCACCCTCCCCGTGAACATGGGGGCCTGTTGGGAGCCATGGACATGTTAGTGAGTTGGTGTCGAACGTGCATGGTTTGGGGCGTAGGGGATGTTTCTTCTCAGTTGTGTGAGCCTGACCATGTCGTGCTGATCGTGGTGTTGGTTTGTACTCACCAGTCTCTTCTCCTTCGTCAAGTCCGTCTAGGCTCTCTCGGTGCAGTATCCCCAGCACCTTCTCCTCCCAATCTGTGTAGGGTAATGGCTCCGGAGGTGTGCCACCGCCAGTATGATTGGCTCTAGCGACGTTTTTCGCTCGGATGCCCTTGATCCTGGTCTTCAGGTCATGCCACCGCCTCTGAATGTCATGCTTCGTCCTCGGCACAGTCCCCGACGCATTCACCCGAGTGACGATCCTGTCCCACATGTGGTTCTTTTGCGCCACGCTCGTCTGCTGGACTTGGGCCCCGAAGATGTGGGGCTCGACACGGATTATTTCGTCTACCATTACCCTCAACTCTGTCTCTGAGAATTTAGGATTTTTTTTGGGTGCCATGGTGTGTGGTGCTCAGTGTGTGAGTTGTGTGAGTTGGGAGGTGCAGGTGTGTGGTGTGTGATGTGTCGGATTTGTGTGGTGGGTGTTTGTGTGGTGGGTGTGGTAGGGTGGTGGGTGGGTGTCTTCTATGTGATTTTATGTGAGTTAGCAGTTTCTCGATTTGCCCTCTTGCTGGCAGCAATGCTGTGGTGCAAAGGATTGTGGTTGTGTGTGGGTGTCATTTTGTAGTCGTGTCTCAATGGTTGTTGCGAGTCAGGTGGTAGGTGGGCGTGTTGACGTGTGTGCATTATTGGATGATTGGGACTTGTCATGGTGGCTTGTGATTGGTGTTGGGGGGGGGGGGCTTGTCAATGTTCGTATGTTTGCTTAGGACTTGCGGTGCAGTTTCTGACATTTGTTCGGCGCTAGGGATGTTGTGCGTGTTGGCCTTCCGCGGTGATGCTGTGGTTCTCGTGGCATTGTTTCCGCCGCGGACGTGGATGGCTGTGCGTTCCGTGGTACGGGCGGATTTATCCTAATTGCGGCCACGGAGTATTCTCAGGTATGGCGGTACATGTTTTATTTTCAGCGGTCATTTCCGTCCGCGGCAGTGGTTGTTCATTGAACTCCGTCCGCCGCGGACGGACTTGGTTGTGTTCCGACCGCCGCGGACGGTGTTGGTTGTGAACCGTCCTCCGCGGTCGGAGTTTCGTCACATGAATATCCTAATCCCAAACGCGGTATCTCCGCGGCGCAGCCGGGAGTAAAATTTCCCCCACCATGGCGGACAGTACCCATTTCCGTCCGCCATCCTAATCGGCCCCCAAGCCCGGGGACCGCTAACCCCAGGGCTTATCTAAAATATTTGCAGGGGCTCACGGCCCCCCACAGACCCGGGGACCGCCACCCCCCGGGGCTTGTTTTTCTGTTTTATTTTTAATTAAAAACTGTGGGGGGCTCTTCTAGCCTTCAGGGAAAAGGTACAGAACAATATGGAATGCATTACAGGTTCTATTCCCCCAAAATCGCATCCACAGATGGATAAACTACTTCCTCCTTTTTTCCAAGTACTAGTCCAATTTTACAAGCAGGGTGCCTAATATAAAACTATTATATATAGATCTTTTAAGAGCTGAATAAAGCATATCAGATATGATTCAAACGTAGGAATGGGTGTGAGAATATGGAACTGGGCAATCTTTTTCTCTGTCTGATTGTTGAAGAGATGAAGCCAGAACCTTTCCTTTGCCAATCTTGTTGTTTTCCACGGTCATCCTTTCTGGTTCAAACCAGCGCACGAGGCAGTCAATAGCTATCAAAGTAGTTGCTACATGATTGAACCAGGGTAGTTTTAATAGCTTCACTTTAAACTAGACTTCCTGCATAGTGACCAAATAAATCCTCAACTCCAGTTTTGTCTATATTCTTACCCAATGTAATCCTCTATACTGCCCAACAGGCTTAAGGCCCAGCTCATGCCTCATAGCATTATTGGGGTCCCTGGGCCAAGGAGAAGTTGCAGTAAAAAACAATTCTCTGCCTTTGCTAACCCCTTGGATTTTTTATACCCCCACAGCTCTTCTCAATAAAGCCTTGCCACAGGGGCTTGTACTAGATATGCCTCAAGGCAGGGCCAATCAATCTGCGGCCCTTGCTTTTGGCAAACCTGAGGACTCCGCCAGCATTTTGGCTCAGGTTGGGCGACAAGTCTGCTTTGAGTCAAACCTCAGTCCAAGGTAGTCATAGTGTTAAAGGAAGTCTATAGATTTTAAAGGAGCTCTTCAGCGTAGTACTGCTCTTTAAGATCATGTGTTTTGTTTTTGCAATGTTCATTTGTAATTTCTTTATGTCGCAATAACTTTTGGATGCCTTCAGCAGTTTATGCATGGCCGATTCAGTAGGTAACTGGAGCACAATATCATCAGAAAAAAGCAGAATTGCCATTTTGTGACCCCACAGACTGGCATATCGAGGATTAGGGCCTTCCGATAGCTGTCAACATCGTTGATGAAAATAATAAACAAAGGTAGGGCTACAACACAACCATGCCTGACCCCAACATTGATATCGAAGATATCAGTTACTTCTCCTCTTGAGCCATAGCTGACCAAAGACATATTATTATTATATAGGAGATTAATTGCCGATACCAGTTTTTCTGGGCAGCCCAGGGATGATAGCGTTCGCCAAAGTAACTCATGGTTTAGGGTCTCAAAGACCTTTTTCAAGTCATAAATGTCAGATATAATTTTGATTTTTTAATGATGGTATATTTTAGGTTGATGTTAAATAGCCACATTGCTTGATCAATTGTTTCTTAGTCTCTTCAAAAACCCACCGGAGATGTGTTGATGATCCCATTATCACACATCCAATTATCTAGATGAGTGTGCAAAAGCTTAGCATACATTTTGCCTAATGCATCGAGCAGGAAGATCGGTTGATAATTGGCAGGATCTTTTCATGGTCCTGTCCCCTGGAGCCAGAAAGCATTGTAGGTAGAAGTTAAAATGGGTACCCAAGTAGTGAGATCAAATCTAAATCTGTCCTCTAGATCCCCATCTGGGAAAGGTGCCTTGTTTTGTTTCTGGCTGAGGATTTGCAACAGAGCATTCTTTACCCAGTTGGATACTTTCTGGTGAATCAATTAGAAGAGGACTCTGATTCTTCTCATAGAGCCAGTTAGAAAATGTAATTTTAAAGCATGAAGAATGTGAAGAAGGTGACTCTCCTTGAACTGTGAATTGGCAAGTTGGAGGATAAGTGGGACTGTGGATAACAGAATTGTGTAAAACATCCAAGTTGACCAATGTGACGTCAGGTTTGGTATTAAAGTCCCGACATACCAAAAATATATGTTGCCTTGCCCATTGAGGATTGAAGTGTGAAGATGGCATAATGTTTTGCAGAGGGTGCCAACTTGTTTCTCTAGCTTGTTGAGTTGCTTATAAAATTCTGACTGTACCCCCGGCAGAAAAAAAACATTCATTATGACTAGCTCCCAAAGATTTCTAGAAATAAGTCGCAGTTGAATATTATTGGTAATTTAGGAAAATGCATGATTAACCTCATCCAATCGAGTAGAGATTCAAATAGTTAATCCACCTCTCGGACTTCCTTTTGTTGCCTTTAGTGCTTTCATAATCTATTTAGAAAATCCATTAAAAATAATGTCATCCACATCCCAGGTCTCTTGAAAGCAGCAGTCTTTATCGTCTGGTTTTTGCTTTAGGCCTGTAATATTCCAACTAAGCACATTTAACCTAGTCTTAGGGCCTTGGCTGATATCTAATTCCTATGTATGGGGTGCTATATGGGTGGAAAATCCTACAAAAATTTGATCTGCAGGTCTTAACCATCTGCTTTATGTGATCTCAGACAATACATGATTCCTACTGTCAGGAACTTGGGCATCTCCCATGCTCTGTGCGTTCAAGCTTTCAATAGATGACTGCACGTTGATTAAAAAAGCTGTGAGAACTGGTCTTGAAATCATGACGAGGGAGACAAGGCTGACACCAAAACAGTGGGTTTGGGGTGTTCTTCATGCTGATGACTTATTGGCTGGGTATGCACGATTTCAAATACAGTTGGATATGGTTCAGGTAGACACTCGTGCACCAATATGCCCCAATTGCCTAGCATGACACTATTGCTGAGGATCAAATCTGCTGTATGCTTATTTGCCCACCATGTTGTCATAATTTCCCCCTTTTCCTTAGATATTGGCGGAATAAATCCAACTCTCAGCAGTTCTTGAGAGGAATTTTTTTAGTCCTTGCAAAGAGTGCAAGACTTTCAATAGATTACATCTATTCAAGATTCTGTGATGCCCCCGGGACTGATAAGTTGGTGTGGATCACTGACATAATATAGAATACCAAAATATAGACATACCAAAATATCGTTGACAAAATATAGAATGCAAAAATATCGAATTTCTATCAACAAACAGGTAAGTACAAAAATATTGAATCGAAAATATCTATTCCCACTCCAGAGAGTGCAACAGTAGGGAAAGCGTTGGATAGCGGGAGGGTAAAAATGACTATTCCCACTCCAGAGAGTCCAAAAGTAGGGAAAATGTTGGATAGCGGGAGGGTAAAAATTACTATTCCCACTCCAGAGAGTGCAACAGTAGGGAAAGTGTTGGATAGTGTAGGGGTAAAAATACTATTCACACTCCAGAGAGCACAACAGTAGGGAAAGCGTTGGATAGCGGGAGGGTAAAAATTACTATTCCCACTCCAGAGAGTGCAGCAGTAGGGAAAGCGTTGGATAGCAGGATGGTAAACATTACTATTCCCACTCCAGAGAGTGCAACAGTAGGGAAAGCAGTGGATAGCATAAGGGTAAAAGTTACTATTCCCACTCCAGTGAGTTTAACAGTAGGGAAAGTAATGATTTAATATATTAATAAAAATAAATTAAATATCAATACCAATAGAACATTAATTAAACATAATTACCAATTTAATATTATGTAATAATTAATTAATTAGAAATACAAACACATATTAGTTATTAAAAAATAATTACATATTCATAATTAATTAACAACTAATTAATTTTCGATAACAAAAACAAATTAATAATAAAAATTAATGCCAATTAATAATTAACAGTAAATTAATAATCAATACACAAAAATATGTAATTAATTACAATTACATTACTTCCCACCCTATTCCCCTATAAACCCACAACCCGCTACAGGAAATAAATTAATACAATTATCACAATTATCAAATAATTAATTAATAAAAAGTAATTACCAATTAATAAAAATTATTTACCAATTTAAAATTAACTAACAATAAATAAAAAATCAATACCAATAAATATTTTTTTTACTTAATTACAATTAAATTGCTTCCCACCCTATTCCCCTATAAACCCACAACCCGCTACGGAAAATAAATTAATAAAATTAACATAACTATCAATTAATCAATTAATAAAATGAATTACCAATTAATAAAAATGTATTAAAAATTCAAAATTCAAAATGAATACTAAGAAATAAATATAAATATTTAATAATTTCCAATTAAATTACTTCCCTCCCTATTCCCCTATAAACCCACAACCCGTTACAGAACTAAAAAGCTAAATTAAATTAAAAATAACTAATAATTGCTAAAAATTTATATTTAATTTAATATAATTAAATTACTTTTAAACCTATTCCCCTATAAACCCACAACCCGCTTCAGACAAAATTAAATAACATGAAATTCATTATTTAAAATAAATTAAACATACATTACAAAATTAATATACGCTTTTCACACATATACTAACATATAAAACACTTAAAAAAATTCGATATTATTAAAAATTCTATATATTTTTATGCCTATATTATATACTTCGATATTTTGACTTCTATATTTTGACAATCCATATTATATTACTTACCTTCAATTCGATGATTTTAACCACTATATTGTGTCCATTCGATATTTTGTCCATTCTATATTTTTACTTCGATATTATGTCCATTCTATATATTTTTTTCGATATTATGTCTAGTTACCGTTGGTGTGAATAACACATTGCAGGTTGTTTGCCTACCCTAATTGCATGTTCCTGGTACCTTCACTAGCTGGTCTGGGCAATAATACACTTGTGCCTGCGGTTTCCGATGCACTGGGTCACTGTTCATAAACTTGTCTAATATTGAATAATCTTGATCCAGTGCCATGTATGTTACTCACAACATGTGGCGTATTCTTCCTTGATATTGCCAATGGCATGGTATCTGCTCTGGGATGGATTGATTCACGCATAACATCACTTGGGGAACTTGTATTGCGAAAAGGGTCAATGGCCATTGTTGCATTAACTGTGACTGTTTTAGAGCAGTATAGGCAATAATTTACTTCTAAACGATTATGCTTAATGGCTGGGAGGTCAGTACTCCGATGGTATAAACCAATTTCATTAATATTGGCCATAGATCCTGTATGAGGAAGAAATTTGCCTTGGTAAGCTTCAATATCAGTGTGTGCCCTGGACCCCAGAAGGGTAGATGTATAGTAAAAAGAAGGGCTTCAAGTTGGGGTAAGTCACTAACAGCGATCCCTGATCCCCTACAGAATGAGTAATTATCTGAAGTTGTAACAATAGATCCTATTCAAATCTCCTTATGGGGTTCATGAGTATTTCAATTGGAAGGAGGTGACAAAGACCCAGGCTGCTGGCTTGGTTAAACCTTGCTACTTGTTTTTAATAGAGCAGTAATTCCTGGGACATCGTTTGCATTGATCTTATGCTTCTGTCAACATGCTGGAGTGGAGAAAGCATAGTCAACTGTTCCAGCTGCCATCATGATACCAATGGTAAATCATTGTGTATGGGTGTGCTCTGGACAAGAAGCATCGCATTTCAAGTTTTGAAGGTCTATTGGTGCTTTTTAAAATTTTGTGTTTTTCTATCTTAACTTTAATTCATTTCTATTTTGCACATTTTGGCCAGCAGATTCTTCTGGCTTTGGTACCGTTTCCTCCGTGTATAGTTGTTCCCCAAACCTTAAGGGTGTAAGAGATGTTGTGATGGTCTTTCTATGATTTTTCCTATGTGAGATTTCGAAGTTCTTGTACAGCCCTTGTTTATGAGGTTGCCTCCTTTTTAAGGGCTGTAGGGGCCAACTTATATGGCCCTTTTTTTATTTTTTAAATAACTAAAATGGGAGGGGGCCACGCGTCCCCCCTCCTGGGCCGATTTTGGCTCCGGGGACATTATTCCCCAGGAGCCAGGCCTTTATTTAAGGATACGTGGCCCCCCTTTCTGGGTCATTTTCGGCCCCATGTACTGCATCCTCTGGGCTTGCCCCAGTTTCGGCTCCTGGGATCCCCCATGCCCAAGGGCCAGGCCTTTATGTGTTTTATTTTTCAAAAAGGGGAGGGTGTCGTGCACCCCCCAGGCTTTTTTTTGGCCCGGGGACCCCATCCCCCAGGACCAGGACTCTTTGTTGGGGACAGCGGGGGAGCATGAAGGCCCCTGCGGTCCCTGCCAGCGTTCCGCCTCCTGTGGAAGTTGACATTGCTTTTACACACTGGCAACTGCTGACATGTAGATACCTGTGTGTAAAAGCAAAGTGTGCTCCACTTTGAGCAAGCAAGAGCATTTTGCTCTTGCTTGCTCAAAGCGGAGCACACTGTTTGCTCCAGCCATGCTATAGCAAACTGCAATGTCCGTGGGTGGGCACCCTGGGACATGGTTGGAGCCGGCCCTGGGGGTGTCGGTTCCGAGGGCCATCTAGGATTTCTCTCTTCAAATTTGCCCTGGGGAAATGGCGGACCCTGGGGCTGCAGGCTGGTCCAATGGTCTCACCCGCATTCATAATGAAAATAGCCCTGGAGAGGTGGCGGTCCCCAAGGCTTTGATTAGCCCTAGAAGGGACTCCTTGTATTCCCCCTCTTATAATTAGCATATGCCCTCAGGACCAGGCCCACCCGGAGGTTATTTTGAAGCAAGCCCGGTAGGCACCATTTCTTATTTTTTCTTGTTTTTCATATTTTAGTAAATATTACCTTTGTTTTCAGTGCAAGAATACAAGAACACACAAATAAAGTTAATCTCCCAGACCGACGCGTTTCGACTTCTGCCTGCTACTGGGATTCCGTATACAAATGTTAAAACAATCATGGTTTAAATACCTAATTGAACCCATTTTCTCAATATATGTCTATTGGATATAGTACAACTGAAGAGGTAATGACTGTGCACCAGGGATCTAAAAATGTTTTAGAATCCCTGTTTGGAGGTAGAGACTTATTTAATCACCTATTATTTCACTCTAATATTGTGTGTCTGGATCACCCATTGGAAACCTGTGCAAATGTGTGCATAACATGTGCAAATCACCATGAACTGTTTATTGACAAAAGCCTTTGTCAATAGTTAATAAATAACTAAAAAAATGTGTGAAAAATTGTTAAAAAACAAGATAGAACTTGTATCTTGTGCAGACTTCTGTACGATGTGAGGTTCATTGTAGCTGCTTTGTGTCAGTTTGTAGCTCTAAGATGCTGCTAGTTTCATGGAAGAAAGGAAAAATCCTTTTATGAACCACTAAATATTAGGCTAGCAGTCATAAAGAAGTGAAGGAAAGCGAGGGAAAGCAAACGTGGTTATGATATTTGGACAACTTTGTATGGTTGGCATTTTACAGATATGTATGCAGATCCTCTGTGACGTTCAGGCCGTTAGGGTTTTTAGAATCTAATACTAAAATATAATGGGTTTCTAGTTGTCTTAAAAATGTTCTCCGTCACCGCCACGTCTGCTGAATGGCACACAATCTATGATGAAATATTTAAGGTGTTTAGGATCTGATTGATGGTGTTCAAAAAAATGCCGGGCCACCGGATACACAGGGTCTTTATTGGTTATAGCTCTAATATGCTGTAAGATCGTCTTTTCCCCCTGCAGCTTGGTACTTCCCACTTACCTAAGTCCGCAAGGGCACAAGAGATTATACACAACATATTCAGCTTTACACAATAGGGCTTTATCAATGGTATGTTCCGATTCACTGAATGCAGTTATATATATATCCAAAGTTCCCCTTTCTCCCCGCAAAATTTGAAGGCAAAAACGGATACGGACCACAAAGTTAGGTGCTGATTTTAATCTTTAATGGTGCATTTCGCCATGCCGCATTTCAGCCCCTCCTCGGGCCTTGATCACATGACATAGTTTGGCATTGTCATATTCTATTTAAAGTGACGAGTGCAAGCATACTCATTGACACATGATGTTTCAATACAATGAATATAAACGAAAGACTTTGCGGGTTCAGGATTATAAATAAAAGCTTTTCATAAAAGTTAAATTTAAAATCTAAAACAAGTTTTCCAATGCTTGAACCCAAATCATTGTACAGTTTTCGTTTATAATACCCAGTAATGCATATTACCTTATTCAATCGTAAGGATTCAAACTTTGGTTAATATATCTTTTGATTTCATGATTGTGCCAACAACTATTGAACTATGCAAAATAGAACTAAAGTGCAAATAAAAGTGCATATCACAATTTATCAAAATTGTGACATCTAATAAAGCGCATAATGCTTTTTGTATTCCTTTACATGTATCTTGCTACAGCAACTACTTCTTGGTCAATTGACTCGTTTATCTCCTGGTAGTTGGGCCCCAGTTAACCTCACTGAGCTATTTGGCCAAATGGTAGTCTCCTGTTTCATTTTTATAAATCGTGTTTTTTAGTTTTCCCGTTCTTTATGTTTTTCATCTTTATGTATATTCATTGTGCCTTTACCTTCTTACAATTTAAATACCCTGTGTGATCTGATTGTGGGTACTAATTCTCAGTGGGATATTCCTAATTATGATTGCCTATGGCTTTCATAGTATCACTGTTTTAGACCTAATGACATTTTCCTATGTATCCATTGATACTCAAATATACAATACAATGCAATCACTATCCTGTAAGCAATATAATAAAATCCATAATTGATAGATTTTGCTCAGATATAAATGTACGCACGTATAAATACATATAAATATAAATAAATATGATACTAAAATGTCAACAAATATTCGATAAATACAATTTAAAATCTATATATATATATACACATACATATATATATATATATATATATATATATATATATATATATATATATATATATATATATATATATATATATATATAACCTACTGGCGATAGCCAGTAGGTATATATAGTTAGGATTTTTTCTCTATGGAACTTTTGAAAATTCTATGCCTAATAACTTTGGCGTTTGTGGACGGAATTGGCTGAAATTTTCAGGAAAATGGCACATTTTGTTTCTGAGCAGCTCCTGGAAATTGGGGGGGGTTCGTCAAGGGGGGGCCGAGAAAAAAGGGGGGTCCCAAAACGCGTTTTTCCCATGTTAATTTCCATAGGGCGGTTGGCCTCACTTTTAGCCCGAACGGCTGAATGGATTTCCACGAAACTTGGCAAAATTGTAGGGACTGTTAGCCCGATGTGCCTTTGCTAGGTCTCAATATATGTGCTTCAGTGGATTTTGAGAAATTAACGTTTAAAACAAGATATATATCTGTAACAGCGCTCCGGGCTGCGCTCCGGTTCGCGTACTTTTCGCGTATCGGAACTTTGCGAAGCGAAGCTGATTGGCTCTCCGGTGTCTGTCAACATTCTAAACAGTCCGGAGCGGCCGCCATCTTGTCTCTTGGTAGGATCGAGAGACAAGAGGAGACCAAAACAAAGGGGGAAATGAAGGAAAGAGGGCAAGGTAGACCCCTTCTGACCCCATAGGATTGATGAGGGGAATATTATAAAGCCACGCGGGGCAAAAAAAAAAAAAAATCCGATTTTTTCGCCGTAGAGACGCGTCTTGGTACGCGAACCGGGCAGCTAACCGGGCAGCTAACCGGGAAGCTAACCGGCAGTGTAACGGGAGTCTGAGGAGTAGCTGATTGGCTGTCAACATTGTAAACAGTCCGGAGCGGCCGCCATCTTGTCTCTCGGTAGGATCGAGAGACAAGAGGTGAAAAAAAAAGGTGTAAATGAATGAAAGGGGTAAGGCAGACCCCTCCTGAACCCCTAGGATTGATGAGGGGGCTATTAAAGTTCCCTGCGGGGCATAAGAAAAAAGAAATTGCGATTTTTCGCGGTAAAGGTGCTTCCTGGTACGTTAACCGGGCAGCTAACCGGCAGCGTAACGGGAGTCCGACATATTGTGTTTTTTTAACGTTTGTGATATGTGCACGTGTGGATTTTGTCTAATTAAGGTTAAAAAAATATATATATATATCTTTAAGCGTGTTCTGGCGCGCTTACGTTTTGGGTTTGGTTTGCGCTGCAGAGACGATACGTCACGGTTATGCGATGCATCATGAGGCGTCTCACGGGCTACGTGATACGTCACTTAATAAAGAATATATTTTACAGCTATAGATATTAGCTTTTAAAAAACCAATGAAATTCACAGAAAAAACCATAGGTTATAGACCATATATAGTTAGGAATTTGCATTTACAAAACCTTGAAAATTCACTGAAAAAACCATAGGTTATAGACCATATATAGTTAGGGATTAGCATTTAAAAAACCTTATTTTATTTGCACAAAACCATTGAAATTCCATATATAGTTAGTTGCACTAACTATATATCGCGGACCCGCAATCCACTGCTAATGATGTCACATATTACATCATTCATGACATGGTCAGTGACATCACTGATGACATCACTGATGACATCACATCATTGATCTTCATTCACATCTTTTCTTTCTTACAGAATGAAATTTTCTAGTGTATTTTATCCTTTCATTGCACAGTGTACCTCTTTTGATCAAATTCTTATGTCAACACCTTCATCATGTCTTTTTCTTTTGAACATATCAGTTTATGCAATGCTTTCCCAGCTCTTGGTACAAAAGGCATATGGCCCTGTGCTCTTGACAAACTCCCTGCCCAGCTGGGCTTCAAGCCAATGCATGTTAATCCATATTCCACCATTAACAAGTTCATCAAGCAGAGACACAATCAACAGTATGATGTTTCTGCCTGGGCGAGGGTTTTAATGTTTTAACTTTTGTTAGGAGTTCAATAATTTATCCCCCCAGTTACCTTAGGAGTTTTCAGTATCTTTGGGGAGCCCTACTCATGCCCGTTTAACTGTTAACCTTATGTGTGGTGCTGGGCTTTCGCCAGGTCTTAGCTGAGTATTCTGTTTGGTGTAGCCCCTAAATACATCAAGGACCGTTTGAAGCCTTATGCTCCGGCCCATCAGCTTCGTTCATCACAGGCTAGTCTCCTTGCTTGTTCCCATGCCAGTATGGTGACTTTTGGTGGCAGAGCCTTTTCAGTCTGTGTCCCCAAGATGTGGAATAAGCTACCAGATGAAATGCGCAAGGAAGACAGACTGTTTACATTTAGGAAAAGGCTTAAGACGATGCTGTTTTTAGAGGCATTCGATTAGGTCCATTCATTGTCAGGCTTCAGGGGCACAACGGAACTCGGACGGCCGCTCTATGACACAGCGCTTAGAGACTTTTTTGGTGATTAGCTCTCTACAAATGTAATAATAATAATAATAATATTAATAATAATATGCTTACTCCTGTTGTGGGTACTTTTTGGCTCTGGTAACTGTAGAAGTGCAGTTTGGGAATCGTAATGGGCTTTCTCTTTTGTGGATGGTACTCTTCCGTTCCTAATTCCCACCTGAGTCCTCCCTTAAACCCTGCCTACACCCTTAAACCCCTCCCATTTGAAGAAGTAAGTATTCTCCATTTTCCTGTCACTCCCCTGTGTCCCTCACACATTTGCTACTAAAATGTTGGCGCAAGTGTGTGTAGTGATCTCCACAGTCGGGGCAGAGATCTCTCCACATAAACATTTGGAGGGGTGGAGGCAGAGACCTGTGCAGGTAGGTTTGTGGAAATAATTTTATAGTATGTGATTAGTGCTATTATACTACTATTAAATGTACTGCGAAATGCAGCATGTGAGTACAACTCCATCTTCCTGGCCTCATTGTTTGTTTTAGCACCATAAGACTGCAATTTATTTTTGTAATCCTGAGATCTCAAGATCCACAAACAAAAATAGTGAGATAAATAATCCTTGGATCCATAGATGTGCTGCAGTTCTTAGAGACCCGCAGTGCCACCTTCCCAAGTACAGATTCCACGCATTTATTTTGTGCACTATTTTTTTGATTTTGAAAAGGGATCATTGGTTGGCTGATTCCCACTAAATCCCTACCCTTATGAATGCTCTGACTGCAGCGACACACGCATGAAAAGGGTACACCCAGTCTTAGTTATGCATGACTAAATGTTGTGCAGGGTAGTTTCAAGAACACAGGGGCATGGTGCAGGGCCTGGTGGAATACCATAGTCTTCTGCACCATGATCATCTTTAAAACTGTCATTGATCCCGTAGTTTTACCTGGATGGCTTTTGCCAATCCCCTACATTTACCTAGCTGTACTTTTGAAATAGAAGGTAATTTTACTTTTACTGTTAATACATAACGTGGTGTTCATCATATACAGTTTGCTTCTGTCCTGATGAAGGCCGACTCATTTCTACTGGGATTTGGAGATTAACATTCTTCTCTTGGACAGGTCATGTCAAGTCAAGTCAAGTCAATAAATTTATATAGCGCGCTACATACCCAGAGGGTCTCAAGGCGCTTGAAGAAGGATGGGGAATTACTTGTCAAATATCCACGTTTTAAGTTGCTTTCTGAATGTTAGGTGGTTCTGAGTAAGGCGAAGGTGAGTGGGAAGTGAGTTCCAGGTTTTAGCTGCCAGGTAGGAGAAGGATCTACCTCCCATGGTGGTTTTGTTGATGCGAGGTACAGTGGCAAGGGCTTGGTTGGAGGATCGTAGCTGGCGGGGGGGGGGTGTAGAAGGACAGTCGTGTGTTGAGGCTTTCAGGTACAGTTTCGTAGAGTGCTTTGTGTGCGTGGGTAAGGAGCCGGAAGGTAATCCTCTTATTGACGGGGAGCCAGTGGAGGTTTTTCAGGTGACCAGAGATGTGTTCTTTACGCGGGATGTCTAATATGAGCCTGGCTGAAGCGTTCTGGATGCGTTGGAGTTTTTTCTGGAGTTTTGCGGTGGTACCGGCGTAGAGGGTGTTTCCGTAGTCCAGTCGGCTCGTTACCAGAGCGTGGGTGACTGTTTTTCTAGTTTCGGTGGGGATCCAGCGAAATGTTGTTTTTTTTTTTTTTTTTTTTGAGCATGCGAAGAATGTTGAAGCAAGATGAAGAAACGGCGTTGACTTGTCTGTTCATCGAGAGTGAGGAATCCAGGATGACGCCCAGGTTCCGTGCGTGGTCCGTCGAGATGGGTGCTTTTCCAAGGGCCTCTGGCCACCAAGAATCGTCCCAGGCGGAGGGGGAGGTGCCTAGGATGAGGACTTCTGTTTTGTCTGAGTTCAGTTTCAGACGGCTGTGCTTCATCCATTCTGCTACTTCTTTCATTCCTTCATGCAGGTTGGTTTTGGCAGTGTTAGGGTCTCTGGTGAGTGATAGGATCAGTTGAGTGTCGTCGGCGTAGGAGATGATGTTGAGGTTGTGTTGGCGTGCGATGACCGCGAGGGGGCTCATGTATACGTTGAAGAGGGTGGGGCTGAGTGAAGATCCTTGTGGTACGCCGCAGATGACTTCAGTGGCCTCTGACTTGAATGGTGGAAGGCGGACTCTCTGGGTTCTTCCGGTGAGGAACGAGGTGATCCATTCTAGTGCTTTTCCTTGGATTCCGACGTTTCTGAGGCGTTGTAAAAGGGTGCTATGACAGACCGTGTCGAAGGCAGCGGAGAGGTCGAGGAGGATGAGGGCGACTGTGTCTCCATTGTCCAGTAGAGTTCGAATGTCATCTGTTGCTGCGATGAGGGCGGTTTCAGTGCTGTGCTTGGCTTGGAAGCCGGATTGTGAGGAGTCGAGGGATTTGTTGATTTCGAGGAATGCGGCGAGCTGGTTGTTGACCGCTTTCTCAATGACTTTGGCCGGGAAAGGAAGGAGTGAGATAGGGCGGTAGTTTTTGAGTTCGGTGGGGTCAGCTGTGGGTTTTTTCAGGAGGGCGCTGAGTTCGGCGTGTTTCCAGCTTTCCGGGAAGGTGGCGGAGTTGAGGGAGCAGTTAATGACGTCTCGGAGGTGCGGTGCTATGATGGAGTCTGCTTTGTTAAAGATGTGGTGAGGGCAAGGGTCTGTGGGGGATCCTGAGTGGATGGAGTTCATCAGACGGATGGTGTCCTCAGTGGAGATTGGCTTCCAGTCATTGAGGATGTTCAGGGGGGGTGGGGGTCCTGTAGGGGGTAGCGTGGGTTGGTCTTTGGGTTGGTTGTCGAAGCTGTTGTGGATGTCTGCAATTTTGTTGTGGAAGAATGAGGCTAGGGAGTCGCAGAGGGCTTGAGAGGGGGTGATGTCGTTGGAGTTGGCTGAGGGGTTGGTAAATTCCTTGACGATGTTGAATAATTCTTTGCTGTTGTGGGCGTTGTTATCTAGTCGGTCATTGAAAGCGGCTTTCTTGGCATTCCGGATCAGTTGGTGGTGTATGCGGGTGGCGTTTTTGAAGGCGTCCTTGGTGCTGGTGGTTGGGTCTTTTTTCCAGGCCTTCTCAAGGGAGCGACAGAGTTTCTTGGATTTCTTAAGATCATCGTTGAACCAGGAGGCCTTCTTGCTGCCTAGTTTGATTTGTCGTTTTTTCAGTGGTGCTAGGATGTCGGCGCTGTTGGATAACCATTGGGTGAAGTTGGTGGCTGCTTGGTCTGGGTTTGAGGAGTGGGCTGGGGGGTTTTGAAGAAGAGAAGAGGAGATCTGGTCGATGGTGATTTTGTTCCAGTTTCTTTGCAGAGTGGGTTGGGGGTGGTTGTTGGATGTGGGCTTGTTGTAGGTAAAGTGAACGCAGCTGTGGTCAGTCCAAGGAGAGCTGTGGTGTGGCTGAAGGAGACATGTTTGCTGGAGGTGAAGATAGGGTCGAGTGTGTGACCTGCGATGTGGGTGGGGGTAGTGACAAGTTGTTTAAGTCCGAGGTTGGCGAGGTTGTCCAAAAGGGTGGTGGTGTTGCGGTCGTTGTTCTTTTCAAGAATTTTCTTTTTCATGAATACTAACTAGTCCGGCTTCTACTTGACATACTGTCCAGCTGCCAAGTTCCAAATCTCATTATGGCTCATTGTTAAACTGAGCACCTCCAGCCACTATTCTTGACTTTTCACCAAATATGTGCCAATTCAAAGATTTTCTGCAATGTGTGCAGAGTAACTTTGAAGTGGTGCCATAAATATGCTTGAATATTGATGATGTGATGCACACCCTGTGAACCGAGGCCACATTTTAATTTATTTGCATAGGCAACTATATTTAAATACATTGTTTTCTAAATTAATTGAGTTGAATTTGGCATTTTATGTGATCCTCCAGCCATATCATAGATTAGCTTAGAAATTATTCCTAGAGGATCCTCGTTTGTTTATTCAGTAGTTACCCGACCATTCCAGAACTGACTGCCTGTAAGGAAAACAGGGGAAAGAGAAAGGTCAAAGAATAGGGCGATGATATTGGAGGCTTAAGACTGACTGCACACAAGGGGACGACTCAGACTACAGGCAAAAAATGTTAGACATTAGGGTAGGTATCTTCCACATCAGACATACAAGTGAAGGGAAAATGTTAGCATGGCTGAACTAACGAACCGGACACTGGCGACTGGTAGCAATCATGATAAGGTTTGTACGTTGTTCTCCTCCAAGAATCTACAGAAACTTCTTAGTACTGATGGTAGTGTTCATTATGAAAATAATGTTTAAATGTGCTTTAAGGCCCCACAGTAGAACATTTTCAAAGGTAATTGGCTTATGGTCCTTGGTAAGCATTAGTGACATGAGTGGACCAATTTGTCCTCACCCCTAATGTCTGTAGTTCGACCCTTAATGTCTGTAGTTCTTAAAATGAGTTGCATGTGTCTGGTAGCACCCATTCCTGTACTGGTGGTAGAAAACCTGGGATTATTGGTGGATGATAACTGCCTTTTAACCCCTCAGATTAAAAAAAAGGCTTTCAGCACCTGCTTTTGGCAGATCAATATCCTCAAAAAAGCCTTGCCTTTTATTTCTATAGCATACCATATGCAAGTCATTACTACCTTGGTAAAATCACTCCTTGATTATGGCAGTTCTTGTTATCTGGTCCTACCCCATAGTCTATCAGAAAGCTTCAGCACATTCAAAATGCTGCAGCCTGCTTGATTGATAAATCTTTCATTAGTGATTACATATCCCCTGTACTAAATCATGTATACCGGCTTCCATTGAAGTACAGGACCCTGTTTATGTTGATGGTCATTGTACACACGATGGTGCACCATAAATCCTCTTAAACGTGGCTTGAAAGTATCATCAAAGCTCTCCTCCTTCACATCTTCATTCCACGGGCAAGTTTTTACTCTTCCCCCCTCGGATCAGGACTGTTTTTTTTGGCAGTCGTGATTTCTACTATGCTGCCATAAAAGACTGGAATAAACTCCAATTTGAAATAAGGGCCTGATTTATATTTCGGTGGAAGAGTTACTCGGTCACAACGGTGTCGGATATCCCTTCAGCAGAAATGTAAATTCCATTATATCTTATGGGATTTGTATTACGTAATGTATTACGATGGACGGGATATCCGTCACTGTTGTGACAGAGTAACCCATCTACTGATATATAAATCAGTTCCTAACATCCACCTATAAATCCATACTTAAAAAAATCTTTTAAAACTCATCTTTTTAAGCGTGGATTTAATATTTAGTTACTTTGTTTAGCCTTGTCCTTTATAGTGCCAAGAAGCTTGTGTGTGTGTGCTTTATAAATCATGATTATAGAAAGTAGTGTGTCTTCTATTTAAGCTTGGGCCTTGAGACATGTTTTAGTTTTTGCCATAGTCCTTTCAAATTAGAACTAGTGTAGTTTGATGGAAAATAGGTCCTTTTAATGGTCCAGTGTAACTAAATTACATCCCAAACCTTTTTTTTTATTATCACTGGAGGAACACGAGTCAACACAGTGCTCTTGGTCTAACGTAGTATGTTAAAGCTGTACAATGAAGCAAAATCACAGTGCACGCCTTGTCTTCTCTTTCAACATATAGCGGTCTTCCCAGGCTACCAACACTTATTGCACAGGTTGACTAACCTCTTAACACAGTTCAGGCTCCGTATTGAGAGAATATAAAATGTTTTTTCTATAATCACCACACAGATATTGTGCTTCAGAGCTTTCTTTGGTTTTGGCTGCATGGTTATTTATATATCTAGGCTCAATACACATAGCCGATATCTCGGACAGATGTGTTACAAATCTGCTGTGGGTTGGAACCCTGGTGACAAGTTTAAATACTCATCCCTAATCTTTTCATTCTTATTCATTTAAATAGCATGATTAGTGACCGGGTAGTTGCTAATTTTATTTTGTTTAAAAAAATAAGGGTTTAAGATAGGACTTCAAACAAATGCGTAAGTATAACTATCAATACTTGTTGCTATACTCTAGCCATTTAGCTCTCTTAGCTTGGTGACACAGTTAAGTATTTTGTAACCAAGCTATGTCTCCTAGTTGGTAGGAACCACTTCTGGTTTAACTTTCGGGTCTGACACTTAAATACCCAACATCGGCGCAGTATAAATGTTTCCTCCTCATACTGTTCAGTATTCACACATGCTGCCATGCAAAAGGGATTCCCAATGTCTTTGTATAAGTTGAGTGTATGATCCTTTTCCACCTCAGCAACTTGAATACAGGGTTTACATTTGGTTTGTTTGATGTGGAGTTTTATGACAAGTTTATCTTGAGGCGCTGCACAAATGTAAAGATGATATTTTAGAAACTTTGTTATATTGAATTTGCATATGAATTAGGAGTTTATAATATAGCATTGCAGAAAAAAGTTTGCTAGTGTTTGTCCACTTCTAATTTTTTTCATGCGTTGTTGTTACTTAACCATATTGGTAACATACGTTACTGTTACCTGTAGATTTTTTAAATAACTCATTTAAAGTGCGTGTTTTTGATTATATAAGCAAATCTTTTCTTCATTTTGCGTCCTAGATGGTAGAATATGAAACCCAAGTTTGGAACATTAATTATTTGTATTAATTTTATTATGAATGTGATAGCTGTGCTAGAGTATTTCTGTTATCTTTTCATGTCTGTGCTATTTAATCCTCTTTAAAGTAGTTGGGTCAAGAAATATATGTCAGCTGTTGCTAAATAATATTTATTCAAGGTATTGGAACCCAAGATATAGTCGACTCAGGGAAGAGATCAAGCAGTAGCATCTCCTACTCATTCTTCTTATTGTTGCTCTAGTAACAAAGAAATAACAGTAAGGGGAAGACAAGCCCCAATTGATGGACTCACCCTGTTCTATGTGTCATCCACATCTCTTCCAGCAACGGATTGTCCTCTTAAAGGAGGTGATAATGAAGTCTACCATCTTGGTGATACATCTGACTTAGTAATGTCTTTCTTTTCATTACCCTTTCATAGAAATCCTCTCCCAGGAATATGATTTCAGAGCAAAAAAGACAGAAAAATCACATCCACAGACAACCATAGGAACGACTAAAACTTAATTTAGCAGGGAATTTTTTGGAGACTCATTTGCAAAAGCAACAACTCTAAAATAGACTATGTAATGCTTAGTGTCATATCATGGTCATCAAAGTGTTTCAAGCCTCCCAGTACTCTTTGGCTACTGCACCACGTTCAACAATCAGTGAGCAGAAGCCTGGGCTAATTCCTATTGCTGCTTGCTGCTTGGGACCCAGTTGCTGAGTAAACTATGCCATCACATGCAAACAAAGCATCAGTGAACAGTAGATTGCCATTTACATTTTACAATCTAAGGAGAGGGGTTCTTGGAGGAAATTACATTTAGTTTTTTTTACAGGATGAGCAGTGAATTTATGAGGAAAGTATTTCCTAACGTTGAGGGGAAATACCTGCAGTGAGAGGCCAGGCCACTCTGAAAGAATAAGGAGTTGGCTTTGTGTACGTAGATCAAAATTAGCAGAAACTAACGGGAACCAAATCAGACGATATCAATTTGTACAACTAAACAGTTCCACTAGTTCCATCGTTGTAATGCTGGATCTTTTGTCTCTGTTTGTTTAGTTTACAAGTGCTGTTTAAATTCCCTTCGAATTTTATTATTTCACCAATGTTCGATCTGAGACATCTAAACTGTAATCTGTTTTGACAAATTCATAATTTCCCCAAATGTGAGGGTGTCTCCTGATCTTAGCAGGCTTGAAGGCTCTGTAAAAACACAGAATACTCTCTAGAGTCAGAGTTTACACACAATTATGAACTTAGTGATGCCATGCCACATCATTAAAACAGCCCTAGGCCAACAGAAGTTGTGTGAATACAAACAGTTTCAGATGGCATCTATTCTCACAAACGCACTTGCCCAGGTCCCAGTCATTCTTAACCAAGCCCCCGGCCACCAAAATCGTCATGAATAAATCTACCATTTGAAATCAGTGTAAGTTGTGCCAGCCCTCCTATCTCAGCTTTGAGTGTCTTATTGCGCTTTAATGTTCCAACCTCCAAAAGCTGGCAAAAGCATAATAAGTATTTTTCCTTCAAAGAACCTCCCAGATTTTTCAAGAGTTTGAGGCCAATAACAAGCTTATTTATAATAGGAAAGAGTAGAATAAGCAACCAATATGTGCTATGTTGGTAATATGAGCCCGATGTTGCCAACAATCCATTGAATTTGAGAACAAAGTCTAATGAAGGCACTCTCAGCCAATACTCAAGATAAGACCTCCAAGTTGGAAGCCAAAGAGAATCCTGAAGATAAGACCCCCCCCTAGTATTACATTATTGTAATTTAACAATGTAATTTAACGTGTACCTAAAACCCCTGATCACGTTAATAAAGGCCCATGGACTCAAAACAATTAATTATGCGGACGACACCCAGCTCATCTTCTCCTGGGAGGGAGAAGACTCTACCCCCCTTGCAGCCTTTCATGACTGCCTAAGGGAGACGGCTGGGTGGTTGCACAAGAACTCCTTGCAGTTCAACTCTTCTAAAACGGAGGTGCTGTATTGTGCGGGAAGTCGAATACCTCGCCAGTTCCCTGCGATTTTTGGCCTCCGGAAACACCAGATAAACCTCTGCCAGTCACGTCAGTCCGCAACCTTGGGGCCACACTGAATAATAAACTGAGCACAGAAACACAAGTTGCAAAAACTGTGGGAACCTGCTCAGCTCTCCTGCGCTCCCTGCGCAAAATTATGCCACTCCTCCCAGTACAAGCCCGAGAGCAGATAGTCAGGTGCACCATTCTCAGCCGCCTGGACTACTGCAACGTGCTGCTACTCGAGTCCTCAGTTGCTCTACTGTACCGACTCCAAAGAGTTCAGTCGGCCGCAGCGAAGTTAGTTCTGGGTTGGACCAGAAGATCCTCAGCCACAGCGGCCTTAGCCGAGCTACATTGGCTCCCACTCAGGCAACGAGTGGCGTTCAAGACTCTTTGCCTCGTTTTTAAAGCGCTCCACGGAGTTGGACCCAAACCTCTGCAGGCCATGTTTACTTGGTATACCCCCACCAGAACCCTACGCTCTGCCTCTGCCTGCCTGGTAACTGTTCCCAGATATAACAAGGTCAGGACGGGGGGCAGATCTTTCCGAGTCGCAGCGGCTAAGCTGTGGAACAGTATGCCTCTCGAAATCCGTCAAATCCCACAACTCCTCCCCTTTCGGAAACATATCAAAACCTGGTTATTCCCTTAAAATACCTAACCCTTAGCTGCTCTCTTCCGCCAGTTCCCCTTAGTCTAGAGTATTTGCTAAGCGCCAGGAAACCTGCAAGGTGTCAGCCGCGCTATACAAATGTTTTAAATAAATAATAAATAAATAACAAGGCCAAACTTTATTTGAAACTTTGCAAGGCCAACTCCCTAATAATTTGCGAGTAGTTCTCAGTATCTTCAAGCCTATACAGTATCTGTCACCCCCTATCAAAACTAGGGAACAGAACAAAAAAACTGTATTATGTAATTCAAATAGTTCCAAACGCTTTTGTTTTGCACCAATCTTCCTTCATGGAGAAAAAAAGGATAGCCTCAAAGTACAATTTCACCCAGAGCTCTCCCCCTTTAAATGTTAATAATGGAAATGAACTATATATTCGTTACTCTTCTACTAGTATTTTATGAATAAGCCTAAAAGCTGTCTCCAAAGAAAGTGTCAACACCAAATTCTAAAATAAAATTAATTCGCAGGATTGTTCTTAAAGAGTGAAGTTTGTTCATCTGAATGATACACAGCCAGGAGATGCTCAAGCAATGTCTGAAACATAAAATCTAAGCACAGATAATTATGCCCATCCTCAGCAATGGAAATGTATGCAGGAGTTTGGTTCTCAAGCCAACAAGACAGCTGTGCATTTCTTAAACATGTAACACCTCCCTCCTGGCACGATTGATAATATTAAAAAAACAGTCTATTCTTGCCACTGCAGGTGTAACCTGAGAAACATTCACCACGACTGGAATGAGAACATCATATCTCAGTCCCTAGTCTTCTTATGTCATCAGCAGCTAAACTCTGTAAAGTGTCATTTTAATCAGTGCAATGCACTTCCACGATTGATGCAAGACGGAGTTGGTTTAGTTTAATAATTTTGTCTGATGCGCTCACCAAGAGGTACCTATAAATAGCCAAATATAGGAAATCTCACAGCCAACGGCCCAGTAATAAACATACATGCTGAATAAGACAGACAATTCTTGTAGCTCTTTCTTAAATATTGCCAAAGGCTATCTTTGTCAGGGATGGCCAGAGGAAAGTTCATTTGACCACGTCAAAATTCCTTCTCTACATTTACTGCTAAATGTGGGCTGCCATATTGATTAATAAGACAATGTTGGAATCTGCTCATAAAGATGCCTGCTTTGTGCACACCCTTGTAGATCAGTGTGCAAGAGGAATGGAGTGACCTTGTTGTTGAATTGTCAGTATATTGCAGCACCCTTTAGAATTTTTTTGAGATCATTGTTGTATTTTACGATCAAAGTTAATATTTGCTCCTTCCAGGACTGTGGCGTCATTTTACATAAAAACCATGTCAAACTCCTCGAAAAAGCTCTGTAGCCGGAACTGTATAGATTTCTGTGTAGCGTTCATCTGGGTCTAATGAGTTTTAGAAACATTCAAAAGTTCCTCTTTTAAAATTACTTAATCTATTGCCCACGGAAATGGAAGCACATGTATTATGCAAATATTCAATCATAATCTACCTCCACTTCTTTCAGATTGTAGTTATCTATGACTAAAATGATGGTATCAAAATCTATAAAATGTTGTACTCCATTTTAGTCAGGTTGGCTTTTGTTTGCCCATTTACATCTATTCCACAATATTTCCCAGACTATAAAGGGTATCTATAAGTATTTCTTGTATGTGTTAATTTATTCCCATAAACTGATATTTAAGAACTCTTATTGCATCCATATTGTACTTGTCTATATGGGACAACACCTGGTGGCCGTCCGCCCTTGGGAATCCATCCACCCCTACAGACCACACATGAAACCTCAGCATCATCCTGGACTCCTCCCTCTCCATGATATGCCCGATCAGCGCCGTCGTGTCCACTAGCTTCAACTGCCTGCGCATCCCCTGTAAGACCTTCAAATGGTTCCCCCAGACTGCAGAAGGAGTGTCACCCACGCACTCATAACCAGCAGACTGGACTATGGCAACGCCCTATATACCGGAATAAACAGAACTCTTCTACACAAACTCCAAACCATCCAGAATACCGCAGCCAAACTCGTCCTCGGGACACCGCTTCATGAACACATGACCCAACACCAACGAGACCTCCTCTGGCTCCCCATCGAGAAGAGGGTCACCTTCAAACTCCTCACCCACGCTTACAAATCCCTCAACAACATCGGACCCAAATACCTCAATGAGTGAGTATTCTTCCACGTACCTAAGAGGAACCTCCGCTCCGCCGACCTCGCCCTGGCAGAGGTCCCCCGCATCTGCAGAAACAGAACAGGTGCGAGAGCCTTCTCCCACATCGCAACCAAGACCTGAAACGAGCTCCCTATGAACATCAGACGCTACCCGACCCTGCACACGTTAGGAAGGACCTCAAGACATGCCTCTTTGACTGATCCGGAGCTGCTCCCCCTCCCAGCGCCTTGAGACCCTCATGGGTGAGTAGCGCGCTTTATAAACCCGATTGATTGATATATCCAGAATCTGGTATGGTCTACCTTGCTCATACTATAGTGCGTCCACCTTCTCCTTTCTTGTTTTATTTATTTTGGCTGTTAATCCGCTAGTCTAACCCTGTGCTGTGTATTTGTATTCCAATTTACAAACAGAAATACAGTGTCTTTTATCCTGTGAAATAACTTGTAATTGCTCAAAATTAAAATTTTCATTTAAGAAACATTTTACCACTAAATGCATCCTTGCATCAATTGTTTGAGCTGAAAATAGTGCAAAAAAGCCAAGTGCCATGAACATCAGCCTTTTGTGTTCTGGTTGTACACAATGTTCCCATGCTCTAGTGCTATAACTTTACGACAAACGGGGGTTAACTGATATGGCATAAGAATGTGTAACAGGTAAAACATGAAATTGATTAAATTATGCCAATTAAACTGGTCTAATTTAAATGTCAGCCTTGCCTAGTTGTAAGGGTGCCATGGGCTCTAATGCAAGTAAGAAAAATAATTCTTTCGCCCCTAGTTGGGAAGTAAAATGCAAACATAGTTACAGTGTTGAGTATCCTCCATACCCCTCGGTTCCAGTGCCACTGCATCTGCTGCACTATTGAGACTACACCCTGAGATCCACATATTGTGTTCGTAAGAGAAGTTTGCACTGCTGTCACCTGCAGTTTGCTTGTTTCATGTGAAAAAAAACTTTTTGTTTCATGTATTGCTGTACCAGTTCTTTGTGTCAGGGAAGCTTGCACTGCCAGTGCTGGCGCTTTTGATGTTATGTGTGTGATTGAAGCGTACCGTGCTACTGCAGGCTGAACCTCTACAGCATCAAAGTGTGCAAGTGGATTAATTTCCTGCATGAGTGTTTGATGGTGAAACGTGGGCTTCTGCTGGTATAATGCATGTGTTCTATGTGTAAGGGAAGCTTGCATTTCTTCTGTCTGTTCTATATCTGTTCTCTTTCATAGTAAATGTCCACGGTTGTTGTCTGTGCTGCACCTGTCCTTTTTGTGATTGTGAGCGTAGTTTGACTCTTCCTCTCTGCGCCATACCATCTCTGGTACTCTGGCCCTTTTGGTGATCCTCCCAGTGCTGCGCCTGTGCTGTTCATGATGGAAGCAGGCAGTGCTGCTAGCGTGTTCTAAGCAGGCAGTGCTGCCAGCATGTTCTCTCATTTATGTGTGTGAAGGAAGCTTGCACTGATGCTGCGCGTGTCCACATCCTTACTGCTTGTGTTGTACCTGAGCTTGCATGTTAGAGAAGACAGCTGTGCTGCCCCCCAGGTTGTTCATGTTCTGTGCATGAGGGATGCTCACCCTGCTGATTTCTGTGTTCTACCTGTTCTGTGTGTGATGAAGCTTGCACTGCTCTGCCTGCTCAACACTACATTTGTATCACACTGTGGGACAGAAGAGCTCCTCTCTTGATCCTTTCTCATCTCAGCTCTTCTGCTGGGCAAGGATATTCCCTCCCTCCACCTTCCACCCCAGTCACTCGAGGGGGTGTGGATTAAAACCGATCACGTGTGACACATTAGCGCGAAAACACACAGCGTCTTCAAAAAACAGAAGTGTCTTAATTGGGTGAAATCAGGTTTGAAAAGAGAATCATTATCATGTCTAACGCTTCTTGAGAGCTGAATTTGTTTAATGGGCTTCAGCACTAAATTACCAGCTCTAACATTCTAAGAGAATGGGGGTCTTCTGAGGGGAGCCTGTTTGCTTCGGAGGGAGGGGGGTGGGAGGCTGTCAGGAAGCAGACCCAATGTACAACTAGGAGAATATTGTTCTCTCATTTGTGAGAAGCCTTCAAAAACCACCGCTCTTTATATGCTCTTTACAGTTCAGTTTCACTCCCGTTCTTGCGAACTCTGGCCTAGTTGAGATGTGGTCTTAAGGAGGAGTCGTCCGGAATAGGAAATTCAAACTAGATTGTACGGCATGGTTGTATGACGGAACCCCGTAAGCATTTACCCCGCACGCCTTTTCAACCCAGTTAGTACCCCGTGTGCGACGTTATAATGTATTTTCCGACTTGCTTTAGGGGGCCTAGACTTCAGAATAGTATAAATTACTATTCCAACTCCAGTTTACGCAACAGTATGGAAGGTGTTGGACTTAAAAATCCAACACTAGTCCAACAATTTACTCCCTAATGACTTGCCTGGTATTACGATTATGATTATAATTAGCTGGAAGTTATAATGCATTTATGCTGGTAACCATTTCTAATGTAGGTATCTATTATGCTTCTAAAACGTTTAACAGATGTTGATGATTCCTCCTAATCTGTTAGGCAAAACTTGTTAAATGCCCAAAAATCTGATGTTCGCAATGTCAAAATTCTTTTTTTTTATCGTTCGGAATTTATTGTCAGAAGCTTTCTCAATGAAGTTAGATGAGCTTGTTGCTTTGAAGTCAGATACAGTAAGTTAGAGTTTCAGGACTTAGTGGTGGATTTACAGGTTGACAGTTAGAAGACTTCTGCCATAAAAGCCCTGATGCCTATGCAAAGTGTGCATTGAAGTCTAAGCACTCTAAATAGTGTACACGGGGTATTCATTGCTATTTGGTTAATGTATCACATTTGCCAAACACTTTTTTTTATTATTCTTTTTTATTTAACACAGCAGACAAATTCATAATACATAAATGATTGCCAGAGAGGGAATAGACAAAACATCATTTATACGGTTTGTAGGAAGAGAGGACAACGATATAAAAATTAATAAAAGTGCTAAATAAATGCAACCCATGATAGTAATGATTACAAATACACCAGGACCTAATCATTTCACTGAAATCTTGTCCAAATCTTCTCACGTTTCTTAACTGAACACCAGCCCCTAAATTTAGCAACTGCTCGTTCACACTCATATATTTGTCGTAGAGATACCCACCACTCACTAGCCTTAGGTGGATACGGATCAATCCAAGCACAGGCAATACATAATCTGACACAAACAAATATAATTGTAACTAGGGCACTAAGATGTCGATCCAGACCCCCTTTATACCCCAAAATCAGGTCTTTTTTTTCCAGTCGGAGATTCCATTCAAGCCGAGCTGTCAAGGTTAGAATTACTTCACCACACTAAGGGGCCGATTATGATGGCGGATGGACCTGAGTCCGGCCGCCACCATAGAGTAGGAGGGACCGTCCGCAGGGGCAGCAGCGGTCCCTCCGTGCAGATTAGGACGTGACCGCCAGGGTGGCGGTCACATCCTCTATTTTTAACATTGCGGCGGGTGCAGCTTCAAGCTGCACCCGCCGCAATGTTAAAAATGCATGCACAGCATTTGCGTGCACAAAGCGGCAAGCACCGTGCGGTGCCTGCCGCTTTGTTCACGCAAATGCAGGGGGGTACCATAGGTACCCCCATGTGCACCCCCACCCCCCTTCACCCAGGGGTCCCGCAACGGGCCCCCGAAGTGAAGGTCCGTATGCTTTTCCACGGCGGAAAAGCCGCCGTGGAAAAGCATCTCTTTTACACTATCCTAATATGGCTGGCGGTGTCTGATAGACACCGCCAACCATGTTACAGCTTTTCCGCCGCGGTTGTAAGTCAACCGCGGCGGATAAGCGGCGGACTGAAACCAGGACCCACCAGCCATCCTAATGTGGCGGTGGGTCTTTGGTGGGTACACAGAGGATTTCCCGCATCCTCCGGGCCGGCGGCGGCTTCCGCCGGCCAGGAGGATGCGGGAAATCCTCCATCATAATCAGCCCCTTCATTTTGAGCTTAGGACGCTCAACAAACATATGGGATAAATCAGCAGCTAAAAGATGGCACTTTGGACAGAAAACCTTCTCTGAGGCTCGGGTCCGTGTCCACTTGAAAATACGACGGTGTGTGATATATCATAAATATAGTTTTAAATTGCTGTAATTTGAGATTGACTGATACCACCAATTGATCTATTGCCTCTAATACCTTCTGAATCTCCGTGACAGATACTTCAGTTTCCAAGAGTTCTGTCCACTTTGAAGCCGTTACCAGACTATCATCCGAGACATACGAAAGTAGTTTCTGGTTAAAAAAGTTAAAAGTTACTGTATAAGATCAGGAGTATAGATAAGTAAGAATTTCAGGTAAATCATAATCAACAATCAAGTTACAGCCACGGGTTAAGTAATCCCTTACTTGAAGATACTTAAAAAAGGAATGATGTGCAAGCCCATACTCTTCTTGCAATGAGGTGAAGGTCCTAAACCCTTTCGAATCATACAATTGCCCAAGCTTATATAACCCCTTTTTTAGGCATGTCTTTATGACCAAGTCATGAAAGATATCCGGAAATAGAGGATTAAACCTTAAAGGGGTATGCACATGTAATATAGGCAGCGAGAACCTAAGGCTGATCTCCCGCCAAATCCAAACTACATCTCTAACTACCTTAAACCTAACGCTTTTGAAGTAATTAGGGTCCGTCATTGAGTGGAGTGAATATTTGATATCTGGACCAAGCGCTAGTTGATATCGATGCATAGTTATGCCAGCCTCAATTCCTTTCATAAGCCACTGTATCCTACCAGCAAACCCAGCTCAAAAGTATAATTTGAAGTCTAATAGGTTAAAGCCTCCTTGCCTATACTGAATTTTAAAAAACTTGATGTCACCTCTTGCCCTCCTATAGTTCCAGAGAGAACTGCTGTTTATACCTTCAAGCGTTTTAAAAAAAGAATCAGGGACATGAAGTGGTATAGCACAAAATAAGTATACAAATGTTGGTAATATATTCATCATGATGACATTACACTGCCCCAAGTTGCTGAGAGGAAATCAATGCCAAGTCTGTTATTTCACAGCTACAGTTTCCAGCAGAAACGTGTAGTTAAGTGGAATAATCACTTCCACAAGTCCACTTAAACGAACACCCAAATAAGTAGCCATCTTGACAACCATTGGAGACTGAATACGTGCTTTAATGTTCAGTATAATCTCTGATTTGGACAAATTAAACTTATATCCAGGGAATGGGCCAAATGATTCTGCTTCCCTTGATATACTCTGCAGCAATGCTAACAGATTAATGGCAAATATTGTGATGTCATTTGCGTAAGCCGGGACTGTTAACTCTACTTTGTTCATCTTTGCTGATTGTATAATATGATTACCTAAAAAATGTCAGATATATGGTTCGATATATAACGCAAATAATATAGGGGATAATGGGCATCCCTGACGTGTGCCTCTGTATATAAAAAATTGAGAAGAAGGGATTCCCCCGACGATAACCTTAGCAATAGGATTTTTGTAAAGCTTCTGAATTATTGTAATATACCGGGTACCAAGTCCAAATATGGCCAGTGTTTCGCATAGTGTTTCCCAATTAACCAGGTTGAAGGTTTTTTGGCATCTAGCTTTATCATGCTGATTTGTTTTTTGAAATTCCCTGCCACATCGAATGCTATTATGGCTGTGTTAATATGAACGACTGTATCTCTACCAGGAACAAAAAGCATGTTCTATAGATACCAAATGATGTAGACAAGGAGCCAATCGCATCACCAAGATTTTGGAGTAAACCTTGGTATCAGCATTTATCAATTATATTGGTCAGTATGAACCTAGTTCCTCTGGTGTTTTGTCTTTTTAAGGAACACTGCCAAGTTTGTTGAACCCCAAGAAGCTGGAGCATCCCCACCATTTACCGTATGACTACACAAGTCGTTGAATTTTGATATTAAAATTTTTTTAAACACCCTATAGAATTTGAGTGGTATCGCATTATCCCCAGCAGTCTTACCAACCACAATATTATTAATGCCTCATACAATCCCAATCCACAGCTACTGAGGCAGACCCTTTATTAATACAGAGAAATTCTCTTAATAGCCCTCTAACATAAGATTGATACACTGTATCAAATAATAGATGTTGTGGAAAAGTAAATTGATGGTGATTCGTACCCTGCTCCTTTTTACTGAGGACAGTTAGCAAAATGGGATTATGATTTGAGATCATTTTTGGGCAAACCTACATCTGACCAGCTATGTCAAAATCCAAATAAGTATTTGCAGATTGTGACTCCATGGAATAGTCCTGCTTTGCATTCGTAATTACCCTGTGTTCTTTCAATATAGCTTTTAGTGTCTTTTTTGGACAATCAGCATATTGTTTTGAATGACACGTGATCATGTGCACACAAAAAGTATGTCTTAAATTAATGGTATATTCCAACCATGTAGGCTATTCTTAAATGTATTGGCCCATAGGGTAAAGGAAACACATACTGGCTCTAGCCACTGTTCAAAATGTAATGTTGAATATTTGCGTGAATAAATCGTTTTTTTTCTTGCAATAACAAATAAATGACTTTTGTTCTAATGAAGAATGCTCTTGGATTTCAGATCATCAGAAGCTTGACAGAGAGGCGAGGATCTGCCGCCTTCTGAAGCACTCGAATATAGGTAAGTCTGATGACATCACTAAAGCCAGACATAATCCAGGCTGGATCCTGGCAAGAGTGTGGGGCCAAAGAGAGGAGAGTGCGCTTGGCCACAATAAATGAAAAAATAGAAGGTGTCATGTGAAGGGTTTACATTGAGAAGTTGATGTAGGAATAAGTAATGCATGGCGGAAGGAAGCCAGTGATATTTTATGATTGTTTGCAAGAAAAATGTAGTGACCCAATGGTGCCAGAAGAACTAAAGAACAACCTAGGAAGAAGTAAAGGGATCAAGAGTGCGCATAATGTATGTGTAGTAATCCAAATTTCAATGCTGAGACAGAGTGCTTTGAAGCACCTAGTTATTGTAGCTAGGAGGAAATGACTGCAGTTCTTACCTGTCTGTAGACCCCACCCTATCAGTAGAAGACAGCTACCTCTGCCATCACTTGTTTAAGGTTCATCAAATCCTTTGTTTGGAAGGGGAGAGCCTGGGATGAGGGAGTGTAGATTCCACCCCCACCTCCCCGTGTGTGATGTTTGAGAGAGACATGGGGCTTCTGTTCATTAATTTAACCTAATTTAAGTGGAGAAAAGGGTCTCGGCTGGGGTAACTATTAGTGTGGAAATATAGGAATTAAAAGTGTAGTGTAAAAACAAGGTGACACTGGACTTGCTTGATATCCTTCATGGTGCAGAGAGATCTGAGGGGTTGCAGGGCATTTAAAATGGGTAGAATAAATCAGAATTATGTATGGATACATAATGGAGGGAAGAGAAAATTCACAGCTCTATCAGTGTGATCTCACCGGCCACTCTTCCCTGCTCCCTTTCCGAAAGAAACTTATTACAATATTGTTTTCAGGTGCTCTTGTTTAAGGCAAAAGCTGACATTGCCCAGGATTAGAGAACTACGAAGAGAGAAAAAGTAAATAAAATGAGAAAAGGACCAACTTTAAAAATAAAAAATACATCTCTTTATATAGGGTCACAAGAATTTTTTTTTAAAAGGCGGAACTTCTTGTCCATTTATGCACCTGCGATCGGGAACAGCATCCTCTTTAGCACCAGAACTACTTCCACCTCCCAGCGATTCTGAAATGAACATGAAGACACAGCCTTTCTGATGACACTACTGTCTTATTTCATTAAAGGTTGCCTATTATAAATGATCATGAACTGTCCCTCAGACCTTAAACAGTCTGTGCAGCTAGCTTTACACTATACAAATAGCTTTATTAGTGTTATATACATACATGTCATGCCCATGCCTACACATTCGGCACTCACCTCATATATTGCTATCTAATGCATAGGATTGCACATAAATCAATCAATTTCCACACTTTAGTCTCCAAAAAGAGTTATTGGCAGTCTTTTCCCCAGAAGAGTCTAGCGTAGTCTCTTTTGGTGGACGCACCACTCTTGGGATATGAATGGAGAATGGACTGAAGCTGTTGGTGAGCTGATTGTAATGCAAGGTTTAGCAGTGTGTTATGTTTGCTAGAAGACCCTCTATTCCCTTATGAAACTCACTCCTATATTTATGTTCATGCTGTTGGGCACGGAAATCTTGGTTTAGGTTTTTCTTTGGGAGAATAAAGGACAAGCGTTATGGGTATGGAGGAGAGTTTGAGGAATATATTTGCACATTTGGAGTGGTGGGTATGGTCTGCATTTTCAGTAGACTAACTATGCCAGGCTCTGGGGATATGCAGGTGGTATCTTGTCATACAAGTGTCATAAGATTGCCAAAGAGCAGGGAATCGGAGGACATTGAAACTGGTGTTTGGATGTAAACTATGCAGATGTAAACTACATACCAACCTATTGGGAAAAGGAACAGCAGCTGTAGAATAAATACCGAGGTTATCGTTTTTGTCACATAGTGTTCGGCCCTAGTGTTTAGTTATTATCTAAGTGTTTTTTTAGTTTTGGCAAAATAATGGAGTCACATTGAAAAAAGATAATCAACTCGGCCCAGAATTCGAGAATTTGACAGTTAGATACACTTAGACCTACAGTCTCCTGCTTTTGCTAACAGTAACTTACCCACTAGGCTGCTTCTCATTCAGTACGTCCAAGAATAAAATGCCCATGAGCTTATTTTCATCACCTCACAGTGCAAGTTTGGTATCACCTGCAATTCTGTCGCAGAGCGTGCTGCACAACATGTGGCGTTCCTGACCAGGTCGGTGTGCGATGGCTGCTCTAAACCATGCCTACAACGAAAAAAAGGGCAGCCACAATCCCAATAAGAAGGCTTTGATTACAATAATTGGAAGAATCATTGTAACCAAAAGAACACAGATTTCAAAGTTGCGATCCATGAATCCGCCCAGGGTCTGTAGTCTGTTGCTTAATCTATATATCAGTTAGAACTTCCAAAGTGTAAGGAATCCCCCTTACCCTTAGGAAACGGTGAATTAAAACTATGCAACAGATAAAGTCTTCCTTCAATGGAAAGAATAAACGTATACCTGTTGGCTCCAGTGAATTATTTGCCAGCTCCATTCCATTTTTTTGTTATTAATTTCAGTTAATAAAAATTACCTTGACGTATCTTAACCAGGCCAAAAAACAGCACTGATATTCATTAGTGAATTGGTGTATTTTACAATATTTTCACACTAATAGTCAAAACGTAAACATTTCCATGTGTATCTCAACCGTATTAGGAGGATACTTCCTAGTAGGAGAAATACATTCTCGGATTCTCTCTCTAATATTTATCAGTTTTACAATTTGATAAATTCCATGTTTTCTCCCAAACATGTTGATACGTTTCGGCCTTGATTTATCTATTTGGCCTGATCATGATGACTATAGAGGGGCCAAAAAGTTACGTTGTTATGGCCTCTGCAGCTTGTAATTAAGGCAATTTTCATTGCGTTTCTTTGTAATACAGGTGGGCATTTTCATATATTATGTAGCATGGTATTAATGCTACATAATTGGCCGCCATCTTGTGTCTCGGTAGGATCGAGACACAAGAGGTGGAAAAAAAAAGGGGGAAATGACCATAAGGGGGCAGGGATAGACCCCCCCTGACCCCCTAGGTTTGATGTGGGGGCCATAAAAGGGCCCAGCGGGGCAACATATTTTTTATTTTTTTTGATTTGCGCCAGGGGAGCACCCGGTACGCGCACCGGGGAGCGGACCGGGGAGCGGACCATGGGGAAAAAGAGTGACAGAGTTTTTAAAAAATGTAGCCTTTTTTTATAAATTGGAGGTAGTTCTAAAAAGAACTGTTTTTTTTCTTCTTTTTGTTGTTTTATATTTTTTTATTGTTTTTTGAACATTTCTAACTTTTTTGGGGTTTTCTGAACAGTTTTATATTTTTTTGTATTTTTCATGGGGAGAAACAAAAAAACAGGGAATTGAAAATGGCTCAACTGGAGCAAAAAAAAAAGAAAATAAATAATTAGGGTTTATTGGGGCATTTGTGGTTGTCCCCAGCAAGGACGATGAGCTTTACGCTCTGTTCTCCGTAGGAGATGGTCTTCCCACAATGTTTACAGGTTATTCGGAAATCTGCAAACCGTGGCTGAATGCAAGGCATCGTCTCTCTTGCCTCTTGTCCCGACGGAGTGCGTTGCTTTCTTTTCGAGGTGGTGCTTGTAGTTTGAGGAGGGTTTCTGGCCAGGTACCTCATCTCTGCAGCAGAATAGTTTATTGGATGCTTGCGCTGCATGTGTCTAATCATTGTGTTGTTTCCGAATGAATATTTTTTATTCGGGTTCCCCCTAGAAAGTTCCATGCCACAGATTAGGCAAGTCACCTTGGCTGCATTTACTTTTTTCTTCCCCTCTGGGATCGAAAAAACTCCAATATAATGTGTGGTCTTGGCTGGTATGGGGTATTGTGTTCTTCAAGCCATCTTCTCCTCCCCTCCTCCTCCTTCTCCTCTTCCTCCTCTTGTTGAACACTAATGTAATCTTGTGGTGGTCCTCTTGTTGGTTGTGGTGGTGGTGGTGGTGGTGCAGTTGCACCAGCTGCTGCTGCCACTGAAGCCATTATATAGATCAAAAAGGTACAGAGAGGTACAATCAGGTCTTCCTCAGTCAAAGGACAAAGTCAGAATAAGGAAAAAAGGTGGGGTCTTTCATCATTTGGAAAAAAAAAAGGCCTGAACCAATGAGAAGTGTTATTTTCAGGTCACAAGACCAGGGATTTCATCATTATGAAACTAAAACTGTTCTGCACCAATTCAAAGTGTTATTTTCAGGTCACATGACCGACGCGCTTACGCGACGCGCCCCTGGGCGCGCCCGGGGGCGTACCCCGGGTCGCGTCGCATAAGCGCGTCGGATGTTTACGTTGCGTGAGCGTATTCGCTCGAGTGCTCCGGGTGCGCTTACGCCGTGCGTATCATGCGGACGCGGCTACGCGATACGTCACAATCATGTTTTCGTTCGCGACATTGGCGCTAACGGGACGCATCCCGGTTCGTGCACCGGGACGCTTCAAACGACTACACTCTCCGGGGCGCTCACCGGGGCGCGCCCCGGGAGAGCTCCAGGGTCAAAAATTAAAATTAAAAAAAAAAATTGTTTAAAATATAAATAAAATATAGGATTCAATCAATTTCAAAAATATTACATTTAATAGCTATAGACATTTGCTATTAACCAAATTTTGAAATTCAAAGAAAAAACATAGGTTTAGGGCCTTATATATAGTTAGGAACCTATGAAATTCAAATAAAAAACCATAGGTTTCACACCAGTTATAGTTAGGAATTAGCATTTAAAAAACCTATTAAATTCACTGAAAAAACCATAGGTTTCACACCAGTTATAGTTAGCTGGAAATTTTACTGACATAAAACCATTGAAATTCCACGTTATAGTTAGTTGGACTCACTATAACCTGCGCGTGTAATGCACTGCTGATGACGTCACATATTACATCACTCATGACATGGTCAGTGACATCACTCATGACATCACTGATGACACCATCTTTGTGACAGAGTGACAGACCTCCTTTCAGTGTAATGTAACCCTTAAAACACATATTCGAAAATATAAATTAACATTTTCAAAAAAATTGAGATATCCATACCAGTTACAACAACCAATTCAGTAATACCACCATCTATATACACATCCACTCATTCACCAACAGTTCTCATACATATACTCACTCATCATATGTAGTGATACACCTATACATCTTGTTACACACCGACAGTCATCCAAAAGTTACTCACACACATACTCACACATGCAAATAAACTATTGAACACCCATTTATTTGCATATACAACTATACACACACTACCACCTTACTTCTAAGGAAACTTACACATATTTACTCTCTTAAACAATCACTTATAGAAACACATACTTATTTAAACAGGAACTCTTACAATCTCACATATACTCACTTATAAACATCAATACTCACATATACTAGATTAAAACATATGCCGTTACTGATAAAGACACTAGTGAGACAGTCATTCACTCACTAACACACACATATACACACTACTCCACCCATACAGTCCTGCACATATGTTGTCTTCAAAACACATACAAACAGTGAGTCAGTCATTGATGCATCTATGTGCTAAGTAATACCCCCACTAAATCATACAGAGACTCATACTGATACTAAAAAAACATCTAATAACCCATATACACACACATGTAGCTACTCACCAACCCATGCAGCCAATTATACACAAAGTGAAACACTGATACATATATTTAAATATTTAAACATTACTCGCTAATATATGTATTCACTAAGATACACTTAATAAGCCAGTTAACCAATCAATTTTTTTTTTTAAAACCATTCATTAAAACACTTATTTAAACATTTATTCTTCCATCGACCTTTACATATACATATATAAAACATATTTATTTTTCAGAAAGACACACATTCACTGGATGGTGTCATCAGTGATGTCATGAGTGATGTCACTGACCATGTCATGAGTGATGTAATATGTGACGTCATCAGCAGTGCATTACACGCGCAAGTTATTGTGAGTCCAACTAACTATAACGTGGAATTTCAATGGTTTTATGTCAGTAAAATTTCCAGCTAACTATAACTGGTGTGAAACCTATGTTTTTTTCAGTGAATATATATATATATATATATATATATATATATATATATATATATATATATATATATATATATATATATATATATATATATATATATATATATATATATATATATATTACACCAAGGTTCCTTTCACTGCCGAAGAGAACGAAGAGACACAGGGGGGTACTGTAGGAAGAGGCTTTATTTCATGAGCAAGGACATGACGCGTTTTGGCTAAATGCCTTTTTCAAATGCCAACTCTCACCCCCATGCTGCCGTTAGTCCATCAAAATGCTCCCTGTCGCTCCGCCTTTAATAGTTGTCCTGATTGGTCAGTTCGTATCACGTACAGACCCGCAGTTCTTGTAGAGAACCACAGATCCCAGCATGCACTGCCACTGCATGCAAGGTAGGTGATACTGCCAACGATGGTGTAATCCATGTAAATCAGGCTTGTGAGGAGCGCTGTATGGAACTGTAGCAGACGGGGCAATTGGAACAAAGTACTCCTCCCGAGTCCCCACAACGCCTTAACCACACAAGTCCGCTCCTGATGGTGGCCTGGGAAACTCTAATCCAGTAATAGAACCCCCTTTGCGAAGTCACGAACTGCATGCAGCGTCCAAGTTTCAAGGCCGTGAGTGGTGGGTATAGAACTAATCACTAACCTGAAGAAGAAGGGTTTGCCAAAGCTGTCCAGAATGCTCTATCCTCTTTGCTGAGGCGGATCTCTTCAATGCACGCGCTCCGGAATGGCCCGCAAAATTATTACACCAAGGTTACTTTCACTGCCGAAGAGAACGAAGAGACACAGGGGGGTACTGTAGGAAGAGGCTTTATTTCATGAGCAAGGACATGACGCGTTTTGGCTAAATGCCTTTTTCAAATGCCAACTCTCACCCCCATGCTGCCGTTAGTCCATCAAAATGCTCCCTGTCGCTCCGCCTTTAATAGTTGTCCTGATTGGTCAGTTCGTATCACGTACAGACCCGCAGTTCTTGTAGAGAACCACAGATCCCAGCATGCACTGCCACTGCATGCAAGGTAGGTGATACTGCCAACGATGGTGTAATCCATGTAAATCAGGCTTGTGAGGAGCGCTGTATGGAACTGTAGCAGACGGGGCAATTGGAACAAAGTACTCCTCCCGAGTCCCCACAACGCCTTAACCACACAAGTCCGCTCCTGATGGTGGCCTGGGAAACTCTAATCCAGTAATAGAACCCCCTTTGCGAAGTCACGAACTGCATGCAGCGTCCAAGTTTCAAGGCCGTGAGTGGTGGGTATAGAACTAATCACTAACCTGAAGAAGAAGGGTTTGCCAAAGCTGTCCAGAATGCTCTATCCTCTTTGCTGAGGCGGATCTCTTCAATGCACGCGCTCCGGAATGGCCCGCAAAATTATTACACCAAGGTTACTTTCACTGCCGAAGAGAACGAAGAGACACAGGGGGGTACTGTAGGAAGAGGCTTTATTTCATGAGCAAGGGCATGACGCGTTTCGGAAAAATGCCTTTTTCAAATGCTAACTCTCACCCCCATGCTGCCGTTAGTCCATCAAAATGCTCCCAGTCGCTCCGCCTTTAACAGTTGTCCTGATTGGTCAGTTCATATCACGTACAGACCCGCAGTTCTTGTAGAGAACTACAGATCCCAGCATGCACTGCCACTGCATGCAAGGTAGGTGATACTGCCAACGATGGTGTAATCCATGTAAATCAGGCTTGTGAGGAGCGCTGTATGGAACTGTAGCAGACGGGGCAATTGGAACAAAGTATTCCTCCCGAGTCCCCATAACGCCTTAACCACACAAGTCCGCTCCTGATGGTGGCCTGGGAAGCTCTAATCCGGTAATAGAACCCCCTTCACGAAGTCACGAACTGTATGCAGCGGCCAAGTTTCGAGGGCGGGTGTGGTAGGTATAGAGCTAATCACTAACGTGAAGAAGAAGGGTTTGCCGAAGCTGTCTAGATTGCTCTATCCTCTTTGCTGAGGCGGGTCTCTTCAATGCGTGCTCTGGACTGGCCCGCAAAATTATTACACCAAGGTTCCTTTCACTGCCGAAGAGAACGAAGAGACACGGGGGGTACTGTAGGAAGAGGCTTTATTTCATGAGCAAGGGCATGACGCGTTTCGGAAAAATGCCTTTTTCAAATGCTAACTCTCACCCCCATGCTGCCGTTAGTCCATCAAAATGCTCCCAGTCGCTCCGCCTTTAACAGTTGTCCTGATTGGTCAGTTCATATCACGTACAGACCCGCAGTTCTTGTAGAGAACTACAGATCCCAGCATGCACTGCCACTGCATGCAAGGTAGGTGATACTGCCAACGATGGTGTAATCCATGTAAATCAGGCTTGTGAGGAGCGCTGTATGGAACTGTAGCAGACGGGGCAATTGGAACAAAGTACTCGTCCTGAGTCCCCACAACGCCTTAACCACACAAGTCCGCTCCTGATGGTGGCCTTGGAAACTCTAATCCAGTAATAGAACCCCCTTCTGGAAGTCACGAACTGTATGCAGCGTCCAAGTTTCAAGGCCGTGAGTGGTGGGTATAGAGCTAATCACTAACGTGAAGAAGAAGGGTTTGCCAAAGCTGTCCAGAATGCTCTATCCTCTTTGCTGAGGCGGGTCTCTTGAATGCACGCGCTCCGGACTGGCCCGCAAATTTATTACACCAAGGTTCCTTTCACTGCCGAAGAGAACGAAGAGACACAGGGGGGTACTGTAGGAAGAGGCTTTATTTCATGAGCAAGGGCATGACGCGTTTCGGAAAAATGCCTTTTTCAAATGCTAACTCTCACCCCCATGCTGCCGTTAGTCCATCAAAATGCTCCCAGTCGCTCCGTTTTTAACAGTTGTCCTGATTGGTCAGTTCATATCACGTACAGACCCGCAGTTCTTGTAGAGAACTACAGATCCCAGCATGCACTGCCACTGCATGCAAGGTAGGTGATACTGCCAACGATGGTGTAATCCATGTAAATCAGGCTTGTGAGGAGCGCTGTATGGAACTGTAGCAGACGGGGCAATTGGAACAAAGTACTCGTCCCGAGTCCCCACAACGCCTTAACCACACAAGTCCGCTCCTGATGGTGGCCTTGGAAACTCTAATCCAGTAATAGAACCCCCTTCTGGAAGTCACGAACTGTATGCAGCGTCCAAGTTTCAAGGCCGTGAGTGGTGGGTATAGAGCTAATCACTAACGTGAAGAAGAAGGGTTTGCCAAAGCTGTCCAGAATGCTCTATCCTCTTTGCTGAGGCGGGTCTCTTGAATGCACGCGCTCCGGACTGGCCCGCAAATTTATTACACCAAGGTTCCTTTCACTGCCGAAGAGAACGAAGAGACACAGGGGGGTACTGTAGGAAGAGGCATTATTTCATGAGCAAGGGCATGACGCGTTTCGGAAAAATGCCTTTTTCAAATGCTAACTCTCACCCCCATGCTGCCGTTAGTCCATCAAAATGCTCCCAGTCGCTCCGTTTTTAACAGTTGTCCTGATTGGTCAGTTCATATCACGTACAGACCCGCAGTTCTTGTAGAGAACTACAGATCCCAGCATGCACTGTCACTGCATGCAAGGTAGGTGATACTGCCAACGATGGTGTAATCCATGTAAATCAGGCTTGTGAGGAGTGCTGTATGGAACTGTAGCAGACGGGGCAATTGGAACAAAGTATTCCTCCCGAGTCCCCACAATGCCTTAACCACACAAGTCCGCTCCTGATGGTGGCCTGGGAAGCTCTAATCCGGTAATAGAACCCCCTTCACGAAGTCACGAACTGTATGCAGCGGCCAAGTTTCAAGGGCGGGTGTGGTAGGTATAGAGCTAATCACTAACGTGAAGAAGAAGGGTTTGCCGAAGCTGTCTAGATTGCTCTATCCTCTTTGCTGAGCCGGGTCTCTTCAATGCGTGCTCTGGACTGGCCCGCAAAATTATTACACCAAGGTTCCTTTCACTGCCGAAGAGAACGAAGAGACACAGGGGGGTACTGTAGGAAGAGGCTTTATTTCATGAGCAAGGGCGTGACGCGTTGCAGCAAAATGCCTTTTTCAAATGCCAACTCTCAACCCCCATGCCGTTAGTCCATCAAAATGCTCTCAGTCGCTCCGCCTTTAATAGTTGTCCTGATTGGTCAGTATGTATCACGAACAGACCCGCAGTTCTTGTAGAGAACCACAGATCCCAGCATGCACTGCCACTGCATGCAAGGTAGGTGATACTGCCAACGATGGTGTAATCAATGTAAATCAGGCTTGTGAGGCGCGCTGTATGGAACTGTAGCAGACGGGGCAATTGGAACAAAGTACTCCTCTCGAGTCCCCACAACGCCTTAACCACACAAGTCCGCTCCTGATGGTGGCCTGGGAAGCTCTAATCCGGTAATAGAACCCCCTTCGCGAAGTCACAAACTGTATGCAGCGGCCAAGTTTCAAGGGCGGGGGTGGTGGGTATAGAGCTAATCACTAGCGTGAAGAAGAAGGGTTTGCCGAAGCTGTTCAGAATGCTCTATCCTCTTTGCTGAGGCGGGTCTCTTCAATGCGTGCTCCGGACTGGCTTGCAAAATTATTACACCAGGGTTCCTTTCACTGCCAAAGAGAACGAAGAGACACAGGGGGGTACTGTAGGAAGAGGCTTTATTTCATGAGCAAGGGCATGACGCGTTTCGGCAAAATGCCTTTTTCAAATGCCAACTCTCACCCCCATGCTGCCGTTAGTCCATCAAAATGCTCCCAGTCGCTCTGCCTTTAATAGTTGTCCTGATTGGTCAGTTCGTATCACGTACAGACCCGCAGTTCTTGTAGAGAACCACAGATCCCAGCATGCACTGCCACTGCATGCAAGGTAGGTGATACTGCCAACGATGGTGTAATCCATGTAAATCAGGCTTGTGAGGAGCGCTGTATGGAACTGTAGCAGACGGGCAATTGGAACAAAGTACTCCTCCCGAGTCCCCACAACGCCTTAACCACACAAGTCCGCTCCTGATGGTGGCCTGGGAAGCTCAAATCCGGTAATAGAACCCCCTTCGCGAAGTCACTAACTGTATGCAGCGGCCAAGTTTCAAGGGCGGGTGTGGTGGGTATAGAGCTAATCACTAACGTGAAGAAGAAGGGTTTGCCGAAGCTGTCCAGAATGCTCTATCCTCTTTGCTGAGGCGGGTCTCTTCAATGCTCGCTCCGGACTGGCCCGCAAAATTATTACATTAAGGTTCCTTTCACTGCCGAAGAGAACGAAGAGACACAGGGGGGTACTGTAGGAAGAGGCTTTATTTCATGAGCAAGGACATGACGCGTTTTAGCAAAATGCCTTTTTCAAATGCCAACTCTCACCCCCATGCTGCCGTTAGTCCATCAAAATGCTCCCAGTCGCTCCGCCTTTAACAGTTGTCCTGATTGGTCAGTTCATATCACGTACAGACCCGCAGTTCTTGTAGAGAACTACAGATCCCAGCATGCACTGCCACTGCATGCAAGGTAGGTGATACTGCCAACGATGGTGTAATCCATGTAAATCAGGCTTGTGAGGAGCGCTGTATGGAACTGTAGCAGACGGGGCAATTGGAACAAAGTATTCCTCCCGAGTCCCCATAACGCCTTAACCACACAAGTCCGCTCCTGATGGTGGCCTGGGAAGCTCTAATCCGGTAATAGAACCCCCTTCACGAAGTCACGAACTGTATGCAGCGGCCAAGTTTCGAGGGCGGGTGTGGTAGGTATAGAGCTAATCACTAACGTGAAGAAGAAGGGTTTGCCGAAGCTGTCTAGATTGCTCTATCCTCTTTGCTGAGCCGGGTCTCTTCAATGCGTGCTCTGGACTGGCCCGCAAAATTATTACACCAAGGTTCCTTTCACTGCCGAAGAGAACGAAGAGACACAGGGGGTTACTGTAGGAAGAGGCTTTATTTCATGAGCAAGGGCATGACGCGTTTCGGAAAAATGCCTTTTTCAAATGCTAACTCTCACCCCCATGCTGCCGTTAGTCCATCAAAATGCTCCCAGTCACTCCGCCTTTAACAGTTGTCCTGATTGGTCAGTTCATATCACGTACAGACCCGCAGTTCTTGTAGAGAACTACAGATCCCAGCATGCACTGTCACTGCATGCAAGGTAGGTGATACTGCCAACGATGGTGTAATCCATGTAAATCAGGCTTGTGAGGAGCGCTGTATGGAACTGTAGCAGACGGGGCAATTGGAACAAAGTATTCCTCCCGAGTCCCCACAACGCCTTAACCACACAAGTCCGCTCCTGATGGTGGCCTGGGAAGCTCTAATCCGGTAATAGAACCCCCTTCACGAAGTCACGAACTGTATGCAGCGGCCAAGTTTCAAGGGCGGGTGTGGTAGGTATAGAGCTAATCACTAACGCGAAGAAGAAGGGTTTGCTGAAGCTGTCTAGAATGCTCTATCCTCTTTGCTGAGGCAGGTCTCTTCAATACGTGCTCCGGACTGGCCCGCAAAATTATTACACCAAGGTTCCTTTCACTGCCGAAGAGAACGAAGAGACACAGGGGGGTACTGTAGGAAGAGGCTTTATTTCATGAGCAAGGGCGTGACGCGTTGCAGCAAAATGCCTTTTTCAAATGCCAACTCTCAACCCCATGCTGCCGTTAGTCCATCAAAATGCTCTCAGTCGCTCCGCCTTTAATAGTTGTCCTGATTGGTCAGTTCGTATCACGAACAGACCCGCAGTTCTTGCAGAGAACTACAGATCCCAGCATGCACTGCCACTGCATGCAAGGTAGGTGATACTGCCAACGATGGTGTAATCAATGTAAATCAGGCTTGTGAGGCGCGCTGTATGGAACTGTAGCAGACGGGGCAATTGGAACAAAGTACTCCTCTCGAGTCCCCACAACGCCTTAACCACACAAGTCCGCTCCTGATGGTGGCCTGGGAAGCTCTAATCCGGTAATACAACCCTCTTCGCGAAGTCACGAACTGTATGCAGCGGCCAAGTTTCAAGGGCGGGGGTGGTGGGTATAGAGCTAATCACTAGCGTGAAGAAGAAGGGTTTGCCGAAGCTGTTCAGAATGCTCTATCCTCTTTGCTGAGGCGGGTCTCTTCAAAGCGTGCTCCGGACTGGCTTGCAAAATTATTACACCAGGGTTCCTTTCACTGCCAAAGAGAACGAAGAGACACAGGGGGGTACTGTAGGAAGAGGCTTTATTTCATGAGCAAGGGCATGACGCGTTTCGGCAAAATGCCTTTTTCAAATTCCAACTCTCACCCCCATGCTGCCGTTAGTCCATCAAAATGCTCCCAGTCGCTCTGCCTTTATTAGTTGTCCTGATTAGTCAGTTCGTATCACGTACAGACCCGCAGTTCTTGTAGAGAACCACAGATCCCAGCATGCACTGCCACTGCATGCAAGGTAGGTGATACTGCCAACGATGGTGTAATCCATGTAAATCAGGCTTGTGAGGAGCGCTGTATGGAACTGTAGCAGACGGGCAATTGGAACAAAGTACTCCTCCCGAGTCCCCACAACGCCTTAACCACACAAGTCCGCTTCTGATGGTGGCCTGGGAAGCTCAAATCCGGTAATAGAACCCCCTTCGCGAAGTCACTAACTGTATGCAGCGGCCAAGTTTCAAGGGCGGGTGTGGTGGGTATAGAGCTAATCACTAACGTGAAGAAGAAGGGTTTGCCGAAGCTGTCCAGAATGCTCTATCCTCTTTGCTGAGGCGGGTCTCTTCAATGCTCGCTCCGGACTGGCCCGCAAAATTATTACATCAAGGTTCCTTTCACTGCCGAAGAGAACGAAGAGACACAGGGGGGTACTGTAGGAAGAGGCTTTATTTCATGAGCAAGGGCATGACGCATTTCGGCAAAATGCCTTTTTCAAATGCCAACTCTCACCCCCATGCTGCCGTTAGTCCATCAAAATGCTCCCATATATATATGTATAAGTATAGCAAAAACTTTGCATTCCCATAGAAACTTACATTCACAATATTTTTACCCTTGAAATTCTTGGCACAATTTGTCCACACAATATCGTGTATATGATATTTAGTCCAAACATCCTCTGGAACAAAGGATTGCTTTCAATTTACTTTGAGGCATCGCCAAATCGTATGAGTGAAAAGGCACATATTTTTTTCAGAGGCTAATACCCATTTATTTCGAAGACACATCTATAGGCTGGAAAAGCAAACATGATATTCCAAGCCAGTTTCAACCGAAAGCAGGAGGCAAAGAGCCTTCAGAACTTAGAGCCGACTACCTTTGTGAAGCATTAAGCTCATATCTAAGGAACAATCAGTCTGCCTTCCTGAAAACATTAAAACCATGCCTCTTTAAAGTCTATGAGTGCCATGCTGCTTGTGAGGTACATCTTCACCACCCACATCTCCCCCTCCCACTCCCTCATTGTGATGGGATCAGCCTTTCACAACAACGAGATCCTAGAAGGCAAGCAATCCTCCATTTTAAAGAAGTAGCACATTTGATCTCCTGGCCTGCTCCTGTGGCAGCCATCTCGAAACAACAGGCATCTATGGAACTTAGACACTCAAAGAAAGACCCTCTTGCACTTTGCTTTGAAATGGCCTCAAGGCAACAAGCCTGTGCTCTAATAAAATATTTTTTTCTATTCTATTCTAGATTTGGTGAAGCGCATCAGCTACCCCGGCAAAGGGGTGTCCCGGCGCTAAGAACAGGCAAACTGATCTGAGGGGGGGGGGAAAACTAGGCGGCGGGGAAGAGGTGAGTCTTGATTGCTTTACGGAAAGCAGGGAGGGAGTCGATAGTGCGAATGCTGAGGGGGAGATCGTTCCACAGTTTGGGGCCGAGGACACCAAACGAGCGGCCTCCAGTTCGGCAGAGACGAAACCTAGGGATTGACAGAAGGAGTTGGTTGGCAGAGCGGAGAGCACGACCAGGAGCGTAAGGTTGGACAAGGCTTCGAAGCAACGGGGGGCTTCCCATTTTCACGATCTTAAAGATCATGACTAAGGCCTTGAATTGGATTCTATGGTCCACCGGTAGCCAGACAAATGCATACATAATTAAAATTCTATTAGCTAATTCTCTTGTGCCTATTTTATCCACCTCGGATGAGTTGTTCCTGCTGACATGTAGGTTGCACCGAGATTCTGTCAATACATGCATTAACCCAGTGAACCACATTCTCAACATTACCCAAGTAAAACTTATTACTGAGATTCCTAAAAACTGCCTTTGGATTGAAGCACATTCCAGGACTGTTGAATAGCAACATAATAGCTATCATTTGCACGTTTATGTTATTTGGTTAATTCAATTTTTTACAATGTGATGTTTTGATTTTCTTATCCCATGCAGCATTTTGGCCTAATAGAAGTGATTTCTGTCAACACTGACCAAACGTACCATTACAAGCGCGTATGACACTATCCTGTATCTTTGCTGTGTACATTTGTGAATTGAAAAGCAGTGTGTATTTTAACTACCATTATATTTATTTTGAACCACTGTGATTTCAGCTATGCCGTGCAAATCCCCATTAAAAAATAAAAATAAGTTGCTAATCACTAAGCTACTTAATTATATAAATCAGGAAGGTCGATTGTATGCCAAAATAACATAACCTTAAGCCTTACACATTGTAATGTTAGGTTGAGGGAATATTGTTTTGCAGTGCAACTGCTCCATGATTGCTTCTGTTTCTTTCGATAAAAATTATCTTTATTTTGTGTTTGCTTTCAGATACAGAAATGCAGGCATGCAAATATACATTTAACAAATCTAAATAACCTTGCGACTATAGTGTTGAACATACCGTACCATCAGATCACATCTTAAATTGACGTCACTATTCGACTGTAAAAACAGCTTGATACAAGTGACATTTATATGGTATTTGTTTTCCATTGTTCAGTTGATCAATGTAAATCTCTTCTGTGTTTTGTGACAATATTTCCTAAAATCCCGTCCAATCAATATGGTTAGGGTGTACATTCCAGATAAATAGAAACAGACAACTCACGTTGTCCAAAGTTCCCTTTCCAACAGTTTGAGGGTAGTGAAGACGCAGGCCAGTGCTTAATTTGAGAAATGGTTTCCATTGCTGGGCACCGGCACTTAATTGTCAGCACCTGGTCTACTGACAGCCAACCACTTGGCGGCGCTGTCTGTCTAATTTTGAGATGAGCACGTCAAATTAGTTTAATAAGTCAATATAAATTAAAAAAGACTTATACCTGCCGCTCATGCCATTAATATAGCTTTGTGTGGATTGGAATAGTCTGTATTGTCACACTTGTATACATGTGATGGTATTAGTTATGTTAATACTGTCATTGAGAGCGCTGGCAGGGGCAATGGGTGGTGCAGGCTGCAGTGGCTTCCTCAGAAGGGCCCTGTCCCTTGCTTTCCTTTTTACAAACTCAGCACTGACACAGGGATGCCAGTTACCCTGTACCTTAACATCAAAGGTGAATCTATTGTATTTCGCAGCTTTATATGACAAATACAGGTCTCTGCCAGCCGGGGATGTTTCTTTGCTTTGGATGTCATTTTCTGACAATTGAGTCTGAAGTTATGTGGGTTTGATCATTTGATACACGAGGCGGATTTGAATAAAGTAGGACAATCCCCCTCCAACCTTCCAGAGGAAAAACACTGCCTCCTGTCATGGCCGGCCTGCACACCACCACTTCATATTCTCTGTTGGGGTGCCCATGCCAGGTTCTCCAAAAAGTCTACTTTGTTCAAAACCAGATTTCAGACTCAAATATGATTCATTGCTCCAGGATAATCTGAGTCTTGTATGGCGTCCCAAGTACGATTCCTAATATGTGGTAATTGCCATTATCTATATTTATTTGTAATATATATTCTATAAGCTCAAGATTTACAAATCACACAAACCTATCGAAAGTAGCTGAGTAGGTCATAGCAAGAGCTAGAGGTTTCAGCGACAACACTACGCTGAAGAAGGAAACTGATCCAGCACATGCAGTTATGACTCTCCCAGTCTAATCAGAGAAATCTCAATACTTGTATTAGAAAGAATAAGTAAAGTAGGTGTTTGCGAACCAATGGTCTTTATGAGATGGATTTGGTGCATAGTACTAGTACAGGAACTGAATGGAATGGGGTAGTAGGAACAGCATCATTGAAATGTCTTGTTGCTTGATATTTTTGAGATGTCGTTGACATAAGCGGGAAATCCACGGTTTCCACCATCATACATCTGTAATGAATACAAGAAATATAAAGAGACATGCCGCTATGCAGCAGTATGATTTACAAACACTATTCTCCGAAAGCTCTCAGGTTTGAACTAATGGAATTCACATTATTCCGCTGCTCTGAATATCGACGCCAACACCATCGTTGTACAAGAATATCGAGGACAGAATATTGGGGGGCAAAATATTGAGAGGTAAATGGATATAGGAAGTATAGATTTACTATTTCTAACTAAAGCTATATGTACTGCGTAAGTATGTCTATGTGGAGTTAGGTATAGAAAATGTAGACTTACTTACCCGCTGGTAACTTTTTCCAATATATTGTCCTCGAAAGGCTGTCCCACAGGTTTTGTGAGTTTTACATTTAGGACCCATACCCATTGAAGTTTGTGTTTGTGTGTGTCTGTGTGCATGCTCATGTGCATGCATGTGCAAATCTACCTCCGTGGGAACAGAGTGCTGGAGTACAATGCATGATCTTTCACTATGTTGGAAGATCGTATGTAGGTCTCTGGTGTGCAACAACAAATCCAATTTGATAATGAATCAAAATGTATCTTGACTTTTATATCACTTGGTGAATATCAGACTTAGCATTGACTGCCTGTATCAAATAGGCTTTTCTTATGTAAGTACCTATTGAGATAATGTATGCATTTTCAGCGGATATCAAAGACAGCATTACACCATCTTAGATAAAGTGTTAAAACTTCTTAACCCTTTCCTTGCTGCCGTCGGCCATTGGCCGGCGGCAGCACTACCTCCCCAGTGCTGCCGTCGGCCAATGGCCGACGAGGCCCCACCCACGCACGGAAACGCCCGCACCGCAGCGGAATTACCGCCGCGGTTAACGGGTTAAGTGCTACTCCTGTAATTAAAAAGTGTTCCTTAATTAGAGTAGAACTTAAATGCTTAAATGTGAATTGTCTGCAAGGCAGATTTGAATTAACAAACATGAAAGAATCTCTGAGGCCTGAAATGCAGCAGTAACTGAAACTGCGGTATGGGTTGAAATAATATTCTGAAAGATGCGTTAAAAACTTGCAAATAAAATTGCCATGTTGGAAACATGCAGATTATATTTTCATGAGAATGGTCATAGAGATTTTAACGGCAAAAATACCAAAAGTTCTCCGCAAGTTATCATAGTCCATTACTTCGTATTCAGCTTTATCACTTGGGATGTTCTCAGGCAGGACAAGAATATGCATTTATAAAGGGTCATTTTGACTTTAAGATATCCAATCAATCAGTTCTTTATTCGATCATTGAAAACAAATGATCATAAAAGATACAAAACAAACATAGCTAAAAAGATCCAATAAAAAGCACAAATGATAAAAAGCAATAACATCACAATTCGTCTTAGAAATATAAAAGTCATTATACAATCATACAAAACAGTGCAAATCAGCATCAGGTGTGCAAAAAGCCAAGTAAAAAATTGAGAATACATCATAAAGTATCAGCATTGGAAGTGACCAACAGACAGTGTTTTACATTTACAGATAACTGATTTTAAGAAGCAGCCCACATAAAAACAAATTTTAGGATTTATAAGTTGGTGAAGAAAATACATATCATGCCTGTACTGAGAAAAACCATCAGGCACATGCATCAAAGCTTTTTGCGATTGCAAATGGTGCGAATCGCAAAAATCGGCCATTTGCGATTGCAAAATTAGCTTTTGCGATGCATCAAGGGTCAAGGCCCTCGCAATTTGACAATTCGCAATTAATTGCAAGTTCTCAAATTGCGATTGCATTTAAGGAATCGCATTTTACGATTCCTTAAATGCTATGCAAGAATCACTTTGAAGTAGCGATTTCGCTACTAGGTGTCGCAAATTACCATGAAGTTGAACTTCATGGCAATTTGCAAAAACTATGAAAAATGCACTAAAGTGCATTTTTCAAAGTTGTAGGTTACACACACATGTCCTTGGGACAAGTGTGTGCGCAACATTTGTGCACAGATCAATTCCAGGGGTGCAACAGGGTGTCCTTTTGACACCCTTGCACCCTTGAAATTGCATGCGCAATTTGCAAGTACCAATTGGTACTCGCAAATTGCGCATGCAATTTCCCATTCATCCCTGTGGGCCTGTAGGCCAATAGGAATGAATGGGAAGCCATTCCTTATTTGCGAATCGCAATTTGCGACCCACAAATATGGAATGTGTATAGCGATTCCTACATGCATAGGCTTTTGCAAGTCCTTAATTGCGATTCCTTAGTAATCGCAATTAAGGACTTGCAAAATCCTAGCTTGATGCATGTACCTGTATGTGATTTAAGAGCAGGTTTTAAAAACTTTTTTGTTAGAGACTCCTAATATTTACAAAAAAAGAGAAAATGTTGCTGGGTTTGAGCTGAATTGTCATCACAGGCACACACGATGAAGGCTTTGTCAAACTGGCCTAAGGGGAAACAAAGCATTGACCTGCTTGATCCTAATTGGAATTTAGCCAAGAGGGACCTTTCCCAGGGGCTAAGGACCCAAGATAAATATGGTTCAATAAGCGGTGTAGTTTGGAACAGGACATAATCCACAGGGAAATTTTTTTTAAATCCTCTTGCTCCCATGTTGTGCCCATATGTATAAGAAATACTGTCTTGGCTCTGAGAATGTCTCCTTTGGTAAGGGTATGGGGGAAGAAAGTAGTTTTTTCCAGTCAATGAAAGAACTACATATTTTATCTAGGGAATTGAGAAGCCCTCTCACACCTAAAACAGTCTTGGATGATTTCCCGATTTAGGGCATTGTGGCTATTGGACCAAACTGAAATTCAAAGGGTTAAGGGTGCAACCTTCATGAAATCGGATCTATAGCTCAACCCTAATTACTCATGCAGGAAAAAATGTGGAGTCGAGCAAGGGAAACCTAATAACTATCAACAAAATCTATTCTCCACCTGAATCTTAGAGAGTTCCCAGTATACCCAGATCCTAGCGCTGCACGTGAATTTTGGATTCAACCCAGATCTGTGACTGGGGGTGAGTGTCTAAAAGGTTTCACCGCTCCGTCCATCATCTCCTTGTGCTTGCCTTGTTCTCCCTAAATTGGCAGGGTATGCCCAGACCAGGGTCCCTTGCTCACTTTGCCACTGGATTAGCGAAGTTAGCTAAAGAAGGACGATGGATTCAATCCAGATCTGTGACTGAGGGTGAGTGTTTGAAAGGTTTCAGCACTCCGTCCAACATCTCTTTGTGTTTGCTTCGCTAATTTTGGCAGACATTTTCTTGAATAGAGTTCAAGGGCCAACTTCATCGGTTTATTGCCAAATCATTGAGTGAAATCAAATAAGGTCCTAAGTGAGTGGATGAAGCGCAGGCAGAAGTCACTATACATGGGACCCAAGAATTTTTGGAATCAAACAAGATGCCCAGGTAAAGGTAATTGATGTCATTGTCTATGCGTTTACCCCTAATCCAAAAGGAGCCAGTTTTAACAGCTCTCTGGGTACATACCATGTCTTTAGTTTTGGAAATGTACAGGTCTAAGTCCAAATTGTCCATAACAGTGACACAGCTCTATAATAATGCCCACAAACCGTTAGGAGTGCGTAACATCAAGACAGCATCGTCCACATAAAGTAGAGCTAGGACTAGGGTAGAATTCATTTTAGGAAGAACTTTCCCAGCGTATTGTAAGGTAGTGTTCAAACCTTTTATATATAGAGGGAACAAAATCCGGGTAATGACACAACTTTGCTGTCCCCCCGCTGTAATTCAAAGGGACTTTAAGATAACAAAACAGTTCTGAAAATACAGTGGCGTGATGGAACAAAATGTTCCTGTATTCAACTGAGTTAAAATAAAACATTGCTCTGTTCACCTACGGAGAAAAGATTTATTTTAAGGTCAAACACAAAGCATTTTCTCCATTGTTCACCACAAAGGGCCAGGAAAGGCCACATCAGAGTCACTAAGTGGACCTTGCAATTATTAGAATATAGATTTAAAGCAGATTTATCAGCAGGAGTAAGGAATAAGTCTGATTATTGATTATGACGTTTGCAAATGGATAAAAAAAGGCACTCCGAGGAACATAACGTCTAACAGCAGTTGATAGCTCAAATTTAAGAGCTATAATAGAATGTGATTGTGCAATGAGGTTGGAAGAAATTCAATGCGATCTTTCCAACTGTAGAAATAGGGGAAAAACAAGGTTGTTCAGGAAACACGGACATCTAGCAATAAATAATGCAGTGTTCATCATGGGATAAACATCACTAAGTGCTGATAATATTCTATCACTAGAAAAGTGTATCGTTGTGTGTGTTAGATTGAAACAAGGACTCGATCTCCGCATCATTTGTAATTCTGACATTCAACGTTGAAAGTCCCTGAACACTTGAACGATTCAGTGATTAATTTGTAAAAAAACATGGGTGCCAGGGCCCTTCTCAGGAGGCCATTGCAATTTACATCACTCATTGCCCCTGTCCACACTGCCAATGATAGTACCAACATAACTATTAACCATTGCATTCATAAAAATATTGCAATTCAGACTATTTCAGGTCAAACATAGCTATAAGAGTGGCATGGGTGGTAGGTATTAATTTGAGTGTACATTGAATTCTTTTAGCTCTCTTTTGTTGTGCTCATTTAAAATTAGATGAACAGTGCCACCATGTGGTAGACTGTCATAAGTACCGGTGTAAAGAATTACGTACCAGTGTCGAACACCAGAAACCACTGGCTCAAATTAAGCACTGCAGAGCATTATCACACAATCACCAATTTAAAAAACAGTTTCAAGTCTTGTACCTGCCTCCCCAGCACTACTAATGCAAGAACAGAGACAGTCATTTGCAGTAGCATGGTGTACCAGAGTCACATGAGGAGGTCAAGCAACACTGTACTTATATCTTCATACTACAGAGCTGTTAGCCTAGCATCTTCCATAACAGTAACATCATCATCTGTCTGTACCTGTGATAATCTGAAAGGACGAAAGGGCCTGAACTCCACTACCATCAGTCTGTTTGTCACTTACTAAACACCATGTGCCCAGTGTCGTAGGAAGCGGGGTGCGTTGGGTGCGAGCCACCCAGGGGTCATGACTGAGGGGGGGGTGATAAAATGGCAAAAATATGTGATTTAAACGCATATTTTTGCCATTTTGTCAAGCCCGGGGTGACAAGTGTCATTACTGAGGGGCGTGACAAAATGGCAAAAATATGTGTTTGTTAGACCCGGCTTCCTGGCCACCAGGGCACTCAGGGGTAACTGCGCTCCAATCGCATCAACTGAAGTGTTCCCTCACTGGTGTCGTGGGGCCTCAGTACTGAGGGACCCAAAATTGAATAACCAAGTACTCCTCTCCTCCAGCACTTGACTCTCTCAGGGTAGCGAGACAGAGCAGTCAAAGGCTTACTCAAGGAGGTGAGGTGGGGTTAGACATTCATAATACAGTGTAAACCGTACCACCAGCTGATAAACTCAATGTCCAGTCAGTGCTTTACTTTTTATAAAAGAAAAGTACTTTAATACACATAAGATAATTATACTACACATAAAACTAGGATAAACAGCGAAAACCAGAAGTCTCTACAACCCTCTAGGACAGAGTTCTGACTCCAAACAGTCTTATAGCGCCTAGACACCAAGCACTATAAAAACACAGTTAACATGAAAACACACAGTAAGCATTGCATATTACAGATCATGTTACACAGGGCTGCTCTCATTCACTAGAGCCTTGATACCAAACTTTGTATTGAAAGGATATAGGGGCATATTATCAAGGGGGTTTATCTCCGCTTTTTTGGCTTTAAAAGCCAAGAAAGCGGAGATAAAATTATCTCCCGATTACCTAGCTGTTGCTAACACCAGTTAGCGACAGCTAGTAGGAGATAGCGACCATCTTGGGCCCCGCTTTGCATGTCAGTGAAATTTATCACTAATGACATGCAAAGTGGGCGTGCCAAGATGTTAGCAACTGGAAACAGTCGCTAACATCGCTATCTCCTATTACCAACTTTTGGAGATATTCGCGCTAAGCGCGAATATCTCCAAAAGCTAACACCTACCCCAGAGCAGTTCTTAGCCATGTTATCCAATAGTAGGTGGATAACATGGCTAAGAGCATTAGCTCGGTAATGCATGAATATCGCTGATGTTTCAGCGATAATCATGCATTTCGGCCGATTTTTATCGCTTAGGAGATAAACCTTGATAATAGCAAGGTTCCTAAGCGATAAAAATCGCCGCAGCTCAGCGATAAAAATATTGCCGCTAAGCCAACATAGCGATAATTATCGCTAGTTGTTGGTAATGTGCCCCATAGTTTCAGCATATGATGTGATGTCAAATGTTTGTGATCAACCCCATAACCCCCCACCCAAAGCAACAGAAGTGCCCTCCCATTGTGAGTGAGGACACCGCTCTAGTGGTGTCAGGGATCTGATAATAGGTGCCGGATGTCTTGGCACAGTTTCCTGTAGTCCTACTAGTCCAGTAGCCACTGCCTAGCTGTAGGAGGGTAGTGGCTGGGCAGAGTGCCAGTTCACCCTGATACCCTCAGAGATCACAAAAAGAAAGGTGGGGGCCTGCTTCACTGGACTCTATTCCCAGTTACTGCTTGTACAGGCTCCCACAGCGCAAGGGAGGAGCCTAGAGGGGATTTGATCTCACCTTCAAAGTCTAGAATCAAGCTTCCTCCTCTCTGGCTCTCGTCATGTGCTGCAAGCTTCTTTCCACCAGCCTCTGTGATGTGCTGTAAGCTTCCTTTCCGCACCTTGGGTGATGTGCCGCAAGCTTCTTTTCCACACCTTGGGCAGCTGTCTGTAATTAATAATAATAATAATAATCTTTATTCGGTTTTTTAGCATTTGCAAAACCATAAAAGATGTCGTAGTATACAAAAATTCACAGTAAGATTTGTTTAAAAAGTACAATTAAATATGCAGTTAAAAAGTGAAGATGCAGACAGTTTAGATGGAATACAAATTAGTCCTCTGTTTTACAGGTTATTTCTGTGCCTCATGATAGACTTTAGAAAATTTAGTACGTGGTAAACAGTGCCTTCGGAGTCCAAAGTTTGAAGTGCCAGCATAGCTGGACGACATTGTCTGTGGCCCCATTTTTTTAGTAAAGGGATTAGCCAGATTTTTCGGTGGGTGTGGAAAAACTTGCAAAACAATATTGTGTGCATGGTGGACTGTTGGGAAAGGTCATCGCATGGGCACGGGTCCATCTGAGTGTTCCAGTTATTTTTTTCCGGAAATGTCACTAGTCTGAAGAAAAGGTTCATTCTGAACCTTGTTAGGGGCATCTTTTCATATGCTGTGATCTCCAAGGTCAAATATAACTGAATTTTCGGAGACTGCTGTGTCATAATTGCGTGAGTAACAGATTTTTTTGCAATCAGCGAAGCCAGTCTCAGGGATTCCAAATGGCTCAGCGCAACTTGTTTCAGTTCTTTTTTGGATATTTCTTTCAAATTTTCTGGCGTGTAGTAATATTTTTGTAGACTCAGGTCGGAAAAAAAATGTCTTACATAGGAGAGCCAGGCTATTTTGTGGACGTGGTCCAAATCCATAGTGTCCTGTAGAATGCTTTTGGTCAGGCTATTTTTTTCCGACAACCAAACTCGCCTCCAAAGTAAAAGAGGTTGAATTTTCATTAAATCTTCGATGTATGGGATTCCCAGTTCTATGTGTGAGGCACAGGTGGAGGTGCCTCTTGGAGTTGATAAAAGAAATCTCATGAAGATATTTTCCTCTTTTTGTATAGAGCCGGTGGGTGTATGTCCCCAGATCCCTGCACCGTATAGTGCGATGGCTTGGCATTTCGCAGCATAAATCTGTAGCAGTTCTACTGGTGGTCTTTTTCCAAGTTTATTGGAGAATTTCATCAACGCCATGATCGCTCGTTTAAATAGATGTCTCCTGGCCTCAACCGCCGCTTTCCAGTTTAGGGCGTCATCGATCATAATGCCTAAGTAGGGATATTGTGAGGTCTTTTCAACTTTTTGATCTTTCAGAAAGATGGACTTAGTTGCTTTTCTTGATCCGCCGACTACCATGACAAAAGTTTTTTTAACATTAATGTGCAAGTCCAAGGCACCCATAAAGTCTGCGTATTTAGATAAAGATTTCTGCAGTTCGATGGGGGTACGTGCTAAAATGACTGCGTCGTCCGCATAAAGCAGCGCGGGGATCAAGCGATCTTTTGCTCTAGGGAGGTCCCTCCCCCCTCTCAACATAGTCTCTTCTAGGCCATTGGTGTACAAGGAGAAGAGGAAGGGGGCCAGGACACAGCCTTGCCTCACTCCCCGCTCTACCCTGAATGGTGCCGTCAGTTCTCCTTTTGTCCCGTACCTCACTCTCGCCGTGGCTTCACTGTATAGCTCCCTCAAAAAGTCCAAAAGAGGAGGGTCTACCCCCATTGCGCTCAGCAGTGACCAGAGCTTCGCACGCGAAACACAATCGAATGCGGAGGACAAATCCACATATACCATATAGATGGAACCAGGTTTAGCGTGGGTGTATTTAGATGTTAACAAGCTTAGATTTAGGGCCTGTTCGACAGTTCCAAAGCCCTCCCTAAACCCGAACTGTAAGTCCGAGAGGATGTTTTTGTCTTCTACCCATTGCTGTAGCTTTTCAAGAAGGACTCTGCCAACTACTTTGCCCAAGGAGTCGAGGAGCGAGATTGGTCGGTAGCACTTAGTGTCTTGTCGGTCCCCCTTCTTGAAGATTGGGACCATGATGGAAGATGACCATGACTCTAACAGGCTGAGTTTCATTGTTGCTATACAAACTCTTGTGAGTATTGGTACCCAGAGGTCAGGAAGATGTTTAAAAAAGTCGACTGGGACCCCGTCAGGGCCGGGAGCTTTCCCACTCTTGCTTAAAGATAGCGCCATTTCGAAATCCTGCAGATCAACATCCATTGGTATTGGGTAAACTACTGGGTAGATGTTAGGATGGTGTTCTTCACTAGTAGAGGTCAATTTGAAGATTTTTGAAAAGTGGTTCACCCACGAAACCTCGTCGATGGCCACGTCTATTTTTGGGCCGTTGGAGTCCGTTAGCAAGGGGGATTTAACTATTTTCCAGAATGCCTGGCTGTCTTTCAGAAGTGCACTCTTGTGCAGTGCGTTCCACAAAGATTGTTTCAATTCTTTTTTCCTTGCTTTTCTGGCAGTGTTATACTCCCGTCGAAGAGCTTGGATGTTTGTTTTGTCTCTATTTGGATTTCCATGGATGGATGCATGGGTAAAGCATATACCAGGTCCCTTTCTGGTATCAGGCTGTGCAACTCCGTAGAGAGGAATTTTAATTAACTCCAGCCCAGGAGGCCCTGACCAGTGGGGGAGGGTCCTCTCCACAAAGTTAGTGCAGCTAAACCCAGATAAGAGCAGAGTGTCTACCCCAGCCCACCAGGCCTTTCCAAAGAAATAGGGAGGGGCACGGGGGAGCTGGGATGTCCAGCAGAACAGCTCGCATTCCTCAAACTGGCTCAAATCCCCATTCTTCCCCTATACACCCACGGGCTCTCAAACACACATCAGTCAGACAAAGGCAACAGGCCCACAGGCATGGCAAACTGCACAGGCTTGGCCAGGAGGGTGCCTAGGGACTCACCCCTCCTGACTATAGATTTATTGCTGCAACCACTGTCAGTCTACCATAGCCTTAATAGAGAGGGCAGTAGCCACTCTCTGAAAAATAGGGGTGCACTAGGCATGCCCCCTCGACCTCAGAGCCAAGCTCTAGGGTCTCAATCCATGTAAACAGGGAGACCCTCAGTGGACATGCATGATTGTCATGCTCACTGAGGTAGGGATCTAGAAACTATACAGTAGCTTTTGAGTGACTTGCCTGGAGATTAGCATAAGGCAGGGAAAGCACTCTCTCCAGAGACATGCAGGAGACTTCCCGTCCCAACAGTGTTTTAAACACACATTTATTCCAATTTTTCTCAAGCCGGGGGTGACAACAAATTTTCCGCACCGGGTACCACCTGACCTTGTTACGCCACTGCATGTGCCTCAATCCTCCTAAGCTCAAACTTCACACCTTTGCTGAATCATACACCACACAAATCATGCAGACCTAACACATGTTCATGCATGTTAACACTACCCGAACAAAAACATTTTCATCAACATACTGTTATTTGCACCAGTCACACTACCTAGATAACATCTCGAATGACGATCTACATTTTCACATTTTACAAAAAATGCTGTCTTCCTTATGGATCACATCCGAGGCACACTCTGCCTCACAGCGACATGGCTGCCACATACTGCCTCCATTTTTTAAACATGTATTTCTACTATACTTCTACAAAAGGCCTACCTTGACCCAGTTATACTCACCGATTACAACCCTAGTACTTACCCTGCACAAACAAATCATAGAGTAAGTGCAATCCAGCTCTCAAGTAACCTACATAAATGCAACCTCTTTCAGGACTGCCAGACTCCCTTCAGATCCCACAGTAGTACTGATACCTCCACAAACAAGACTGGATGCTACTCAGACCCAACAGTGCAGCTCCCAATCTGCTCCTCCTAATTGAACTGTCGGCCTCCTATAGCACGACTCATTACAAATCACTAGTGACAATCCTCACAAAGTGTTTGTGAATGAAGAAACAGTACTCCACTAGTTCAACTCTTTTCTCACAGGCACCAAATACATCAACGCAAAAACAAAAAACACACACTGGGGGTCTATAACTGGGCCTAGTGTGCTCCAGACGACCAAACGAACACTGCTAACCAAGTCAGTGGGCGTTGCTGAGGCTATAAAACATTTAGCTTTCTCATAAAGTGCCAAACAGAGCAAACCGTATATTGAGATTCCCTTCAAATGTAGAATAGACCCATACAGAGAAAAATTGGATGTCCATCAACGTCAGATGTAGATCATATATTCTCATTTGGTCATCCAGATAGGAATGGTATGTCCCATGATCATTGAGACGGATCCATAACCTAAGCTTGTCTGGGTCTCATCTCCAAATACAGTGAAGACCATGTGAGCAAAAGATCGTGATGGAGTCCGGTGCAGTGCAAAATAATAAAGTGTGGTGAGATTAAAAAAGGATAGGAGATCAATACAAAACTTTAATATAACTTGATCACTCGATCACTGCTATCATCGAATCATGGATATTGTCCATTTCTTGTAATCTAAATCCCAGAGTCACAGAATTTGTACCTAATGGAATCAGGAATGATACCTGCACACAGTCTTGGGCGACTCTATGCACTTAGAAGGCATGTAGCTTACCGTCACTAAGTACCTTGGGGCAGATTTACAAACCCTTGTGACACATTTACGCCGCTGTTGCGTCACTTCCGTGACGCAGTGGTGGCATAAACTGTGCTCAACGTTGCGACTTATTTACAACATGACGCATCTAGGGAGATACGTCACATTGTAAAGCCCTGCGCCACATTCAACCTGCGTCAGGTTTAATGAATGCAGGGTGGTCGCTCCGTCGCAAGGAAGCCCTGTAAAAGTGACGCAGTGAAATCTATAAGATTTCACTGAGTCACTTTTACGTCCATGATGCATCAAAACCCTGCACCTGCTTGAAGCAGGCATAAGGAGTGATGCAGCATGTTAGGTATAGGGCGCCCCAGAGTATTGCTGGAGTTGCGTTGCGCTTGCGACACAAATCCTGCAATGCTCCACCCTTATGCCATCAGATGCGACACGCATCTGTCCATCCATGCGCCGTAGTGCGCCGCATTGTAAATGTGACGCATCAGTGGTAGCGCAAGGATAAAATTGCGTGTCACATCTTTACTGGTGCATCCCTGCGGATATGCAGGGATGCGCCAGTCCTTGTAAATCTGCCCCCTTGATGTTAACTCACACTTTAACTTCCAAACACCCTTCATTACAAACTACTGGCCCGTCCCTTGTACGGTCTCACATGAACACCAGCAACACCGTACTTACAGGTCTATGAAACTCTACTCTAAACCCACTGAAACTAATTAACTTGTGGCAGAGCAACTCATTAAAAAAGACAATTAAATTGTGATCACATTACTATACCAATTATTGTTCTGTATTGTCTCACTGAACAGACTCATGAATTGTTTAAGTCCTACTGCTCAGTGAAACATAAAGGTCGTTAATGCCAGTCCAATAAGCTTGTCAGTCAGTGTCAGTGCTACAAAGATCTAAATGTTAGCAAAAATTCAAACGCTTGTATCAACAAATAAAAACAAACTGAGGCACTGTAATACCTTACTAGTTATCACTCCTACTCAGTTTCATAACCTTCTTACTATACCTCAGGATAGAACTAAAAACAGTCATCTTCAGCAGTAACAACTTAGGTGTCTATTAGGATGGCGGTCAGAAAATCACTCCGACCGCCATGGTAGCGGGAAAACACCACCTGCTAGGACCGTGGCATAACCGCTGGTCTAATTAGTATGCTCCGCAGTCGAAATCCGAGCGCGGCAGTCGGATCGCAGCACTTAACATTGCGGCTGCTGATGCTGCCAGCAGCACTGCCGCGATGTCAAAAAAAGCATGGTCTGCATATCCCTGCACTGCGTGGCAGGCACTGGACAGTGCCTGCCACCTGGTATAGGGACATGTAGGGCCCAGTGCACCCACACCCCCTCCAAACACATTGGGGGCCCACAAAGGGCCCCCAGAGACATTCTCTGCATGCCTGTCCATGGCGGTTCCACCGCCGTGGAAAGCTGGCTGCCACCGGCATCATAATCATGCCGGCGGAGCCTGGCCCTGCACAAGTCCCATTGGCGGTCCAGCTCTGCCCACCAGGCAAGCGCGTGTTCTAAAATTATTATATGTTTAGTCGTTCATTTTATTTTGTCGCAAGTCAATAGTGTCAAAGGGCAGATAAAAGGTACCAAGGTACAAAGGTATAAAGTTTCCTGGTGTTCACTGTGGGTTGAATGAAATGCACCACTTTCCTTTGATAAGTTCTTGGTTATATATGCCACGTGCCCAGAAATGATGTTTAATGGCAAAGGAGTTAAAAACGTGTACAATGTAAAGCAAAAAAGCATTGGCAAATCCAATAGGTCTCAGATAATGAAGAATTGGCTTTGTCAATGTTTTCTAGCCATGTTGTACAGAACTCAGTTGCTGTTCTGCATGGTTGAAAGTTTCTTTTAAAAGTGCTTGACACAGCCAGTACTGACTGCATCTTACCGCTCTGTGTTTTGCTGCTGGAGAGAGAAAGGGAAGGTGGGCATGAAACAACACGAAGGCAAGAGGAGGCAACACAAATGATGGGGGAAACAACATGGAGGGTGAGTGGGGGTGTTCACCCTGTCAGCCTAAAGGTGGTCTTCCACCAAACGTTTTGCCTTCCTCCCCTACTTTTACTGACCTTGTTTTTGCTGGCCTTAGGAGTCTATGCACTTTACCATTGCTAATCAGTGCTAAACCCGGAAATTTTCCCATACTTATGTGCTTCTTCTATAATTGCGGGCATAGCTTTACAAACATCCGATGTATATATTGCGATATCATCCGCAAAGGCAGTTAATTTAAGGGTTATATCCCCATGTTGAGCTGGAATTATATTGATTTGATCATTTAAAGCATTTAAAAAGGGTTCTAAAGATAAGGCAAATAATAATGGGGAAAGAGGGCATCCCTGTCTTGTACCTCTTGCAATCTTGAAGTTGTCAGAATCTATACCTCCATAGCTGACCACGGCACGTGGATCATCATAGAGAGATTTAACCCAATCTAGATAAGAGCCATTTATACCCATTTTAATTAATACTGTCCACAGATATTCCCACCCCACTCGGTCAAATGCTTTTTCAGCATCTAACATTATCATACCGAGTGGGGTGTTAGTAGTTTCAGCTACATCCAGAGCGGTTATGGAAGTATTAACATGCAATGTGGTATCTCTACCAATCACAAAGCCATGTTGTTGGGGATTAACAATGTCCGGCATATGGGGCGCTAGCCGATTAGCTAAAATTTTAGAAAAAATTTTCACATCAGAGTTGAGTAGGGATATGGGCCGATATGAACCACACTCTTTTTCCGGTTTTCCCTTCTTCAGAAAAAATATGATTTTAGCAAGTTTCAATGAAGATGGTGATTGTTTAGAAACAATAATTGAATTAATAACTTTTTGTAGTAATGGAGCCAGCTCTTGATAGCACAGTTTATAGAGTTCACCTGGTATGCAATCTTCACCGACCGCCTTACCTAATGGAAAATGGTCGATAGCCAATTTAATTTCCTCAGTAGTAATATCAGAGTTTAATTGTTGAATTACTTCGTGATTTAATGCTCGCGATGGTCCTAGGTATTGATCGAGATATTTTACAACCTCTGTTTCATTCGATGGCTCCTCTGGGGTATATAAATGTTGATAAAATTTAACAAATTGATTTACTATTTGATCCTCTTGTCCATATATCACTGAATCTGATCCAATTATTTCCTTTATTCTAGTTTTTGCTTTTCTATCTGCAGTTTTAAAAGCCAATATTTTTCCGATACAGTCACCACCTTCATATTGATCTAACTTGTATTTATGTAAGTTAACTGCATATCTTTCTCTCAACACTTTTCTGAGTCCAGCTTGCAGTTCCGCCAATTGTGCTCTAAGCAACTCAATATTGTTTTTTGATTGCAAAGTCGCTTCAGCCAATTGTGTTTCCAGGTCCAACAATTTAGATGTCATATCTTTATTCTTATTATAGTTTTCTGCATTGAGCCTGTATACATATTGCTGGACACACCCTCTAATGCTACACTTACAAGCATCCCATACCGTATTGATACTAGCTGTATTAACATTTAACTCAATAAATTCTTGTATGTGTTTTTTAATTAGTGAGATAAATGTTTGATCAACTAGCAAATGTCTAGGAAAAGTGAACTTTCGTGGTTTTACATTCTGATTTTCAATATTAACATCCAAAAGAAGAGGGTTATGATCCGATGTGACTTTGGGGCAGATTTCAATCACACAATTTTCTAAGATTTGTTGCGAGGCCCATACCATGTCAATCCTAGAACATGACCTGTGCGGGGCAGAATAGTAAGTAAAGCCTGGCACCCTAGGGTGTTTGGACCGCCATAAATCTCTAATGTTGTTTAATCTTGCAAGCTCTAAAATTGCAGCTCTTACTTTATACATTCTTTTAAAATTCATTGGCCCCGTAGAGTCTATTTTATAGTTCATAACACAGTTAAAATCTCCAGCAATCATAGTTTCCCCTTCCCACTCTAATAGTTCTAGGCTTAGGTCTTCATAAATTTTAGGCTTATCAATATTTGGGCCATATACCACACAAAGTACCAGCTTAACCTTCACTCCTTGCATCTGTGCTATTGCCCATCTACCTCTAATATCAGAGGCAGTTTTAAGTATCTCTAATGGGAGTGTTCTTTGTTTTAAAATAGCTACCCCCCTTATGGTCTCATTTAAAGAGGTACAAGTAACCAATTCATAGCCTAGTTGGGTTAACACCTTTCTGTCTTGATATTTTATATGAGTTTCTGTCAGCAGCACTATATTAGGGTTATACAATTTAATCTCTTCTTGTACTAATTTTCTTTTACTTTTACTGTTTAGGCCATCTACATTCCAACATAAGATTCTTAGCTTAAGCATTTATTTGATATTGGTCTTATATATGTTGTTCTCCTTTTCCTCGATGTGTTTTACCTTCGTTACCTTTTCGTGTCTACTTTTCCTAAGCAAAAATAAAGCGTCAAATCTTGCAATCATATTTTTTACTTTTATCGCCACCCCCCACCCACGACACCCGTTGCCACCCCTGCCCTTGTGGCAACCCCACCCCCTCCCTTGCTGCGGCCCGTTTCTTGGGGGGGAGCTCCCCTCTAGCGTTGCTGCCGCTAGCCTGGCAGCGCAGTGAAGAAGCATGCATGAGTGGCTGCTCTAACCATATTTAATTCATGCCTTATTGTGCCTTATTGTATCTATATTTAATTCAAACCCAAAAAAGCCACCTAAAGCAAGAGGAAAGAGAGAAAGAAAATGAGAAAGAAAAAGAGAAAAAGAAAGAGAAGAAGTATAAACATATCAATATATATAAACCTGTCCCTTTAAATTTTTACAAAAGAGTGCAACACTAATTTTCTTTTTCTTTTTGGTTTCTTTTTTCATTGTCCCGGGAAAATTTTTCCAGACATTGTTCCGCAGATAGAGGATCAGTGAAGAAGGCCACTTGCCCATCACGAATAACCTTAAGGCGAGCAGGCTCTTGAAGATAGGCCAAACATCCTAAATTTTTAAAGGCATCGATCAGCTTCCGAAGTTCCCACCGTTTATCCATAGTGGCCTTAGTTAAGTCTGACTTCACAAAAAAAGTGAAGTTATCAACGGTAACAGGGTTATTAGGTTTTGCTTTTAATGCTACTGCTTGTCGCAAAAGAAAGTTACCAAAATAAATAAAAAAGGGTCTCGGAAATTTGCTATTAGTGTTTCTTTGGACTAGAGGAAGTCTATGTACTCTCTGGAGTTGGGAGTCCCAATCCCAATCCGTGAGGTCCAGAAAGGCCCTTTGAAAAAGTTTAACCATAAAGGCTCTCGGATCTGACCCCTCAATTCCTTCAGGTATTCCGAAAAGTCTAAGGTTTTGTCTCCGGGCCCTATTTTCCAAGTCTTCCACTTTAGCTTCCAGAAGGGACACTCTTGAAGTATTTTGTCTGACAATTGATGTAGTTTGGTTCACATCTTCCTCCACCTCCACTATTCGTGATTTGATATCTTCTATTTCTTTTGTTACTCCTCCTAGATTCTGACATATATCCATCATAGTTCCTTGTATTTTAGTATTGTCTTCTCTTAGTTGAGAGTATTGTTGTTGTATCTCTACTCTCTGTTCTATCAGAATCTGCATAATTGCCTCCATTGAAATAACTTTCGGAGGTATAGGATCTGAAGTGTCAGAAGCGCTCTGCAGAGAGGATTTACTAGTTTGTGTAGGAGATGGATCAGGTGCTGTTTCTCCAAAATTTGTCTCATCGGACACATCAACCAAAGAATCGTGTTCCACATTTTCTCTTGGTTTAGCATTAAAGTTATGTTCTAACTGCGTTGGAGTTTTCCTCAAACTGGATACTATAGTTTCATTCATTTCATTTATCGCTTCAGAATTAAGAGTTGAGAGTTCAAGATCTTGCTCCTCACTGGATTTCACAGCATCGTTTAGTATGGTATGAGACAGCGAGGTATCTGAAATAACGTTAGGTGAAGCTCCAGAAATCCCTGAGTAAATCTCAGTACTTAAGTCCCCATTTCCTTCCTCCGAGATTATAACCATGTTACTAGATACCTCTTGGTTCAAGGGAAGTGCACTCGAGCTAGAGTCAGTTAATAGATCCATAGGCTTGTTCAGTTTTAAGCTTAAGTCGTTACTTAGGTTGTCTTCTTGTATTTTACTAAGTTGGCCTTTCAGCTCATCGGGGCTTGTCCCTGAAAGTCTTAGGGCCATGTTCTTAACCCCACCTTTAGCCTCTATCCATCTTCTCAGAGGGCTGTCATCTATTAACCGAGTTTATTTACTTTCTGCCATTTCTTTACCTGTTGTTTTTAGTAGGAGGATTTTTTGTTTAGTCTTGACCTTTCTCTTGGTTTTCCTCGACAACAGTTTTTTGTTAACTATCGCTTTGGAGGCGTCATTGAGCCCTTCTTCTTCAGGTTCCGATAATTCCTCGTAGTCAACATTTGAATCTTCATCTGATTTAGCCTCAGACTCAATCACACCCTCTTTCTCCTTCTCTTTCTCCTTTGATTTGATCTTGTCAGTCAGTGCTGATGCCGTGGTGTTAACCTTAAGGTGTGCAGAGCCTCCTGGTTGGTCTTGTACCGTGTGCAGTGGGCTATTTATTAAGTCTCTCTCTGCTGCAACCTCCATATTTTTAACAATTTCATTTGTCTTAACCAGTTTTATCTCACTGGCTTCTTTAAATGCTAAACTTGTTGGCCCCTTATCCATGGGAAGTTTATCCGATCCTTTCTTGCCACCGCGTGTCTCAGTAGCAAGCCCATTATCTTTAATTGCCTCCAGAGTAGTTTTTTCTGACAGAGTCTCTCCGTTTTTGTTACATGGCACTGTGGGCACTATAGGTACTATTGGTACAGCAAGTTCTTTATCTACCAATATCCCATCGGATTTATCCCCGTTTTTTTCACCTTTGTCATTGCCACTCCTCTTTTGTTTGCCTGTTAATTGTATCTCTGTTACATCTGAATCAACATTTACTTCGCTACTGGCACTAGTACCTCCCTTTGTATCTGCAGGTTTTAAATGTTCTGAGTTCTGTTTAAATTTAACAGAGTTATTAATCTCATTTTTATCCCCCACCACCGTTACCCCTGCAGCCACTGCAGTCATAGTACCTGAAAGTGCTTTTTTTAATGTCAAAGCAGTCTTCCTGGATCTGGTCTGGCGCGTTGACATTGATTCATGTGCCGTAGTCGTTTCCACTGTTTCTGTCCGTTTCTGCAGCCTTGGCCGTGTAACCAGGGAAGACCTCAGGTGTGCACTCTGCTGTATCGGGGCTGGGAACGCCCAGCCGGCTGTGAAGATAGAGGGCGGCGATAAGCGAGCGAAGCTCGCTACGTGAATCCAAGAGCGAAGCAATTTCCTGCCGCCCTGCTGCAGCAGTTTCCAGAGCATCGGCCCCCGCCAAGTTCCGGTCTTCAACCGGACTCCAGCCGTTCCTCTCGGTAGGTAGGTACAGGTATGCGAGCGCTTCGTTTCTTTCTCTTTCTCCCTTCCTCGATCGCCAAGCGCATCAGCCCCCGCCGAAAACTCCGATCTCCAGCCAGTCGCCTGCCGTTTTTCACAGTGAGTGCAGGGGCACCTTAAACTTTCCTTTCTTTCATCCTTCCTTTAGGTTGAGAAAGTGTAAATTTTACTCATTAAGGCAGCGTAATGAGTTTACCGATGCAGACCCACACATACACGTCTTCACTCGGCGGCGCTCAGCCCACCATCTTGGCTCCTCCCCTCCGGGTATAAATTAAATGTTAACAAAACCCAAATTATACTCAACTATACTCCGGTTACATGTACTTACAAAACCTGTAAAGAAGCTGTATACTTGGGTATTAAGCTTACTGCTAAAGTGGAGAAAATTGTGGAAATAAATTATGGGTCATTCCTTAAAGAAACGGCTGCGAGTTTTAAAAAATGGCATAAGATACCTTTGAGTTTGTTAGGGAGATTAAACCTGATAAAGATGAAAATCTTACCCAAGTTACTTTATTTGTGCAGAGCTATACCGCTACAACCAAATAAGCTTTTTTTTAGAAAATTGGATGGCATCTGTAGTAGTTTTATCTGGGGGTATAAAAAAGCACGAAGGGCGGTAAAATTTTTGACACTTCCAATCTCTAAGGGGGGACTTACCTTACCGGATTTTAATCGTTATTTTTTAGCTACTTTTCTTTTACGCACTAGGAGCCTATTAAAAAATACTCCCTCTTTATTTTTTCATCAATACATGTTGGGGGCTGACGCTAATCAATTTCTACTACGGGTCCATGATCCAAACTATTTCAAAAGAGTAAAATTCAAGACTGCAAAACATGCCATACGAATTTGGGATAAAATTCTGTACATTAGTAATAGTTCATTTTACAATACTGAACTTAGATTATGGAACAATCCGGGCCTTCCTGACATATTTTCGGACGGTTTGGGTAATCGATGGATAAGACAGGACATAATCACATTAGGAGATCTTTATTGTACTAATGGGTTGAGGGACTTCGAGAATTTAAAAATTACAAATGGGCTTACGGATGACATGCATTTTAAATATAGACAACTAAGAGATTTTTTCTGTAATAAACTGAAAATAACGGAAGTCAAACAATCTGATATTATTGAGGGTATTTACTCAGAAAAAACTAAATCATTAATCAGATTGGGATATCAATGGCTTATTAAGGAGAAGGGAGAAAACACAACTCAAATCGCAGCCAAATGGTCTCGTAGATTAAATCAAAACATAAATTCAGTACAGATTGGAAATGCCCTAACTCATTTAAGTGAAATAGTTCACTCGTCTAAGTTGAAAATGCAACTATATAGGACAATCACGGAATTGTATTATACGCCGCAAAGAATATCCAGCTGGGCACATGGTAACTCGTTGACAGAGAAATCTAGGTGTGCTAAATGTAACACTGTCGCGGCTGGAATTGAACATATGTTATTCTCATGTCCTGCACTCTCCAATTTCTGGAATCGCATATCTTACCATCTTCAATTTAACCAGATAAATTCATCGGATCTCACGGTACAAATGGTTTTATTAGACATCCAAGATAGGAACTATCCCAATAAGGATCTCTTAACGATTTTGTTAGCATGTGCTAGATTAACAATAGCTAGGGTCTGGATATCTAAAGAACCCCCTAATGTTGCGGATTGGTTAGCATTGGTTTATGAAATTAGAACTATGGAATTTTCTTTAGCTAAACTTAGGGGTCCAAAAGCTCTTCTGAGAAAAGAAAAGATATGGAAGCACTTTTTTGAAGGCCAAGAAGCGTGATTTAGCCTAGTTTTGTCTTTCTGTTCTAGTAGTTTATTACTGTAATAGTAGAGCTAATGTGAAATATTGGTTTAATAATTAATTATACGTTGTTGCCATTCCTCAATTTTAGTTGCTGCTCATATTAATTGTATTTGTATGTTAAGTATGGAATTGAATTGTAATGAATCATGTCATTTCTTGCAAACAATAAAAATGTTAAAAAAAAAAAAAAAGCTAATCAGTGCTAAAATGCTTGTGCTCTCTCCTCTAAACATGGTAACATTGGCTATACCCAATTGTAATATTTAATTTACTTGTACGTCCCTAGTAAATTAGTACTACATGTATCCATGGAGTATACATTAAAGGCTACTAGTGGGTATGCAGCCTTGATTGTGCTATCTATTTAAGTAGCTATTTAAACATGTCTCATGCCTGCTATTGCAGCCTGTGTGTGCAGCTTTAACTGCCATTTCTGCCCTTCAAAATTAATCTTTTTGCCATGCTCAAACCTTCTTTTTTAATACATATAAGTCACCCCTAGTGTAACCCTTGAACAGCCCAGAGGGCAGGATGCAATCAATGTATTAAAAAAAGTAGGACATGTACTTTTAAGTTTTACATGTCCTGGTAGTGAAAGCTCTTCAATTCGTTTGTCACTACTGCAAGGCCTATCTCTCCAATAGGATAACATTGGAGTTGCCTTATTACATTTTATAATTGTAATTTCCAAATGGGAGTAGATAACCTGTTCATGTTTGGAGTCTCAGCAATCGCAATTTAAAATCCTAACTTATGGTGAAGTCAGATTTAAAATTGTATTTCTGAATATGCCACTTCTAGAAAGTTTGTATGTGTGTGAGTACCGCACTCTGTTTTGCTGAATTTTGAGGGCGTTTAATCAAAATCGTGTGCTACCTTTGATTGATGTCTGCCGCACCATGTAAACCTATGTATTATGCCTGACACCTAACAGGCTGCCAGGGCTCTAGGGTGCACAACATAAAACTGAGCAAGCTCTTCATTCATTTAAGCTTCATCTGTAGTATAAATTTTTATGTTTGCTCTATTTTCCGTTCTTAAGTGTTTATATTGTGTAACATTATTTTGTGTCACCTTTTTGTTGAGTTTGTAACTCTCACTGATCTGCACAGTATAAATTGTGTTTGATGATGATGAATATGTTTATGAAATGTATATAATATAAAGAAATAATGGTTGAAATATAAACAAAGAAGTTTAAATGAATGAAGAGCTTGCTCAGTTTTATGTTGTGCACCCTAGAGCCCTGGCAGCCTGTTAGGTGTCAGGCATAATACATAGGTTTACATGGTGCGGCAGACATCAATCAAAGGTAGCACACGATTTTGATTAAACGCCCTCAAAATTCAGCAAAACAGAGTGCGGTACTCACACACATACATTCTTATATATCATTCTGCAAACGGTGGGCACTAGCACCAAAGAAAAATGTCTTTTGATTCGATATCAGGTATCACGGAAAATAGAGCAAACATAAAAATTTATACTACAGATGAAGCCGATCAAATATATCAACTGATCAAGGAAACTAAAACTTTTGATGCGAAAAGTGGCTCAGTTACGCAACAGCTTAAACAGCTGGAATATTTGACAAAACGCGAATTGAACCAACGCTTACACGCGGGTTCTTAAGTGTTTATATTGTGTAACATTATTTTGTGTCACCTTTCTGTTGAGTTTGTAACTCTCACTGATCTGCACAGTATAAATTGTGTTTGATGATGATGAATATGTTTATGAAATGTATATAATATAAAGAAATAATGGTTGAAATATAAACAAAGAAGTTTAAATGAATGAAGAGCTTGCTCAGTTTTATGTTGTGCACCCTAGAGCCCTGGCAGCCTGTTAGGTGTCAGGCATATACTTCTAGAAAGTTGGCATTTTCTTGCCTTAGCCATTTAGTGCCTAACAGGCTCTGTGGATCCAGCAGAACCAATGCAACTCCTCTACTGAGCAGCACAACCCTCAGCAGAACCAGCGCATCTCCTCCGTGGGTGGATTGGACCGGTTGAAAAGACCTGCTTCACATTACAGCTCTTCAAGTCCATTGCATCGCTCCTACTGAGCAACACACCCTCAGCGCAGGCCCTCGCATCCCTCGTCGACAGCGCCGGACTCCTCATCGCAGCCTTGCAGCTCTTTGGAACCGATGAATTGCCCTGACTATGTTCCACATCCCCAACTCTGGGCTTTCCTGTTGATGGGATTTTCAATGACGATGCAGGCCCTCGCATAGGAGCCTCGCCTAATCTCAGAACCGACACATCGCTTTAGCTACATGGCTGATATGCAACGCGGGTCCATGCACCGCTTTGCAAACCAGGATTTGAGGTATTATGTTCAGCGGGCCTAACTGGATCACTGCAACCAGCCCGCTCCATCGTCAGCTTTAACTTGTGACTTTGTCCTGCTCTGGCATGCACCTATAGGCCCAGTTGGCACTTTGTGCATTTTAGTGCTACCTTTGCTTAAATATTTAAAATTGAATATCTCCGGTGCTACTGATTACATTATTGTTGTTTTAGTATTTTATTATTTATTAACTTAAGCTCTATTTTTCTAACCTGGCGTGGGATGTTTTTGTGTGGTGTTATCACTGTTTGAAGTGTTGCACAAATACTTAACACGCTGCCTCTACGCTAAGCCTGACTGCTCTGTGTCAAGCTACCAACGAGTTCTGCACAGGTTAATTTAGGGTTGCTTGTACCTTACCCTGACAAGGATTGTGGTCGCTGCTTGTCCAGGGATCACACCTTAATCAACCAGTAACTCAATTCCTAACGGGGGCAAAAGCGCTATGATACGGCCAGCTTTGTCTGCGTCGGATTGCTTTTTTTGTTATGGTGGGTAGAGCAACACGGACAATGGAGGGAGGACAGATGGGTGGGAGGATCAACACAGACATAGGATAGAGGGAGGTAGGGAAAAAGAACTTTGACACGATCAGCTGTATAAGTTTCACAGCGCTTTCTTTAGTTATGGTGAGTGTGGGCCAACATGAACAATGGGAGAGGGGGTTGGCAGCAGGGCAACAAAGAAAATGGGAGGGAGGATGGGAACAAGGCAACATAGCCAATTGAGAGGCAACACAGAGGGAGAGAGGGCAACAGGGAGGGCGGGTGTTTGAAAAAGTGCTACCACATGGCCATTGTTCTTTAGTTATGGCCAGTGGATGGGGCTCCATGGACAACTGATGGAGGACGTACAGGTGGGAGGGGCAACATGAACAACAGAAAATGTGAGAGAGGGCCTGGGAAAAAACACTACGGCACGTCATAGTGCTTTTTTTTTGTTATGGTGGGTAGGGAAACCGACATGGAGAACTTGAAGGAGGGGGGGAGGAGGGAAACGCACAGACAAAAAGGGAGAGTGGGAGCAAGGTAACACAACCAATAGGAGGGAAGATGAGAAATATGGCATAGTATGTATGCATGTGTACATATTTGCTTGTGTGTTTTAATCGGTATATATACGTGTGCCCAACTATATATTGGTGTGTGTATTTGTTTAAGAATGTTCTGGTATGTCTATGCATATGCATCAGTGTGTGTGCATATGTGTTAGATTAGGGTTCTCCAAACTACATTCACCTGAATGGAGGTATGCTAAATATCTGGCATAGATCCAGCCCTCCAGGACCGACTTTGGAGAACCCTGTGTTAGAGCATGAGAAGGCCTGTTTGTGCAGCCTTGGAACAATTATTTGCTTTATACTGAGGGTTATGTGGTTACCAAAGTTGCTATATTGTCCATTATGGTATTACAGCAACCAAGCTTTGAAAGAGATCAGGAGCCTAACACACAAATGTAAATGTTCATGTGCAGATGTATGTACACTTAAAAATAAATGTTATATACTTCAATGTGAAATAAAAATGAAAATACATTTAGCATAACTGTTATTAACTGAGAATTAATAAAATGAATGTTACAGTACAGAACATTAACCCATCAAATTAAATGTTTATAAAATAATTAAGCACAAGCACATTGTTATTTAATTAATATTTATTTAATTTAACCAAAATTTAATTGAAAAGAATGTTAGGTAAAAGTTTGAAAGCTGTTTTAATTATTAAAAAAAATATGTGTTAATTTCTAAAATATGTAATATATATATAATTAAAAATAGCATATTTTAAAAACGTGAAATATTTTTTTAACAAATCAAATATATAGATATGTTTCTTTTTTTTAATTTGAAGGAGATATATACCGATAAAGATAACATGTCCACTATCTGTTGCTTGGCACTGATGCCAATTGCAGTCAAACAGCTTTGGTGCCTTTGTTCTGTATATAAAGTTCAAATTGCTAATGCACTCATCATGGAGGTGAAGTCGTTCGTGGTGCACAGGAAGTGAAATCACTGGATTTCTCATCGTTCATCTGCACATGAAGTGACGTCATAAGATATTCCATCATCTATCTGCACAGGAATTGAAAGCACAGGTTACCAGCCCATGGTGCACTGCGATCCTCCTTTCTCTCAGGACCTATTTAATTGCAGCTGCAGCGCAGACCAGCCTGCCTGTGCCTGTCCATGCCTGGACCACGTCCACACCATGAACACTGGGTCTCCGCTTTCCCTACCTTGCTGCGCTTCTCTGTAATCTTAACCCCGGCCACCACTCTCAGCACTGCTGCCACACTGCATCACACGGCATGGAAGAAGTATTCAAGTACACCCACTTCAAGCACTCATGTACTCTCCCCCAACCCTGGACCCACCACTCTGACAGAACCCAACACCCTTCTTTCTGACACTCACACAAACTAGCCACCCGCTCACACTCACACAGACCAAACACCACCCAAAGAACATGTCACACTCACATGCATGGTTCTCATCATCTGCTCACTCACCAAACATACCACAGAGATAAGAACCTATTGCACGACCTTGCTCCAGACCTGCTTTTTCTCACTGAAACATGGCTAAACCCAACATTGCCAAAGACATCACTACAGTCATCGCTGCCAGCTACAAGATCGTCTGGAGGTGGAGTTGCCATCATATATAAAGATACCATGAGCTGCACAACCTACATGGACATCCCCACCAACTACATAGAACATCTTGCATTCAAAATATACATTGCAGCCAACTTCTCCCTGGAGAGAACCTGTGGAGTCAGACCACCAGGACCACGCATCAATTTCTTCAGTGACATAATGAACTTTGTTGCACCCCTCAACATCAATTCCAGCACCTTCATCCTCCTTAGAGACCTTTACTTTCACCTAGAAAGTCACACTGACCCACAATCTGTGGCCCTTCTAGACAACCTCAAAAACCTCTGAAACCAGCACGCTACTGAACCCACACATGACCAGGCACCTCTTAGACCCGATTTTCTCCTCAATCAGCAACATCACAAGTCAACAAGCAAGCAACTATGAGCTGGGCAAACCACACCCTCTGCAATTTCATTATACCCTTCCCACACCACCACACACATACCGCCGAAGAAAACACTTGTCAGAGATGGAAAATCATCTCAGAAAAGGAGTGGGCTTCTGCCCTCTCCGAGCACTGGTTCAAGCACACCAGCAACTTGCAGAAATTCATCAAGAACCTCAAAAGCTGGATTATTGCATGTCCCAACACCCTGGCTCCCCTCAAGTGCAACCTGATGGCAAGTGCCTGACCACAGGCCAGTTGGTACACACAAAAACTCAGCCTGATGAAACTTTACTACAAGGAACTGGAGCGCAAATTGAGCCCAGTCAAGACTTTGCAAATAAAGAGCTCTTCAAATCACCCCTAAGCTGCTATCACCAGCAAACACAGAACACCAAGCGTACACCTCTTGTGGATCATATTGATACCAGCACTAGCAGCAGCAAGTAAATCTTCACCATCATCAAAGATTTCCCCTCGCCTTCTGTCGCCTCCAGCAACATCAACCTCTCACAAGACCTGTGCAACAAAGTCCATAAGTTCTTCTCTAATGAAATCACCTCGTTAATTACCAGCTTCACCCCTCTACTGAACACTGTCACAGCCACAATTCAACTTCCATCATGGCCAATGAACGAATATCCAGTCAAGTGCTCCATTGACCATTGGCCCCACCATGCCTTTTCTAAAGGGCTCCTATCAATCAGCAAAGCCCTAACACCAATCCTCAATGCCTCCATCTTCTCAGCCACATTCCGGGGCACCTGAAAACAAGCCACCATCATGTTCCTGCTGAAGAAACCACCCACTGACCCAGCTATGCTTTTCAACTATAGACACATTTTCCTTTTACCTTGCCCGGAAAACTTCTTAGCAAAACTAGTCGTGCAATGCTTCATCGACCACCTCAGCAACCACCACCTCCTCAACGCAACGCAGTCTGGAATTAGGCCCAACCATAGTACAGAACAACACTCATTGCTGCCAGAGAAAACATCTGCATGATCCTTGACAGAGGAGACACTGCAGTCCTCATTCTCCTAGATCTTTCTGCAGCATTTGACATGGTCTCACACCCCACTCTCATCAGGCGCCTGCAGGAGATTAGAATCAAAGGAGGAACTAGTTCCACTTGATCTGCTTCTTCTTCATGGACAGAGCACAAACTGTGAGCCTGGCACCTTACTCCATGGAAACCCACAGACTCCTCTGCATAGTGCCTCATGGTTAACCTGTCAGCCCCACTCTCTTCAACACGTACATGATCCCTCTGGTCAACCTCATCCACACACATGATATCAACATCTTCTCCTATGTTTATGAACACAGCTCATACTCTCCCTCTTGGACAAGACCCCCTACACAAGAAACAAGTTCACCGTCTTCATGACAGATATATCTAACTGATGAAAGCCACCTGTCTCAAACTTAACACCGAAAAGACAGAAGTAGTAATCTTCTGGAACTCGAAATGGTAGCTTATCAAATGTGGACCCACACCCAGAACCCACATGAGGTACCACGAAATAATCATCAACAGTAAACTGGACATGACCACACATATCAACACCATCACTGCTTCCACACCCTGAAGATGCTGAGGAAGATCTTCAAATGGCAAGTTGGGCTATGTGAAAACCTACCACACTGGGATCACCAACCAACTCACTAGAAGACCACAATGAATCCAGAAATCAGCAGCCAGACTCATCCTCACCCTCCCACACACAAATCACCTCAGGGAACTCCACTGAGTCCTGATACACAAACGTGCTGAATTCAAATTCTTCATACACATATTCAAGGCGCTACATGACTTAGGCCCCACCTTCCCGGACATTCACATATCTTTCCATGAACCACCTGGACACCTCCACTCTTATAAGATTTGTACTTGCACGCACCCCATGCATACAACGAGACAGATCATGAGGTTGGGCATTTTATACATTACTCCTAAATTGTGGATTGTCCTCCCACTCTACATCAGAGCCTCCTCCTCTTGTCATGAATTCTGAAAGAAGCTGAAGACCTTGCTTTTCAGTTCACCAACCTACCATACATAGTTTTAGGCATACACACCTGCAGAGTATTAGGATACCCACACAGGTAATAGTGAGCTTTACAAATACACATAACATGATGGAGTTATAGATCCACTGCGATTCTCCAGAGAGCCATACTGGGTCTTGTGGCGGATCTGCATATCCATGGAACTGCTCCATAATTTATTTGGCAGATTTTTTGTCGAACCACAGCATGAAATATACATACATTTTTAGACCTAATTTCTCAAAAGCTACAGAATTGAATTACACAAAATTAACAAAAACCATGCTTCCTGGATCAAGATCTAACTTTCTGCCATGTTTAGTATAATTCTGTTCATCCAATTTTGAATTTAGCATTATTTAACGTTCAAATGGAAAAAAAACAAGTTTTGGGACCTCCCATTTTTCATGGCCCTTGCTTGACAAATCACCTCAAAACTCTCTAGAAAGGAGTTGAGGTGGATGTGACTTTTTTGGGAAAGTTTTGTGAAGATTCATCAAACAACACCAAAGATATTAGCAAACCAAAAAAGATTTTTCCTATGGAATGTGGTCCTAACTATAACTACCCAGTGGCAACCGCTACTCGGTAATATATATATATATATATATATATATATATATATATATATATATATATATATATATATATATATTCTCCAAAAGCTATCAGCCGATAGCGCAAGTCAGCACTCAACACAGGATATGTTTCCCAATTTATCACGATTTATTGTCAGAAAGCAGCATTCATCGCACAACACCAACGCGTTTCGCAACTCACTGTTGCTTGATCACGGTAGGGATACAATGTTACGGTTCTCTTTTGTATTTTTAGAAAAAAACGCCTCAACAACACATGATGCTGATCTCACTTCCTGTCCACGACAGGAAGTAACATGGGAATTGTAGTTTTTCATAAAAGAACAAAGTGTATTGGTGGGGAACAGCGATGTTGTTATCTGAAAATTGCATTGTTACAATGTATATAACATTACAGATGTGTGATCATAACCAGGTGATCCATACGTTTCATTCAGATTATGTAAACATTTGCGGGTAATTTTTGCACTTGGAGTGTATTCATCAATTAACCACTCGAAAGACACACCGGGAATGGGGGTTTTGGATGCCCTCTGGTGGGCAAAGTAATTAAACCATGGAATGTCAAAATAGAGCTCTCTGGTGAGCATATACTGAATTTTACACTAATCAAGCCCTCTTGTGGGCTGATGATCATCATATAACTGCCCCTTCAGTGGTCTACATTATTACCTCAATTGATTATCGGTTATTTTGTTACCTCCACATCAATACATGTTTTCTCATATTCTCCACCAGTCATTGTATCATTATTAATTCATAATGCACACAAAAGGGTACGCTGTTCCACGATGTTCCCACCCATTCCCACTCATACACATTTTTTCATTGAAATTGTCTTACTATTAGTCTCTATTTCTCATTGCAAAGAAAATTGTTTGGTACACACACAGTTCGCAAATTGTCCGCTTGATCATAAATGTACATAGAGTTCCTCACTCTGATTTAAACCCCAGGGGCTCATCGTTCGAAAGTTTAGAATTTGTCTGGATTCTCTACATCTAAGTTGTTTCTCTTGATCTCCGCCCCTTTCGTGTGGCAAGACACATTCCAGTGCATATGTTTTCAAGAGTTTCCAATCACTATTGTGCATTGACTCCATATGTTTCGCGACAGCATTGTTTTTGTCTTTATTTACTGTGGCTCTAATATGCTCCAGGATGCGTAGTTTGAATTGTTTCTTCGTACTCCCAATATATTTCAATGCGCACGGGCATTCGATTACATATACCACGTGCGTACTTGTACAGTCTATCAATTGATTGATCTTCCACACTTTTTTGTTGGGTAAAATTACTTCTTTTTTATTGATGGCAATTTGGCAGACCTTACATCGTTGGCATTTGATGAATCCTTTTGTATTCATCCATTGGATTCCCTTTTTCTTTTTGGTTTTATCCTGGAAATGGCTTTGTGGACACTGACGAAGCCCTGTGCGAAACGCGTCTGTCGAGGGTGCTGGGGGGTTTGGAAATAAAATAATCTAAGAACACTGACACTGGAGTGCTGGCCGTTTTTGTCCTGGAGCCGATTTCTAGGAGTGTGTGTTAATATATATATATATATATATATATATATATATATATATATATATATATATATCCAAAAGAATCAGGTGAGTGAGGTAGAAGCATTTAACGCAGGATATACACTGCTTCCTTAATTGGCTTAGAGGCAATCAAAAGGAGTACACCTGCACCATTCTCAATGACTGGAGTCTCTTCTTAGACTAGTAGTCAGACCCTTCATGATTTTCCGCAGTGAAATAATTTCACCATTACAGTAATAGTAGTCAAGTGTGTCATCATCAGGACTCGCCTCCACCAATATATATATATTCACTATCGAACGAGCTCCTTTTCACCTCTCGTCCAGTTTCTTTTTCAGCAAAGCAGACACGGACCCTAACTTTTGTGCTTAAGATAGCTTTTTAATGTCGGCCATTACGCGTTTCAGTCCTCAAAGGACCTTGATCACATGACAACGCCATCAGTGTTGATTGACCATTTAAATTGCTACACTTTTGCACGTGATTAATGATGTGATATAGAAGAAACATTTACATATTTTCATTGTCTAAAGCAACACTCCGTTTTTTTCCTCCAAGCTGCACAGATAATTACCATTCGTTTTAGATGTTACTTGCCAAACATATATTTCGGAATCAAAAAGGAAATAGTCACAATTTGATAAAAGGTTGATAAATAAATAACCTTAAATACATTTCAACGTTAAATAATTAAAATGTCTTTTAGACCATCTAAAAACGTTTTTAAATGTTATATAAACATTAATAAATATTCAAATATTTAAAATGACATTATTTTCCCCATGGGAACATACGAAGGTATTAATTAAATAGAAACAATGTCGGGATCAATACTGGACTTAAACAGAATCATGCTCGCATAAATGCAAAACTTCAAGAACAGTAATTGAAAGTATGCAACCTTCAATTTTGAAGATACTTAATAAAGTGCTATGTGCTACCTAAAATATGTCATAATTCACCCATCATCCTATTCATCTTAAAAATTAATAATAAACCTTGTGTGCTAAAACATAAAGTGCATCTTGGTGTAATGTAATAAAAAACCATTATGTTAACTGCTTCGGGTGATTTAGCAGCCACAATTGACGTCATGAATATACGTCCTATTGGTTTCAATAAAAAGCTTTTCAGTTGGAAACACAAATAAATTAGTTATGGGACAACGTAAATACAGTACATGGAACTAAGCAGATTTTATATGAAGGCTTGAAAATAATACAGATTTTTCAAATTGGTAAAAGGACACGCGGAGTCTAGGGACAGATCCATCCAATTCATAAACAAGTATATAAATCCTCAGTGTTATTAAGCCCTTCGGGAGACTTGCTATACATATTAAGGATATAACGAATTTCAAGTTTTATCAGCGGATATTCCCTGTCACCGCCTCGTTTGGTCTTGGGTATGGCATCTATCACATGGTATGAGAAGTCCTTTAGATTGTTATTATAAACTTCAAAAAAATGCCTGGCGACAGGATAAGTGGGGTTTCTATTGTTGATGACCCTGATATGTTGCAGGATTCTTTTGCTCACTGGTAATTTAGTACTACCTATGTATTTTAGTGGGCATGTGCATTCAAGAACATATATCGCAAATTCAGTCTTGCGATGCAAGGGTTTGTTGATTTTTACCTCTTGCTCACTGAAAGCAGTGCACTAACTTTTTTTGTTAGTACCATATTGACATGCCTTGCAAGACTTGCACTTGGTGAATCCATTAGGAATCCAAGTTGGATGATTCAAGACTGCTGGAAACTAAGCTGTTGTGCATTAAGGGAGCCCTTTTGTAAGTGATACTAAGTTTTATAGGAAGGTCATGACCTATAACAGGATCACTTTTAACCAGAGCACAATTTTTGTATACAGTTTTTTTAATAGATTTTTCTTGGGCGCTGTAGGTTGTAATGAGTCTCAAATCATCAAGGCTGGGATTTTTTATTTGAATTTCCTTTCTGGATTTTTGGGGAATTAATAGTTCATTTCTGACCAAGTTGTGTGTTTTGTTAATAGCATCTAGTATGGTCTTGAGGTGGTACCCTCTGGCCAAAAATCTCTTCTGGCTTTGCTGTTGGGCTCGTACCAGATCTTTTTGGTTACTGTAGATTCGTTTTAGGCATAACATTTCCCCGTAGGGCATACTATGCACAAGATGTTGAGGATGGAAACTGGAAAAATGCAGTACCGCATTTCCTGCAGTTTCCTTTCTGTAAAGCCTGGTTTCCAATTTGCGTTTGTTAATGTCGACCTCAACATCAAGGAAGTTGATTTTGAGATTGATTATGGTGGAAGTGAAATTTAAATTGACATAATTCTCATTGATTTTGGTGACAAATTCATAGCTTGCTCCTTTAATCCATCCCACACAATACATAGATAATCTATGTATCTATAATACATTTTCACATGCTCATCAAAATACCTTTTGTGTGTGCCCTTGAGAACCAGTTCCTCCCACCTGCCCATGAATAGACAGGCGTAGCAGGGGGAGAAGCTGGCTCCCATAGCAACACCTCGTATTTGCTGATAAAACATTTTGTCAAACAAAAAATATTGTTGTTTAAACAAAAACTGATCATATTTAATAACATGGCATCGTGTTGGGGGCAAGTTGCCGTGTTCTTAATAAAGTAGAATTCCACTGCACAAAGACCGTCTTTGTGATTAATACACGTGTACAGGGAAGACACATCCAAAGTTAAAAGGTAAAATTGTTTGTCCCATTTAAATTCCTTTATTTTTGATTAAAAAAGTCACTGGTATCCCTTATGTAGGACGGTAGACCTTGTACCCATTCTTGGAGAAAAAAAGTCTATACATTTGGAAGCATTTTCTTATAAACTTGCTCTTGCAGATATGATGGGCCTGCCTGTTGGCTTGGAGGTATTTTTATGAATTTTGGGGATGAAATAGATGTTGGGGGCGGTTGGACGGTCATTTCTAATAAACTGATATTCGTCCATAGTTAACAATCCTGCGCTCTTCCAAGCCTGCAGTTTCGCATAAAAGTCATTGGCAGTTTCCCTTAAGGCCACTGAATTGCTGAGCCAATAGCATGTTCTATCATTACATTGAGATAATGCTTCCAACATGTAGTCCTTCCTTGCCCGTAGAACTACATTACCCCTTTGTCCGAGTTTCTCACTATGACATATTTGTCTGTTTGTTATTTGTTAATCAGTTGATAGTATTGTCTGTTTCTGTTGGTGATTTTCTTCTTTGAGTTGGAGATTTTGTGATTTAGTAATAAACATGGGCGGAAAATGCGTTCCGCTCGCGGATTTTGCGGATTTTCGGTAAATTCGCAAACCGGGAGATTCGGGAATTTCCCGCAAAATCCGCAAATCCGCGAGCAGCGGATTTTATGGCTTGCTCGCACTGTTCGCGTGAGTTTACGGCTTCCCAGTTCAACTTCGCGCCCCGCGAATAAGCGCTAAATTGCAGAAATACGATCTTAGCAAAACTGAAACTACTTACCAGGTTCAAAAGTTCAAGCTCATCATTAGTAGCCATTTCCTGTAGTGCTTCCTGAGGGGCCCCTCCAGAGTTCAGTTGCCTACTTGCAACTATTATGTGACCCTGCTCTGACCCTCAGAATAGTTACACATATGCCACAAAGGTCCTGAATTACAGCTAAGGGAGACAAGCAGGAGCCAGGCTGGAAGTTCAAATCCAGTGACACATTAATCAGCCCCTAATTCATTATTGTCAGTTGGGGCAGGGCAGGTGTTGTAACTAATTTTGCAACAATGAAAGCACTTAGCAAGTGCAAAAGATCACTAATCAGGAAGCACTAAGGAAGCAGGTGCCAGCTAAAAAAATATTCTGTGACACATTAATCAGCCCCAAATTAATTCAGGTCACTTGAGGCAGGGAAGGTGTGCTTTGCTTTGCCACAATAATGTACACTGGACAACCAGAGGGTGCTGTGATGAAACAGAGGGTGGCATGGGTGGGCCAGAGGGTGGCATGAGTAGTCAGAGAGTGGCAGTGGTGACAGAGAGTGGCAGTGATGAAGAAGAGTGTCCCAAACAGGCTGGACACGTAGAAACAACAAGTTCGCAAAACTTGCGACCCAACAGGTAAGTTCGCGTTTGCGAAATTGTACAAAACCCTCGCGAACTGGCAGAAACCCGCGCGAACACACAAAAAAAAAATCCGCAAATTCGCGAGAATTCGCGGATTTTGCGGATTGCGAGTTCGCAAATCCGCAAAATTCGCGAACGCGAGATTCGCAAAATTCACCCATGCTTATTTAGTAATTTAATTTCACTTGTCACATTTTCACTAAAAATGCCAATACCATCTCTTATTAGTATTGGAGTAAACTTCGATTTCTTTTTGAAGGTAGTATTTCTGCTGTGATTGTCTTGTGTGGCCAAAGTGTTAATAGTCAGAGTAGGAGAAAGAACTTCCACTTCCACATTTTGATTTTCTTGATGTAATTTAGTTAGAACTTGTAACAATGATTGGTCAGTTGGGAGCATGGTCTGTGAGATTTTCTCTGTTTCTGGAGATTTTTCGAGAGTTGTTGCTGCTACTGCTCTTGTTTTTTTTATAGCATGGAATTTTTGGCGTTTTAATTCTCTCACAAATTTATAAATATCCATACGAGTATTGGGGTAGTCAAAATTAGATTCATTGCAAAATGACAAGCCGAGGCCCAGTATTTGTATTTCCGCTTGATTTAGGACAGCTTCAGATAGATTGATCACCATTCTTTTCTTTTCCTCAAGCGTGTTTATCGGCGGTTCCACCCGCGTTTTTTGTTGTTGCCACTCAGAGCTGGATCGTTTTCCTGCCTTTTACCTCTGCCTCCACCTGTAATTTCTCCTATGCCTGCTGGTTGTTTCTGGGGCCTTGGTCAGAGGGTTGCTCTTTTGCGGGCGATGGTGTGACACGGATCCCGCTGGGTAAAGGTCTGCTCAGGTCTCCCTCGGCTTCGCTTTCAATTGCCGAACTGTAATCCGAGTTGGAAGTATCCGCTCTGGCCTGTCTATTCACGGAGATTCCAGATTGCTTGGCATTGGAGGCAGCATATTTGGACGACTTCATAGCTTTGTATGTGCATGAGAAGGTAAAGATACGGCCACTTTCATAATTCACTCGGTCCCGGTGGAATTTAAACGCTTTTCGTTCTTTTATTTTATCCTCTTCCTTGCGCAAACGAATAGTCATTTCATGTTTTAACCCCTTCACTGCGGTGGCTATTCTGCCGCAGTGCTACGGGGGTGGTGCGGTGGGCGCATGCTGGTGACGGAACCGGTCTATCACTAGCCGCGGTTGAGCTGTGCTCATGACGGAGCGGTTCCGTCACGGCCCCGCCCGCTCAATGGAACGCTCAGCGCAGGCGCGGAATCCGCGCCGCGCAGGTGTTCCGAGCGGGCCGTGACGGACCCGCTCCATCATCAGCACAGCGCGACCGCGGCTGATGACGGAGTGGTTCCGTCACCAGTAGGGGAGGGGTTAATTTGGCAGTTTCATCTGAGAGACCTATGGCAGTGATTTCATCAGACAGTTTTTCAATGCGGAGTTGTAGTGTAGTCCTGTCAATTTCCGCATATTTAACTAATATTTAAACTAATCTCCTCGATGAGTCCAGATTGCATTGGGACCATTCCTTCATCATTTCTGGATTGGGCTGCTCATAACTAGGCGCAGTTAAAATGCACAATCCTCTCGGAATTCTCCCCACGTCCAAGTATCTTTGAAGTGATTTGTGTTCCCACCATTTTCCCCGTTCTCCGCACATCAGCTTTTCAAGCGCTTTCGTTTTACTTTTAAAATCGTCATTCGTTTTAGTGACATTGGTCCACGGTTGGTAAAACACATTACTGGCTGAGGGTACATTGTCAAACATCTCTGAGGCTGCTGCCTCATGGTCTTTTAGCGTGTCAGCCGACATTTTGTAATTCTTGCGGTATTCTCGTTTAGCATATCCCGGGTTCACAGAAGTATTTGATAATCCTCCCGTCCCATACGCTGTGTGCACACCAATCACCCCTCAATGCCCTTGAGTCCTACCTTTCACGTCCCTCCAGCGACCCGTAAGTCCTCCGACACTGCTAGCGCAGTGGACGATCCTGGCGGCACAATCCTGGCTGCGGGGCAGACTGTTGAAAATTGAAGTGGTGGCTTTGTTTGACAGTCGCCTCTTATCGATTGGGGGTCCGTGTTAAACTGGTCAAAGTCTCGCCAGTCCAAATATCGAAGGAGCTGCTTTTCACCTCTCGTCCAGTTTCTTTTTCGGCAAAGCAGACACGGATCCAAAAGGACCCAAACTTATGTGCTTAAGATAGCTTTTTAATGTCGCCCATTACGCGTTTCAGTCCTTAAAGGATCTTGATCACATGACAACGCCATCAGTGTTGACAGACCATTTAAATTGCTACACTTTTGCACGTGATTGATGATGTGTAATGAAAATAGAAGAAACATTTACATACTTTTATTGTCTAAAGCAACACTATGTTTTTTCCTCCAAATAGCACAAATAATTACCATTCGTTTTAGATGTTACTTGCCAAACTATATTTTTCGGAATCAAAAAGGAAATAGTCACAATTTAATAAAACGTTAATAAATAAATAACCTTAAATACATTTCAACGTTAAATAATTTAAAATGTATATACATATATACATATACGTGTGGCGTACCAACCCCCTTATAATGATAAACACTCATGTCAACATTCTGTCAAAATATTAGCTAAATGGCTGGGTCCACATATGACCTACCTTGCCCTTGAAGACCAATGTGGATTCATGCCCTAACGCAGCACAACTATAAATATTCAGCGCTTGGTACATATGAAAGAGATGCAAGATGAAATGTAGGAGAAGGCCTTGATCTCCATAGACCTAGAAAAAGCACTTGATACAGTGGATTGGGATACCTTCAGAAAGTGCTGAGAATAATGGGGTTCGGGCCGCGGTTCTGTAGATGGGTTTTTATCCTTTACGCGGAACCAAGTGTTTGGGTGCAGCTGGAAAAGAGCAGGTCAGCCAAATGGGTGTTAGAACGTGGCACCCGTCAACGATGCCCCCTTTCACCATTGTTATTCGCCCTGGCCATTGAGCCTATGGCAGTGAGTCAGGAGAGACCTTCTACCATGGGGAATACAGATAGGGAATGATACCCACTTAATATCTCTTTACGCGGATGAGGCACTGTTTTATGTTACATTGCCCACATAGCGGTTCCCAAACTTTTACAGCTCCTGGATGATTTTGCTACCTGTTCAGGCCTACGGCTTAGTAGGCATAAATCAATAATGTTTCCACTAGCAGGGCCTGTAGCGAAAAATCCTGAGGATTTGAAGAGCCTCGGTTTGAAATGAGAAATTAATAATTTCAGATATTTGGGGGTGGAAATAGCACACGGAGACAAATATGAATAAAGTGATAGAATCCCTAAAGTGTTCGGGGACATTTTGGACCACACTGCCGCTATCCCTAATGGGGAGGATAGCCGTGCCAAAAATGGTGGTATTGCCCGCTGTCTCTATGCCCTTCGAAATACACTATGTAATTTTCCCGCTATGATCTTTAGAGAATTAAACTCACTGTTGGTTTCAATATATTGGGCAGGGAAATGTAGTAGGGTGGAGTTAGAAACCCTATCAAAGAGTTACAAAAAGGGAGTCCTCGAGGCACCCTGTCTAGATTTATACTACTATGTGGCACAGCTGCAACTTACGGCCGATAGAGGGACGAGGGGGACAATTGGGTGAAGAGGTTAATAAACTGCTGGGTGCAGCCAGAAAGTCTGCCTGCAAATTTATTGGAAGGTACGAGAGCCTCTGCGGATTCCCCATATATTGTTAAACAAACAGCGTTCATTTGGCAGAAGTTAGTGGAGCGGTGCTTAAACATGCATCATTTCACTGGGAATTGAATCCTTGGATCTTGGCCCCACTACTTACAATGGTAGAAAACATGTCATTTCAGGCCTGGAGAGAAGGTCTCTGCCAGGTACTGGCAGATTTGTATGTAAATGATACCTTTGTAACCTTCAAACAAGCATGTGAAGAGTTTGGGCTGTGACAAAGGCAATACCTGTAATATGCGGGTCTAATGGAACTGGCTAAAGTGACCTGGCCTGCATATCTACAAGCCCCGGAAGTAACTGACACACCAGATATATTGCTCACATGTGGGAATGGGTGGTGCCTGGTGTCGTTACTGTGCAAAGCCATGAGGGCAGACACAACGGCCCCTCTCTTTAAGGTACGAGCAGCATGGGATGAAGATATGTGGGCTCCCCTGGCAGATAGGGCTTTGATAGGGGCCTGTTCCTTAGAAAGAGCAGTATCTTTCAAAGCACGTCTAAAATCACACATTACAATTTTTTGCAGCGGGTATACGACTCCAGTTAGGCTGCATCATATTAACCCTAGCCACACTCACGAGTGCCCAAGGTGTAACGGGGTATAGGCAGACTTCATGCATTTGGCGTGGGAGTGTGCAGAGGTGTATGTGTACTGGGAACGGGTAGTGGAGAGAGTGCATGCTGGTACTGGTATACGGATCAAAGTTTGTCCTCTAAATTGTTTGTTGGGACAAGTTCCAAGATCCAAAAAGAAAAAAATGGTGTATAAATTGCTGCAGTTGACTAGTGCGTTGGCCGGACGAAGGGTTGCAATAGTATGGATGAGCTATCGTGCCCCAATGATATAAAGCTGGTTGAGAGGTGTGTGTAGTGGTCGCTGGCAGAAGAGATACACATGAAGGTGAGCAGAAAGGACAATAAGGTAGATGAAGATGTTAACTGTTGGAGAGAATTGGGTTAGGAGCTACTCAATCCAACGGAGGGTGTAGACATAGATAATAAAACTAGTACAAGTGACAGCGAGTCAGGTGATGTGGCCTGAGTAGTATGTGAATACAGCTGGAACTGCGCCTATATGGAATAAGTAAATCATGCAATAGTATTAATGTGGAACCTGTAAAGCGCAAAAAAGTTGATAATGCCATGTGTCACTGGTGTCTATAAATGAAAACATATGTACTGATTATATGCTGAACTTGATTGTGCCCATCCACACTGTACTTGTTATAAAATTGAATAAATAAAGTTCTTTAAAACAAAATATATATACATATATGTATATTTTATTCAAAATTTGAAATAGTTCAGTTTATATAGTACAATTTTCTATGGGGTGATATATTAAGTCCCTCCCTCCATTATTATCAATTGTATCATTGTAAATGCTTGTTTTCATTGCATTACCCCTCTGCCTCACCACCCCCATCTGGTAGCCGCTGCTACTGGCTCACTTTCACTTGTGAACCTCGTGGAGTGGTCCTTTGACAAGCACTTCTGCATGACTGTGGCACTGATGCACGGCCCAGTTCACGGTCTTGGACTAGGAGGCATCCAGACAGTTCCCATTGGCACAGAATGTGTTCAAATAGACATTTACTTGGCCAATCAGACATACGCAGGTGCCTGTCTGCATCCATAGTATTTCTCAGCCATGGTCGCTGCAAAGCCAGGCCTGGAGTAACCTATCTGCAGCCACATGAGAGCAGAATGCTCTGAGTACCATTGGAGCTGGAGGGGTGATGAAGCTGCATTTCTGCCCCCACCTTCCAACACTGTGGCTCCAAGCATCACCATCTGCAGTGCACGTCATCTGGACTACGAATGTGTATGCAGTATTCAGACATCACTGGTCTCCTGCCGCCAACTTGAATATTTTGGGGACATCATAGGACGCGTGAGGTCACCATCTTCCTTGTCCTGTCTACACTTCCCCTTATAGCATTTTTGAGAGATTAGTTGCTGAAATACATTGACTTTTTCGAGCTCTAAGTGCAAAGGATTCTTTGCTCTTCGGCAATAAACAGGTGGTCGTCTGCCTTTGACATGCCTCACATTCCAGACACATGCCACCAGCCCTTCACTAAGGGCAGCCGCTGTCCTCGGATCACCGTTTTCTTTGAGACGGGGCCAGCCTTCCGGTCTCCAGGCCCCGCTGAGGCGGATGCACTGGCAGCTGCTAAAACTCCAGTTCACTGCGCCGCGTGAACTCTTTCCCTCGCGACCAGATGTTCCCCTCTTCCCTGCTTCTCTCTGCCACGGGAGCGGCGCGCGCTGTCCGTTCCGATCATGACGCACCAGTGCTTGCCCCAACCGGGAGCTCCAAGACCTCACTTCTGCAGAGGTCAAAAGCCCCGGTGTCTTGGCGCTCTGTGCGATGCAAGGGCACAGACACCTCGATTCGTGTGGCTGAGCTTTTAGCAACGGCCATGCTTGTCATCTTGACCAGTCCGCTCAGAAGTGTGGGAGAACATGCCATGTGGCTAGGCATCTTCCATTGATTGTCTGATGCTGCCTCCTCCGAGCTTAGCCTCCCCCGCTCCTGTACCCATTCCTTGCCGCCCCGTGCACGAGCCTGACGATACAGGGCCATATTACCAAGTGTGCTGCATTAACACAGACACATTTAGGCCTAAGACATTTAGGTAAATGGCTTCGGCAAATGTCTTCGGCAAAATCCCGCGCCGCGAGGAGAATGCACAAAACACCATGACTGGTCTATCTTCCTGCCATTCTGTTGGTCTGTGCTGCAGGCTGTCGGTTTCGTGGAGGGGGCAAACGGTCATCGCACGAGCAAAGGCATTCTTGTATTAGTAAGTGGGAGTGACCTACTTTAAATGAGCAACTGCGAACATTTGGCAATAGAGCACCTTTTATAATTCCAAACTGTGCCCTCTGCAGAGCAAATGGCGCTAAGTGTACTTTGCGTACACACAACAGCTATGACTACCTATCTTTACCTTAATCATGTTACGGCATGTTATGTTATCGTACGCGTGGAGTTGCTTGTCCTGCCTCAAGAGTACATGGTATGGCATTTCATGCAGGAACCTTTCTTTTGAAGCAGGACCAAGCCTGATTTGCATATGGCTGCTCTCTATCTGGAATGACATAGTGGGCAAAATAATATGCCCTAAAATGCAGCCTGAGTAATTACCAGTGGCTGAGATCAAGTCAAGCATTTAACAACTGATTATTTGTTCTTCCAAGTGATTCTGACTAAGTGTGACATGTCTGGCATTCCGTGTTTACTCTGCCACTGGACTGAGGTGAGACCTCACTAACAAGGCCCACAAATTCCAAATCTGGGTTGAGTTCCTTGTATTCCCATCCAACCTAGCAGATCATGGACTGTTTGCATTGGAGGAGGACTAAGGTTGATTTGCATATGACAGGTCTATGCCTGGTGTGCCATAGAGGGCAAACGCACAATAAACTGCATTGTACTGTGTGTCATTACCAGTGACAAAATAATTTGGGAATTTCACCCATCACCTTTTTGTTTATCTTAAACGAGACACCCTAAGCATAACCAGTATTCCCAGATGTTGAGCCTTTGCTGACGGTGCCACTGGACTCCAGTTGCACTACACTGGTGTTGCTTGAAGATGACATACCTTGAAAAACAATAAGAGACAAAACAGGAAAGGTTTGTTCAATTAAATATTGTGTCCGGAAGAACAGTTACAGGCATAGGGTCTGAGGACTGTCTCAACTTACAATCAATCTGAAGTGGGTTTATATACAATTCATTCAATGCCACATACAGTTCTGGTGATGCTTGTTTGGCAAGTAATTTGAACCTCTGCCTTTGGAGTTGTAAATTAATTTATTCCACACTGAATCCATGTGGGCCTCGACCTTAAGTGGACATAATGCAGCTAGTGGGTAACGTATCCAGATGTCCAGCATGGGGAGCACGTGATCACTGCCTGTACTGTGTGTGCTGTGTCTTGATTGACTATAAGTTCCTAACTTATATGGCATCTGACGTTATGCTCTGTGGGAGTGCGCATATCTTTCCGGCCAAATGTGCTTTATTGGGGCCCGTCTCCCTCGACCATTGAGGCATCGTTGAGTCTATATGTGGGAAGGATCTGGGATTTCCTGTTCATGTGTTTGTTTGCCGGCTATGTGTTGCCCCACCTGTGACATGGGAATCAGTGACCTCAGGTCTAGGTCTCACAGCCTGCCTGACTAACTATATCTGAGGGTTGATGTGGAGTTCACAACAAATGAATCTGCTAATAAAGATGCAAATTCATTTTTATACTTAAATGTATTGTTCTTCATATTGACATCAACTTTCTCTATATTAACACTGGCAAGGTCCAAAAAGTCTATAATTAGTCAGGTGTTGCATGTTAAGTCTCATCTGAAAAACATTTAAAGTCTCTTGTTGACCATACTAGAAACGTACAGTGCACTCAGAGCCTGCCCTTTGCTTACCATTGATTAGCTTTATTGTCACTCTTATTTGCTTGCATTTTATTCAATGGCTTGCCTTCCAGTTCTAGTGTTTATCCTTCCTTTCAAGCATATCCTCATTACCATCCTTTTGATTGGCTGACTTGTATCCTCCCACTTCTAACTTTTAGGGAATTACTTTTTTTCTTTTGCATTCAGACCTCCATGAGATTGGCTGTGTATTCTTGCTCGCTCACTCGTGTGACATCCCCTACCCCTCAAATACTATCCTTTAAGCTCTGTGTTCCTCCTCAACCTTCCCAGCTTGTCTGTAAAAGCAACAGCTTTTTTTTTGGCAGAGTATGACTAGAGGGCAAAGTGTTGTTTTTGTTTCATCTTCTTCATTCCACATATTGCACAAAAGCTCAGACCTTGGCACATTAAGACTTTTATGGTGCTGAGCGTTGGAATGGTTGCTACACTCACTCAGCTAATGTTTAAGGTAGAAGTTGTAATTAGCAGGACTCTGGACAATCGCAGAGAGGACCAAGTCGCTGGAGCTTGATCCCAAAATTTAATTAGGGCCTTGTCAGAAACTGAGTTATTGGTTGATGGGGTGGAAGACCCACTCAGGCAATAACCACAATCCTTGTCAGGGTGAACCTCAAAAGTCACTGGATTAGCCAATGCTAACTCAGTGGTAGTCTGGCACAAAAGCAATGAAGCTTAGCTTAGAGACAATGTGTGAAGTATTTATGCAGCACACAAACAGTAATAAAGTGATTCCAGAATGACAAAAATCCAGTCAGTAGAACTAGAGACATAAAATTTCAAATTTTAGGTAGATATAGCACCTAAATGCACACAGCACCATTCGTGGTCATTTGATCGTGTTAGACGGGGTAAATTCAAAAGTTCAGGCAGACCATGATTGCGTGTGGACTGGATACAGGGGCCAGTTTAGTCTAGCTGAAAAAGTTACCTTCTCAAAATTTGTCTTAAAGAGCTCTATTTGTTGTGGAGGAGGCCACAAGGAGTGGGGAGAGCAGGTTAGTGTTGTGGACGGTCATCGCTATAGTGTAAAGTTCTGCCAGGCATGACGATGTTTGTTGCTGAAGGTTCGTGTTGTTAGTCACCACTTACTGTTGTTGCTGTAGATCGAAGGGCAGATCTCGTGTTACTGGTTGTCGCTGACGGTTGCTGGATCACGAAGAGTCAGGCTCACTGGAACCTATGTTGGGACCCGTGACCAAGGTGCGGCTGCACCGAAAGGCATTGGGTGGACTTTGACAATTTTGTGTGAATAAATATACCACGCACTACGGATTTGGGCTCAAGCTTGCTTTTTTAAAAAAAAAAAACGCACAAACAATATATATATATGTACATATATATATATATATATATATATATATATATCTATATATATATATATATATATACACACACACACACACACACACACATAGTACTTAAAATAATTGTATTAATTTCTTTTAGAAAGTCTACTTGAATGGCAGCAAGATTAACTCGAGTAGTTGCACCTTCCAGTGCACGGCGTGGTCCCCTTAAATCGCAGCATGAGCAGCGCAATATGCCTATTTCCAGCCATTGGAGGAACTCCGCAGACCCTAAAAACACTGTTACCACCGTATAACCATATCCACCTCAAAAAACCCTAAACCGACCCTTACCACCCAATACACGTACCCACTCCTAAAACATTTCACCACCCAGTACCCTTATTCCACCCAATAACAATAAAAACACCCATGCCACTCTACATCCATACCAATTATCCAATATGCCAGGGGCGACCTCCGTGAAAAGAATGCTTTGTTGAGTGAGCCTTAGCAGTGTGCACTGGTGAGCTGGCGACTCATGCAAGGAGTGGCTGCTTTGAGGAAAATCTGCGTCAAGGCTGATTTGCATATAGCCATTGTCTGACCTAGGGTGGTGTGGAGTGCAAAAAAACGATGGATTTAGGCCCAGATCTTTGTACTGGGGTGAATGTAAGACATTGTTCTGCATTCTGTCCATCAACTGTGTATTTTGCAATTTTCACCCCGAGTGGGCTGGGTATGCTCAGACGTGAGTCCCAGGCTCTCCACATCACTGGAGTCAAGCTATCCAGGCTGAAGAAGGCTGATAGCCAGAAACCGGTCCTTAGATGCTTGATTCCAGTCTGGGAAAGACATGGCTTGGTAGTTTGGGCTGGACTGTTCCCATGAGGCACAGGGTCAAGGCTGATTTGCATATAGCCACTGTCTGACCTAGGGTGGTGTGGAGTGCAAAAAAAACGATGGATTTAGGCCCAGATCTTTGTACTGAGATGAATGTAAGACATTGTTCTGCATTCTGTCCATCAACTGTGTTTTTTGCAATGCTGATTGGGTTGGAGCCAGTATGCAGTGGAGAGATGGTGACTCTGTAGGCCAGAGGGGGCCACCCTGACCAAGCATGAAGTGATACCTGGACCCGAACGTCACTGGAGGGCAGAGACCACCGTGGGGACCCATACAGGCTTGCACCGTGACTGAGATTCAACGTCAGGACCTTTGCACTACCTCTCCCCCCCTCACCATGGGAAAGACCAAAGAACATACCTGGCTTGGAGGAGCCACAAACAACCTCCATTCACTACAACTGAACAACTCCCTGTGAGGAACTTGAGGACAACTGAGCACAGCCCACCTTGGCTACGTGCAAAGAACTTACCAGAGACAGAAGCTGCAACTGCAGCTCCAGTGCCTGCGGAGAGGACACGCACAGGGAGGCTGGTTGGTCCGATCCTGCCGGTACATGTAAGACTGATTTCAGGTCCGTTGGCTCGGGGGTACTTGCTTGCCAGATAGTGCTTCAGAGCTCAACATTTTTTACTTTAATACAGAGTTGAAGTGGGATTCCTGAAACTTGGACTGCTAGTGGGACGTCACCTGAATTTTGCCTATAGTTAATGGGGAATAACCACTATTGCTAGAATGAGGAGAGATTGGGACTCAGGGAACCGCCTAAGAAACACTAGAGCCCTGACTTTAGGTGATTTTGGAAGTTGCTTGTGAACGTCATATTTTAATTTGAGTTGGTAGAGTTAAAATAAAAACATAATTTTTTTATAAAAGCAAATATTTAACTGCACCAACATTTATTGCTGCTGCTGGGCATATTTTGAGTTGTGAAACTTAGTTCACACCCGGTATCCTCCTCCATCTCCCTGCCCAGGCCCAGAGGAAGCCATGGACTGCTTGACACATGCCACTACTGAGAGCCAAGTGCTGAATGGGTACTTGGCCTAGATGCTCAGGATCTATAGTAGGTTGGGCCCGAGACATCAAGGCCCTGTATTGCCTACATTATCAGACTATGTCAAAGAGCTATTTGGGTCTATTTTCTGATGACCTTCTTTGGCCATTTAATGGGATGGTTTAGTGCAGTTACTGTTGCCCTTCTTCTTGTTCCATGTGGTTCACAAATAACAGAATTTTGGGGTAGGTGCTGTGAATGGGGGCAGGAGTCGTCTACTTTGTATGGGATGGTTTAGTGCAGTTACTGTTGCCCTTCTTCTTGTTCAATGTGTTTTATAAATACCAGAATTTTGGGGTAGGTGCCGTGAATGGGGGCAGGAGCCGTCTACTTTCAAACGCCTGGAGAGGTTTCTTTATTCTTTCTTTTCCACTGAGAAGCATGGAGAAGAGGGTTTATATTTATATTTTCTTTTGAGTGAATGGTACCTGTTTATCAATGATGTCAAAGATAGTATTGAGATAGGAGGAGGGGAACTTAGTTGCATCCCTGACCTTCCCTGTCCATGGGGTAGGCAATTAGAAACAAGATTGTTAACCTTTTAATATTTAGGAACCCTTTTTTGTGGACTTTGTGTAAACCTATAAAATCTAAATTGGAAATGATCTGTAAATATTCAGATGAGCAATGTTAGAGACGATTAGGTTGTGTTGGATGAATTGAGGGAAGAGGTTTATAGAGATGGCATGCAGGCACTGATGCTTCTCGACCTATCCGCAGCTTTCAGTGTGGTCGACCATGAACCTCTGTTGGACAGTGTTTGAGCTGTGGGACAACAGGATACGGCGCAGGACTGGTTTGTCTCCTTTTTAAAAATATGCTCCCAGTCAGTCCATTTGTCACCTTTTGGCTCCCCTAAGGTTCAGCTCACATGTGGGGTACCTTAGGGGTCGTCTTTGTCCTCCCCACCTGTTCAATCAACATATGCATCCTTTAGTGTCTACTCTAAGGAAAATGAAGTGGAGACTTTTTATTTACGCAGATGATATTATAATTGCTATCAATAGTTCTGCTGGCTCTAAAATGCTTTTCCAAAATACAACGATATTCATCTGTGACTGGATGAATGTCAATAAACTCAAATTAAACTCCGATACGAAGGAGATCATCCTGCCTGGAGGCACACAAAACCTTTGGAATTTTAATTTGTGGCCAGCTGAAATGGGTGCACCTCCTTAACCAAAGAACTCAGTAAAAAAGTTGTGAAGTTCTTGATGACAACAAACTCTTTATGAAAAGTTGCAGCAGTAGTTTCATCCTGCTTTCTTCAGTTTGGGATGATTAGGAAGATTAACAGATTTCTCACCTTTGACGCCCTCATCCAGTTATCCTTGATATAGTTACCTCACGCATAGGCCATCCAAACTCATTGTAACCTGGTCTTCCAGACAACAATCTGACTAAGAGATTGCAACTGGGACAAAACCAGGCAGCCAAGCTGATTTACTAACCACCTTGGATGTGTCATTTCACCCCCTTGATGAGGAAATTACACTGGTTGCCGGTGGAACAGCGTGTGGCTTTTAAGACAAGACGTTTCATTTTAAAATCTCTCTACGGAAACTGCCCTAAGTTTATTTCTTCCCGAATTCAAAAGTATACTCTCTCTAGTAACTTGAGGCCATCTCATCTCAATCTTCTGACTATTCCCCTTTTAAGAAGAAGAGACAGGGGGGTACTAGATTCTCTGTATTGGCCCCTCGATTCTGGAATTCTCTTCCATCTAACATCAGAATGATTGTTAATTACCTCAGATTAAGACAACTTTTGAAGACATGGTTTTTATACAAGCATACAAATAACATTCTGGGCTACAGTCCTGCTCCTATACTAAGGTTCAAGAAAACGATTGGTGTACGAGCACTGTATAAATAATTTTACTTTAACATAACATTAGATCTTTGGTAGAACCTATGTACTGGTTTAGTACAGTGTTGCCTTAGATCATTAATTTGATTGAACAACGCAATAGCATGATAACATTAGTATGTGATAGCATCACAGTGGAGTTTAAGGTCTGCCAGGAACATGTTGTCAACTGATTCAACCAATGCCTTTGTTACACTGCTCGACAAGAGTATGTCCGCTCACAGAGGGTAGGTTATCATGTCTATTCTAAGGAATCTTAATGGAGGATGCTTTTAAACCACCAATCTTTGAAAGGGGGGATAGGTGAGTTTGAATTTGTTTACAAGGCACCGAATATTGGTGTGGCATAACATACTCATTTCTCTCTATTATTTGTCCAGGTGAATTATGTTATAGTAACCATGCACTACGTAATCCGTGATTGATAACATTGTGTTTGGATCAATGTTTCTAGATGAATTAATACTATAATTTGTATTATTGAGTTGGCAAGTTGTATGTGATGCTCCGTAGCCAAGAGGAGCTTGTAGAGGGCACAGCTACATTTAGTTGTGCTGATAGTTCTGAGGAGAGTTTTATTGACAGTTGTTTTATAATTATATTGTTATTGCACTGGCTGAAGGAATATCAATGTAACAAGCTTTGGCAAAGCCAATAGGTCTCACCTATGCAAGAGCTACTGGCTTTAGCAATGTGTTTTAGCCATGTTGTACACCTGTGTGGCTGCTATTCGGCATGGCTAAAAGTTAGTGGTGTGGGGTGAGATGGGGTGGGGTAGATTGAAGTGAAGTAGATTGAGGAAGAGTGGAGTGAGGTATATTGGCATGTAGTGGAGTGGGGTATAGTGGAGTACAATTGAGTGGGGTAGATTGAGGAGGAGTGGGGTATATTGGGGTGGAATGGGACACACCGGAGTAGATTTGAGTGGGGTAGTTTGGAGTGGGAGAGTTGGGTAGATTAGCGTGGTAGATTGGAGTAGGGTAGATTGAATTGAGTAGATTGGGCTGGAGTGGGGTAGATTGGGGTGGAATTAGGTAGATTTGAGTAGATTAGGATATGTAGGAGTGGGGAGTGGGGTAGATTGAATTGGGGTTAATTAGGATGAAGTGGAGTAGATTGGAGTGGAGTGGGGTAGAATGGAGGGGGGCACATTGGAGTGGGATAGATCGGGGTAGATGGGAGTGGGGTGTATTGGGGTAGACTGGAGTGGAGTAGATTGAAGTGGAAACAAGTAGATAGGAGTTGATTGGGGTAGACTGGAGAGTGACAGATAGGAGTGGGGTAGTTTGGAGTGGGGTAGATCGAAGTAGATTGGAGTGGACTGGAATAGACTGGAGTGAGATAGATAGAAGTGGGGTAGTTTGAAGTGGAGTAGATTGGAGTGGAGTGGAGAAGGGTAGATTGGAGTCCAGTAGATTGTAGTGGAGTTGGATAGAATGGTTTGGGGTAGAGTGGAGTGGGGTGGAGTGGCATAGAGTGCCGTGGGGTAAGTGGTGTAGAGTGGAGGGGCGTAGAGTGTAGTGGCATCTCATAGAGTTTAGTGGAGTTGATAGAACGGAGTGGTGTGGCATAGAGTGTTAGGATATAGGGTGGAATGGAGTGGTGTAGTGTGGAGTATGCATGGTGTGGTAGCACACTTCCCTTACAGACAACACCTTTTCAATTGAAATGACCATTACATTTGCACCGGAATATGGTTTTACTGTACGCAAGTGATAATGTGCGCAAATGTCATCACCGAGTGTACTGATCTGTTTTGATCGTATTCAAATATTTGTTTCCACCACTCTTCAGAATAAAAAAAAATGTGCTTCATTTGTACTAATTCAGATACATTCGAAACATCCGCAAAATTCTTTTTTTTGTATTCTAGACAAGAAATCATTCTATACTCTCCTCTTGTACATGGATACTCAGCAGGATTGTCACATAAATTATCTCACTTTGAAGTCAGAGAAAGAAAAGTCAACACCCTCAAAAGAGAGAGCTTGACATTTGACCTCAATCTGTGAATACACAGCAAATGAGACAAGAAAAGGACAAGATTTAAAGGTCCTGTTTACAGAAAGCGAGTTTGTGGATGAATACAGTAAACAAAGTTTGGGCAACGGGAAGGACGACCTCTAGCTGGACAGCCTAAAGTAAATAAAGCCAGCAAATAGAAAGCCAGAAAATGTGAGTTACAAAGCCAATGGTAAGCAACTTTCTGAATGTCCCCAAGATGTCTTTAGCAAACCAGACAGCTGAAAAAGTAGTGACAGGAATTTAAAGAGGAGCATGGCACGTCAACACGTGTTTTTCTCTTGCCATATTGACTGGCTATTTTCGGTTCAGGTGGAATATGTTGTATTAATGTAAGATATCTGTGTTGGATTGCTTGAGTAGTGTGGAAGCTCAAACATGATGGACAGGGGCCTGGGTTGTCGAGGAAGTAGTAGCTCACATTGTTATGTTGAATTCCAAACCAAAAGTAGTGTTTCCTTACATGGGTCCATGTACCCTTATGAACCATTTGCGATTTGCGGTGAAGGAAATTCTAGTGATGTCTAGCTGAAACATATTATATGGTATTCTTCTGAGACTAATTTGCATCTTTAAAGTGGGTTTGAGCACCTGGATACAGAATGCCTTGTGTCCTGTTCAGATCAATTTAAGCTTTGAGAATCTTTAGTGCCTTAGTGGTCTGGGTGGCCATTCCCAGAGCAGAGAAAAACAGCTGTATTTCAGTTAAAGACCATTTCACAAGCTTTCAAGGCTAAATAGAATCATTTGTCCGTAACTGCCAGAGTGTAAGGAGTGATTGACCTGATAGATGTTGGGTTGGAGATTCTGACTCTGGATATGTTCGCTGTTTTCCAGAAGCTGGTTTCCATGGGGAATGTTCGCTTGCAGATTAGTCGTTGGTGGTGTGTGATGTAAGTGAGACCCGTAGTAGGAGAAACAAGCCAAGAGGGCATAGCCTTGTGGTTGCCAATGGCGATTATTCATTGTTACCTGAGACATTGTATTTTCTCCATTTCTATTAATAATGTGTATACAGCTCTCAAAAGGGGCTTTGGCAGCTTTTAGCACAGGTGAGAGAGGAGCGATCTTGAGCAGTTCGAATCAAAGGACAGGGAAAGGTTCTTTCTTTTCAGAGGGTCGGGTGCCTGTTACTGATGGGTCATTTAAGGAGTTGGTGTCACTCGCACTTTGGCTTTTTCAAACTCCTTTCCTCTCCCTGCAACGCATACCTGCAAGCATACCCTCCCATGTCATCCTCTGTGGTCTCTGTCTCCAAACTACCTCCATCCGTTGCTGTCTTTCCTCGAGGAAGGCGGGGGATGTGGCTAGAAAGAGCTTTGGTGGTACTGATTCTGAGTCTTCCATTGCTGCCAGATATTAATGAGGGTTCTATTAATATACCCCGGTTCCAGACCCTCCCCTGTGTATTAGCCTTGAAATTCACACTCCGAGTAAATGCGAGAAATGAAACCGCGGCCTTTAACACTGCTCTCTCCGAACTAAGCATGTCTCTAACCTCGAGTTAACTCGATGACTCTCTGAAGTTCCCCTCTCTGTCCCCCGAGTCTACAGGGCTGTGATTGTGGTGGGGAGGGGCGGGGGAGGGTGGGCGCACAGGGACCGCTTCTCTCTTGCTTACTTGCCCCAAAGAATAAATCCTGGGATTAAACTGCCCGCATGCTTTCCTCAGTTTGTGGCACATGTAAGGGAAAGCCCAGGAGCCAGAGATGCTGAGGTTATCAGCCTCCACATCTTGCTATCCTTATGGTAACGCTGCCTGGGGGGGGGGGCATGGGGGAATCCTTACTCCTGTGCCCCAGTGCCTGAGACCAGGCAGCATGTGAAGGTACACTGCCAAGGAATCTAGGGGCATATTACCAAGCAATAGCGATAATTATCGCTATTGCTTGGTTAGAGACAAAAATTTACCGCTAAGCTGCGGCGATTTTTATCACAAATAAACCTTGGTATTACCAAGGTTTATCGCAAATGCGATAAAAATCGGCCGCAATGCATGAATATCGCTGAAAAGTCAGCGATATTCATGCATTACCGAGCTAATGCTCTTAGCCATGTTATCCACCTCCCATTGGATAACATGGCTAAGAACTGCTCAGGGCAGGTGTTAGATTTTGGAGACATTCGCGCTTAGCGCCAATATCTCCAAAAGTTGGTAATAGGAGATAGCGATGTTAGCGACTGTTTCCAGTCGCTAACATCTTGGCACGCCCACTTTGCATGTCATTAGTGATAAATATCACTGACATGCAAAGTGGGGCCCAAGATGGTCGCTATCTCCTACTAGCTGTCGCTAACTGGTGTTAGCGACAGCTAGGTAATAGGGAGATAAATTTATCTCCGCTTTCTTGGCTTTTAAAGCCAAAAAAAAAAATACGGAGACAAACCCCCTTGATAATATGCCCCCTAGAGATAGCGAGAAATACCCATTCCTTCTGTGGCAGAGAAGGGACGTCAAAACCACCATGCACTACTGTCCCTTTGTAGACATGGTGGCTCACCGGTTAGAGGAGGCAGACCTGGACACAGAGGTCAGACCCGGTACCAGGGTTCAATCCCCGACGCGGCAGGGTCTTGAGCTCAAAATGTCCACGGACTCGATAATTCTTGCCTCGGTGCTTATTCAAATCATGGGTTCACACTCTGCAACTCTGGGCAATAGCTTACTTAATCTCCACTACGGCCCCACCGCAATGGGATGCCTGGCTTTCTCCTTGGGGATGCCCAGTAGGGGTTATCTCACAGGGAAAAGCCATGATGGGTTCCCAAAGCAAGCGCCTTGAGACCTTACGGTGAAAGGCGCTATATAAGAATGTATGATTTGATTTATTTATTATTCGGAATGACAGCACCCTGACGCCTACCAGAGGCTCTCATGGACCACCTGAGAGACTTGATACTAGTCAGAAAGCCTTTGCACCTTCTTTTGCCCTGGAATGATGCCGTTACTGGGCACAGATCCCTCATGACTGAGCTAAGGGGCACTAAGTCATTGGCTCTTCCATTCAGAGACGCCGAGGCCTGATTCACACACGGCAGCTCGCAAGCATGCGTTGCTTTGTGCTGAGCCTTTAAGCAGCAAATGATTCCTTAATCCTTTGCCTAGCACGAATGAGCTTTGCAAAGTGAGGTCAACACCGCTCGCCTCATTAATATGAATAGACTTGGAATAGGCTGTGCCTCTGAGTCTGCACGAGAGTGAATGCTGAGATGGAGGGCTGCTTGGGTCTGAAGACCTCCGTTTTAGCATGAGATGGAGGGCTGCTTGGGTCTGAAGACCTCCGTTTTAGCATGAGATGGAGGGCTGCTTGGGTCTGAAGACCTCCGTTTTAGCATACGAACTTGCAGTATGCCAGGATTGCCAACCCTGCCCCCGTCCCTTAAAGCAGATGGTTTACAATGGCATAACAATGGCATAATATGACGAGAATATTGATGTGAGCACTAAGAGGTTCATGGGACCACTGCCTGCACACCCAGAGCGTGAAATATCAGAAATCGAGAGCCAAGACTTTATAAATGGATATTACCTTCCGACCAGCAGTTTGTAGCCTTCATGTGTTTTGTGGCCACAGAAGCAATCACAAAGCTGTGTGCATGGCCTCAGATGTTGCAGTCCAAGAGTAGCTCCTCGTTTTTTGCCCCTCACTAGAGTATGCACATTGCATTACAATTCGCAGTGGCAATTGTGAAATACAGTACACATTGGTGCATTGCCAGTTCATTCTGTACAATTGAAAAGTACTTTTGTGCATCAGGACCTCAGTGTGTCTCAGTGCACTTATATGGCATGCTATATGTTAATAACCAACGCTGTTCTCTCATGTTGCCTTATTGTTTGCCTCATGAAAAACAAGCATTTTCAATGCAATAGGTCTCGCATTTGTGAGAGTTTGAGCTATTGGCATTGTAAATGACAAGGCCTTTTATTTATGTATTTTGAAAGCCTGCAAGCGCGTGTAACTATGCACTTTGTACTTAAAGTGCTTGCTTACGAAATGCACGGCTGGCAGTAAAAGAGGCACAGTTACTGACAGCCTTGCTTCTTGTAAGCAACTACTTCTATAAGTACAAAGTGTGTGTTTATGCACTGATTGCAGGTATTCAGTACACATAAATAAACTGCATTGTCATTTACAATGCCAATAGCTCAAACTCTCGCAAATGCGAGACCTATTGCATGGCAAATGCTTGTTAACCTTGCCTCTGTTCTCTTTTTAACTTCAGATTAAAGGCAATTTTCTTAGAGAACAGGAAGCAATTTTAAGTCACCCTTTGCACAGATCCCGCCATGTCTCAGAGGAGAGGCCCAATGATGATGTCAATGACCACAAGTACGCCAGTGGTCATAATGTACTACTGAGGAAAGTGGGAAGTGAGGGCCTTACTATTACTATTATTGGTACCCAATGAAGAGGCTCTAATGATCCCCGAAAATAGCGTGGGTGCACTCCCTACGATTACCTTTAAGTTGAGCTTTGGATGCAGAGTGCACCTGGTGTGAAGAAGTGTCTACCTCCCTCCTTTCCTTTAAAAAAAATATTTATTAAGAAAGACAAGAAGCTTGCTTTCAGTTAAAAATTAATAAATAACTCCTGCTGAAACAGTATGAGACACTGGAAAGCACAAGACCTTAGCATAACGCCCCCAAGCGGCAGCCCTGACCCTGGGATTGAAACCTATGGCATACAGCTCCAAAATGTGTATTCTTTAACTTGTCCCGCTTGTGTCACCCCGTTTTATGCATCATATAGGCCTACTCCTTTGTAACTTCAGTATATAAAAATGTATGTCTTTCAATCAATAGGGCTGGAATAGATAGCTAACACCCAGATGGACCCTGCTGCCTTTGCGATTAACTTTCGCCCCATCTGGCTCCTGGAAGTTCTGCCAGCACCTGGCCCAGCCCTTGTGAGAACTGATCCAAGTAATCACATTTCCTTGTACTCATGCAGACCCCTGCCCTGGGTTCTTGTTTAGGCTTTCAGATTTTGAAACCGGACAGGCACTTGCAGAATCTGGCAGGCACATTCTGTCTGCAGGGCTGCAAATGCGTCCACTGGTCAAAACAACTCAATGCTTCAGGGAAATTGGGCTGAAAAGAAAGATTTCCTCATGCCTTATGTTCCAAATAAATGTTTTGGCTTACCATTGTTTTTTGCTGACAGGCTTAAAGAGGAGTGGATGGACGCACCACAGGACGCGTGCCTCTAAAAAAACGGGGGGACTGGAATGGGTCAGTGACATCAGGAGCACGCAGAGAGGGCTGGCTAAGAACAAGAGCTTTCAGTAGCACCTCTTATTTTATAAAGCGCTTGTTAACAACATTCAGCCCATTTACATGCCACAGTGTTGACATCAAGGGAACTAAAGCACAGAGAGACAAAGTTATTTGCCCAGGAAAAGTGTACGAGTTGGGTGAGCCAGGACTAGAGTCCATACCCCTGAGTCCACGCACAACTTAAACACCAGATCACTTTGCTTCTTGAAGGAGGCGATGATGTCACTGCCCTTTGGCCCCTGATTTTGAACCACTTTCTATGATAAGCAGCAATTTTTTTACCCATTTCTTGTGGGCGGGGGTTGGGTAGGATAGAGCAGGGTAGAATAGGGTGGAAAATATGTTATAACGTTATCCCTGTACATTAACAACAGGTCTCACTAGGTGCGATGAAACCCAGCTTCACCACGGCAAACCTACAGCCACATAGGATATACAATCAGTTACAAGCACCAACAGCTGACAAACCAGAAGGGACGTCATATCAAGGCATTAACTGGCGCAGAGCTTGTTCAGGTGTAAAGGTAAGGCTGGTCAAAGAGGGTGCGAGCTACTATCCTACCCACCTTAATAAATGCGTCTGGGTAAGAGATTACACAACAGTTGCTGTAAACTCCCAGATTCCAAGTATGCAGCACTGCCGCCAAATATGTGATGGCTGTCAACAGTAAAGTCGCAGTTGATGAGCGGTCACTGCCAGTAAAAGAACGCACTGGCAGCAAATGTTTATTGTGTTTAGTCTTACACAGGGTGACAAATTGCACAAGGCGAAAAGTGAGCTTTTCAGCAAAACCTGGAAAAAAGTAACATTTGGACTGTAAATAAAAAGCCTGAATACAAAAACATACAGAGAAGTTACCAAGGAGAAAGTTAAACAAGCCTGTGAGCAAAAGAGACGCCTTGAGGTGTGCGCGCACATTAACTGAAAGCTAAGAGGAGACATCATGCGCGGGCACATCGGCTGTCCGTGCACGCACATGGTTTGTCTCCCTTCGCTAAGAAAAGCCACAACAATAGAGTTGCGTTAAGCGAAGCAGCGGATGCATTGCGTTTGCTAGTGAGACCTAATTAGATTAGAAAGGTACAATTAGATGAAATATCTGAATAATGTATGAGAATTGTATTAATATATGTTTAATGAGAATGGTATTACAAATTTTGGCACATAAACAATACCAAATAATCTAAGGATCCTTCTAGACTGATTTGTGGGAACTTAAGTTTGCAAATAAAGTGTTAGATACACAGGCACTCGAGTTCAGAAAAACAGGAAACTAATAAAGAGCGTTTTTGAGCGCTGGAGCAACACCCACCTTCTTCATCCAATTGTTAATTGAATGTCCAGTTTTTGTGCTGTTTTTATCCTTTGTGGCTACCCATACATCGTTGATGGTTGAATAGCTGGCACTTAGCTATCTATGAACCCAAGGATGACAGACTGGCTATGGTGTAGGACTGAGATGGTACAGGACTTACAAGTTCATATGACTTACTCAGATTAAAGATGTTCTTAATAACATATTTGTCGTGGGCAACAAAGATTGATTTGACAAAGTAGGCTTCCAGGATTTTAGGTCTTTGCAAAGATCACTTCTTGATTAAACAACTTATGGACCATTGTCAGATGCAGATGCAGATGGGCTTGTGCTGCGCAAACAATGTTTGCAGCCTTGAAGCTATTATATTTATTTCTACACTTATTTTTATTTTTTTTGTTAGAAGTTGCTTATCGAGTTTTAAATAGCAATGTCATAGCATTGCATCACAATCTGATGTCTGTAACCCACAGAGCTTATATTCCAGTCCTGTCTAGTATCATGGCCTAGGAATCGGCTGTCACACAAATCCCGAAGCCCATTACTCCTTCCCCCTCCCCCTCCCCCAACTCCTAAGTTGAATCCCCTGTGCCTCCTGTTCTTTCCACCCCAGTCTGCTTCCATCCTCCTCACACAGAGGTCAACAAGACGAAAGGTGCCCCAAATCTCTTCATATTTTTGTAGATTATCATTAAATCCATATATTATTTTTTCAAGGCCACAACTTTTTATATGTCTTTTACCCACTGTTTATGGGATGGGGCCTTCTGGGTCTTCCAGAGGCTCAGTATTACCACTTTGGCCATTGCTAGTGACTTCAACAACCATCTTTTCACATGGGATGTCAGAGTCTGCAGTCCCGAGAAATGATGAAGGAGTGCTGTTTGTTTCAGAAATGCCAGAGGTTCACCCAAATCTCTCTCTCGGTCTCTCTCTCTCTCATAGCCCATATCTGCCAACCTCATTCAGAAACCTCTTTACCTTTCCATATGATATGTATAGTGTCCCCTCTCTCCCGTCGGTGCCAGCACATGACTTCAATTTACCTTATGAAACTTCATTGGGTCAAGTGCCAGCTATATATAATTTTAAAGTGACTATTTCAATATGGCTTCCCTCAACCTTCTCCCTTGGTGATTCATTAAGTCCTCCCAGTCTTCGTGGTCAGATGTGTGTGCGAGTCTGTCTTCCCCCCACCTCCATAACCCCCTCGCTATTTCTTAGGAGGAGGCGTAATCAATGGGAAGTGAGTATATCCCCGATATGGTACTGCCAAAATGTTTCCAAATATGAATGTATGTATGCAGTGGAGAGGTCAATTGGGCATAAGGTGCCCTCCTAGTGTTCTTTTCAGTTGGGTATATCTCTTATTCTGTGTAGATGGTAGATCAAAGTTTTCCTGTAATTCCTGAGAGGGCTTGAACTCTCCTTCCTTGATCAAGTCGGCTAGGCACTTCACATTTACACCTCTTTCAGGCTAACCAGATAAATTCTGTTTTCCTCACCTTAATTGCCGCGTTGTGCCATAACGGAGCACCCACATGTAATGTAGCCAAGCTCCTCACCAGTACATGTGCCCTTCTCCATGCTGTCTGTTAGGAATGTGTAATCGGATTCCCTTTTACTGATCCCTTCCATGAGCCCATGCTAGATGTTCCCAGGTCACCCTCCGTCCCTGTCAGATGCCATTTCAAGAGAAGCTAAAAGGGCGTTTTCTGGCTAATTGGTGTGCAGGCCAGTACGCTGCCTATAGGCAATGGTATTTTCCTTGCTGTAGAGGCAATGTATAATTTCGAGTTGTGTTGGTGGGGTCTCCCCCAACAGACGTACATGTAGATTTGTCTATTTGGTACAGGAGAGCCCCGGGACCGGAAGAAGTAGCGTTCCAAAAATATAATTACATTTGTTTGTTATATTCATCTTCACTACCTATGCCTTTCTCCATAGAGACAGGTTCAAGTGTTTCCATCTTAGAAAGTCGGCCACCATTTTATTAATTAGGGGTGTGACCATGTTCTCCTGACCTCTATTGACCAGCACTCCTAAGTACTTAAGGTGTTGATGTTTCCATTTAAATGGTAAATCCACCAAGGAAACTGGAGTGATGACATATTTGAATGGGAGAGATTCGATTTGGCCCAGTTAATTTGATAGCTTGAAAATTTCAAGAATTGTTCAATTAATGCCACCACCCTCTCTGAAGACTGCCGAGGTTGGGCGTGTATAAGAAGGATGCCATCTACATATAGGTAAACCTTAGATTCACCTGCAACCATCCATATGCCTGTGATTTCTTGATCTTGCCTAATAGGTGCAGCCAACTGTTTCAAGGTCAAAAGGAACAGCAGCGGGGATAAGGGCAACCTTGCCTTGTTCCCCGCCCTACTGGTAACTTGGGTGATGTGAACCCCTCCGATGTAACCACCACCTTCTGGGATTTGTACATACTGTGTATCCAGGTTATAAATTTCTGTCCAAGCCCCATCGTTCTTTTGTGTGAAGGACGTACCCCCACTCCAGTCCATCAAATGCTTTTTCTTCATCTAAGGAGAAGAGTTCCTTCTCATAATCATCATCGCTCCTCACCTGCCACATAATGTGTGAAAGGAGTATCATACTGTTGGTCGAGGTTCTTCGCAATACGCACCCCACTTGTTCAGGGTGGACTAAGGTGGTAATTAATTTTTAGAGGTTACCCCCCAATATTTTCACTAGGATTTTTGCACCCACATTTATCAAAGAAACGGGTCTGTAATTAGCACATTCCAGTGGATCTCTGTCTGGTTAGGGTATGAGAATGATTCTACCCCAGGTAAAGTCCACCGGTAAGGTGCCTGTTGCCAACATTTCCTGGAACACCCAGCAAAGAAGAGGAGCAACCAGGGTTTAAAGCATCTTAAAAAATTCAACGGGTAACCATCCTCCCTGGGGCTTTGCCTGCCTTTTATGTCATCTATGCCCTGCAACACTTACCCCCCTTTTATATCACCATCTAGCTGAGAGGTTTGCTATGCCGTTAGTCTTGGAAGTGTTAACTTGTCTAGAAACCTTCCTGTACTAACAGGTCTACAGGGGGTTCTGACTTACATAAGTGGGAGTAAAAGGCATGAAATTTTGGCAGAACCTCATAAAGGTGTGTCAGGAGATGTTCATGCTGGTTGTGAACAGCTGCCATTATGCAGATTGCTCCTTTGCCCCATAGCTGGTAGACCAGCAAGCGACCCGCCTTCTCGCTCTGCTCATAGTGCCTTCATCGTAAAAGAAAGAGTGCCTTTCCTGCCTAGGTGGTGTACAGGCCTTCTAGTTCATATTTAGCGTTTGTAAGGGCTCATATGTTGACATATGTGGGTTGCCGCTCATATTCGGATGTGAGTTTTTTGATTGTTTGTTCCAAAGAGCATGTGTCCCGGTTTCCTGTTGTTCAGCTATTGCAGACTCCTGCATCAATTGCCCTGTGATACACTGTTTCCCCACCCCCACAGTATAGAGGGAGATTCAACAATGCTCCTGTGCTTATTTATTTATTTATTTATTTAAAGAGTTTTATATAGCACTGGCTAGACACGAAGGTATCAGAGCGCTTTACGTGAGAATCAACAATATTACAGAAAAAGATCAACAATTATACAATGCATCAAAAAATAGTCAATGCAATTAGGAGAGGAGAGAAAGGAAAGAGAAAAGTGGACTAGTGTTTATATCTGCCCATATTCTTCTAAAAACAATCCAAAGTGCCAGCAAATCATGATCCGAGACTCCCCTCAAATGATCTGTTCCTGTACCACAAATCTGAGGGGGGTTGCTGATGTGCGGAAGAAGTCAATTAAGGCTACAAGTTCCGTGAACACATAAAGCGCAATTATAATCCTGTTCTCAAGGGTGAAATAGTCTCCATGGCTCGACCAAGGCAAAGGCTGAGAGTGGGTCGCGGAGGCTTTCCGTGTCTCCTCCATGTGCAAGGTCTGGCTGCCCGATTTGTCAAGAAACGGGTCTCCTTTGATCATCACTCTCGTCTTCCCAAATGATAAAAATAGTCTGTTCGGCCTGGAAATGAACGTTGATTTCTTCCCCACTGGGGCATATATCAAGCCTACTATCAGATATAAGTTCTGAATTTAAAGTTTTGCAAAAACATACCTCTCCTCTGTAGCTACACAAGTGTTATGCAACTGATAAGAGCACTTTCTTCTTTTTTAATGGAATGTGTAAGTCCATTGGCATTTAAGGATATTAGAGTGAGTGGTCATGTGGCGTTTGACATCTCTCAGTCACTTAATGAAGGTGGGTGAGGTGTATATGATGCATGAGCAGTCAATGGCTAGGTGAGAGTGTGAGGGCAGCATCGTGGGGTGTAAGATGTGAGGGCAATCCCAAATGGGTACTCACTCCAGGGCAGTCAGGGGGTGAAGGATACATACTTCTTGGGTGAAAGCCACCTGAATTCTCCACCTAACCACGAACAATAAGGGGTCTCAAAAGAGGAAACCAAGACTCCCGAACCAACCAACTGCAGTGTTTGGAACTCTGGTGGCAGCCACACCAGTGGACCCTGAATCTCCACAGCATCTGTCATACGAATATAATCCGAACAGTAAACCCGGAAAAACATATTTATAGTAATCTGAGCAATGAGTTGCCGTTTCCCAGGGATAAACACTCCCTGCATCCCCACAGTACAAAAAAGACCAGTATTGATCATAGAACAGAAACATTCGCATGGAGAACAGAGTCCGCTGCCTGCCTTTCTGTGAAAGTCTGTGATCTCATGTATCAGAAGCCAATAGTCTACCAGAGGTTTAATCATTTTCATTAATTCTCATCAAATGTTGATACTTCCCTGGTAGTATTCCAACACAAACAGTTTTATTTTCCTCCCTTGAATCTGCGACTGAATAAATCACACAGCACGGTTCCTGACTCACGCCTTGATGTAGGAGAGGCTTTCAAAAGGCCTACTCCTGGCAAGAAAAAACAAGAACCACACCCTACCACAGGGCCCATCTACATAATAATCAGGAGTTTGCTGATCAGCAAGACTGGGCAAGTGGGGATCGAGGAGTCCTGTTGTGCCATGAAATGCTATCTGGATTCATGGCTCAGTGACTGGTCATTATTTAACAGAGGTACAGATTTTGTCTTTGCCAGTCCATGAGTCTGGGCACCTTTCTTTGAGGTCCCTCCCCCACCTCCTTGTCACTTCTTCCAAGAGTCGGCATTCCTCTGAGGTGCCTCTAGCTGCATGCCAGCAGTCCACAGCACCGCCATTATGTGAGGGCCCAGAAGATGCAATATACATCTAGGCTCCATCCATGTGTTCCAAAGTGGCAAGCATCTTGTCGAGATCATTGTATTTGCTTGCCCGGTCTTCAAATGTTATCAAGATTAGAGATATGGACTTGTGCATGCATGCAGATAGGGAGGTCTATGAGCGGAGAGGCTGCCCAGAGAAATGTAAGAAAATCTGTTCAGCATGGAAGTTCTATCAGTGACTTTAACCTGGAAATGTTCTGCTGACTGCCAGGTAGGAAACACTCTGGGTCACGCAATACTACATGCGTATTTGATTGACTGATTGAATTGACTGATTGTTATTGTACTATTTGATAAACATCAATAAAAAGAATTTGAAAAAAAAAGTTTGCAACGTTTACGCTGGCTCGAAGAGTTCGCATTTCACCTCCTTTTGCCATAGATGCAGCCAAAGTGACTAGAAACGTTTTCGTGTCTGAATGGTTTAGATAGAGAAATCTGGCATTATAAGGAACTTACTGTTTTGGTATATGTATGGCCCGTTCCTTTTGGCAGCCTTCATTTGCCTAGCATGTTGATGAAAGGACAGAGTCAGAATGATAGAATCTGTCTCGACAATCAGCTGATGGAGGCAGGCGAGATCTGACACTGTTCGCCCTTTGAAATTCGAAAGGTAGTACGAAGGGGTGGGAAGGATACACCCAAGGAAGTCCACCATTTCTCCCTTCTCTGTCCCCTCCAGAATCCCAGAGATTCTTATATTGTTCTGGCAGCTCCTATCTTCCAAATCAATGGTCAGGAGGTAAGGGCAGAATCTGCTTCCGATACTCCGTAGGCCAGTATGTGAGGGGCAAGTCTTGGTCTGTGAAATTCCACTGGGAAGAAACCTTTGCTGCTCCCGCTGCACTGTTCCGCTCTCCGCTGTTGTTTAGTGCAGAGCATTACTCACAGGGCCTCCCAACTTGCCATCCTGAGGCCAGGCTTCACCAAGGTTGCTGCTCCCTGTGGACCTGCTGCAGCCTTGGGATCTTCTTCCACCGCCGAGGAGTCTTTTGCGGTGGGTGTCCAGGTGGGCCTGCCATCACCCAGAGTAAAGCAATATCATGTCATGCAGCTTGCAGGCCACCTGCTGTTGTAGGCTGCTGATGATGCTGGCTGATATCAGCGATATTTCGTTCACCCTTTGGGGTTTGCACAGCAAGAATAAGTCATGTCACACAAAGCCAATCCCTTCCCAGCTCATTCACTGTTTAAAGGCTGCTTGTGATGCTTCGGGCTGTTGTTTGCCACAGGAGCCTCAGCCTGATGCCACCATGTTATCCAACCACCAGCCATGTTTCCCCTATCTATGCTGGCTTATACAAACCCTTATTTCTGAGAGACAGGGTACCTAGTACCATATTACAGAATGTCACTTCGATATAAGGGTGTTTGTTGCTGTGTTATTTGGGTCCCCGGTGCTGTTTGATACTACAGCAGGGGCCACATACACTTGCGAGGTCTCTTTAGAAATATGGATCATGTCAGCACACAGTTTGCATTTGCGCCATCCCAAGGGGACATTGTCTCATTTGCATCGGACGCGTCCCAATGCAAATGAGGGAAAATCTTTGTCCCAGTTGTACGATCAAATATAAACCACAAAAATATTTTGGTAGAAAAAAATCATCATCAAAATGTCAACTCCAAAATATTGACATTACATATATGTAATGTAAAGTACAAAAATACTATGGACCCAAATAGTGACATTGCACTGGTAAATACATGTATTTAAATGAAATTAACATTAATGAAATGTTTTTAAAACGTGTAATACACTTAAAAAATGCAACATAAAACTGAGTAATGCTTTATAAACTTGTAAATCTTATAAGTACATGTAAACTGAATATAAATGTAGTTCATTGATATAACGAAATTGAGCATTAAAATGTAAACTACACAACATTTGTTACACAAATACATATTTAAATAAAGAATTAAACATTTGTAAATAAGAAAGAATGTTAACATCTTATATTGAGAATTAAAACATTTGTTGTTATTAATAATTTATGATCCAAGATCCCCTTCCCCGGGCTGCCTACACCCCCTAGTCTTTCTCCACTCTCAGACTAGCATCCGTAATGCTATTATCCAGTTTACGGGCCCCAACCCTAGTGTTCATACTTTGGCGACTACCTACCTCCCCCAACCCCTCATGGAGTTGTTACTGTTTAGTTTGAACTTCATTATTTGTAACTGCATGGAGACGCAATGCATATATCCATACTATATGTGTTGGTGTGCTATCTCCAGAACGTATACAACTGGAATAAATGTATAGCAACTAGCATGTGTATATGAAGCTACAAGCACAAGATGAAAATCATTAAAATATGTTTTCTTAAAAGAAAACTGAAAATCATTAAAATGTTGAGCAATTGACGAAAAAACAAAGAAAATACTAAACCTTTAACATTTAACAGAATTGTTAAAATATTAAAACATTAAAAAATATCTTAAATAAAAAGGTCCCTTCATTGAAGCAAAAATCTCATTAAATCACCCCAAACTATTTTTTCACTGCGCATGCCTACTACCAACCCTATCCCTCATTCCCATAACTCAAAACTAAAATGCAATTCATAATATTAAAAATATATTTTTAAATAAATAAATAACAATTAAAATAGGTAAAATAATTAACTTTAATCAATATATAATTAAAAACACTACCCACCCAATCTCCCTATAAACTTCAAAACCAGAAATGTAAACTTAATACATAATTCAAATATATTAAACATAAAAAAGTAAATAATAATTTAAATGTATAAAATAATTACCATTGTAACCAATTAACGTTAATTACCAAATAATTTAAAAAAACACTAGCCACCCAATCATCCAATAAACCCAACAGCCCAAACAAATTATGCATTACTGTGTTTATCAAAGAAAAAGGTACAGAAGAGATAAAGGAAGCACCCTAACCTTTTGGTGCACCCCAGCAAAACAGCTGAAGTTTTACAAGAGGCGACTTTTGGTTCCTGCTATGCATTTTAGGCAGTGGATTACAGTATGGGGCCTATTAGGATAGTGGGCTGGGACCGGCCGCCAGTGGTGTGGCGGTCCCGCACCGGCAATTAGGATGCAACTGTGGCGGGCAGTGCACACAGCCCTCAACGGGCCCCCAACTGTGAAAAACGCATGCCTTTCCGTGGCGGAGTTGGCGCAAGGAAAGGCCGCTTCCCGCTCCCATTATAATATGGATGATGGTGTCTAGCAGACACCGCCACCATATTTAACCCAGGCGGAAAAGTGGTGGATCCGCCCGACATCGTAATAGACCACTAAGTCTTACCTTTTCCCACTATGGGTAAGGTTTTCCACACTTCAAAATTAAAATGGCTATTTCAAAGTCAAATGTCGTAGAAGTAAGTGATATATGATGAAAGAAGTGGGCATCTGGCTAATAATACTTGGCAGAGCACATCTGATTATGGACGTAAGGCTTCACTATCACGCTCACCGCAATAAGCAGAGACTAACAGTGCAATCGGACAGTACTTTTTTTGCTTTATTTTTTTCTCCAAGCCTTAAAAAATACCTAGACCACCATATAGGGTCAAACATCTATTGGCTGAACTTTGCATCATTCCATTTCAAAAATATTACTAGAAGAAAGAAAATAAAGAGGATGCTCCTGCCAAACAAGAATTGTTTACCATATTCCAGAGGAAGAAGTCTGGCCCTCATCTTGGAGAATATTACTATACTAATACATTTTGAGGTTCACATACTCAAAACAACACTGTCTAATGACGGTGGCATTCGGAGTAATTTGAAGAAGTGGTACATCTAGATAAGCTTTTAGTTTATCAATTTCCACAGCGTTGTTCACTATAGTATCGATCATCAATGCTAAAACAATCCACAACTTCATTGCAGAAAACTTTCAAATGTAGCATCCTTGAGGTAACTGGCTCATACAACGCATACCTCCATCTTAGCTGTAACATCCCAACTAGGGTAATTCTATGCCTCAGTCCCCACTTAGACAGGAACACGCTTTATTGGAGTCTTGATTAATAATGAGGCCATCCCGGATAACTGTTTTGCTAGTACCCTTCAGTTTGGAGGTAGTATAAATTGCCTTTCTGTGGAAGTGACATCTGTGATCAAGTAAGAGGAGACGTGTTCACTTGAGATTCTAGGGACTGTTGTGATAGTTCTGCTACATGTTTCAAGATTTATTGTTCTTATTGTCCCTAATATCTTGCATTTGCTGCTCCAGCAACTAGTTTTGGTGGGTAGAGTGCTTTCATAAACTAGCCCTCGTTATCAATTTATTGAAATGTAAGTGTGTCTTGTGAGTGAGGTATAAATTTGACAAGTGTCATTCTGCATTTTTTTTTACATTTGCCACATGTGTCTCTGTCAGCTTTAACAGTGTGACAGGGAGAATCAAATGGGGTTTGGGTTTATCATGTGGCTCCAGTGCGAATATAAATGTTTGTAGATCTGCCTTGACAGCAGAGCTATCTGCAAGACATATTGTTACCAATGCATGAAAATATAGAGGGGTTGGGCGTGCGCAGGTGATGAAGTCCAAGATGTCAATACTTAGTTTTTTCAAATGAGTCTTTATTTTCGATCAGTTAGTTCTCACAGAATTTGAGATTTTGCGGTCAGCCGACGCATTCCATTCTTATGACGAGAACTTTGTCAGGGCTGAAAATTATATGAACATACATTTAAAAAGTGACATTTCTCACAACACAGAAGGGAATAGAAGAAAAAGAAAAAACAGTAAAGAAAGACATGAGTTCCTCCATGTCCAAGAAGAAGAGAATATAGTCGCGTCACTCATTTGAAAAACTAAATATGGACTTGTTGGATTTCATCACATCCCCACGCCCAACCCCTCTATGGCTTAGGATCTGATTCACAGAGGCATCACCCGACAGCTGGTGCTTGGGCTTGTTGTGCAAGGAACCTGATTTAATTGAAACTAGTGTGAGGTGCAGAAACAGCAACCCTCCGTCAAAGTGTCTTTGCTAACAATGCATGAAAATATACTTTGGATCATGGCCGGACTGGCTGTAGCGGGCACCGGGCATTTCCCCGGTGCGTCACCAGGGTGGGGGCCAGGTGTAGGCCCATGGGATGCTGTTTTTGTTACTGGGGGCAGCAATATCACGCCCTCTGTAACAAAATTGGATAAAACCGGCCCTAGCAAACAGCTCAGCCGCACCCCCAAGCGGGGTGGCCAGCCGACAAACTTGCCAGTGCCGGTTTCGGTTCCCTGCTTTGGGTGGGCTTTGGGTCGACCCAGAGTATTATTGCTCTCTAATTTTGCCTTCCCCAAAGTACTTCCTAATACATAAGGCTCTAGTTTACAACTGAAATATACACTTAATCATCATGTTTTTATTACATTAAATTATGTATCTCATATTTGGATTATATACCGAATGCAATCCTTTCTTGCTACTTTTTCCCGTAAGTGGCAAAGCAGAGTTTAAAGGTCTAAACACAATTTGTGTATACAACACATGAAAGCAGCATTTGTAAATGTCTATCTTTACATGTACTGGCACATTAAAGCTAGACATACTGGCTTTTCCAATGCTTCTCTCCCTTACAATGCAAAATGTGAGCACCACTCATACTGTTTGTGAAAGCCTGTGGCAGCAATGGAGTTATGAATGACTGTCTCAACAACAAAGGAGTGTTCTTTGTATTGGAGTAATTAAAACCCAGCTTAGTGCCAATATCGGCACACTCCCCTGCCCTCCCACAGAAATAAATGTAATAAATAGACACAGCATATTTTAGGTGGAGAAAATTGCTGCAGGTTTATTTGCATAACAATATGCCAAAATGGTTAACTTATGGACGATCCCAGGGCAGGCAGCCCCTCGCCGCCTGCCCACCTGATGAGCCATAAAACCTGGTGGCCCTAACCAACCGCTGTTGTCCTTTTGGGGGAGAAGATAGCCCTTCCCACCGGTGGACCGTCAGTCCACCCCTCACTCCCGCCCCTCCCAGCTAAGGTGGGGCGGAGCGTTGCAGGCAACCCTCGGTTGCTCAGGTCCACAACCGCCCGAAGGACTAACGGGGCGCTGTCACTCCTCCAGGATCCCATGCGAGGACCTCCCTAGGGATAATTGGATTTAGCACCCTTACTGTGCTCCTATAGAGGGTACCCTTCTTGACCTTACAGCCTTTGGATCGCCCTGTAACTCCGCCTGCAACACAAAGTAAAAAGGTTTAGTTGAAACCCCAATACCCTGTCCGTGCGCCGGGTAAGCGATGGGAAGGGTGAACAGCGTCAGGGCAGCCAGGGAGGAGGAGCACCGTCGTCCGGCAGCAGGAAAAGAGGGCGCTCAGAGGGCTGGAAAGGTATAAGTACCTTTCCCCCTCCCGCCCATCCTCCCGGAAGTGACGCCACTGAGGGGGACCCACCCGGGTCCCCCCAACACTACACCGCTGACGAATGTGCCATCTTGTGGCACTAAGGGTGGCCACACTCTTAGGAGGGCCCCCTTCGTGGGCCCGGGCATCCTGGCCATAGAGAGGAATGACCCAGTTGGTTGGAATGTAACCCAGATACTCAGGGGACTGCTCAGGGATCTAGATGACCAGAGGGCTGGCGTGTGACCTATCTCCTCAGAGGGCTGATTTATGATCCAACTAAAGCAAGGCCGGTCTGTAACCCAGCTGTACATAGGCCAGGCATTTGACTCACCTGGGGCCCCAGGTGTTTGAGTCTCGGCGTTGGCTCAACATCCTGTGATTCTGAGCAGATCACTTCATCTCCCGTGTCTACCAAAAATGAATGTGTTCTTGTGTAATGTAACTGGTGCTAATGTAAAGCGCTTCAATACCTTCGGGTCGAGTTCGCGCTATATAAAACTGCAAAAAAGGGGTGTCTACGTTATACATGAGTGATTTCTGACCCAGCTGTGCAGCACTATCTTTTTTTGTGGCCCATCTGTGCGGAGGGACGGCTGTTTTGTGGACCAAATGTGCAGAGGGGCGGCCTGTGACCCAGCTGTGCGCAGGGGCATTCCTGGCACCCTCGGTTCTGCGATGAGCACACAAAGCGCTCAGACAGATAGAGGCTCTTGCAGATTGTTTACAAGGAAGCCCAGCATGCGCTCCGTCATTAACCGGAACAATAGCTTTTTAACTTTGGCAGTGCAAATAAATCCTAATAAAAGAGAGCCCAAGCCACAACAAACGACTCTGCCTTTTAATTATTAATGACACACAGAGCACCCGGGGGAGCCTGGCTCCTGCTCAGACCGTGAAATGGATGGCATTTCTGCCCATGTGGGAGTAGTTGATGTAATTAGAACTGTAGAGGCCTGTACACTCCACTTACACGGGGTGCGGGGGCAGCTAACCGCGGCTTACAATGGCACGTGCTACACAAGGAGGGAGAGAGGGAGGTGTCCTGCTGGCCCACGCGCCGAAGAGCTGTTAATAGTGCTACAGCTCTGTTGAAAAGACACAGACGGACGTCTCCCCTCTCTCGCTCTATCTCCATCATCCAGGACATTCTTCCGGTCGGCCTAACTCACCTCTCTTCTCTCCACCTATCTGTCCTACCACGAGGTCTTTCTTTCACTTCTATCTCCGCCTCCCTTAATGATTCCCCATTGCATAATCTAGGTATTTCTTCCCCACCTCTGATTCCCACCAGCGCTCCTTTCCCACCACATCCCTTCAGCAGAGATTTCGCCCCATTTGCCTTTCTCTCAGCATTGCGTTTGGTGTGCAAATCAGTAGATGTCCCAAAAAAAGAATACTTTTTCATGTCATGACAGGAACTTTCACAAACCTTGCTCTATCTACTTGGATGCTTTTCTCGGTCTCTCCTTGGATGGATATGACCTTGCAGAGAATATGAGACCTCTGCCAGCACAATATGGCTGCCATTCTACATGCTCCCTCGGAGTGTCCATGTTTTTCCATAGATTGATAAGCCTTTAGGGGACTCTGGGGAACTCCTGCGGGGACCGCGGACGTCTGTGGAGAGGGACAGGTTTTCTCAGAAGGTCTCATTAGGTCGATGTGACATCTTGGGGACATTCGGAAAGCTTCCCTAGGAATGCATTCTGCCTGTTGTTTACCATTGGCTTTGTGGTTTATAGCTCACATTTGCTTGCTTTCTATTTACTGGCTCCATTTTTTTAGGCTGTCTAGCTCGAGTTCATCCTTTTCCTTGCCCAAAACCTATTTACTGCACTGTTCCATCAGTACTAGATTTCTGTAAACAAGCCTTTAAATCTTGTTCTTATCTGTAGTCAAAGACAAAGGCCAAATGTCAGGCTCTGTCTTCCATGGAGCTTTGTGTTTATTTTTCTTACTGTGACTTCAAAGTGAGAGGATTAATGTGACAATCATGCTGGATAGTTGGGGGAGTGCTTGAGGAAGGCTGTACATGTTATTTGTATTCTAGCACACAACAAAAATTTAAATGTCTGTAAATGTACTGTGCAGATATTTCAGAATATATCAGAACTAGAAAAGCACAAATAAGGTACATGTTTTGGTAATTCTGAAGTGTGGTGGAAACAAATTTTAATATGATCAAGACAATGGAATACACTATGTAATGCCATTTCCACACATTATTGTTTCTGCGCTGTATACTTTTATCAGGGAAACTGTGTGTCCGTGCAAATGTAATGGTATTTTCAATTAAATTGAAAATGTGTTGTCTGTAACAGCAGTGTGCTACCACATCATGCGTATTCCACTCTATGCCACTCCACTCTACTCTGCACCACTCCACACTATGTCACTCACATTGGGTCACTGCACTCACTCTACGCCATTTCATTCTATGCTCTCTCAACTCTACCCCACAATACATTGTGACCTCTATCCCGAACTACTCTACTATGCACCACTACACTCTTCATCACTGCACTCTACACTACTCCACCCTATGCCATTCTCACTGCACTCTATGCCACTACACTCTATGCCACTGCTCTCTATGCCACTGCTCTGTATGACAGTGCACTCTACTCTGTACCAATCCACTTTACACCAGCAAACTCTATACCAATCTATTCTATGCCACTGTAATATACTCTACACCACTCTCCTCTATGCCACTGTATCCTACTGTGCAACACTCCACTCTACTCTGTGCCACTCCACTCTGCTCTGCATTACTGCACTGTACGCCAATGCACTCTGTACCACTTTACTCAAAACCAATGCACTGAATGCCACTGCACTCTAGACCAATGCACTCTATACCACTTTACTCAAAACCAATACACTGAATGCCACTGCACTCTAGACAAATATAGTCTGCACCACTGCACTCTACACCATTAAACTATACTATGCAACACTTTCTGCCACTGTACGCCATTTACTCTATGTCACTGCACTCTTCAGCACTCTGTTCTACTCTGCACCACTGTACTCTGTGCCACTGTTTTCTGCGCCATTCTACACCCCTCTACTCTGCGCCATTTTACTCTGTAAGTCTGCACTCTCTCCACTCTGCTCTGTACCACTGCACTCAAAGCTACTGCAAGCTACGCTAATCACACTGCGCCACTCTACACCATTGAGTTCTATGTCACTGCACTCTACACCATTCTAGTCTACTCTGCAGCACTGCTCTCTGCGCCACTGCACTCTGCGCCACTGCAGTCTTCAACACTGCACTCTGCATGACTGCACTCTCCTCCACTGAACTTAATGCCACTCTACTCTGCACCACTGCGCTCTTCCTCATTGCACGCAATGCTACTCTACACCATTGTGCTGTACATCACAGCACTGTATGCCACTCTATTCTACTCTGCGCCATCATACTCTGTGTCACTGCACTCTGTGTCACTGCTCTCTACTCTGCATTACTTAAATCAGTGCCACTCTACTGCATTCTACGCCACTCTACTCTACGGCACTCTACTCTACACCCTGCACCATTTCACTCTAACCTGAACCAGTCCACTATTACCTGCACCACTGCTCTCTACACCACTTCACTCTACTGCGAAATAATCTACTCTGCACTGCTGTACTCCATGCTACTGCACTTTATGAAATTCTACTCTGCACCACTACACTCGACGCCAATGCACTCTGCACCACTTTACTCAAAACCAATGCACTCTATACCGCTGCACTCTTCCCTAATCTACTCTGCACCACTTTACTTTACGCCGCTTAACTCTAGGCTACTCTACTCCACTCTACAACACTATACTCTATAATACTCCACTCTATGATGCACTACTTCATTAAACACAACTCAAGTCTATTACACTCTACTCCACTTTATGCCACTCCACTCTACTCCACTCTAGTCAACACCCTCTTAGCCAATCCACACTACTTTACACCAATCCACAACACTATGCCACTCAACACTATGACACTCCAAAACACTCCACAACACTCCATGACATGGATATACAACATGGCTAAAACATATTGGCAAAGCCGATAGCTTTTGCATAGATGAGACCTTTTGGCTTTGCCAATGCTTATTTTTATAATACCCAAATACTCACTAAGGATTGACATGGAAGAACTGTCCACAGACTGTCCGGTGTTTTTCTCATGAAAAGTGTGTTGCTCTCCTGACAAGTGTGGCTCTATCCCTGTTTTTACAAACTCCACTATCTTTCTAAGCCATCATTTGATTTATACCCTAAGCCAAAGTAAGTACAAACCTGTCGCTAAGCTAAAGGTAATTAATGTATATAGTAACTAATGTATATTGATACAACAATTAGCTTCCCTATTATGTTTACCTTGACTTACTTGCATCCCGACTGGTCATATTACATTCAACAATAATATTAATTACTATGGAGCTAATTTAGGGTTCAGCTGAAACCTAGTACACACACCAGTAGTGCTTCTGACTGTGAAGCCTCCAGGTGATGTTAACGTTGGAGAACCTCGACCTAACAGTGAGTCTGCCGAAGAGGCACCTAATAACAGCGATGGATGCCTGCCTTATTTAAGGTGGGGCACCCCCAGTGCTTAATTTGTAAAAAATTAAGTCCAAGTGCTCACATTTTTATAGGAGGCCACGCACATTTCCCCAAGCTCCACCCACATCCCCCACTGGCTCCACCCCTTACTCTAGTGATGAGATATGAAAGGGGGGTGGGTGGAAGAAGAGAAAGTAGAATGGTAGTGGATGCTGTGATTGTTTGCTTGGGGGAGTTAATAATTTAGGGGCTCTTAAGGGTGGGGGTATTGTTGTGAGTATTAGTATTAGTGAGGAGGAGATTGTTTTATTGTATTTCTGAAAGCTACCTGCATGTCTCTCCTAATAAATCATCTCTTTACACTCTAATAGTTGTCCTGCTTCTTTCTGCACCATCTAGCTATCAGTCGGTATGTGCATTATGTGGGCAGTATGGCTATGGTGATATTTTTATGTTGACCCCTATTTTCCACCACATCCCAGACCTAACAGTATGAAATTTTAAAGCATAATGTCAAGTATGATTGCTCAGCTCTCTCTGCTGGGTCTAGCACTAAATGATTACTGTTTTTCTTCTCCGACGACAGTGGTTTGCCACAAAGGCATCACCACCACAACATTTGACATTCAGGCACAAAGCACAACGCATCTATGATGATGTGTGAAATGAGAGTATGCACAGTGCGAGCCTCCGGGATCTCGGGACATCTAGCAAACAAACACAGACAAACGTGGCCTGCAGCGGGAAAGGTTCGCTAAATTCCCCCACATGGATGGCCCTCCCTGATCTCATGGACGTTCAGTGTTCAAATTTCGGAATAAAGTGTTCAAAAAGGAAGAGCGTAGCAGGGGTTAAAGCAATGGCTGCTCTGCATGTCCAGAAAGTATGCTTCCAATACATTCTCTGATCTTTGAGCAGAATACAGTCTGTCTACAGGAAGCCCAAGAAAGAGCAGCAAAAGTTATGCTCGTACAAGTGTATACTTTAATTAAATGTATCCAGGATTGTTTTTGCAGATCATGTTCAAGTTAAGATAGCTCAGCCTTTCATCTGTCTGAACACAACTAACCTTTACATTTTTTATGCACTATGAAATAATTCTACATAGTCCGTTAATAGTTACATATATCACAACAGTTGAAAATTTAACAGAATTGGCACTTAAAATAAATGTATAGGACATGGGCCCCAACTTCTACTTAGATGATGAAATAGCATCATGCGACCTCTGTTGGGTGTTCACTTCAAACCATACCTTGCAAAACATAGGAAGCAGAAGTAGGAGCAGCAACGTTTAAGTGATCTACATCACAGAGTTGATGGATTGCATTAGATACACTTGAGCAAGGCGGCACCATTTTAGGCTTGAGCTAAGGGAATGCCTCAGCACTGAACCACCTGCATGCGCAACCACGAGGGATGATGACGTGGAATAGAAATAAACGTAAAACTGGCGCATTCCGACATGGTGCACACCGGGGAGAAGTTGAACAAGTTTTATAAATACCTAAATCCAGATTCCAAAAGAGATGATGAAAGTGAAACACACGGGAAAACAGCATATTTTATTTTCATGTGAATTATCAACGTTTATAAGAACAATAGGGGTTAAGTTAAGGGTAAGGCCCTGCTCTTCCAGCCACCTCCTGGCCCAAGGCATTGCACTTCCACTTGCACACGGAGGCATGATTGCTCGAGCCTCAGTTCACACTTCATTCATACCACACACAAGAAAAAAGCATAGCTGCCAAGGTTTCAGATTGCTTATGTGTGACATTTTCATAATTTCAGTGTATTTATGAGTGACATTCAACGACTATGAGTGTCACTTTCTCGCAAGAAAAATCAAGCAATGAAGACGAGGGAAACATATGAATATCAGAAATTACACCCATTTGAGCAACAAGAAACTCCAAGTAGATCTTAAAACTGCTGTAAATCACCAGAAACTGATGAGCACTAACCGAGCAAAAAGCAGTAACTCACAGATAATTCTCACAATATACATGTTTTGTGAACATGCCTGGTTCATGTTGGATGAGGTGTGTGCAAGAGAGACATCTATAACCTTCCAGCCTCCCTGCAGTACAGTGGCAGTGTGGGAGGATCCGGTACACAGTGTGCTAATCTTGGAATTAGTCCAAAACTGGTTCAACACTGGTGTGACAACAAGGGCACAGCAAGTGAGTGCACCCCAGGTCACCAAATGAAGCTTTATCATCTTGAGAACAGGACGATGGAAAGGTCCCCAAAATCTTGATGTTCCCATCAAAGTGAAAAGCATGGGTTTGGGGCTGAGAAGAAAACTGAATGGTTCAGTCAGAGCACACACTGCAGAGATGAGTCCACAGGACTTTTCATGGTTAGGGAAATGAGGAATTTCAAGCAAGCGCTCTTTCTACAAGTGCGGCCAAATAATCAGAAGTAAATGAGACTAAACAAGACATAAAACTATGATGTTTTATTTAATCCGGAAACATCCAAACTACGTGGTTCGAAACAATAAGTTTGCCAGTGTATCAGAAATCCCCGATATGTGCACCTAAACAATACAGAATATTTTGCCCATTAAACCATAATTCACCCAAATCTGACACTCGCACAGTCATCCCATTGCACTACTTCAGTGCTCTCTCATCTGTGCCCCCATGACGTGTCCTGCAGTGCCACAGTGAGCCAGTGCATCTTTTGCCAGGTTGCTGTGAAGAGGGTCACGCAAGCTGCAGGCAGTAGTGCTGTGGTCTGACTGAAGATGGCTGTCTGTGCTGTTAAGAGGGTTGGCCTGCCTGCTTGGTGCAGTGACACCTCACTGCCACTGCGCTGAGCTGCTCTCTCTGTTCGTGTCCCGCTGATGGCCTTGGTCCGGTCTGACATGTTTTCTTTTGGGAGCTATGGTGTAGGCAGGAAGCTGGATCTTTCGTGTGTGCATGTGTCGAGCTCTCTGGCGCCGCATTGGTGAGGGCTGCTTTTCACAGGGCTTGGCTCAGCAGGAATGGGGTCCTGGGTTATGATTGTTAAGTACTTACAGCGCCGAGATACCCTTCGAGTGAGTCACGCTATATGAAAGTTAATTAATATAACAGGGCCGGCAGGCGGGAAGCCGCTACCGATGTCTGGTGGCCACAAGCACCTTGGGGCTGATGGTGTTGGGGCGGTGTGCAGGACTCGAGACACTGCAGGCAGAGTCTGGCCTGGCTTATTAGCGCTCGAATCGCTATTTATTATAAAGCAAATGTTTATTCAAATTAAAAACAAAAGCGAAGATACCGCACTCAACTTACACTTTACTGCAGGGGTGGCAGACAAGCACGGGAACTAAAACTGGCGGCAATCAGTACAACTAACTCTGATTCTCCCGTAGGCCGTTGCAGAGCATACTAACGGGGCATTCTTCTGTTCGGGCAGGTGGGTGAGCCGCAGCTTACCTCGGCGCACTCCACAGCCGGGCTGAGGCCTCCCAGGTGACATTATGCTGATGCTAGTACCTCGGCGACTGTAATTTAAATTGTGCGCAGTCAGCTGCGCACTGCCTGGCAGAAGGCAGCCACCACTGATCAGAACCAGTAAAGCAGTGTTGGTTTGGCTAATTACTCGGTGTGGTATGCGCTCTAGTCTATGAGCGTGTGCGCGATGACGCGTCACGCCATAGACTAGAGCAGGAGGCGCACGCATGCGCAGTGAGCGGGAGGCGAAAGGCGCGAAGGCGAAAAGCGGAGTTGGCGACCGGAGCGGGAGATAGTCAGACGCTCGGCGCCCTAAGCTCTGTAGTGCTTTATATCATTTAATAAACGCAAGTTACTCAACTTACACTGGCTCAGCGTGTACTTGCAGTGAGGAACAGAGAACTTTACAGTGGCGACGAGGGTGGGATCTGAACACCACAGGCGCAGAGGACGACAACCATCACCCCCTGCAAACCCCACGCACGAGCCAGCAAGGCAGGACACCTACAGGAAGAGCTAAGGGCGTGGCAGCAGCGCAGCAGCACGGTACAGTCCCCAACACCGACTCCATAGTCAGGTCAGTGCTGCCCAAGACACCAGGGGCCCTCAGCCAGCACCCTGGCAACCAAGGGAGACACCCCCAAGCTAGAGGACGGGGGGAAGACCGAGCAAACCGCGCAAAGTGCGAGGGACAATACCCCAGGTAGTCCAAGGGGCCAAGGCGACACGGCAGAGAGCGCAGGAGCATCCGGTGAGCCTACCCAACGAAGGGCCCAGGAGGGAGACCCTAGAGGCGACGTCAGAATGGCGAATCAAGCTTCAGCCCTGATGGCACCCGTCCCATTCCTACCCAGGCCGGGAGAACCCCAATTAAAATGGGAGGACTGGAAAGAATACTTTCTCAACTACATAGAGGCCCTCGGAGATGAAAGTGAAGGGGAATACACGCCGGAAAGGAAAAAGAGACTGTTGCTCCACAACTTAGGCCCAGAAGGGGTAAGGGTGTTCAAGAATCTGGTACCCAAGGAGAGAGGTGCAACGGAGACAGATGTCTTTATGAATGCACTGGACGACCTGGACAGCCACTACCGCCCGGCAGTTTGTGTCTCCATAGACCGCTATAATTTCCAACAGAGAAAACAAGAGGCGGGAGAATCCATTGATGACTACGTGGCGGCACTCCGACGCCTGGCTATCACGTGTCGGTATGGGACCCTGCAGGATGAATACATTAAAGACCAAATCGTGATGCACACCACCAGCAGAGCGGTCCAGGACAAGTTATGGGCGATGAACGAGACGTCCCTTAAGGAAGTGGTGGCGATGGTCAAGAAGGCAGAAATGTCTAAGCGAGGTGCTGACGCGGCAAAAAGGGAAAGTGGGCCGAGGCAGATGATCAACAAGATTGATGAGGCACCACAGTCCAGCAAGCCCAAAAGCACTTATGGGGACCAGAGGAAGGACACAAGAGGAACTGGAAAACAGACGGCCCGCTCCAGTCCTGGTAACAAATTCGCGTGCTACAGATGCGGCAGCGCAGCGCACGCGGCCCAGGACAGACGTTGCCCCGCGTTCCGCGCCCGGTGCTCGTTCTGTGGTCTGACCGGCCATTTCGAAAAGGTGTGTCGGAAGAAAGGGTAGAAGTCCACCGTCAAGTGTATCGACTCTGCCACAGCGAACGTGAGTGAGGAAGAAGACCCGGAAGAAGATGATTTGGTTCTGTGCATAGAGGACCAGGTACTGGATGTAGCAGGGAAGCGAAGAGATAAGCCCCGCACGGACATGCTCATCGGGGGTGTGAAGGTACATGTGGCCGTCGATTCAGGGTCCCCCTGGACCATCGTGCAAAGATCGATATGGGAAGAGGACTTCGCACCGGTTGTGGGGCCCGATCTAATGGCGCCAGATATCAGACCCATCTCGTATACAGAGGATTCCATCCCCCTGGTGGGGTGCCGGGACTTCGTGTTCGAATTCAGAGGACGGTCGGCCACGTGCACCCTATACGTAGAGGAGAAGGGCCCATCGGTGTTGGGATGGAGAGATGCAGGAGATCTCGGCATCATACTCAATCCAGGAGGGAAAGAGCAAATACTGTTAACAGATGAATGGCCCCTCTCGAAAGATGAGGACTGGAAAGCGGCATACCCCAAGGTCTTTGAGGGCACGGTCGGCAAACTGGACAAATTCGTACATAAAATAGTCCTTAAGGAGGGGGCAGTACCAGTTGTCCATAAAGTCCGGAACATACCCATATCCACGAGTGAAGCGGTACAACAGGAATTGCTGAAGTTGGAAGAACAAGGCATCATCGAGCCAGTGGACAGTGCGGAATGGCTATCGCCCTTGGTGGTGGTCAAGAAACCGAATGGTAAGGTCCGGCTCTGTGTGGATCTCAGAGAGCTCAACAAAAACCTCATCGTGGAGAGATTCCCGCTCCCCAGGATTGAGGAGATGCTGGCGAGAACGAAAGGCATAACCCACTTTTCCACAATAGACCTCACGTCAGCATATTACCAAATAGAACTGCATCCGTCAAGTAGGAAGTACACATCCTTCATAACACCCTTCGGATGCTACCAATTCTGGAGAATGCCCTTTGGCTTGGCATCCGCCGCAGCCGTTTTCCAGAAACTAATGCACAGGCTGTTTAAGGACATCTCGGGGGTGCAGTATTTTCAAGATGACATTTTAGTGATGGGCTCCGACAAGGGAGAGCACGACAAGAAACTGCATCGAGTCCTAGGAGTATTGCAAGGGAAGGGCTTAACGGCTGAATGGAGCAAATGTAGAATTGGGACTCACTCAGTGACCTACTTAGGACACGAAATAGGAACACACGGCATCTCGCCGAAAGAACAAAATGTGAAGGCGATAAGGGATGCCAAAGCCCCAGCAACCAAAGAGGAAGTGCGGTCATTCCTTGGAATGGCCGAGTATTACAGCAAGTTTGTCAGACATTTTGCCACTCGGACCTACAGGATGAGACAACTAATCAGAAACAATGCAAAATTCGAATGGGACGCAGAGGCTCAATCCGAATTTGAGACAGTAAAAGACTGCATCAGCCAAGCCATCCCACTACAAGGGTACGTCCCCACCGGCAAGACCATAGTGACGACAGATGCAAGCGACAAGGGCTTAGGGGCGGTGTTGGCGCAGGAAAGAGAAGATGGATCCAAGGAAACGATCGGTTTTGCGTCCCGCGCGCTCTCTCCGACGGAACAAAGGTACAGCGTAATCGAAAAGAGATGCTGGCGGTCACGTGGGCCCTAAACAAGTTTCGGCAGTTCATATGGGGCACAAGATTCAAGCTTCAAACGGATCACAAGCCGCTTATCAAAGTGTTGACGTCCTCGGGCCATGACACAGCGACCCCAAGAATCGCCAAAATGACTTTGAAGCTGCTGGATTACACCTACGACGTAGAATATCTTCCAGGCACGCAAAACAAGGTGGCTGATTTTCTCAGCCGGGCTGCTGCGATGGAGGAAGCGCCTGCGGAGGCCCAGGACAAGGAGGAGATGGTGGCCAGCATGGAGGATCACGAGATGTCGATTAGTGCACAGGAATGGAAGGCGGCCTACGAGCTAGATGAGGAGAAGGTGGAAGTAAGGAGACACCTCACTTCGGGCTGGCCGGACAAAAAGAAGCTCACGGAGGGAGTGCGACGATTCTATGAGATGAGAGGAATTGTCCCTGAGCGATTCGGGAATATTCTTGTACAGAGGAGAACGTGTTGTGCCCCCAGTGACACTGATACCCAGGCTGTTGAGGTTAATGCACGAGGGACATTTGGGCATAGTGAAAACCAAGGCGTTGGTCAAGCAGATGTACTGGTGGCCAGGAATGGATGCCCACATAGAGAGACAAGTGCGGGAGTGCGGGCAGTGTCAAGGAGCGGACAAGGTGCTCCGCCCACTCAGACCTGCATTGGGGAAGTTTGACACCCCGCAAGGCCCCTGGGAGGATGTGGCTATAGACATTCTGGGACCCGTCCTAGACAGTAGAGGGGTGAATAAATACATATGCGTGATAATGGACAAGTATTCCAAATGGCCTGAAGTGGACATACAAGAGTCAATGGACACTGACACTATATTGAGATTCCTGACCTCGGTGTTCCTACGAGAGGGTATACCCAAGTCCATTCTCAGTGACAACGGACCACAATTTGTATCAGACAAGTGGGGTCGATATATGAAAAGGAATGGGATTGAGGTGAAACACACAGCCGTTTATCATCCGGCATGCAATGGCCAGGTCGAAAGGTTCAATCGAGTGCTCATGGGCTCCATCCAGGCAGCCATATCACGAGGAAAGGACTGGGAAGTGGAAGTAATGAGCATGCTATGGGCTTACCGGATCACGCCCTCAGTAGTGGGGTACAGTCCGTTCCAAGTGCTAAGAGGACGGCATCCCTTCACCCGGGACAACGTTGCATGGAGGGAGAAGACCATCACCAGCAAGTGGTCCCCAGCGGTGGTGCAGCACAATCTGGAGAAGGCCCAGAAGATCTACGCAGCAAACTATGACAAGCGACGCAACACAAAGGAAACCGTGCTGGAAGAAGGGGAATGGGTCAGGGTTAAACTCCCTACCCTACAAAAGAAAGGCGAAAGCAAGTTCAGCCGGCCCCTACAAGTTCAGGAGGTACGAGGCAGGGCGGCTCTTCTCAGTGACGGCAAGGTCTGGTCGCAAGACCGCATGGCCAGAGTCAATAAAATAATAGTATGGCCCAAGTCTGAAGAGGACGAGAGACGGATGGACTTACAGGAAGCAAGACCCCAAGTGGGGCACAGCACAGGAGACTGTGGGGAAAGTGTAGGTGAGGACACTGAGGTGGATGGCCCGGGAGCAGCGCCCACTGATGGAGATGGCGCATCGGTGAATGCAGAGCAGAGAGCTGATGTGAGAGAAGATGAGAGGTCCCAAGGAGAGACAGAAGGGAGAGAGAACATGCCGGTAAGACACACCCGCAGCGGAAGGGCAGTCTCTGGGCCTTCTCGCTATAGAGACTTTGTGATGGATGGACACTAGCTTTTGGTGCCACCTCCCTAGGTGCCCCAACATGGACTCATGCTCCTGTGAGGGACTCTTACCTGCTGGGGGGAATGTTTTGTTGTTTATATTAAAGGGGGGAGATATGTGGTATGCGCTCTAGTCTATGAGCGTGTGCGCGATGACGCGTCACGCCATAGACTAGAGCAGGAGGCGCACGCATGCGCAGTGAGCGGGAGGCGAAAGGCACGAAGGCGAAAAGCGGAGTTGGCGACCGGAGCGGGAGATAGTCAGACGCTCGGCGCCCTAAGCTCTGTAGTGCTTTATATCATTTAATAAACGCAAGTTACTCAACTTACACTGGCTCAGCGTGTACTTGCAGTGAGGAACAGAGAACTTTACACTCGGTAACTGGTGGGCGGCACCGGCACTCACTGCCTTTATTCGTAAGCGGTACAAAAGAGGGTGGTAAGGGACGGAGCATTTGAACCAATCAAACACTCACACCCAGTCACAAGATCTGGGTTTAATCCATCACCGTTCTTTAGCCCATTCTGCCATCCCAGTTCAGACATGGCTATATGCAAATCAGTCTGACCCTGTGCCCCATGGGAACAGTCCAGCCCAAACTGCCAAGCCATGCCTTCCCTGGACCGGAAACAAGCTTCCGAGGAACGGTTTCTGGCATTCCAGCCGTCTTCAGCCCGGCTTGCTTGAATCCAGTGGCAAAGTGAGCAAGGGACTCACGTGTGAGCATACCCTGCCACACATATGGCGGCCAAAAGCGGTACAAAAGGGGGTGGTAATGGACGGAGCATCTGAACCAATCAAACACTCACACCCAGTCAAAAGATCTGGGTTTAATCCATCACCGTTCTTTAGCCCACTCTGCCACCCCAGTTCAGACATGTCTATATGCAAATCAGTCTGATCCTGTGCCTCATGGGAACAGTCCAGCCCGAACTGCCAAGCCATGCCTTCCCTGGACCGGAAACAAGCTTCCGAGGACCGGTTTCTGGCATTCCAGCCGTCTTCAGCCAGGCTTGCTTGAATCCAGTGGCAAAGTGAGCAAGGGACTCACGTCTGAGCATACCCTGCCACACTTATGGTGGCCAAAAGCGGTACAAAAGAGGGTGGTAAGGGATGGAGCATCTGAACCAATCAAACACTCACACCCAGTCACAAGATCTGGGTTTAATCCATCATCGTTCTTTAGCCCATTCTGACACCCCAGTTCAGACATGGCTATATGCAAATCAGTCTGACCCTGTGCCTCATGGGAACAGTCCAGCCCAAACTGCCAAGCCATGCCTTCCCTGGACCGGAAACAAGCTTCCGAGGAACGGTTTCTGGCATTCCAGCCGTCTTCAGCCCGGCTTACTTGAATTCAGTGGCGAAGTGAGCAAGGGACTCACGTCTGAGCATACCCTGCCACACATATGGCAGCCAAAAGCGGTACAAAAGGGGGTGGTAATGGATGGAGCATCTGAACCAATCAAACACTCACACCCAGTCAAAAGATCTGGGTTAAATCCATCACCGTTCTTTAGCCCACTCTGCCACCCCAGTTCAGACATGGCTATATGCAAATCAGTCTGACCCTGTGCCTCATGGGAACAGTCCAGCCCGAACTGCCAAGCCATGTCTTCCCTGGACCGGAAACAAGCTTCCGAGGAACAGTTTCTGGCATTCCAGCCGTCTTCAGCCCCGCTTGCTTGAATCCAGTGGCAAAGTGACCAAGGGACTCACGTCTGAGCATACCCTGCCACACTTTGTTCATAAGCCTGCTGCTGCTGCCATCTCACCGTCATGCTGGTCACGGAGGGTAACTTGTGAGGTGGCGTGCATGACGCCTGCAGCAAATGAGGTGATTATATTTCGTTTTTCATAGACGTGCCGACGTGTGGTGTAGACCCGGCCTAATTAATAAGTGCCGGTGCAAAGCACTAGAAAGCACCAGCTCAAATTAAGCAATGGCCCGCCCCCCTTATTGTCTTTATCTCATACCTTAATACAACGCTTGGCGGATTCAGGCAGGAAAATAGAAAAAATACTACTGAAACACAGGGAGAAAACTTCATAGGCGTCACGTACATTTGTTTTTCATTTGTCAGTAGCAAGTCACTTCTTTGGGTTTTTATGCTGGTGAGACACTAAAAAGAATGCAGAGAGGACTGCATTATCAACTTGGATGCTCACCTGGTATTCAGCAGTGCGAAAGTGCATGTGTCACACTGGTGGGTGTATCTTGGGCAGGTATGTAAAAAAAAAAGGGGGGGCACTCTGTATTCCAATGGTACTAAGGTAAAAATAGAACATTGTTGCGATGGTAATCACTTAGAAATATTGAATACATCAGCAGGGATTAACGCATTCAAAACCTGCTATGACAACAAATGGTATTCAAGAATTCTTCAATGTAATTATTCCTAACATGAATAAGGTGACAATTCAAAAACGTGAAAAGGTGTAACGTGATGGCGCAGTGAAAGTAAAAGTACGTGAAGAATGTGTAAAAAACATCCAGGGCACATAACAATAAAGTATCTTAATCAACAGTACATATGTTTTAGGGTAAAAACCCTTTAGACAGATAAATGGATTGAATCGATTCTTCAAAGTCCGGCTATTTCGGTTAAGGTCTAACAATTGATGTATCAACCGCAGATTATTTGACAGGGTCTTCCTTAGGGCAGAAAATGCAGCAACCTAGAAAGAGTAAGAACTTGTCAGAATGTAATATAGCTGGGTAAAAAGAAGAATCAAATGATAAGTACCATCCTACTGCTTACCTGATGCAAAAGGGGACTTGAGACATTCAATGTCTAAAGAGAACTAAACGATTAATGTCCTACGAAAATACACAAATGACCAAAAAATAAAAAAGAAAGCAAAGCAAGGATCACTTGTAGAGACTAATACCAGGCCAACAAACACAGGTGTGTTAAGTTGAACCCAACTACTAACACCAATTAGTTAAAATAAAGCTAGACGTAGACTCACACAATTTGCCAAATAAGGACCATCGCAAAAAATGTTGACCAACATCCAAGGTTAGTCCAGTAAGCCAAGTGCAAGATAGAAAACCGTCCAGCGTTCAAATAGAGGATATCAGTAATATTTTAATATCGTAATGGGTCTGTAAAAGCATAGTCGTGAAGGTCAAAATCAGTTAGTAGCACTGGAAAGTGCCCCAGTCACATTTGGTGTCATGGATTTCATTTTGTCTTTTTGCGTGGAGCTTTTGAGTATTCATGGCCACACTGAAATATGAAAATGGGATCTCGGGCCTCATCAAATGATATGCATCATTATAAATCTTTCCATTACAGAAAACATGAATGTGGGCTCTTGTATTCTGATATTCCTGACTCGCCATTATACAAAAATCCAGTCTTGCGACCTTTGTAGCCAGGTGGCTGTCTGGCTCATGAACCATAATTCAGATGTGGGGCTGTGGTCAACGTAAGGGGAAATTTCTGACTTTGGTTCCAAAAGCCATGATCATTCCATGAGACGTCTTTGTGGTCAGCGACACAGAGGGCCATTGAATTCTGTTGAAGAGTCCACTTGTGGTTGAGGGACTTGCAGACCATTTTTCAGTAGAAATAAAAGGGTAAGTTGCAGAGCTTCGCTTTAACACCTAGAAGGGTATTCTACGGCTTACCCTGCATCCAGTCCAGTTCAAGAGCTCAAACCACTTTGAAGAGTTTATTGCTCAAATCTCAGGAGTAACAGAAATTCCTCCTCTGGAGCCCAAGCACCTCTTGGCGAGGCAGCAGAATATATTATGTTCTCACATTTCAATGGCTTTTGTTCTATAGAAAGCAAAGTCAAGAACCTCACTGCATGAGAGCTCTTATGAGAGAGAGCTGTTGGCCAGTCTTTCTAACATTTAGACCTGTATTTTGTTCCTGCCAAAGACTGTGCCTTTGTAGAAGCGGCCTTTGTAACTCCTGTTTTAATTATGTTAATTCCTTGTATTGTGACTATATGAAATACCCCCATTGGGCATAGACTGCTGCAATGATCCACTTGCCCACTGAATTGAAATACAAAAGCTCCTTTTTAGGTCTCGGCTAGCGTAGGCTGCGCACATGCGCAGTCTCGCTGGCGAGATTGAATGAGATAGAGGAGAACATCACTAGCAGGTTAAGCCCCGACCCTATTCTCCATTGGCTGGCCTCCTAAACGGTGGCCAGCCATTGGGGAAGAGGTCCTAGTGACGTTCTTCTTTCTATCTAAGCCCCGTCCTTTTCAGACTGGGGGGCGTATTTTTGACTATTGTTTCCATTCTTTGTTTTAGGTCTCCGCCTACAAAAGACTGCGCAAATGCGAAGACGAGCTGGCGAAGACCTAAAAAATCAAAGAATGTATACAACAGTCAAAAACATGCCCCCAGTCTGAAAAGGACATGGCTTACAGACAAAAGGCTGTGTGATTGATTGACTTGACTGAATGCTCGCTAATCACTTTGAACGCAGAATGCAGGCTAATCCCACACTCCATGCAATATGCAAACCGTTGAAGGCTTTAAAACAGTAGTTCACGCACATCGACGGCACTGCGTTGACGTGGAAGCCATGTTAGTATCAGGCAGACCGATGTTCTCTGCTGATTACTTGTAATGAGACCGGCCTGGCCTTAAGGTGGCAACTCTAGTGACACTGCCATGCCCATTCTCAGACACTGGTGCTCGTTGAGGTACTTTTGATATTCCACATTTTGTGCACTCATTTATCTTCACTGCAGTATGGTCCGCTTCTTCAAACCATTATTCCACACAGAAATGGCAGACCCACGCGTCAGGCAGATTAAGATCAAGACTGGTGTAGTAAAAAGGTGAGTGCATGGCTAGTGTGCGATTAAAGCTCTTTGCCATCCCCACATCAAGAAGCTGAGTCATTCAGGGCTGAGGGATCACTGCCTGGACCCTCTTGTTCTGCAGTTATGTTGTAGTACAGCATACCCACAGGGTATCACCGCAGCCAATCGCGGGCAGGTGTGTTCCTAAAACATTCCTACTCCCCCATGCCCCCCACCTTCCCCAAATCGTGGAAGCTCGTCCATGCTGCCACTTGTCCCAAGGAAGAACTAAAATGCCCCATAAGTGCCCAGGTAAGGACACCATCAAACAGCAGTTGTACCCTGATCAGGGCCTTGCTTTGAATGCAACTAAGCTTTGGAGGTTCGCTAGTACACCCGCCTCTCACCAACCATCATACATAGCGGAAATATGAGTGCATTCTAAGTGTACTACTAGTGAGACAGCTTTACAGTTCATGCTCCCTTTGTAGCACTGCAGCAGAGTTGGGTGCAAGTAGCACACAGGAAAACCGTGATATTTAGAACCCTCATAGGAATTTGAGTTTTTTCGTTTTCCAAAATTAAGTGGAGTTGAACATCCAGGTTTCCAGAGATCTCTGAAAAGAGAGATGGCACTGCCCCACGTTATGTTAATGAGTTTGTGTGTGGCTCTGTGTGTGTGGCTCTGTGTGTGTGGCTGTGTGTGTGTGTGGCTCTGTGTGTGGCTCTGTGTGTGTGTGTGTGGCTCTGTGTGTGTGTGTGTGGCTCTGTGTGTGTGGGGGGCTCTGTGTGTTTGTGGCTCTGTGTGTGTGTGTGGCTCTGTGTGTGTGTGTGTGGCTCTGTGTGTGTGTGTGTGGCTCTGTGTGTGTGGGGGCTCTGTGTGTGTGGGGCTCTGTGTGTGTGTGTGTGGCTCTGTGTGTGTGTGTGTGGCTGGCTCTGTGTGTGTGTGTGTCTCTGTGTGTGTGTGGGGCTCTGTGTGTGTGTGGCTCTGAGTGTGGGTGTGTGTGGGGCTGTGTCTGTGTGTGGGGCTCTGTGTCTGTGTGTGGGGCTCTGTGTGTGTGGGGGCCACTGTGTGTGGGTCTGTGTGTATGTGGGTGTGGGTCTGTGTGTTTGTGTGTGGCATTTGCGAGAGATTAAGCTATTGGCATTGTAAATGACAATGCCATTTATTTATCTGTTTTCAAAAGCAACACATAAATAAAAATGTTGTCATTTACAATGCCAATAGCTCTAACTTTTGCAAAGGGGAGACCGTTGCATTGTAAATGCTTGTTAGATCAGGCAGTGGTTTTCAGTGTACCCATGACCTAGGCCTGGTTTGTTGCAAGCTCCACAGTGTATTTCTATTGATCGAGATGATTCTGAATTATAAAAATTGTGTGCCTAGCATTATGAACATTTTTGCACTAACACGAAAACACTGCACTTTGCAGAGTTATATTTTCCTGTGCTTGAAATCGAATGCAGTCGTGTTGTGTGTTTTCATTGTTCTGTTCATGAAAGTTCCAAAATATGCATGTCTGTGTTGACGTGCTGCTCTCGAACAACTACGGTGGAAGTTTTCCTTTCTCTAGATAACAAACTCTAGGATCTTACATCTGACATACTGTAGGCCTACTCATAGCATGAGACTGATATTGTTTTGGGTGTAACTAGATTTGTACTAACACATCTGATGGTATTAAGGTACAAGGGGTTGAATTAATATTAATTTAGGGGAGGGTGTTATATGATGCTGCATTACACTTTTTTACTCGGATTTGTCACTTCAATTACTTTATGCTGGCAATGGGATTTTCACTTTATATTTCTCTATAAAAAGCTCCTTTTGGGAGGTGAGCCACGTCCGGCATGTCCAGACTTAGAGAGCAGACCCTCGTTAGTAAACTTAGAATATGTTTCATCTGAGAGTTTACTTTATATCAGACTCTTTTCTGTATTTAATAAAGCCTTATACTAATTCTCTATATTGATACACCATGCATTCTGACTATTATTATTTTGTATTTTGTGTTGCATTTTAAAATTACTTAATAAACCTTCTTGGTTTCAAAATGTCCCTGATCCTGAGCCTTCTTGAGTCTTATGGTAAAATGTTAATGCTGCCTAGTTTCCTCATGATTTTGATTCCGCTCGTAGCCGTTACTTGCTGCCAGTTTGTTGTTTGCCACGAGGGAACAAAGAGGACTACAGGGCCCAGAAGCCCTGAAACACCGCGCACCTGGGAGCCAGCACAGGCCCCCCCACAGTCACAGCGCTATTACGGCTCGCAGCCCCCGCTTCGCGGGAGCCGCTCTTAGCCGTTACTTGCTGCCAGTTTGTTGTTTGCCATGAGGGAGCCAAGGGATTACAGAGCCCAGAAGCCCTGAAACACCGCGCACCTGGGCGCCAGCGCAACCACGCCCACAGTCACTACGCTATTTTACGGCTTGTGGCCCCCGCGCGCGCCGGGTGAAGCCCGAGCCAAGGGCGGGCCCGTTTGAGCCTGTTAGAGGACGGATGAGGAAGGGACGGGGCCACCCTCCTTCACCTGCAAATCAAGGTTAGTGCATCTAAATACTATTCGGCAGCTCGACGGAGTGGCAATCTCATTAGCATTTACCTAGGAAGTCCCTCTTCTTTTAGACTCCGCTATGGCCACTACTAAGGAACCGAAGGGGAGGAAGTCTAACACTAGTGGCTCACTCATGGGCACCTAGGATTATTTTGGATGTATGTAATTATTACGCGGTTTCTACACCGCGCTACCATTACAACGCAGGTATCTCAACGCTGTAGGTGCTGGACTTAGGAATAGTACGATTTACTATTGATGTAAATATATAATTTACCGTCTTAATTTCTATGCAGGTAAGTACTTTAATCAATAATAACTCAAATCGGAAAGAAAAAACCAGAGTCCGTGGTGTTAGAGTTCTTAGGGGTTTTATTCCTCAAAAAGGAATGGTCAAGACCAGGATATCATGTTCTTCCCACCACAGGGGTGGAAGAAGGGATAGAGCGCTACATTTTATTTACAGTACATAGCTTATATACTTAATTCATGTCATAGAAAGCAATACAGTAGGCGTAACAGCTGAGAGAAGACAAGATAACAGTATCCACGTGTTACTAGTACGTAATCAGAAGGCGTGGACTAGGCGTGAACTGGAGGTGTGTGCTAGAAACGTCACAGGTAGGTGTCACAAAAGGGGTGGCACTAACAGAAATGTTGCAATGTCAGCAGAAATCGGAAGCTTGGATGCGCGCGCAGCTGCATGACGTGTGATTGACGTGAAACTGGAGGGTGCAGGGGACTTGACATTTACACTGACGGAAAGAGACAGAAGTCTGGCATGTCAGATCAACTTGTACTTCTATCATATCTGATATCTGATGTTTGGGAACCATATTATCTGGACGGAAAGGTCTCTGGGGCAGAAGCTATTCTATACTGACTATGGATGCATGTATGAGCGCCGGAGTGTCTGCATGAGAAGCGTGGGGCATGGGGCCTTCCATGGGAGCATGGTAACAGAGGCTATGAATTACTTGCACTGAGACAGGTCGGCCCTTTGGCTCTGTAGCTGAGGGGGATGTTTACTGAAGCTAGTAGGCAGGAATGTATTTTCGAGGAGCGGAACAGATAACTCGAAGGTTATAGTCAGTCTTGGCAGGCAGCAGGCTGAGCTGAGCGTGGTGGGCCGCGCTGGAAGTAAGTCAGAGTTCACGGGTACAGAGGCAGCCTGGGCTGAGGCTTTCAGAGTCAGAAGCCAGAAAAAAAGGCTCGATGGCAGAAATTCAGGGCCTACTTTGCCAGAGCAGAAAAACGTGTAAGGTACACTACAAAAAGACGTTGGCATAGCATACTTAGGAACGGACTAATTAACCCATTCAGGGTGGGTCTGAAAGAGGACATGTTGACGTTGGACGCAAATGTATTTGCGTCTTCATAGCTGGCACAGGAGGGAAGTTACATGCACTTTAAGCTGGTACATGGAGACGGTGGGGTACGCGCTAGGGAACACAACTTGACCATAAAATTTATATTTCCTCATTCCCTCCTTGTTCCCTACGGACCCTTCATGATATATCGATCCTCATGAACCGATCAGTTTGTTCTTGTAACATCATTTGCTCCTCTTTCTTTCTTTTGCGTTTTGAAAGGAAACTGGAATGTTCAATGCATGACGTGGCACACAGTCCACAAATCGCTGGCCCACACTGCAGGCACAGGCAGCAACTGAATACTAGGACTAGGCCAATGCCTAGGAAGGATAGGATCTTCCATCCCCAAGCGGTTAACGTTGTCCAGAACCAACCGGACCAAGTCCAGGTGCCTGGATTCTGATGTATCTGATTTGCAATTTTATGGAGACGTGTAATAGCTTGATATACAGATGGTGCGTTTTGTGGAATGAAAACACAGCAACTTGACCCGATGACCTTACAGGCTCCACCTCTATCTGCCAAGATGACGTCAATAACAAGACGATTCTGAAGGACAACAACCCGCATGGCGGACTGCTCTTCTGTTAAGTTACCTAGGGCGGAGGCAGTTTCATTCACTACTGCTTCAAGTGTTCTAGTTAATCTGCGTATTAGTTTACTATTTTGAACAGGTCCTAAAAAGAAAAAGAATCCTTTATTAAAATCGGTGTACTGTTCCCATGCCGTTTCTGTGTAGTCGACAAGTGGGATATCTCTTCTGAGTCTATTCTTTACTAGATTTGTATTTCTGTGGTAATCAGGAGGAGCTAGAAAAACAGGTGGCAGAAGGAATGCAATATAACAGGTACCATCCCAGTCTGGAGGTAGGCGTATGTATGCGGTATGACCACAAACAAAATAGGAATGACGGATAGCTTTAAAGGACGATTTACCATGATCACTGAATTCGACCACAGTAGTACATTTACTATGACCTAAGTGTACTGAACCTTTCTTCCTGACACATAATTTACCAGTGACTGGTAGTACTGACATAACGGGCAGAACTGGTGCAGCTTCGGATTCAACAGTAAGAATCATAAGGTTAATTGTGTAATTACCTAATCCATACACTTCATTCTCTAGATCAGTTCCTATTCGAGTGGGGAGTCCCTCTTTATCAGGGTAACAGACGTCGAGCAGGACCAAGTTCAAGTTTCCCCAAACCCAGCCCCCGTCGAAAACAGCAATATCAGGATCTAAGGAATTAATTATTTTAAACCATGCACCACAGGAGCCATTGTGAGTGAACGGGTACGGAAAAAGGGGCAGAGCTCCCTTGTAATTCTGGTAGGGAGGGAGTCGGCCACATATCCAGCAGTTTGTAGCATTGTTAATCTGATGGGAATGATGTAGCATACTAATGAATGTGTTGTTGCGCAGCGCAAGTCTGTAGGAGAGTTCATGTGGAGGTAACTCGCTAAAAGTGTGTTCAGCAGAGACATTGTAAGCAGACTGTTCACGCTTGAAAATAGGACAATAGATAGGGAGAAGTATACTTGCAACTATTATCAGAAGACTTAGAAAAAACATTATTAACAATGTCACTATACAGTGACTACGCAGTGACTTGCAGTATGAACGTTTCTTGAATTGTCTCTCTCTCTCTCTATCTCGATCTAGGGGATACATGTCAGAAACTATTTAACCGATTCACCTAGGGGAGGACTTAAACAATTAAACTGTCTGACTTGCTAGATCGAAGCTTGAGTCGGTACTCCTCTTGGCGAGTTTTCTCTCGTTCGGAAATTTTAAAGTCACTGGGCTCGATACAGTCTTTGGAAGGGGTGGATGAGCCTGGGTCGGATTTCAGTTCATTGCACAGTTTAACATGGCTCATGTGGATCCACCCCTTCCTGCCCTCAACTTTCACCGCTGTCCTCGTAGTAAGTAGAACGGTCTTCGGCGATTTCCAGCGGGGCTCCAGCGGACTTTTCCTGTCAAAGTTTCTTATGAGAATCAGGTCGCCTGGACGGACATCATGCGACTTTACATCAGTGTTGTCAGGGAAGGCTGCGGCAACCTGTGAACGACATGATTGGAGTGCAGACATCAAGGAGGCAAGGTAATCTGTCAACATATTGCAATCAATATCAGTAATTTTCTTCGGAATGGGCGTCCCCCACATATTCGGTGGTCTACCAAAGATCACTTCGTACGGGGATAGTCCTGATCTCGAGTGGGCAACCATCCTCATATAGAACAGTGCCACTGGCAGGGCGACTATCCAGTCGACCCCTTTCTCTTTACATATTTTAGCAAGACGGGTCTTTAATGTCTGATTATGCCTCTCTACAAGGCCTGCGGCTTCGGGATGTCGGACACAATGGAATTTCCATTGATATCCTAGCAGCAAGGAAACCTGCTTCATTAATTCGGATGAGAATGGCTGACCGTTATCTGAATACACGACACGAGGCATGCCGTACCGTGGGAAGAATTCACGAACCAACTGCCTGGCAGTGGTCGGGGCAGTATAATCTGGGACTGGATATGCTTCGGTCCAACGGGACAGAGCACAAACAATTACGAGGACATACTTGAATCCTCGACAACGGTCCATCTGGATATAATCCATCTGGAGGACTTCAAAAGGGTGATCGGGAGGATGAAATCCACCTTGCTCTACAGGGACGCTTTTACCTGGATTGAACTGACAACAGATCATGCAAGTACGCACTTTCTGTTTTGCTGCTGCTCGTAAGTGTTTATTGCTCCAAAGATTTTGTAAACTGTCTAACATCGCTTTTTCTCCTAGATGTGCTGGACTATGTGCTGTATTAATCATGACTTGAACCATAGAGTCAGGGAGAAACCATGTAGATTTTCCCTTCGTCATCCAACCTTGATCTGTCTGGATCCCTCCTAGTTCAATCCATTTCTTTATTTCTTCTGGGGTAGCCTGTGTCTGAATATCGATAACATCTAGTGTGGGATCCCTGACTGTCATACAATTTGTCGGTCCTATTGTCTTTGTCATGTCAGTTGTCTGAGTGTGAGTCAATGCTGTACGTTTTGCTGTCTGGTCTGCCAGGTCGTTACCCTGGGAAACAGAATCTGTAACTTTAGTATGTGCTTTACACTTCATGACGGATATGCCTGAAGGCAGATGTATTGCTTCTAACAGTGCTTGAATGAGGGGACCGTGTTGGATCTTGGGACCATGAGAGGTCAGGAAACCTCGTTCTTGCCATAACATGCCGAAGTCGTGTACAACTCCGAACGCATAACGGGAATCAGTGTATATGTTGACATTTCTGTTCTTGGCTAGAATACAGGCTCGGGTCAGAGCAATAAGCTCTGCCGCTTGAGCAGACAGTGTGTCAATACGATGTGTTTCTTTTACTTCGGTTTCAGTGGTCACGGCATATGCGGCCACTAATTCTCCTGTACTTGTTCGCATACATGAACCATCCACATAAAAGGTCAGGTCTGGATTTGTCAATGGAACATCTGTTAAGTCTCGTCGGGGCTTTGTTACTGCATTAATGATCTCTATGCAATCATGCGGGGCTGGATCTGTCATAATTGTAGGTAACAGTGTTGCGGGGTTCAGAATGCTGCAGCGTCTGATTTCTATGTGTGGCTGGAATAGCGTTAATTCGTAACCTGTCAGTCGTGCTATAGTCAAGTGTTGAGTCTGGGTTCTGTTTAACAGAACCTCTACAGAGTGTGGAACTTGTACTGTTAACTGATGTCCTAAAACAATCGAATCGCTCTGTCTTATTGCTAACGCTGTTGCTGCTACTGACTTTAAGCACGCAGGGAGTGCCTGGGCTACTGAATCCAATGTACTTGAAAAATAAGCGCAAGGCTTATGTGAACCTGCTTGGTCTTGAGTGAGGACAGACAATGCTGTACCATCACGTTCTGTAACAAAAAGTGTAAACGGTTTGCTGTAGCATGGTGTCGCTAAAACTGGTGCTTGACATAATGCTTTCTTTAATTCCTCAAAGGCTTGTGTATGTTCCTGAGTCCAAGGGAGGACAGTCGAAGTCGCTGCCTCCTGCGTCGTTAACTGGATGAGTGGTTTAGCTAGAAATGCATATTGAGGAATCCATTGTCTGCAGTACGAGGTGAGGCCTATGAAGGCCCGCACTTCCTTTTGTGTCTGGGGTCGTGGCATATTTACAATTAACTGAATGCGATCGGGAGTGAGCTGTCTCCCCACTTTGGACAGCAAGTGACCCAAGTACACAACTTGCTGAACACAGAATTGAAGCTTCGAAGGAGACACCTTGTGTCCCTTGTCTGCCAGAAAATGTAAAACTGTCAGTGATGCTTGTTCACATTCGGGCTCACTTCGTGCGGTGATCAATAGATCATCGACGTATTGCAGTAAAGCGGTGTTAACTGGCATTTGAATACAATCTAGTTGTCTTTTCAGTGCTTGACTATAGATGCTGGGGCTTTCTGTGAATCCTTGAGGTGCGCGGGAAAATTTGAAGCTTCGTCCATTTAAACTGAATCCGAAGAGATATTGGCTCTCTGGATCAATAGGTACACTGAAGAAAGCGTTCTTGAGATCAATTACAGTAAAGAACGTTGCTTCTGAGTCAATAGCAGTCAATAGGGAAGAGATATCGGGGACCACAGGGTACTGTGGTACAATACATTTATTCAGCTCTCGAAGATCAATCACCAGCCGATATACTGGCGGTGCATTGGGGTCAGTACGTTTAAGAATTGGAATGATGGGTGAATTACAGATATTGGAGTCGGTCTCTATGACCACTCCTTGGGCTATGAGCTCTTCAATGATTTCCAGTAAAGCCACTACAGCATCGGGGGGTAACTTGTATTGTCTGATTCGAGGTAGAACAACTCCTGTCTTGAGTGTAACACGGTATGGTGTGATATGCATACAACCTACATCAGTTGGGCCTTTTGCCCACAGGTGATCTGGTACATTTTTCAATCTGACATCGAATTCTCGCAACACATAATGACCCTTGAAATCCCGTAGAAAGAGTCTAACTCCCTCCGGGGAACAGCAGATTATAGCTCCTAGAGCCTTCAATGTTTTAATTCCTAACAGATTTTCTGGGCATGATTTCGTAAGTAACAAGTCTGTAACTCTTGATAATTGACCCACAGCCAGGGGAACTGGTTCAGATACTTCATTTACAATAGGCTGTCCTGAAAAACCAAGGGAAACATTCTGTGAGCCTGAGAGGGGTGCCCCTGGGACTTCATTATGACTGATCGTTGTGCGGCTTGCCCCTGTGTCAATTAAAAACTTTCTATCTTTTCCCAATACTTGACTGTGTACATAAGGACCTTCTTGATCTACAGGAATTTCAATAAGAGGCAAGCCAAACTCCCTCTCTAGGCTGTTTCATGTGTATCGTTGATACTCAGGGTAAGCAGATTGGGCATACTGGTACATCTGTTGGGAAACTTGTTGAGTCGAGGCAATGGGCTGTGGTACCGCTACTGTCTGTGCTGTATGAGATGTAGCATGCATAGGCTGTGTGTTCTGCATGGGCTGTACATTCTGTGAGGTCTGTTGCTGGACCTGATCTTGTCTAGGTGGATGCGGTCTCTCTTTAGTTTTACCTGTTGCTATGTTATGTTTCAGGACTGGACATTCATGTACGTAGTGACCTGGCTGCTTGCAATAATTGCATGTCCCTTTAACGGGACCTGCGGCGTGACCTGTCTGGTTCGTACCCTTTCTGTTTCCGTCGGTATGGACCGACTGGGCTACTAACATTTTCATTTTCGTGTCTTTCATACGTTTCTGTTCCTGATCTTGTTCTTCTCTAATTCTATTCTGATGGTATTGTCACATTTGTAACATCTGGGATGGCGTATTTGCTTGCCATGTACTCTCAACCTTGTATACACGATTTTTGACTGCTAACAGGGAATTCTCAACTAACTTGGATACAAAAAGATGCGGGTACGATTCGCTACTTGGTTTAAGACCACTATTAATAATAAAACATTTCTCGAATCTTGAATAAAAGTCACTAGTATCTTCGTCGGGTTTCTGTTTACATGCTGAGATTGCATCCCAGTCTTCTTTTCTAGTTGTCAATAATCTTGGCAGAACCTGTACTATCAAACCTGGTAATGCTTTAGTTTTGTCCCCAAGGCCTACCCCTGGGACACGTTTGTTCTCTTCGTCTTCTATTTCTGCCCATACAATCTTTTTCTCTCCCACCTCCCATTCCTTTTCCTTCAGTTTCTCGTAGATGCCCGTGGGCAGCAGTACCTTTAACATTTTCATGATATCTTCATAGGTGTAATCCCCCATCAGTAACATGTCTTTAAGCTCCCTGTGAAAACCTGCAGGGTCTTTATCATGGCTCGGGACTAGTTTCTTCATTTCTAACAGTTCTAACTTAGTCAGTGGCGTGTGTACATATACACGTTTCAAGAGATGATCCTCACCCATAACTGGGTGCACTTCTCGTAAGGGGTTCTGACTTTCAATGCCACTCAGGCGTTGCATGTGATACATTTTCCTTTCTGGGGGCGGAGCGGGAACATATTCAGAGCTTATGAAAGCGTTATATCTATGTCGTTGTTCTAGAATTATTTGTATTAACTTGGTACTGAGACCTCTCCATCTATCCATGAGTAGTGCTTCTAATGTTTCATGTAAGGGACCTGGATCAGAATGTTGGTTTCTGTATTTCGTGAGGAGGTGCTGAATCATGTATACACCTGCTAATTTCTGCTCGTCTGGGGAGAGGTTCAGAAATGTCTGCGCTACTGTGTCATCATTATACATATCCGGATTTTCAGCCCATAATATGGCTGACCGGGCTAGTTCTTGTTCATCCATAGAATTGAGTATGTGGTACCCCACTCGGTCTCGGAGTCTTTTATCAGTCTCCTGGAACTGATGTTCAGAAGAATTCGGGTTTGTTAAGGCAGAGAGAAAAACTCTCTTGCTTTCCGGACGGATACCTTTCCTAAGGTAAGTTCCCTTACCTACATACGCTATAGTATCTGTAGTCTTTTCTGGTTCTTCAAGTTCTTCTTCCTCCTCGGAGGAAGCCTTTTCTTTCTCTTTTTGGTGTATTTCTATCACTGTTTTTCTAATTTTCTTGTACATACTGGCTATGCAAGTCCCCTTATCATGTTTTCCTTCAGATATATTTTGACCCCACTTGTTTAGTGCATCTAATTCACTCTGATCTGTCCCAGGCCTGTCTCGTTCTCTTATTAGGCAATTTATGAAAAAACGTAGTATCTGTGCTTGAACGTCAACTCTCTGACGCTCCATGGCCTCCTGAATACTGTCAGGGTCTTTCCCAGTCTGAACAAACTCATATATTCTATCTAGGCGCTCCTTCATTCCTGCATAGCACAGCAGGAAATCAGTAGCAGATCTTAACCGTAGTGATGCCATCATCATTATATTGTCTTTACCGGGTACTGGATCATATCTGCAAACTGAAAGGTTTTCTTTGAATATGTCAAGGCGGGGTGACTTGAACGTAAAAGGATTCCGCAAATCCCCGAGCTGTAACCTGCGTGTTAACGGTGGTGTTTGAAGACCCCCTGCCGCACCCCCTGAGGCGGAAGCTTGGGCATTATCTCTCGGCGAGTCTGTATCTGAACTTGAATTTGTCTTTTAGTAGGATCAGGTAGAAGTGGTTTCGGTAGATCAACTTTAGGTGCGGGAAGTGGTGGAGGTGGTGGAACAGGAGCATTCTGTTGTGGTACTGGCGGAATATGATCTTGGGGCGGGTTACCACCCCCGTCCCTGTCGTTAGGCAGGGCGCGGACAGGGAGGTTGGTGTAAGCGGGTGCTACATCCTCTAGATAGGAATTCAGGAATATGTCTTTAGTAGTCTTATGCATTACTTTAGTTGGAACTAATGGTGTCGGCAGATTTTTCGGTATTTCAGAAATGGCCTCAGGCGAACCCTCGGCCGCGAGATACATACCGTTTACGAGGTTATTTCGTGCGCGGTCTACTTGCTCTGATTTTACTCGGATCCCCTCGGTAACTAACTCGTTTTCTTGGGCCTTGTCTGATTCTTTAAGTCTGTCTTCTCTACGTAGTGCTTTTTCAGCACGCTTATGTGATTCTTTACGCCAAAACTCTATGGCGTCTTTCTGAGATTGTCTGGCTTTCTTTTTCCATAGTGCTTCCTCTACCTTCATGATGCACTCGGCATCCCATGTTCCGGTAACAGGCCATCTGTGTCTTTCGTCTAGATGCTTAGTATAGTCGGCCCATAAATCTAGATATAATATGGCATCTATGCCATGCTTGTGGTACATAAAGTTTCCTGGAGTGTCCCTAGGGGGGATAGGAATTGCTTCCTCTAGTATCCCTTTCCTAGTTCCTATCTGCTTTAATTTGTCGAAAAACGGCATCTTGTTTACTTAATACTGAGTGCTCAATCCTTACTTACTTAATACTGAATATAGCTGGTTATACAAGAACACAATAATGCACAAAAACAGTCACACTCATACCACGACATTTATCACAAAAAACATTTCAGACATATATGACTACCCCCTATACTGGATGTACTGCTAAACAGTACAGATACACTGGTAAACAGTGCAGAAACTTGAAATAACGGATGTACTGCTAAACAGTACAGATACACTGTCTAAAAACAGTGCAGACCGGACTTGTGTACCCAAACCCGTCTAGATACGTCCCAGCAATGGTACTCACCGGGAAGCACGGAAACAGAAGGCCTCGGAAAACTCGACTGGACTCGACTCGACACTTCGGAAAACTTCGGAAAACTGGTGGGCCTCTTGACACCTCGGACCTTGCTTTTTTCGGCTAGGCTCTGGTCGGGATCCTCCGCACTCCTCACCGCCTCGTCTGGGTACTGATCGCAGTCTTCGTCACCTCCGTGGGCCAGAGGGAGATACAGGAAATCCTGCCGGTACGCGTAGTTTCCGTCTAACTGATGGCAGGGGACAGAGCTTGCAACGCACCAACCGGCGCGTGAGGTGGGGGAGGGGTCCCTGTTCGGGCGCCAAAATGATGTAAATATATAATTTACCGTCTTAATTTCTATGCAGGTAAGTACTTTAATCAATAATAACTCAAATCGGAAAGAAAAAACCAGAGTCCGTGGTGTTAGAGTTCTTAGGGGTTTTATTCCTCAAAAAGGAATGGTCAAGACCAGGATATCATGTTCTTCCCACCACAGGGGTGGAAGAAGGGATAGAGCGCTACATTTTATTTACAGTACATAGCTTATATACTTAATTCATGTCATAGAAAGCAATACAGTAGGCGTAACAGCTGAGAGAAGACAAGATAACAGTATCCACGTGTTACTAGTACGTAATCAGAAGGCGTGGACTAGGCGTGAACTGGAGGTGTGTGCTAGAAACGTCACAGGTAGGTGTCACAAAAGGGGTGGCACTAACAGAAATGTTGCAATGTCAGCAGAAATCGGAAGCTTGGATGCGCGCGCAGCTGCATGACGTGTGATTGACGTGAAACTGGAGGGTGCAGGGGACTTGACATTTACACTGACGGAAAGAGACAGAAGTCTGGCATGTCAGATCAACTTGTACTTCTATCATATCTGATATCTGATGTTTGGGAACCATATTATCTGGACGGAAAGGTCTCTGGGGCAGAAGCTATTCTATACTGACTATGGATGCATGTATGAGCGCCGGAGTGTCTGCATGAGAAGCGTGGGGCATGGGGCCTTCCATGGGAGCATGGTAACAGAGGCTATGAATTACTTGCACTGAGACAGGTCGGCCCTTTGGCTCTGTAGCTGAGGGGGATGTTTACTGAAGCTAGTAGGCAGGAATGTATTTTCGAGGAGCGGAACAGATAACTCGAAGGTTATAGTCAGTCTTGGCAGGCAGCAGGCTGAGCTGAGCACGGTGGGCCGCGCTGGAAGTAAGTCAGAGTTCACGGGTACAGAGGCAGCCTGGGCTGAGGCTTTCAGAGTCAGAAGCCAGAAAAAAAGGCTCGATGGCAGAAATTCAGGGCCTACTTTGCCAGAGCAGAAAAACGTGTAAGGTACACTACAAAAAGACGTTGGCATAGCATACTTAGGAACGGACTAATTAACCCATTCAGGGTGGGTCTGAAAGAGGACATGTTGACGTTGGACGCAAATGTATTTGCGTCTTCATAGCTGCACAGGAGGGAAGTTACATGCACTTTAAGCTGGTACATGGAGACGGTGGGGTACGCGCTAGGGAACACAACTTGACCATAAAATTTATATTTCCTCACTATTCCAACTCCAGCCTACGCAACAGTAGGGAAGGTGTTGGAATAGTAAATCTACTATTCCTTAGTCTCTAGCGCCATCCAGCGCAAGTCGTTGTAACAACTTGCGTTGTGATTCCTGCGTTGTACTGGTAGCGCGGTGTAGAAACACCATCATTTCATTACTAGGGCGTCATCTGTGCTGTCTCGTGAAATAGAACTAACTGAAAAAAGGCTGTCATTGGATTCCGCTTTTGACAAACGGTCATCTTTGGGCCCACTGTTGTATGCAGTGTCCCCAAATCATCAATCTGGGACTGCTACTGGTTCAATAAGAGCTAGCAGTGAGGTGGGAAGTCTAACACAAGGCAGCGAAGATCTGCGCATTTTATCAGATAGCACGAACGCAGCACCAGCTAGCACAAGCACATTTCACCTTAACAACGAAGATCCAGGTCCACCACACTCAAGGCCAAAAACGAGATCTAAACAGAACTTTAAATCCGAGGCCACAAAGGAGGTAGTAGATTCGGGTGCCAAAAGGAAACGGGGCCACAGTTCGGTCTGAAACACAAATTCAACCCCTACATCTATCTTACTTCTACCCTGCTCCCCTGTTGGGTCATAAACGAAATAGAGGCGCGCAGTCCAGGGGGGTTCAGAATATGTTACCTTACAGAGATCAAGAGGGGGCAATAAATTGGGAGGGTTCATATCCATCTACCCCTTTACTTTCATTGTTTCCCCAAAGCACGAGGTTCAGTACCTTAGACCAAGTGGATTGACGCCTTGATTGCCAGCGGTCCATACCCTTAATAACTAGCGATCCAGGCCCCCAAGTAGAGAGAGTGGGGAGTAATGTTGATGTTAATACTCTCTACATCCCAATTATTACCCAACAAGAGGGTGTAGGGGGTAGGATGGTAACTAGGGTTAATGTGGGGCAGATCAAGGGGAGGGATCACGCGGCTGTAGACCACGATCCCCAATCTCCCAAGACACAGCGACAACTGGGTCCATCACAAGCGACAACTGGGTCTTGAATATTGTTCAAAATGGTTTCTCACTTTGATTCAAGTCTCCTTCTTCTGCTGTTCCACCTACAAAAGCATCATGTCATAAGTGAGTCCACCTACAAGTCACCTGTCAGCTCTGAATGGAGGCCATAGAAGAGATACCACTTTCCCAAAGGGGCTGGGGATTTTACTCTCCCTACTTCCGGGTGAGGTAAAAGGCTCAAACCAAGAATTCACACCCGTTCTGGACTTCAGATTACTGAACAAGTTCATATGAAAAGAAAAATTCTGGATGCTTGCCCATTACCAGATCTACCCCCAAATCTATCAGAGAGGACTGGATGTGTTTCATCGATTTACAAGATGCCTACTTTCACATTCCAATCGCCACAACATATTGGAAGTTTCTATGTTTCAAAGTAGCATCTAAACACTACCAGCACATATATATATTATCTTCTGGCGATTGCCAGTTGCATAGTTAGGACCAAACTTTCCATAGGAAAAGCTTATTTTATTTACCAATAACTAGCACTGTTTCACCTACTGTGTTGAAAGTTTTGGGGTGATCTGTTAAGTAGGGGCTGAGATCAAAGGGGTGTCCCAAATGTGTTTTCCCGATGGGGATTTTTAATTGTTTGAACATGACTACAGCCCGAACAGCTGAATGGAATTACACCATATTTGTCAGAAAGCTAGATGTTGGTGCAGAAAGCGTGATTTGTCATTTGGTCTCTCCCCTGGATGACTTGATCATATTCAGTTGGACACAGGTGGAGGCAGGTGATGCTACAGTTGAGTTGTTAATGGTAGGGGACAAAGAAAGAATGCAAGAGATCGTGAGGCCAACGTGTCTTAGTGGGGTAGAAATTAGTGAAGCATTACATTTTGGGGAATATAGCCCAGTGAGAGAATTAGGCCCAACTAGTACTAGGGCAATGGATGGTAGTATTAAAATCTTGTCCTGGAACCTGGCAGGGATTAGAAATAAATTATCTATGCCCTAGTGGGGTCTTTTTATAGAAAAACACGATATCTGCTTGATGCAGGAGACGTGGGCGTTGGAAGAGACTGATGGTCGGTTTAGCTACTTTCAATATTTTGGCCACAACACGGGGAAGGGGCAGACCCTCCGGAGGCCTAACCACATGGGTGGGTACGCACCTGGGTGCTAAAGCGGCCCGTATTCCAACTGACTCACCCGATGTCCAATGTGTCTTTCTAACGCTCCCAGATTCCACTTGGATTGCCTTACTTAACATCTATTCCAGGCCTATGAAGAGTGGGCAAGAATCTGGCACTATCGATACGCTAAGGCAGTTTATCCTGACCCTTGATCCAACAGTAGCCCTATTAGTTGGCGGAGACTTCAATTGCCAATTTGAACCTCTTAGTAGCTTAGACATGGGAGGATTAGCTGATGAGGATCAGTTTTGGCGCATCCCAGACCCGCAGATACCACCGGCCAGAGCATGGACCCCGTTGGCTCTCCAAATTAAATCGTTCCCCCTTACAGCGTCCCTGCGGGCATGTAATGGGAGGGCAAAACCAGATAGACCGGGCTCATCTTCCTTCAATAGAGTAGGGCAAAACTCTATTATTGACTACATAATGGTTGAACTCAGACATTGGGATAAGATCCTGGATTTCAGGGTACATCCGAGGAAAGACAGTGTCCATAATGCCCTGGTCCTGACATTGAAACCCGGGAGTTTTGGGTTGTTCAACCCCGCCCCTGAGCCTAATGCTGCTCAACAGTCCCTCCTGTTAACTAACAACAGGAGGAGAGTTAAATGGTCTTACCTGCAGGGCTCTCCAACTAAACTTGCAGGAATATACCAGCTAGCATTACCACGGCTGATAGAAATGGGGGAGATGGGAGAAAAGGATCCCCACCGAGACTCTCAGATCAGGACTTTGGAAATTCAAAAGCAGTTGGATGCTAAACTGTCTGATATGTTTTACCCTTATGGTAGTAAGAAGGTAAGCCCAATTTTAACCCATCCCTGGTACAATGCATCCTGTCGGAAAGCAAAAAAAGATTTGCTAACCACAATAAAAGAAAAGGATAAAACCGGCATTAAACAATGTCGGCTTAAGTATAAACAGGTTATCAATAGGGAAAAGAAAGACTGGGAGGTGAATAGATGGGAAGAACTAAGATCAGCACTTTCACGCAAGGATTCCAAGTCATTTTGGGCTATTGTTAGCTCTGGGGCGCGTGTGGGTGGATTAGCACCCGTATCGAACATTGCACCTGTGGTCTGGGAAGCCCATTTTGGAGCACTCTACACTAATCCTGTTGAAGAGGCCTCCTTGTTCCTTACCCCCCGGACCCCTCCATGAGTATCGATTGGAGGGGCTGTTGGACACTGTGCTGGGTGAGGCTGAAAAGACTCCCTTGCTCCTTATCCCAGGACCCCTCCATGAGTATCGATTGGAGGGGCCTTTGGACACTGAGTTGGGTAGGGTCGTAGTGGCCCACTTGCTCGATTCACCATGAGCCCTCCATGAGTATCGACTGGATGGGCCCTTGGACATCACGCTTACTGAGGTTGAAACTGCAATAGCCAAACTTCCACCTAACAAGGCGCCTGGCTTCGATAAGTTGCCTGGGGATCTATTTCGGTCTCAACCAAAAATTTGGGCACCATATTTGGTCGTTTTATTTAATGCAATATTGCAGGGGATGGACCCGCCAGAAACCTGGCTTGGAGCAGAGATATTCCCTGTCCACAAAAAAGGCTGCCCCCTAACCCCGTCTAACTATAGCCCCATCAGTTTGATAGACACTACGCATAAACTGATGGGCAGTATTATTTTAGATAGAATTCAGGGGTGCATAGAGGAAAACGAGATTTTGAGTACTCTCCAGGCTGGGTTCAGGATGGGTATTTCTACCTTAGACCAAATATTTAGGCTCCAGGTACTATTTTGGAAAATGGAGAGAGTGGAGGGTGGCAGCCTCTACCTCATCTTTGTTGACCTGCTGGCCGCTTTTGATTTAGTGCTGAGGGAAAAGTTGTGGAGAGTATTAATGGATTTGGGCCTACCCACCTACTTATTGAACGTCTTGAATAGACTCCACACGGATAATTATGCCCAAGTCAGGTGTGGGAGACATGGTGAATTGTCGGCTCGCTTCCCTGTGAAGAAGGGGGTGCGCCAGGGCTGTGTCCTGGCCCCAACCTTATTTTGTCTCTACATAAACGGCCTAGTAGATCATCTGCTTAGAGTTAAGGACAACGATGCCCCAAGGCTAGCGTCTGGGCGGGTGCCCGCTTTGATGTTTGCGGATGACACCCTGTTGTTGTCCAAAACATCAACGGGCATCCAACGCACCCTGGACGATTTCGCAGCATTCTGCACATTGCATGGGTTAGAGATAAACTTAGACAAGACTAAGTTTATGATTTTTAATCCCCCTAAACAGACCCGTCCAAACCCACTTTTGAATGGTACTCCTCTGGAAAGAGTAAAGACCTTTGAGTACCTAGGTATTACTTTAAGGGAAAATCACGACTGGGGTTTTCAGACAGTAAAGGCGGCCCTTAGGTTATCCCAAGTGGTGGGTGGAATTGGTAAAGTACAGAGAATTTCAGATTTTAAGCCAGCGGCTCCGGTCGTTGGAATTTATCGACCTCTGGCCAGAATAGCTTGTATGTACGAGGCAGAATTATGGGGACACCAACGAATAACCAGCCTCATGAAGGTTGAACATTCGTTCATGAGGAATTTATTGGGTTTGCCAGTCAGTACACCGCTCATCCCCTTACGTATGGACCTGGGGTTAGACCCTGTAGAGGAGGCAGCAGCAGCATGGCTGATGCTGTACTGGAGCGATTATGGTCAGTGCCTGAATTGGTTTCTTACAAAGAAGAATTTACAGAGGTGTGGGCTTCTTTAAAAACAAAGAACATTCCGTGGCTCCTACATATCAGGCCACTTAGCAATCGGATTGGTCTACCCGAGGTGTGGGATAATCCCGAAGAAAGTTGCCCAGGGATAACTAAGGCAGACCTGCTACATCATTTTAGGTACTACATCTGATTATCTTTACAGAGGTGTACTACCGTGGGAAGATTGATGGTAGAGTTCCTCCAAGTAAAAATAGAATCTAAAAAGGAGGATTTTTTGGATGCAATTCATCCCCCACTTGCAAGGAAACTCTACATGCAGTTTAGGATCGGTAGTCTTCCACTTAGGGCATTTATCTTTAAATGGGCTAATACAGAGAACATTGTGTGCCCGGCATGCAATTATAAGCGAGAGGATGTATTTCACATTTTATTTTTTTGCCCTGCCTATCAGTTAACAAGGAAATGTTGGTTAATTCCACTCTGTAGGAACCTAGGCTTCAGTCAATGTGCCCAAGCTTGTAGAGTCCTACGGTACAACACCCACCCCCCTATTGTTTTTGCTGTCTCACGGTTTCTATTTGGCTTGTGGCTTAGACGGAAAAGTTTTTTTAAATAATCATGTCTATTTCTACATCTTACTCTGTATATCTTAATAACTATTAACCCCTTTGATGCTCATGACGGAATGGTTCCGTAATGAGCATCGGTTGAGCTGTGCTCGGTTCCGTCATGACCACGCCCGTTTCACTTAGGGGTCAGCACCCGGCGGTAAATCGTAACGCACCGATGTGGTTAAGGTTTAATTTATTCTTAGGTTTAAATGTTACTGGATATGTTATTTATTGTTTTTATTTATCCTGTGCTTGTATGTATGTATTTTATCTGCACTTTTATGGTCTGTGGTGACTGAAATAAAGTTATCAATGATGATGATGATGATTCAGTTAACAGCACATTACCCTCGATCTAGCAAAGACACTTTATCTATGATCTATTGGATAATCAAAGATCTTCAACACTGTCCACACCCACTTCCTAGCGTGCACTCGGCTATGTTACATTCCAGCCGCTGGGTGGGAATATATGGCGTTACAATGCATGCAATTACAATGCATACTTTTACAATGCAATCTTTACATCACAACTACCATTACATTGCATGATTTTACAACGCATGCCATTACAACGTATTTTTTTAAACTACCATTACAACGCATTCCATTACAATGCATACCATTACAACGTATACCATTACAACACATAATACTTTAAGGGCAACAGTAGGGTAAATGTTGGATAGTGTAGGGGTCAAAATTTCTATTCCCACTCCGGTGCATGCAGCAGTAGGGAAGGTGTTGGATAGTGTAGGGGTAAAATTACTATTCCTATGTACCCCAAAACCCATACCCACCCTAATACAAAAAGAATCTCCCTTACTTACCTTTTAATGCGTTGTAATGGCATGCGTTGGAATGGTATTTGTTGTAATGGCATGCATTGTAGTGACATGCGTTGTAACGGCTTGCATTGTAATGGCATGCAATGTAATGGTATGCAATGTAAGGGCAGTTGCATTGTAACAGTTGCTTTGTAAAGGTAGGTCGTCGTAATGACTGTATTGTAATGGATGTTTCCCCCAAGCTGTGAATCATGCTCAAGTAATTTTTCATGGGCATTAAAACACTAAGTTTTCTGAGTGCATTGTGTGCATCTGCCCCAGTTTTTTTAGTATTAGGCCTTATTTCCTGCAGTGGCTAGAAGTAATTACATCTGCATGTAGCACTATACAAATACACAACACTGGGGAGAGGATGTAGCCTTACGGCTAGAGCAGTCAACCTCGAAGCTGGGGAACCGGGTTCGAGTCTCGGCAACGATGCTCAACATCCTGTGATTCTAGGCAAATCACTTAATCTTCCTGTGCCTACAAAAATTAATGTGTCCATCTGTAACGAAACTGGTGCTCATGTAAATCGCTCTGATACCCGAAGTCTCGGGTCTAGTTCGCGCTATATAAAACTCTACAAAATAAAAAAAATAAAATAAAAAACACATTGTAACCCAAATTAAGTACTATCAGTACACCGTGTTGCTCCTGGACCCCTTCTGAGGCTAGGTGGATTCCCCTGACAGTAGAGTTTGTAATGTGGGATTCTCTTTATGCACGTAGCTTGTCCGGAAAAAAAGACACCTTCCCACAGTGCTTCACCTCAGTGCGTTATTCATTTAATAGTGATGATAAACGCTTCAGAGCATTATTTCAACCATTTAAAAGTGCATACATGCACTTATATTTTCATAACCCCACCCCTAGAGAACCTAACTAAGGGGGTCATTATGATGGCGGATACCCCGCATACTCCGGGCCGGCGGAAGCCACCGCCGGCCCGGAGTATGCGGGGAATCCGCCGAGGAGGCCTGAAAGACCCACCGCCAAATTAGGATGGCTGGTGGGTCTCACAATCTGTCCTCCACTTTTCCGCCGCGGTCGGAAGGCGACCACGGTGGAAAAGCACTAACATGGCTGGCGGTGTCTATCAGACACCGCCAGCCATATTAGGATGTAGGGAAAGTAATGCTTTTCCACGGCGGCTTTTCCGCAGTGGAAAAGCATACGGACATTCACTTTGGGGGCCCGTTGTGGGCCCCCTGGGTGAAGGTTGCGTGGGGGGTGCACATGGCTGCCTTTGCGTGCACGAAGCCGCAGGCACCGCGCGGTGCCTGCCGCTTTGTGCATGCAAATGCACTGCTTTCATTTTTTACATTGCGGCGGGTGCTGCTTCAAGCAGCACCCGCCGCAATGTAAAACATACAGGATGTGACCGCCAGGGTGGCGGTCACATCCTAATTGCCATGGAGGGACCGCCGCTGCCCATGCGGACGGTCCCTTCTACTCAGGGGTGGCGGACGGACGCAAGTCCGTCCGCCATCCTAATCGACCCCTTTGTTCCCACCCATTAAAATACACCTTCTAATTGCCTTGCTGGACTTTAAATTTCTTCCTAACCACTGATATCTCATCTTCTACCCTCTTCTCCATCTTGATGCAACACAGTCATTTTTATGACAATGTATCTTTCCCTAAAAAAAGCTGAAAATCCACACACCCCATGAAATACCTGGGGAATAATGATGTGTCCGTGCGTTTTCTTTTCCAGTCCAATCCCCCCCCCCCCACCCCTTCCCCCCCAGCTGGTAGATTCCTAGTTATCCTCTTTAATGCATCATTTTACTCCCCCCAGAATTCATCAGCTGGCGTGGTAAGGTGGGGCCCTGCTATGAATTTCACCTTTGTGCATTCAGATAAAGTAGCTTCGTCATGGAATTGAACTGGACACCATATTATAGATGAAGGGCTATAATGGTAACGAAATATTTCATGCATTTTGGGCAGAGAATTCTGATAAAAAAAGAGACAACGGAGACATATTACACATTTTGGCGGCATGACCTACACTAGCCACTACAGCAGCTGTCTTTAAATTGGTTATAAGAATGTAGTTTTCAAACTAAACTTTATTGCTTGTAGCTAAGGGCATTCATACTTATTAATTGTCCTAGGGGGGTTTATGTACACAAGCCAAATATGAGTTGTGCATAACGAGGTGAATGGGCAAACAACAACTGTTATTGCTTTGCAGCATGTAGGTAATAAGGCAATGCAAAGCACTTCCCCGACCTTTGCAGATAATGCCTGCTTTCTAAGCATGCTGAGCCACTTCCCGCCTTCCAGTTATTATGCAATGGGTAATGCAGCAGGAAGGGTTAACGGGCCTGGCATTCCATTCTCTCAACATTATCAATGTGTGCATTTGTGAAACACAGACTGGCCGTTGCCTCTTTTGTATCCCAGAGTGGGATGGAGGGGATGCATATGAGGAAATCTTTACTGAAGCAGATATCAGAGGAATAGGAGGGTTGACCCGTATTTCTTTCTGAGGAGGTTCAGGTTCTAATGATACCGACCTCAGGTGCATTCTCCAGAATGCAACAACGCGGTGTGATAAATGAACTGTTTCCTGCTGGAGAGTTTTCGACCAAGATGCTGGAATGAACCTGTTTTATGACGGTCACACGTCTCACCTCTTCCTGCTACACTAGTGTGATTTCGTTTTTGTATCGTAGCAACATTTGTATAGCTACCCTCTGTAATGAACCTAAGAGCTTTGTGGATGGGTAGCATACTTCATAAGGGAGGATGCTTTGCTGGAAGGATGTGTTGCACTTGCTGTGAGCCTAGCCTTTTGGTGTTGTGTGCGAGGGACCATAGTGGTGTTGTTATCGTGTCTCGTGTCGCAGCGTTTAGTGGTGCATTGGAGCAAGGATATAATGAGATAGACACACTTAGATTCTAATTATATTTTTCTGGCAGTTACAATTTACTCTGCAGGTCCCCTTTGAGTTCATGGTAATTGTAGATTTTTTAAACTATTTTGTTCTATGCTCTTCCTGTGCTGTATAGAGCAATCGAGACATCTGTAAGGTATTGTGGATCGGGAGGAAGAGATGCTCAGATGAGAGGGAGAGGACAGATATCTATCTACAGGTTGTTTTGAATATGCTGTGGGATGAGGCCAGAACCTGGAGGATGGACTCTATTAAAATTCTCCCACATGCCATTTATATGTGGTAGAGCTCGTCATGCACCGCGTGCCTTTCTACTTTGGTAGCGAGTGGTCTGGTATAGCCGACTCATAGTAGTTTTCTGTTGGTTTGATTATATCCTGTGGCAATTCAACTCCGAAGGTTGTAGCCAGCAGGAAGAGAGGTAATGTATCAAGAGCACCGGGAAAGTTCACCTGTCAGTCAACCTGCTCTAGTTGCAGATGGAGATGGTAGAGTCCAATTTTGTTGATTTCTGTGTCACCTGGGTGCCACTGTCATAACTGCAGCACTGATTGCACCCATCCACCTGTAGAGTCCAATTGTGGTGCTTTTGGGCAGAGTGTTTTGTTCTGATCATAAATATTTGGTACTTATGTTAGATGACCAAAATTGTTCTGAGCTATCATTTTGGCAATAGCACAGTTCTCATTTAATTCCTGAATGTTGATACTTTACATGCAGGCCATTACAAATGCATTTATGGCGAAGCAGGCGGGTCTCAAGACAATTTCGGCTTTGAAGTGAAATACTGTGGCCTTTTCGGCTGGATCATCAAACAAATGACGGAAAAGTAGTTCCTCAATCAAACAATGTAATTATTGTGTATTTCCACCGTTTAAAAAAAAGAATATAGTGACAGGTCAGGCAGTAAGAAAATGAGAAAAAAGTGTAAGAGTTAAAGGAGTGAATTAAAATATGGCGACTTGTTATATCTCAAAATGGAATTCCTCGAATTGGTACAGCGTGTGAGATGGATGATTTTGACCTAAATTAGTAGTCATACCCCCAGTCCCTCAAATAAGAAACCCTTCACTCCTTTTATCAGTTTGATTGGGGGGGGGGGGGGTGAATGTGTTTATATATCCAATCATGTTGTCCTCCCCAAAAAGTGATGGGACAAAAATATAAATTGATTTGTGAATAAAGAGTCAGTTTGCAACATGCAAATCGAAACCAAAGAAAAAAAGATCCTTGGCAAATTTAGTGGGGATTGAAGCCAATTCACAATTAGTTTCAATAAGAAATGAATAAAATAGTGTGCCCGGCCGTTTTGTTGCGCGTGGCTCCTATCAGCCTGCCAAGCACTTGGATGATGACTCGTTTGGCTCCGCATTCAATCCCTCATACAGGGAGTCCAGTGCAGAATGGTGATGAGGCCATAGCAGCCCTATAAATGTTTCCTAAAACTGCCTCTTGTTCGACGTCACCTCCTGATCATTCTGTTGCTTCTCTTTTTATATTGCTTTTGTGGCCGCCGCCTTTGCACAAATTGTCTTCAACTTCTAAAGTGTCTCGTGAATTTGGTTCAACTGCCTGGCAGGGTTAATGTATCCCCCTCCGCATCCGGGCCTCCCTACTCCCACAATGCCTCCCACCTCAGAAATGTTAGGCTCTCCCCTCCTCCTAATTTTGAGGTGCATAAATGTCACCGATTGTGCTGTGTTTGCCGTGCCTTGCTATTGTGCGTCGCCCCGGGACGCTTGCAAACCACACTTAACACGTCCAATGCTAATTACTGCGTGTGTCACCAGCTCTGTGGATAGGGATGCAGAAATAGCGGCCTATTTGCTCTGTTGTTAAACGTGACCCACTATGCAATTATGCTGCCACAACCCGCTATTTAGCGGAAATTCCCTTGTTCTCCGCACCCTGGGATTCCCCTGCTGCAGCACGTGCCACTTTCCATGGGAAACCAGCTATTCCTGCGTGGTCCTTGCCAACTGACGTGTCACGCACGCTGTGCGTGCTCCCGCGACTGTTTAGTGCGTTCTGTAGATTCCAGAGTGGCGCGAAGGATGAGAGGGTCTCGGGCTGTGAGCGCGCCAGTTCCTGGGTGGTAAAAGCAACGGTTTCTTCCTTGATAGGACGCAGTGTGAAGACGTGTATGGAGCGGCCCAAGGGAAGCCCAGATTCTAATCATTAATTCTTGGGAAGGTGAATGTCTGAGGTCCAGTGAGTGGCCCATGCTGAACACAGGGTTTAACTCTAAGTTACTGTTCTTAAACGCTGGGCCTGATTTCCAGGCACAAACTCCACCAAACCGCCCTAATGAATCCCTGGGTCTGACTTCTGATTATAAGGAATCGACGATTCTGGGTTCTAGTGAGTGAGTCTAGGGAAGGAGATTCTCAGGTACACAGTCAACTGGATGTCCAGGAACCTCCTGAAGTTTAACCCCGAGAAAACGGAGGTGTTAATTGTGTCATCCACCTGCTCCCCCTGGTGTGACCTCTACTGGCCCCAGGAATTAGGGCCCACCCCTAAGCCAGCAACCGCGGTCAAAAGTCTTGGCATTAGGATAGACGGCGCCCTCTCAATGACCAATCAAATCTCTGCGGTAGTGGGTACCTGCAACGGCATCATAAGACAACTGCGCAAACTTGTTCCACTTCTTTCCCAGTCCATGCTCCGCAGGATAGTTTCTGCCACCATACTGTCGAGGCTGGACTACGGAAATGCGCTTTACCTGGGCTTACCTAAAGCCTTAACAAACAGACTGCAGGTAGTCTTAAATGATGCGGGAAGACTAATCTTCAGACTTCCAAGGAGATCACATGCATCCCCGCTGTTGCTGAGTCTTCACTGGCTACCAGTGACTCAAAGGTCGGCTTTTAAGAGTCTCTGCATAGCCCACAAGGCTATCTACGGGCAAGCCCCTTCCTATATCAAGGAAAGACTAGTCATCTACAGGCCCGAAAGAAGCCTAAGGTCCTCCGAGGCTCAGTTGCTTGTATGTCCTCGGTTCAGGCTAGCAACAAAAGGAGGGAGATCCTTTTCGGTCCTACTGCCCAAAATGTGGAATGAGCTGCCTGAAGCTCTTCGCAAGGAAGGAAACCTGCTTCGCTTTAGGAAAGCCCTAAAGACAACTCTATTTAGAACAGCGTTGAGCTCAGTATAGATCCAACTCGCCTCCTGTTGCTGCCCGGGCTCTTATGTCATTGCGGTCAAAAGCGCCCTGAGACCTGTCGGTGATTTGGCGCTATATAAACCGACATTAACAATAACAACAATAACAACAAGGCTAGGCTGTGTGTTCCAAAAACCCCACTAAGCTCAACATCTAAGTTCCATTGAATGACTCTTTAAGTCCAGGGTCTGAGTTTCACTAAAGGCTCCTATTATTGCCCCTGTTGGGCTGGCAGTCTGAATTCCACTAAGTCACCATATGGAAACCATAGTCTGGCTTCGACTTGATTATAGGTTTTGAGTTTCCCTGACCAATCCTAGTGCAGTGCTCTGAATCAGTTAGCGTAACTGGTCTTTGGAATTACCTGTTGGATGTCTGCTGAGTGATATGCGGAATCTCTGGATTTGATTTGTGTTAAACATTTTATTAATTTTAACTCCTTAATTTTGGATTCCACAACATGGCACATGATCAAATGGAAATTGATGATTCGTCAATGTGAGGGGAAAAGGCTTAAGGGACCTGCCAGTTTCCTAATTCCAGAAATTCCCCAGATCTTAAAGATCTAGGGACCATTTGGCTGCATCAGTGGTGAGTATATGTGTCCCCTTTCGACTTTCTGAGCAGGACACTGGGTGCATAGTCTAAATGGAATGTACAGTCTCCAAACACTCCTAGATTCTTTTGGGTATCTTAGTTGAACAATGACGGGATAGTTTATGTCAAAGTCAGAGTATAATACACACAATTAATATCAAAACCTGCTGGAATCATAACTTATGTCCCAAGACCCAAGCTTTCACAAGGTATGGAAGAAACAGCTTTAGGGATATTATTTATTTCACTGATTTACTGGCCACCTCGGATCCGATTCTCAGTTTGTGTATGTGGAACACCTCTTGTAGGTTATAGCAGGCCATTAATACCCTACAACAACGCATCACCAAGCTTAGACCCAGAGCTGTCCAGATGGATGCACGTTTTTCACATGCATGTTTACGAAGGTGCTTCGAGAGAGCAGAAGTCAAAAGTCAGGCAAGTAGCTTTTATAATGCAGACTGCTTCTCTGGTTATTTTATGAACATACCAAAATCCAAAAATGTATATTGGAGTTGAATGAAAGTTCCCTTAAGTCAAGTTCCTACTTCGGACCCTCAAGACATTTTGGCCTTTCAGGGCTACTATGTTCTCCTGGTACTTTACAATTATGTTCGTTCAGGGGTCAACATAAGTTACTTGGACAGATAGGTCATGATTTATCCATAAGGTCAAACAATTGGGCATGAAGTTAACCTCTATCTATGCTTAGGAAACTAGATGTGGGTAAGATGTGTAGCTATATCTGCAAAGTTGGGCATATGCAGGAAACTTTGGTTAGCTTCAGTGAAATGGAGTATCCCAAATATACCTGCCTTCACCCAAGCCAAATCTGTTCGGCTACAGCAAATCATCTTTTACTTTCATGATACAGGATCTCTGGATGGCAAGACATCCAGTACGGGGAAATTTGAAGGGAATCAACTCAGGGGATGTGGAGCCACCTGGAACCTCTACCACCGCAAGTAAGAGGTGTGTGGAAGAGGAAGCAGACAGTGGTGGCAAAGGGCAGACTCATTCAAGGAAAGATGTTGGTATAGCACTTCTAAGGCCATTGCTGGTGCAAGGAGTGAATGAATGATGGTGACTAATGTGTGATTGTTAAAGTGAGAGTCGTGGTGGTAGCTACAGTGCCGCTGGGGGCTCTTCTGGTCTGTGTAAGAGTCTGTGAGGCCACAGCACTGCTCTAGTCAGTGGTTAGGAGGGACTACAGGGCTGGCATGAACTCTTGAAACTTGGGAGACGGTGAGCAACTATGCATTAAGTTAGGCTACCATATCTCTGATGAACCACATTTGGGAGGTATCCTCATTCATTTCCGGACCGCATTTGGCAGAGTGCCCATAAAACACCGGTATTCCCCTGCCACCATGGTGTAGCAAGGGAGTTTACTGGGCATGCCACCTCCTTTGCTGCCATGATGGTGCACCCTAAAGGCTCCAAACCTGGGGACGCCCAGCAGGCTCCTGCTTCATCTAAGATGGGAGCACCTCTGACGGGGCTACCTCCTAGTACTGAACATGTGTTGCAGGACACTCATGCCAAGTTTGAAGATTTGTTAGCAGCTGTGCAGGGCTTGAAAACGACATTGGAGCCTAACTAGACACCTTGATCGTCAACATTGGCCACATGCATGAGGAATGTAATAAACTGAAGACCAGAGTGGCTGCCCATGGTGTGACTATACAGGAGATGCAGCCAGTTTTGTCGGAAAAGCATGTTGAACTGACTGCTCTGCAGCAAGATGTGGGCATGGTGAAGCGAAGTGGTGAAGATGCAGAGGGGAGGTTGAGACAAAACAACACTCGGGTGGTGGGCCTACCCTAGGAGAATGAAGGCCCAACATAGACCTGTATCTAGAACAATGGCTGAGGCCCACCAACCTGCAAGGTAAGACATCTATGTTCTTCTCAGCTGAGCGGGCTTAAGTTCCAACCCAAACACTGTCACTGGGACAGAGACCAATATATCATTCTACAGATTGATCGCACCAAGGACTCATGGTAAGTAGAGAATCAGACAGTTACGATTTTCTCAGATTATACAACTAGTGTCCAGAAACAGAGGGTTTCCTACTTCATGGTGAACTCAAATTCCAAAAAATGTTGAGCAAATATTTGTTAATCTTCCCAGCTAAGCTGCACAATGTGGATGAGGGCCAAGTACTCCCTTTCCAATCCGCGCATGAGGCATGGGATTGACTGCGGTCCAAAATGGAGCACCCCTCTAGAGGGGGGCTCCCTCATCAGACCGACAAGATGTGGAGGGGAGCTGGCATCTGGCTCTGAATTGACTGAATTGTAAATACCGCTCCTGCCTCTCCCGGGGAGGAGGCACAGGTGATAGCCACATTAGTCCAGGCGGGGTCTCCTGGGTCAGGGATCAGTACTGAAGCCATAGACGCTGCAGACTCATCCCTACTGGATGACTTACCATATACATTACAAGAGTCCTGTGGTTACATCAATGACTGCAGACTACATCGGCTGAATCACTTGTGTACATGGCTTTTTCCTCTTTCTATGAGAGTCCACTGGACTGGTTGTTCTGCTTTCAATGTGGGGAGCTTACTTGGAAAAGGGCGGCGGGTGGGAAATGGCTCACTTTGTGTTGGCGCTGCAGGGCATGTTCAGTGATTTATTGACAGCAACAATCTATGGTGGCCTCATATTTCCCCCTAAAATCTGCTGGATTTTATCACGATTTGGTTCACACAGGTTTTTGGGTTTCTGGCCTATTGCTGCACTGTTGAACAATGCCCAGGGAAGGGAGTTTGGAATGCAGTTAGAGGTCGGAACGCATGTGTGTGGTGCTGTGTACTATAATCAACGGGCCGTCTTCTGTTTTGGGGTATATGTGTGTTTATACTTGTACTTTGTCATGCCAGTACCAGAGTATCAGTTCCTCATATGGAGTGTGAGAGGTATGGGTTCTTATGCTAAGAGCCACAAAATATACGCTTACCTGAAGAGTGTAAGAGACATTGAGTCCACTTTGCTTGTCGCCAGGAGACCTACCATACATCTCTAGAACTCGCTGGACTGGGTAGACGGTGGCGGGGTGCAGGTCTATGGAACCACATAGTTATGCAAGAAGTGTACTAGTGTGGGTGGCCCCTTTACAGCATCACACACTAAGGCGATTCTGAGGGTCGTTATGTCATGGTGGGAGGTATGCGTGATGAAATGCCCTTAACACTGGTGGCAGTTTAAGCCCTAACTGCGGGGCAATCTGCATTTTATCGCACCTTAACACCAGTCCTGCCCCTAAAACAAGCGACACATACCTGTTGATGCAAGGATTATAATTAAGGCTCCCAGTTTACGATTTTTACTGTTTTTTACAGATAAATACAGAAAGAAAACAATTTTTCTGTCTCTATTTATTTTTAAATACGGAAAAATACGGAAAATAGGTCTTCTCTGGATGTTTTTTTTCTACTGTCAATCATGAGTGCCAGGTCAATAGGTGTACAGATTGTAAGGTAGGGGAGATGAAAAAAGACATCAGGTTTCCTAATTAAGCTTAATTAAGTGCAGATCTACAGTTATTTATGCTATTCTACAATGCAAGTTTTTGTTAGATAACGCTATTGTACTGTATACTGCTGAATCCTTTTAGACATTCAAATGTGAATATATATTTATCAGTCAAATTATTATGGAAAAATGCCCACAGCAGCTTCATTTATACAGAAAACTCAAAATAAAAATGGATACATACAGAAAAAAATAAGCAAAAAATAAATATGGATAAATACAGATGGAAATGTAGAAAAAATAAATACCATAAAACAGGGAGCCCTAATTATAATATGGTGCTCGACCTGCCAATGGACAGGTCCATTCCCACCCTTCTGGGGGCACACCCATGCTCCGTATCACAGCATCTGAACATGGGGGTTCATGGTTTACAAATAGGGGACATTTGGCGTTAATTGTATCTTACCGACAGGCAGCGACGGCTCGTGGTGGGAGTTACGGTGGGGCAGGAGGGTGGGGAGGGGGAGGGGCAGGGTGGAGGTTGCTAAAAACCGGCATATGGATAATTGCAGGTAAGTAAACAATTTAATTAATAAAACGAATTTCGTAGTGCGCCTTGCATCGCAAAATGCAATGCAGTGCGAGCTACGAAATTCGTTTTATTAATTAAATTGTTTACTTACCTGCAATTATCCATATGCCGGTTTTTAGCAACCTCCACCCTGCCCCTCCCCCTCCCCACCCTCCTGCCCCACCGTAACTCCCACCACGAGCCGTCGCTGCCGACAGGGAATACTCCCACTACTCAATGGTACACAAAATACATTCCAGACTAGATATGATCTTCGCTCCTTTAGCAATGATCCCATTGTGCACACAAACAAGGTATTTTTACAAGACCCTGTCGGACCACAATCCCTTGTTGGTTTCACTGAACTAAGGGAGATCCTGACTGAGAATTCCCGTTTGGTGCTTACATACTGATGCCTTGACCAACACAGGGTTCCGCTCTAAGATTGTTGAGGCAATTGATGCTTACTTCCAGGATAACAAAGGGACAGCATTGAATGCCTTGGTCAAATGTGATGTATTCAAAGTTGTATTGCGTGGCTTATGTATGAAAACAGCATGTAGGGTGCGTAGGGGGCTGAATGCAGAAGTGACTGCGATGGAGGGTCGCTTGGGTGTGTGTTGGAGCCTACATGTTTGACAGATCATGCCTAGTTTCTGGTTCTTCCAGTCCTGCGAGGGGAATACCGGTAATTGGTTGGCCGGCTGTCCAAATTTGACTTTAAGGTATATGTACAGTAACAAAATGAACATGGACATAAGGCAAGCCGGCCTGCTGGTGTGGCTTCTACATTTGGAATCCCACAAATATCCGATCACTGCGATCCAACAGCAGTCAGGGCAGTTATGAAACAAGCAGGAGGCTATCTCTGGGCAATTTAAACATTATTACCGGGGTCTGTATAGAGAGCCCTCTGAGATACATCCAGATACACTCACTACGTATTTGACTCATGTCCATACTTCTTCAGTTAATTCCCTCCAACATCATGAATTCGATAGTCCTATCACATTGGAAGAGGTAGGGGAAGCGATTGTCCAGATTGGCAGAGGGAAGGTTCCAGGTACCGACAGCTTCCTGTTTGAATTTTTTGCCATTAGAGTTCTCGATTGGCCTTCGTCTCCTTCAGGTATATGAATGTTCGTTAGTTCTAATGAGACCTTGCCGACCTCTTGCCTTAGTAGCTCTCCCCGGTAATCGTAACAGGGGCTGCGAGCTAATTGCTTGTTACCAATAATTTAGATCTGAGACTGCACTAATTTTAACAGCGTTTTTATTCTGTTCTGTGAAATTGGGACATCGTTTGAAATTTTGTATCTGGGGGGTTTCTAACTAGAGATTTAACTGGGAATTAGAACAGACACTCTAACACCCTTGACACGCTTGATCTTATCTTTCCTACCTCCGTTTTCGACTAGCTGCTCAGCGTCTGGCGACGGTGGGCGTCATCTTGGGGGTAGCGGGGTCAGCGCTCCAGTCGCGCAGGACTCCCGCCCTCCCAGTATACTTAAGGTAGGCTTCCCGGTGGGCGCATTGCCTTAGTAGCTCTCCCTGGTAATCGCAACAGGGGCTGCGAGCTAATTGCTTGTTACCAATAATTTAGATCTGAGACTGCACTAATTTTAACAGCGTTTTTATTCTGTTCTGTGAAATTGGGACATCGTTTGAAATTTTGTATCTGGGGGGTTTCTAACTAGAGATTTAACTGGGAATTAGAACAGGCACTCTAACACCCTTGACACGCTTGATCTTATCTTTCCTACCTCCGTTTTCGACTAGCTGCTCAGCGTCTGGCGGCGGTGGGTGCCATCTTGGGGGTAGCGGGGTCAGCGCTCCAGTCGTGCAGGACTCCCGCCCTCCCAGTATACTTAAGGTAGGCTTCCCGGTGGGCGCATTGCCTTAGTAGCTCTCCCCGGTAATCGCAACAGGGGCTGCGAGCTAATTGCTTGTTACCAATAATTTAGATCTGAGACAGCACTAATTTTAACAGCGTTTTTATTCTGTTCTGTGAAATTGGGACATCGTTTGAAATTTTGTATCTGGGGGGTTTCTAACTAGAGATTTAACTGGGAATTAGAACAGGCACTCTAACACCCTTGACACGCTTGATCTTATCTTTCCTACCTCCGTTTTCGACTAGCTGCTCATCGTCTGGCGGCGATGGGCGCCATCTTGGGGGTAGCGGGGTCAGCGCTCCAGTCGCGCAGGACTCCCACCCTCTTCACTTTCCTATATAATGTGTGTCATATCCAGACGGCGCAGCGGGGTGGCGCAGCGGGCGCGCCGGGCGCGCGCCGAAACCGCGCCTAAGCCAAGCCCGTCTGCGCCCGTCCGAGCCTGGACCGAGCCCAGGGCCACCCCCCCTACACCTTTGGCGACTAAAAGGTTAGTCTACACAGCAAACGAACTTCACAATCTAAATAAAACCCTACATAAGGCACACAACCCCCCTATATGCCAACTATCTGATCAAATTTGGAGGGCCATTTCTTTGCACTCTTTGCACAAATAGCAATCTGGCTATACCTACACCCCAGAAATTGATACATGCAGCACTACTTAACGCTCGCTCACTTCCATGTCACAAAATTGAAATATTAGAGTTGCTTAATACCTATGCCATCGATCTCTTATTCCTTACTGAAACTTGGGGAGACGATGCATCAGGACCAGATTTTAAAGCTGCCATACCAGAAAACTATTGTGTTCATAGACAGGACCGCATCTCTGCACACAAAGGCGGAGGGATTGCAATAATATATCGCAACAGCCTCCGCGTCAAAGCCATTGACTTAAAACACAGGAGCTGTGAGGCACTTGCCTTTACGGTTACTCTTACCACCAACCAAACATTCACAGGTACTCTTTTGTATCGACCTCCTGGCTCTCGTACTACTTTTCTCTCACAACTCCATCAACTGAGTGAGTTAGCCGTGGACCACAAACACTTCACTGTCTTGGGAGATTTCAATTTTCATCTCGAATCCCAAACTGACAAGGACACCGACCAGCTTATTAATGATCTGCTTTCTGTAGGTCTTGAACAACTGATAACTGCTCCTACTCATAAGGCAGGACACACGCTTGATGGTATTTTTACCAACAATCCTTATATCATCAAGAACAAAATTTTTCCTCTAACATGGTCAGATCACTTTGCCATTCTATTTGACATCAAAACTAAAACGATAGCTTCTAAAAAATACCTCTCAGAACTCCTACCGAACCGCCAGAGATTGGAAAAATTTAGATTACAATCAGCTCACTCAGATTCTCACTGATGCTTTCACGGATATAGACAACGAAACCGACCCCAATAATGCAGCCACTAGATACACCTCCATTCTGGAAGGGGCATTTTCCACACTTGCTCCATCCAGAATTTCCAAACATAACAGGAAGACCCCTTCGGCCCCATGGTTTACCGAAAATCTTAGACTTCAACGACAACATTGTCGCAACCTTGAGCGCCACTGGCGCAAACACTACAATTCTTCAGTCAAAACAATATACAAAGCTGCACTTCATAACTATAAGCAGAGCATAGCAACAGAAAAAAACATCTATTACACCACCCAAATAGATCAAGCTAGATGCAGCATGAAGAAATTGTCGTAAACCACCTTGCCGAACCATCCAACCCTCCTTCTGAAACATCCCAAACACTTTGTAACAATTTGGCTGATTTCTTTTCTGATAAGGTCACATCTATATTTAAGGATTTCACCCCAAATTCCAACAATACAATACGGATTCTCCAAATACCCAGATAAACTCGGTCTCTACTGCTCTAACAGAATTCACTAGAACACATCCACAATACATTCATAAACTAATTCTGTCAATCAAATCTGGTTCCCCACTGGACCCCTGTCACCCCTCCATACTCAACACTATTCCAGACATCATCACTTTACCTCTGACACACATCTGTAACACTATGTTTTCAACAGGTTCTTACCCCACGATTTGGAAAAATACTGTAATCAGGCCACTTCTCAAAAAACCGTCTCTTGATCCTTCATTACCATCCAGCTACCGTCCTATTGCATCCCTACCGTTCCCAGCTAAGATCTTTGAATCTGTCATGAATAAACAACTGTCTGACTATATTCAAAATAATGACCTCTTAGATGACACCCAGTTCGGTTTCCGACAAGGTCACGGGACAGAAACTGCCTTGATCAAGGCGGCAGATGAAATAAGGACCACGATGGATAATGGCGGACAGGCTGTACTGATTGTGCTGGACTTGTCGGCGGCTTTCGACACGGTCGATCATTCTACTCTGATCGGCCGTGTCAAGGCCATCGGTATCAAACACAAGGCCAGAGACCTTATTTCATCTTTCCTAGCCGACCGCAAACAGGCAGTTAAGTTAGGTACCTTCACTTCTCCTACTTTCAGCCTTCCTTGTGGAGTCCCTCAGGGTTCCTCGCTAAGTCCGACCCTTTTTAATATCTATGTTTCGGACTTAGCGAGGGTAATTAAAGCTTACAACATCAACCTAACAACATACGCTGACGATACCCAGTTGGTATTATCCATACATAGAAATGGATTCGAGGTTGCAGCAAACTTCAAGGACGGCATGAGGGCCATCAGCAGTTGGATGGCTTCCAACTGCTTAAAACTTAATTCATCTAAGACGGAGGTCATGCTTTTTGGAAGTATTCAGCCTCTGTGGTCCCCCTTATGGTGGCCGGAGGAAATGGGAACTCCACCTCAACCTGTCAGTAAAGTCAGAAACCTGGGAGTAATATTTGATGATAAACTCCTTTTCCATCATCACGTGAACGCGGTAGTATCATCATCATTTAACATCTTAAGGAAAATAAAGAAACTGCTCCCATATCTTCCCATGACTGCAGGAAAAACACTTATATCTACACTGGTGTTTTCACGCACTGACTATTGCAACGCCCTTTTCCTCAACGCACAAAAAAAGGTCATCTCCAAATTACAAATGGTACAAAATGCCTCTGCCAGAGTTCTACTGGGCATTCCAAAATCTAGATCTGTCTCGTGTTACTTGGACCAATTGCACTGGCTTCCAGTCAGAAGTCGCACGAAGTTTAAAGCCCTCTGTATTGTCTACAAGGCAATAAACAATATGGGACCTAAATTCCTTAGAAGTTCCCTTAAGCCTCTGGCTACCCCTAGAACGCTTCGCTCCAACACGGCTCATCTGCTTCAGATACCCAGAACAAGGAAAGTTAACTGGGGAGACAGATGTTTCACCATAGCAGCTGCAAAGCTATGGAACTCCCTTCCTTTCAACATAAAATCTAGCCCATCCCTGATCACTTTCAGAAAACAGCTAAAGACATGGCTGTTCTCTCAACGTTACGATTAATCATTAATCTTCTAATTGTTATCTAGAGATCCAACTACTGGTGGCAGCTCTTAGCCCTCAGCGCCGAGACACCCAAGGGTAATTGCAGCGCTTTAAAAATTGCATAAATAAATAAATATGAGGGCAGCAGTAATCCTAGTCCTTCCCAAAACTATGTGAGATCCCCTGAATGTAACATTTTATCAACCTCTTTCTCTCCTGAATCTGGACTACGAGGTTCTTGGGAAGTTCTTGGCTAAGCGGATCATTACCCTAGTCCCCTCTTTAGTGCATTCTGAGCAAAATGGATTTTTATACTGTTGCACCACCTTCATTAATTTGTGGCAGTTATTCCATGTTATGGACTGGGCACGGTGCACGAAGATGCAGGGTTGGGCCACCTCGGTGGACACCTTGGGTTGGCCTTACCTGATGGCAGTTCTGGCACACATGGGGTATGGCTCTTTATTCCTGCATTGGATAGCATTACTGTACACTAATCCAACTGCCAGGGTAAACATGGGGGACATAATTTCTGCTTCTTTCCCGGTGGCTAGCGGTACACGACAGGGCTGCCCCCTCTCGCCGCTACTGTTTGCCTTAGCGGTGGAAATCTTGCTTCAATATCGGTCCCCTCAGTGGGGTCCCGATGTTGCTCCCAAATATTGTCCCTTTATGCAGAGGATGCATTGATTTATTTGAGAGCTGACTTAGCAGTACTGCCAGGGATCATGGCCCTGCTGACTGCAATTGGAGCTCTATCAGGCCTCTGTGTTAATTGGAATAAATCCTGTTTATTTCCACTGTTACCAATCCCTGAGGACGGTCTGGACACACTAAAGCGCTTGAAACTTAATTGGCGATTTGACTCCATTAAATATCTGTCCCCAATGCTCTGGGTTGACGTTGACAAAATGTTATTCCTGCCTTCATTTCTCAATTTCTTTGTGAGCCTCCCGTTGATATATCTGCAGGGCCTTCTTGCTTCAGATCTCAGATGGGTGCTGACGGATTTGATTTGAGACGATTGCCGGAGACAGGTTGCTCTGCACCAACTATTTTCCCCCCTATTTGAAAGAGGCCTCGGGGACCCAGACTACGAATCGTACTGCAACACAACTGCAGTGGCCAATGCAGTTGATTGCAGGAAAATCATTTCTGGAATGCGCTGCCATTTTAGATGAGTTGGCAGGGATACTATTGTTGCATAGTCTACTTAACACTACACCTCCTCAGGACAGGGATTTTGTGCTGCCACATACACCACTATAAGTTTGGAAACAATGCGCCAAAGATGGACAGCGCTGTATACCCTATGTAGTCTTTTGATCAGGGCCATACCAGAATGCGCAGGCTTGAGACCGCACATTGGGTCTGGGTTTGGGAAGTGGCGGAAATCATGACTTGGGCAGACGTGGTGGCTGAAGAGCATTTCTGTGCCTTCAATGTCTTGGCATTGGATCATGACCTAAGCCTGGAGCCGTTAATACTATATTCGGCTCTGTAAGATATGATGTGTAAGATTTGGAGATCTGATCAGGAACAGCCTCCCCGAGGGCACCACTCGAATGGGGGGAACCAAGAGGGCCGTCACGCATCTTTACTGCATGTTGCAGAGTAGGCCAACGGCGGAACATGAACGGTTAAGGGATCAGTGGAAATTGGCACTCAGGAATGATATTACAGACAAGCAGTGGGACAGATGCTTGTACTCGGTCAAACAGGAGACACAGAATGCTTGGTTTAAACTTATACAGTGTTACTTCCTGCATCGTGCATATCTCACACCACACAGGATTGCCAAGATGTTCCTCGGTGCTTGTAACATATGTCAAAGGTGTAAAGTCGCTGATGCTGAGTTTCTTTACATGGGTGGTGCTGTACCTTAACTCGAGACCTTTTTTGAAGCAGGTGTCATGGGTGATATTAGCGCTGACGAATAATTTGTTTTTGCAGGGCCCGCTTAGGTACTTGCTGGATACGGGGTGTGCCACCAAGAAAAACAAAGGTCTGTTGAGATTCCAAAATGTAGTGCTCATCCTAGCTAAACAGTGTATTACTATGGCCTGGAAGTCTACCACATCGCTGCCAATGCACCTGTGGCAGGCAGACATGCTACACTAGGTGCCTGCCAAGCTAGTGATACACAAGCGATTACGCATAAGGGGCGAGGGATTGGACCCATTGGAATGCTGAGATACATACCTGGAAAACATGAGTCTAGTAAGGATGATCTTCCCCCTTTAGCGCCTAACCTTTTAGTCTCAGATATAATGGGTGGGCAAATTTTCCCTCTAGGCAGTCTTCGCTGGACCCCTCAACTCGGTTAATATATTGGGCGATTTGGTGTTGAACCCACCTCCCCAATGATTTTTGCGGGTTTGACAGGGGAGACTTCCATCTGTTGTGAAACATTATACTGAGTACTCATGTAGCTGCTAGAGCCGGTGTATCTTTGGATGAAGTCCTGACCACACATGCATGCATGCACGCCCACACACACATACACACACACACATGGGTGGGGTAGAGGGTGCTGTTTCATTGTTATAGTTGCTTGATGAAACTCAAGTTTGTATGTGAATGCACTTGTTGGCCTCTGTTGCACGGTATATAGACATTACACATGAAACAAGGCCACTGTTAGCAAGTATTTTGTCCTTACTAGACCAAGCACGTTGGCCCATCCTATTGTGTGGTTTTGAAGAATGGGGGAAAATCCCCAAAGTGCATGTATGTGGCGGCTGATAGGTCACATGTTATTGTGCTGTCTATTACTTCCTTCCTCTACAAGTGGGAGAGTATAGTACGCCATGTGTGTTCTATTTATCGACTGTACCAACAAAGTATAAAATATAATGAATGAATAAATGAGGGATTTGTAAAGCACTGGACTCACCGCTGTAAGGGTATCTACGCGCTAGCAGTGAAACATGAAAAACAAGGAGGTGGAAAGCAATCATTATTAAAAGAGTTCAGTTTTCAGTAGTTTTCTGAATTTTAGCAGGTCAGGGCACATACGTAACGCACTGGGGTGTGAGTTCCAAAGGCACGGGGCAACATAGGCAAAAGATTTGCCACCCCCGCGAAGTTTGTTGACCAGGGGCACTACTAGCAAAATATTTACACAAAAAATGATGAGTTGGGAATGATCATGTCCACCGTGTTGGCAGGAATGCATTCACCATCACTGTCAATTACTCACTCACTCACTCACTCACTCAGTGCTTGGAATTCAGCAAACTTTGGCACAAGGGTGCTACCACTTGAAGGCCAATTTCAGGCACAACCCCTCAGAATGAAAACACCTGTATTGGAATTTATAATAGGGGAACATGGTGATTTGACAAAGAAAACAAACAAGAAAACAAAGGGCTCAGACAATTAGAGAAGAAACTCGTTTTCACCAATGTGAGCGAATTAGCATATACAAAGTTAGGGTAGCTCAAAATTTATTTATCCAGCATTTATAAACATTCAATATACCATTACCTTTTATTAATAATAATACCAGGCATTGTGACAACGTCAGTTTGGTTGCATATCAGTGGAGCCCTTTAATGTGTCTCAACTGGTACACCCTAATTTTCAGGATACCTTTGTTGGATATAATGTCGAGGGCCCACCTCTGCTAACCTTCTGTAGAAGCAGTAACATTTCCTCCCAGTAATTCCCTTTGGGATGGGAGACCTCATGCCTCTTCCCTACGGAGGGCAACGCTTTCTGCCTCAGGCCATTTCAATGTCACGCCAGCCATTGTTTCATTGTAGGGGACAGGGCATTTCCAGTTTATTGTATCTCATCTGCCTCGGCAGCTCGTTTCCAGTCTTTGATGTATCCAGCTTGAATGCAAAGCAGCGCGGCACTGTTAGAAAACAAAATCGCACATTGAAAAAATGAAAAAGACGTTTTATATCCAGGATATTGACGTAAATAATTAATTTACTCTCTTAATTTCTATGCAGGTAAGTACTTAATCAATAACAACTCAATCGGAATGAAAAAAGACAGAGTCCGTGGTGTTAGAGTTTCTAAGGGTTTTATTCCTCATAAAGGAATGGTCGTGACCAGGATATCATGTTCTGACCACCACAGGGGTGTCAGAAGGGATAGAGCAAACTTTATTGACATTACATAGCTTATATACTTAATTCACATCATAAGTAATGGTGCAAGAGGCGTAACAGCTGAGAGAAGACAAGATAACAGTATGCACGTGTTACTAGTACGTAATCAAGAGGCGTGAACTAGGCGTGAATCAGAGGTGTGTGCTAGAAACGTCACTGATAGGTGACGCAAGTGGGTGGCACCAAGGGGTGGTGCTACCAGAATTGTTGCAATGTCAGCAGAAATCGGAAGCTTGGATGCGCGCGCAGCTGCATGACGTGTGATTGACGGGGTGCAGGGGACTTGACATTTACACTGACGGAAAGAGACAGAAGTCTGGCATGTCAGATCAACTTGTACTTCTATCATATCTGATATCTGATGTTTAGGAACCATACTATCTGGGCGGAAAGGTCTCTAGGGCAGAAGCTATTCTATGCTAACTGTGGATGCGTGTATAAGCGCCTAAGTGTCTGCATGAGAAGCGTGGGGGCACGGGGCCTTCCATGGAAGCATGGTAACAGAGGCTATGAATTACTTGCATTGAGACAGGTCGGCCCTTTGGCTCTGCAGCTGGAGAGGATGTTTACTGGAGCTAGTAGGCAGGAATGCATTCTCGAGGAGCGGAACAGATAACTCGAAGGTTATAGTCAGTCTTGGCAGAAAGCAGGCTGAGCTGAGCGCGAGGGGCCGCGCTGAAAGTAAGTCAGAGTTCACGGGTACAGAGGTAGCCTGGGCAGAGGCTGTCAGAGTCAGGAGCCAAAAAAGAGGTTCGATGGCAGAAATTCAGGGCCTACTCTGCTAGAGCAGGAAAACATGTAAAGTGTACTACAAAAAGACGGTGGCATAGCATACTTAGGAACGGACTATATAATCCATTCATGGTGGATCTGAAAGAGGACAAGTTAACGTTGGACGCAAATGTATTTGCGTCTTCATAGCTGGCACAGGAGGGAAGTTACATGCACTTTAAGCTGGTACATGGAGTCGGTGGGGTACGCGCTAGGGAACATAACATGACCAAAAATTTATATTTCCTCATTCCCTCCTTGTTCCCTACGGACCCTTCATGATATATCGATCCTCATGAATCGATCAGTTTGTTCTTGTAACATCATTTGTTCTTCTTTCTTTCGTTTACGTTTTGAGAGAAAACTGGAATGTTCAATACAAGAGGTGGCACACAGTCCACAAATCGCTGGCCCACACTGCAGGCACAGGCAGCAACTGAATACTAGGACTAGGCCAATGCCTAGGAAGGATAGGATCTTCCATCCCCAAGCTGTTAACGTTGTCCAGAACCAACCGGACCAAGTCCAGGTGCCTGGATTCTGATGTATCTGATTTGCAATTTTATGGAGACGGGTGATAGCTTGATATACAGATGGTGCGTTTTGTGGTATGAAAACACAGCAACTTGACCCGATGACCTTACAGGCTCCACCTCTATCTGCCAAGATGACGTCAATAACAAGACGATTCTGAAGGACAACAACCCGCATGGCGGACTGCTCTTCTGTTAAGTTACCTAAGGCGGAGGCAGTTTCATTCACTACTGCTTCAAGTGTTCTAGTTAATCTGCGTATTAATTTACTATTCTGAACAGGTCCTAAAAAGAAAAAGAACCCTTTATTAAAGTCGGTGTACTGTTCCCATGCCGTTTCTGTGTAGTCGACAAGTGGGATATCTCTTCTGGGTCTATTCTTTACTAGATTGGTATTTCTATGGTAATCAGGAGGAGCTAGAAAAACAGGTGGCAGAAGGAATGCAATGTAACAGGTACCATCCCAATCTGGAGGTAGACGTATGTATGCGGTATGACCACAAACAAAGTAAGAATGACTAATAGCTTTAAAGGATGATTTTCCATGATCACTGAATTCGACCACAGTAGTGCATTTACTATGACCTAAGTGTACTGAACCTTTCTTCTTGATACATAATTCACCAGTGACTGGCAATACTGACATAATGGGTAGAACTGGTGTGGCTTCGGATTCAACAGTGAGAATCATGAGGCTAATTGTATAATTACCTAATCCATATACTTCATTTTCTAGATCAGTTCCTATTCTAGTGGGGAGTCCCTCCTTATCTGGGTAACAGACGTCTAGCAGGACTAAGTTCAGATTTCCCCAAACCCAGCCCCCATCGAAAACAGCAATATCAGGATCTAAGGAGTTAATTATTTTAAACCATGCTCCGCAGGAGCCATTGTGAGTGAATGGGTACGGAAAGAGGGGCAGAGCTCCCTTGTAATTCTGGTAGGGAGGGAGTCGGCCACATATCCAGCAATTTGTAGCATTGTTAGTTTGATGAGAATGATGTAGCATACTAATGAATGTATTGTTGCGCAGCGCAAGTCTGTAGGAAAGCTCGTGTGGAGGTAACTCACTAAAAGTGTGTTCAGCAGATACATTGTAGGCAGATTGTTCACGCTTGAAAATAGGGTAATAGATAGGTAAAACGATGCTGACAACAATAATTAAAATACTCAGAATAAACATGATTAATAGTGTCACTATACAGTGACTACGAAGTGATTTACAGTATGTACGTTTCTTTGCTTCTCTCTCTCTCTCTCTATCTCGATCTAGGGGATACATGTCAGAAACTATTTAACCGATTCACCTAGGGGAGGACTTAAACAATTAAACTGTCTGACTTGCTAGATCGTAATTTCATGCGATAACTTTCTTGAGGAGTTTTTTCTCGTTCAGATTCTGTAAAGTCTTTTTGTTCGACACAGTCTTTGGTGGGGGTGGACGAGTCTCGATCAGGTTTCAGTCCAGAGAATTTTTTTATATGACTCGTGTGAACCCACCCCTTTCTTCCTTCGATTTTCACGGCCGTCCTTGTGGTGAGAAGAACGGTCTTCGGGGACTTCCAGCGGGGCTCCAGCGGACTTTTTCTGTCGAAGTTGCGAACGAGCACAATATCGCCAGGACGGACGTCGTGTGGCTTTACATCAGTGTTGTCAGGGAAGGCTGCGGCAACCTGTGAACGACATGATTGGAGTGCAGACATCAAGGAGGCAAGGTAATCTGTCAACATATTACAATCAACATCAGTAATCTTTTTCGGAATGGGCGTCCCCCACATATTCGGTGGTCTGCCAAAGACCACCTCGTACGGGGATAGCCCTGATCTCGAATGGGCGACCATTCTCATGTAGAATAGTGCCACTGGCAGGGCGACTATCCAGTCGACCCCTTTCTCCTGACATATTTTGGCAAGGCGGATCTTTAGTGTCTGGTTATGCCTTTCTACAAGGCCTGCTGCTTCGGGATGTCGGACACAATGGAACTTCCACTGGTATCCCAGTAATAAAGAAACTTCTTTCATTAATGCAGATGAGAATGGCTGACCGTTATCTGAGTACACGACACGAGGCAGGCCGTATCGTGGGAAGAATTCACGAACCAGCTGCTTGGCAGTGGTCGGAGCAGTGTAATCTGGGACTGGGTATGCTTCGGTCCAACGGGACAGAGCACAGACAACTACGAGAACATATTTAAATCCTCGACAACGGTCCATCTGGATATAATCCATCTGGAGGACTTCAAAAGGGTGATCGGGAGGATGAAATCCACCTTGCTCTACAGGGACGCTTTTACCTGGATTGAACTGACAACAGATCATGCAAGTACGCACTTTCTGTTTTGCGGCTGCTCGTAAGTGTTTATTGTTCCAGAGATTTTGTAAACTGTCTAACATCGCTTTCTCTCCTAGATGTGCAGGACTATGTGCTGTATTTATCATGACTTGAACCATAGAATCAGGGAGAAACCATGTAGATTTTCCCTTCGTCATCCAACCTTGATCTGTCTGGATCCCTCCTAGTTCAATCCATTTCTTTATTTCTTCTGGAGTAGCATGTGTCTGAATGTCGATAACATCTAGTGTGGGATCCCTGACTGTCATACAGTTTGTCTGTTCGGTTGTCTTTGTTGTATCAGTTGTCTGAGTGTGAGTCAGTGCTGTATGTTTTGCTGTTTGATCTGCCAGGTCGTTACCCTGGGAAACAGAATCTGTGACTTTAGTATGTGCTTTACACTTCATGACGGATATGGCTGAAGGCAGATGTATTGCTTCTAACAGTGCTTGAATGAGAGGACCGTGTTGAATCTTGGCACCATGAGAGGTCAGAAAACCTCGTTCTTGCCACAGCATGCCGAAGTCGTGTACGACTCCGAACGCATAACGGGAATCAGTGTATATGTTGACATTTCTGTTCTTGGCTAGAATACAGGCTCGGGTCAGAGCGATGAGCTCTGCCGCTTGAGCAGACAGTGTATCAATACGATGTGTTTCTTTAACTTCAGTTTCAGTGGTCACTGCATATGCGGCCACTAATTCTCCTGTACTTGTTCTCATACATGAACCATCCACATAAAGTGTCAGGTCTGCATTTGTCAATGGAACATCTGTTAAATCTCGTCGGGGCTTTGTTACTGCATTAATGATCTCTATGCAATCATGCGGAACTGGATCTGTCATATCTGTAGGTAACAGTGTTGCTGGGTTCAGGATACTGCAGCGTCTGATTTCTATGTGTGGCTGGAATAGTGTCACTTCGTAACCTGTCAGTCGTGCTATGGTCAAGTGTTGAGTTTGGGTTCTGTTTAACAGAACCTCTACAGAATGTGGAACTTGTACTGTTAACTGATGACCTAAAACAATTGAATCGCTCTGTCTGATTGCTAACGCTGTTGCTGCTACTGACTTTAAGCACGCAGGGAGTGCCTGGGCTACTGAATCCAATGTACTTGAAAAATAAGCGCAAGGCTTATGTGAACCTGCTTGATCTTGAGTGAGGACAGACAATGCTGTACCGTCACGTTCTGTAACAAAAAGTGTAAACGGTTTGCTGTAACATGGTGTCGCTAAAACTGGTGCTTGGCATAATGCTTTCTTTAATTCCTCAAAGGCTTGTGTATGTTCCTGAGTCCAAGGGAGGGCAGGCGAAGTTGCTGCCTCCTGCGTCGTTAACTGGATGAGTGGTTTAGCTAGAAATGCATATTGAGGAATCCATTGTCTGCAGTACGAGGTGAGGCCTATGAAGGCCCGCACTTCCTTTTGTGTCTGGGGTCGTGGCATATTTACAATTAACTGAATGCGATCGGGAGTGAGCTGTCTCCCCACTTTGGACAGCAAGTGACCCAAGTACACAACTTGCTGAACACAGAATTGTAGCTTCGAAGGAGACACCTTGTGTCCCTTGTCGGCCAAAAAATGTAAAACTGTTAATGATGCTTGCTCACATTCGGGCTCATTTCGTGCGGTGATCAGTAGATCATCGACGTATTGCAGTAAAGCGGTGTTAGCTGGCATTTGAATACAATCTAGTTGTCTTTTCAGTGCTTGACTATAGATGCTGGGGCTTTCTGTGAATCCTTGAGGTGCGCGGGAAAATTTGAAACTTCGTCCATTTAAACTGAATCCGAAGAGATATTGGCTCTCCGGATCAATAGGTACACTGAAGAAAGCGTTCTTGAGATCAATTACAGTAAAGAACGTTGCTTCTGAATCAATAGCAGTCAATAGGGAAGAGATATCGGGGACCACAGGGTACTGTGGTACAATGCATTTGTTCAGCTCTCGAAGATCAATCACCAGCCGATATACTGGCGGTGCATTGGGGTCTGTACGTTTAAGAATTGGAATGATGGGTGAATTACAGATATTGGAGTCGGTCTCTACGACCACTCCCTGGGCAATAAGCTCTTCAATGATTTTCAGTAAAGCCACTACAGCATCAGGTGGTAACTTGTATTGTCTGATTCTGGGTAGAACAACTCCTGTCTTGAGTGTAACACGGTATGGAGTGATATGCATACAACCTACATCAGCTGGGCCTTTTGCCCATAGGTGATCTGGTACATTTTTCAATCTGACATCAAAATCTCTTAAAACATAATGACCCTTGAAATCCCGTAGAAAGAGTCTGACTCCCTCCGGGGAACAGCATATTATAGCTCCTAGAGCCTTCAGTGTTTTAATTCCTAACAGATTTTCTGGACATGATTTAGTAAGTAACAAATCTGTAACTCTGGATAATGGACCCACAGCCAATGGTACTGGTTCTGATACTTCATTTACAATAGGCTGTCCTGAAAAACCAAGGGAAACATTCTGTGAGCCTGAGAGGGGTGCCCCTGGGACTTCATTGTGACTGATTGTAGTGCGACTTGCCCCTGTGTCAATTAAAAACTTTCTGTCTTTTCCCAATACGTGACTGTGTACATAAGGACCTTCTTGATCTACAGGAATTTCAATAAGAGGCAAACCACCTTCCCTCTCTAGGCTGTTTCATGTGTAGCGGGGGTAATCTGGATATGCAGATTGGGCATACTGGTACATCTGTTGTGAAACTTGCTGAGTCGCGGCAATGGGCTGTGGCTGTGGTACTGCTACTGTCTGTGCTGTGTGGGATGGAGCATGCATAGGCTGTGTATTCTGCATCGGCTGTACATTTTGTGAGGTCTGTTGCTGGACCTGATCGTGTCTAGGCGGATGCGGTCTTTCTTTAGTTTTACCTGTCAAAATGTTATGTTTCAGGACTGGACATTCATGTACATAGTGACCTGGCTGTTTACAATAATTACATGTCCCTTTAACGGGAGCTGTAGTGTGATTTGTCTGGGCCCCACCCTTTCTCTGACCGTCGGCTGGGACCGTCTGAGCTACTAACATTTTCATTTTCGTGTCTTTCATACGCTTCTGTTCCTGATCTTGTTCTTCTCTAATTCTGTTCTGATGATATTGTAACATTTGTAACATCTGGGATGGCGTATTTGCCTGCCAAGTACTTTCAACTTTGTACACTCTATTTTTAACTAATGGTAGGGAATTCTCGACTAATTTTGATACAAAAAGGTGTGGATATGATTCGCTGCTAGGTTGTAGGCCACTATTTATAATGAAACATTTCTCAAATCTTGAATAGAAGTCACTAGTATCTTCATCTTGTTTCTGTTTACAGGACGAGATTGCGTCCCAATCTTCCTTTCTAGTTGTCAATAATCTTGGCAAAACCTGTACTATTAATCCGGGTAATGCTTTAGTCCTATCCCCAAGGCCTACCCCTGGGATTCGTTTGTTTTCCTCGTCTTCTATTTCTGCCCATGCTATCTTTGCCTCCCCCACCTCCCAATCTTTTTCCTTTAATTTCTCGTAAATGCCCGTGGGCAACAGTACTTTTAACATTTTCATAATATCATCATACGTGTAATCCCCCATGAGTAACATGTCTTTGAGCTCTCTGTGAAAACCTGCAGGGTCTTTATCGTGACACGGAACTAGTTTCTTCATTTCTAACAGTTCTAACTTAGTCAGTGGTGTGTGAACATACACACGCTTCAAGACTTGATCCGCACCCATAACTGGGTGTACTTCTCGTAAGGGGTTCTGACTTTCAATGCCACTCAGGCATTGCATGTGATACGTTTTTCTTTCTGGAGGCGGGGCGGGAACATATTCAGAACTTATGAAGGTGTTGTATTTGTGTCGTTGTTCTAGAATTATTTGTATTAACTTGGTGCTGAAACCTCTCCATCTATCCATGAGTAGGGCTTCTAATGTTTCGTGTAAGGGACCTGGATCGGAATGGTGGTTTCTGAACTTGATGAGGAGGTGCTGAATCATGTATACACCTGCTATTTTCTGCTCGTCTGGGGAAAGGTTCAAGAATGTCTGTGCTAACGTATCATCATGATATATGTCTGGGTTTTCGGCCCATAACACGGCTGACCGGGCTAGTTCCTGTTCATCCATAGAATTGAGTACATGGTACCCCATTCGGTCTCGAAGCCTTTTATCAGTTTCCTGGAACTGATGTTCAGAAGAATTCGGGTTTGTTAAAGCAGAGAGAAAAACTCTCTTGTTTTCCGGACGGATGCCTTTCCTAAGGTAGTTTCCCTTACCTACATACGCTATAGTATCTGTAGTCCTTCCTTGTTCTGTAAGTTCTTCTTCCTCCTCGGAGGAAGCTTTATCATTCCCTTTCTGATGTGCCGTTATCACTGCCCTTCTAATTTTCTGGTACATACTGGCTATGCAAGCCCCCCTGTCATGTTTTCCTTCGGCTATATTTTGACCCCACTTTGTTAGTGCATCTAATTCACTTTGATCTGTCTCGGGCCTGTCTCGTTCTCTTATTAGACAATTTATGAAAAATCGTAATATCTGTGCTTGAATGTCAACTTTCTGTTTATCCATGGCATCCTTGATACTGTCAGGGTCTTTCCCTGTCTGTATAAACTCATATATTCTATCGAGACGCTCCTTCATTCCTACATAGCATAGCAAGATATCAGTGGCAGATCTTAATCGTAGTGATGCCAATATCATTAGATCGTTTTTTCCGGGTACTGGATCATATCTGCAAACTGACATGTTTTCCTTCAATGCGTCAAGACGGGGAGACTGGAACGTAGGCGTGTCCCTGAAATTAAATCTGCGTGTTAATGGCGGGGTCCGAAGACCCGCAGTCGCACCTCCTGAAGCGGATGCTTGGGCATTATCTCTCGGCGGAGTCTGGATCTGAACTTGAATTTGTCGTTTAGTAGGATCAGGTAGGACTTGTTTCGGTAGGTCAATCTTGGGTGCGGGAAGTGGTGGAGCTGGCGGAACAGGGGAGGTCTGTCGTGGTACTGGCGGAACATGATCTGGGGGCGTAGTGCCACCCCCATCCCTGTCAGTAGGCAGGGCACGAACAGGCAGATTGGTGTAAGCTGGTGCTACATCCTCTAGATAAGAATTTAAGAATATGTCTTTAGTAGTTTTATGCCTTACTTTAGTTGGAACTAATGGTGGCGGTAAGTTTTTCGGTATTTCTGATAGGCCTTCAGATGTGCCCTCGGCCGCGAGATACATTCCGTTTACAAGATTGTTTCGGGCACGGTCTATTTGTTCTGTTTTTACTCGGATCCCTTCAATAACTAATTCGTTTTCTTGGGCTTTTTCTGATTCTTTAAGTCTGTCTTCTCTACGGAGTGCTTTCTCAGCACGCTTATGTGATTCCTTACGCCAGAATTCTATGGCGTCCTTCTGGGATTGTCTAGCTTTCTTTTTCCATAATGCTTCTTCTACCTTCATGATGCACTCGGCATCCCATGTTCCGGTAACAGGCCATCTGTGTCTTTCGTCTAGGTGCTTGGTGTAATCGGCCCATAAATCTAGATATAATATGGCATCTATGCCATGCTTGTGGTACATAAAGTTACCTGGAGTGTCCCTAGGGGGAATAGGAATTTCTTCCTCCAGTATCCCTTTCCTAGTTCCTATCTGCTTTAACTTGCTGAAAAACGGCATTTTGCTTATTTATTACTGAATGCTCAATCCTTATTCCTTAATACTGCTGACAGCTAGTTTATACGAGAAACACAAAAATGCACATTTAAACAGTCACATTCAAACCACGACATTAATCACATAAGAACATTGAAGACATAGATGACTACCCCCCTATACTGGATGTACTGCTCAACAGTACAGATACACTGGTGTAACAGTGCAAAAATTCGGAATACTAGATATACTGCTAAACAGTACAGATACACTGCCTAAAAACAGTGCAGACCGGACTTGCGTACCCAAACCCGTCTAGATACGACCCAGCAATGGTACTCACCGGGAAGCACGGAAACAGAAGGCCTCGGAAAACTCGACTGGACTCGACTCGGTACTTCGGAAAACTTCGGAGAACTTCGGAAAACTTCGGAAAACTTCGGAAAACCTCGGAAACCTGGTGGGCCTCTTGACACCTCGGACCTTGCTTCTTTCGACTAGGCTCTGGTCGGGATCCTCCGCACTCCTCACCGCCTCGTCTGGGCACTGATCGCAGTCTTCGTCACCTCCGTGGGTCAGAGGGAGATGCAGGAAATCCTGCCAGTACGCGTAGGTTCCTTCTAACTGATGGCAGGGGACAGAGCTTGCAATGCGCCAACCGGCGCGTGAGGTGGGGGAGGGGTCCCTATTCGGGCGCCAAAATGACGTAAATAATTAATTTACTCTCTTAATTTCTATGCAGGTAAGTACTTAATCAATAACAACTCAATCGGAATGAAAAAAGACAGAGTCCGTGGTGTTAGAGTTTCTAAGGGTTTTATTCCTCATAAAGGAATGGTCGTGACCAGGATATCATGTTCTGACCACCACAGGGGTGTCAGAAGGGATAGAGCAAACTTTATTGACATTACATAGCTTATATACTTAATTCACATCATAAGTAATGGTGCAAGAGGCGTAACAGCTGAGAGAAGACAAGATAACAGTATGCACGTGTTACTAGTACGTAATCAAGAGGCGTGAACTAGGCGTGAATCAGAGGTGTGTGCTAGAAACGTCACTGATAGGTGACGCAAGTGGGTGGCACCAAGGGGTGGTGCTACCAGAATTGTTGCAATGTCAGCAGAAATCGGAAGCTTGGATGCGCGCGCAGCTGCATGACGTGTGATTGACGGGGTGCAGGGGACTTGACATTTACACTGACGGAAAGAGACAGAAGTCTGGCATGTCAGATCAACTTGTACTTCTATCATATCTGATATCTGATGTTTAGGAACCATACTATCTGGGCGGAAAGGTCTCTAGGGCAGAAGCTATTCTATGCTAACTGTGGATGCGTGTATAAGCGCCTAAGTGTCTGCATGAGAAGCGTGGGGGCACGGGGCCTTCCATGGAAGCATGGTAACAGAGGCTATGAATTACTTGCATTGAGACAGGTCGGCCCTTTGGCTCTGCAGCTGGAGAGGATGTTTACTGGAGCTAGTAGGCAGGAATGCATTCTCGAGGAGCGGAACAGATAACTCGAAGGTTATAGTCAGTCTTGGCAGAAAGCAGGCTGAGCTGAGCGCGAGGGGCCGCGCTGAAAGTAAGTCAGAGTTCACGGGTACAGAGGTAGCCTGGGCAGAGGCTGTCAGAGTCAGGAGCCAAAAAAGAGGTTCGATGGCAGAAATTCAGGGCCTACTCTGCTAGAGCAGGAAAACATGTAAAGTGTACTACAAAAAGACGGTGGCATAGCATACTTAGGAACGGACTATATAATCCATTCATGGTGGATCTGAAAGAGGACAAGTTAACGTTGGACGCAAATGTATTTGCGTCTTCATAGCTGGCACAGGAGGGAAGTTACATGCACTTTAAGCTGGTACATGGAGTCGGTGGGGTACGCGCTAGGGAACATAACATGACCAAAAATTTATATTTCCTCAATATGTAGAGTGGGCGATGTTTACAAAAAGAACAGTTTTCCACATTAACTCATGTATGCACACATTGAATACAGCTGTGTACAGCATGTTGCACAGTGTTTATTTTGAACTTGAGAAAGAAAAAGGGTACCTCTTTCATTTTTTATGTATAAGATTTCTCACAGCTTACAAGCATGCTTGAAATACACATCTGAACACATCAACACTGCCTGCCGGGGGATACGAGGGAGTTTACCAAAGGACAAGCTAGGGATAGCAGAAGAGACGTTTTAAGGCATGAGCAAAGTGGGCAATTGCCCAGGGCTGCCAACTTCCAAGGGCCTCCCCTGGGAAAGACAATTTTTTCTTCACCTGGCTCACCTCCACCTATTTTTTATGTCAGTCCCTCTCCTCTCTGCCTGCCTCTATCTCTGAGACTCACTTGCTTATCCCAGTGGCATCTTAAGGACATTTGGGGGCCTGGAAAGATGTATTTCAACTGTTTTGTGTGAACCCTGTTTCTCAAAGTTTGTTTGCCATCATGCCTGCTTCAAGTAGCAGAAAATGGGCAGTAAAACTACAAACGAAAGGGCCACAAAATATTGGGTATATTTACAAGGGAATGGTGGAGCGTGGCGTTAAGCAAAAAATGCTAACTCCACGCTCCCCCATTCTGAAAACGCAGGGATGAGCCGTATTTACGAAGATACAACACACCATAGCATTTTCCCTAGCGATGGCGCTAAATTAAGCTGCAAAGAGCCAATGCAGGCACCCTTGCACCAAAGTGCAAGGGGGCCTGCATTGAGGGAATTATTGTTTATGTGCTGGGAGGTGTTTCTTACAATGCAGCACACATAGAAACAGCAAAAACTAGGAGAAATTAAGAATTTCTCCTCGTTTTGCCATGTTAAGATCAGGTTTTCCTTGGTCTTAATTTTGGCACTGCCTCTAATTTACTCCACCATTCTAAATAGGGGTCAGCATAAAAATCAATGGGTGTTGCGGTGGAAAGCCCAATGCAACACCCATTGTCCACCTCTTTCACGCTAAGTATTGCGTAAAAGGGTGACTTATTTACAAGGTGTATCAACAAGCAAGGCTTGGGTCCTTAGCTACTCGGACTGGACCACCATATAATGGGAAAGAAACTGTGTGTCCAGGGAGACTGTTAACCGTACTTTTGGTGGCTTAACACCGCCTTGTAAATAAGGCAAAGCCCCTATCGCCACAGGAACATCATTAAAAGTGACGTTCCTGTGGCTATAGGGGCTTGCCCCTATATCTTGCAAAGTGCCATAAAAATTCTTCAGGCAACACTGGGTATCAGCTGCTACCCATGGCGACCTCTACTTAATGTTCTCGTTTACATCCACTCTCAGTAACATCGTGTAGACCCATTGCTTACAGGAGTAGAGGTATTAGACTTTGTTTGTCCTCCCTTGAACGTTCTGTGGCTGCACATGTTCTCTGGGTAACCACAACCCATTTTTTTCTCTTCCTGTCCTGCAGTGAGGCTCCATGACAGTATTTCCGAGGAAGGTCATCACTACCTGATTTTCGATCTGTAAGTAACATCAATAATGCGTGTGCATTTACTTTATAATCAAGCATCACTGTGTGTCCATGTTCATGGCTGCATGCCTGTAATATGTGCAGCTATTGTGTTTTGTGTATGCGCAGCCATTGTGTTTTGAGTATTTCCCGTGTGTGGCTGAGTGCTATTCTTTTACCTGCCTGTGGCAGCAGGGAGCGCGGGTGAACAGCAGCGACCGCTTATTTGGTTGCGGTGTCACCACCTGTCAGAGCACAAAGGTGCTAATAGCAAACTAGTAATTGGAAAGCAGATTCACGGAAGAGCAAAGCAGACATGGGAAGGTGTGTGTTATGTTTCAATGTGCAAAAGCAAGCACAGCTAAGGAGCTCAGGGAAGGCAGCATAAAACTGTGGAATTATAAGGCTAGAGAGATCTACACTGAATAGACCCATGTACAGTGTCGGAGGCATTTTAGTCCAGAGATGGTGAAGTGGTGGAATTCAGTGCATGTTCAGTTGCAAAACACAGAAGCAAGAAAGAAGGGCAGATGATGGGTCTGGAGCCAGGGAGATGATTGATGGTCTAAACCACTGCTCTGACAGTTCACAGAAGGAAGTGTGTGAGATATTGAAAACTGTTGTTTCTCTTTCAGGACACTTTGAACACCCAACTAGATTGGGTGGCTAAGCCAAACTCTCACTTCTCTGACATTTTAAGTGGTCCTAGCTAATAGAAACGTGACTTGGGCAAATCAATGTCAAATGATGCAGGATGGGGTTCGGTTGCACTCAACATATCACTCCTTAAAGCACACCTTCATACTGTGTGTACTGCTGTGAGTGTTTTTGGATTTTGATTATTTAGTCTGCCCCTTGGTAGGGATACTGTTTTGATTATTGCCCATCCCTTTATGCCATTAAGGCCTAAATGTAGCTCTCCTACAACCCAGGCATACTACCCATGAAGGCAGCAGATACACGCCTAGTGTACATTTCTGACATAATGCCATTATAGGAAATTCTGGACTATGACAAAAGAAGCCTGCTCTCTCTAGATACATATGTAAAACTGACTGATCATTTTCCCACTGTGACAGCTATAGTAGACAAAGTGCTCCTAAGAATGAGTGGTATTTCGCCCACATAAGTCCAAACTTGTATGACTCCCGAAAAGGCCTGTGCTTGTGTAGCAAAAGAAGTCATGAGGGGACATCTTAAAAACGAGTAGTCTGCATCTCTTTTTAAAACAATTGGCTCCACAAAGGATTTGCCTTTTCCAAAGTCTCTTGGTGCTGTGGCTTCCTCAGAGGAGAGGGTGAGAGCTCTGTCTTCACTTGGTGGATTGATTGAAAAGACTAAAAATATGCTAGTTAACCGGCCAAAGCTCTCAGCAATAGCTCTAATACTACAAGTGACAAGATCCATCTGGGATCCACCTTCTCCCCCACCTCCTTGACATCATAAACTTAAATAATTTAAAAGCTATTCCAACCACCTGCCTGAACATACCTGCAGTATGCTAGAATATTCTCAGGCCCTTTTATCCCTTTGCTGGCAGATGATTTTAATGAAGTTTGTTATAGGCCTTTATTAGGACTTCCGATGTTCTCTCCTGGATTCCTTTCAGAAATTCTCACTTATGACGAGACACGATGGGCTATGAGGCATGGTCAAGTAACCGTTTTTGTTTTAGTTAGTCTTCCATCTTTTGGAGCAGCCAGCCGCGCCCGTGGAGGGAGTTCCTGTAGGGCAGAAAGGTGGGGCGGGGAGGGGCAGGGTGGGTGGTGCTAAAAACCAGAATATGGATAATTTGAGGTAAGTAAACAATTTAATAAATAAAACGAATTTCGTAGCGCGCGCTACATCACATTTTGCGAACTTTGTTTTATTTATTAAATTGTTTACTTACCTCCAATTATCCATATTCCGTTTTTAGCACCCCCCACCCTGCCCCTCCCCGCCCCGCCTTTCTGCCTCACCAGAACTCCCTCCACGGGCCGTGGCTGGGAGCAGCAGATCTCTGATACTTTTCTCTGAGGAAGCCGCAGATCTGTTGAATCTTGGAGTATATGGCCCTTTGCCTTTTGGACATCGACTTTCAGGTCATATGTGTATACGCCACCTCTGTGGAGCCAGTCAATGTGACTCATACTCTCCAAAATGTTAGCGCTCCTTGCTAGTTTGAATTCCAGTTCACTACACAAACTCCCAGTAGGGAGCACTTTTCAACTGCTGGAGGCTTACTATTGGATTTAGAGCATGGTGCCAAATAACATCCTACATTTTGCCAATCTAGATGCTATATCTGGACTAGAAACCACACGAGGAATTCCTTCTACCATAAGGATAGTATTTAGTACTATTTCCAGTAATCTGAATATTTTCAATAAATTAGGCTCTGAATGTCTTGATGTCACACTCTGTATCTAACTGTCTCAACTCATACAGTTATTGGAAATAGGAAACAGGATCCACTTGCCTTTGAATAGTGCAAGTTATAGCTACACCCACAGCTTGGCCGAGGGCTACAATTCTAGTTCTCATGCGGCCATTGAGGGATACCAGGTTCTACTCTTGGTAGAAGAGCTACATAACCCACAGCATTCCAATTATCTCAAGGTCTGCCCCTTTATGACAGCACTTTATTGTTCTGTACTGTAATGTGTGGTTATATTTCTAAAGCAGTAGCCTACCTGCGATCTGAAAGCACTTTGCAGACATGGCATTAATGCGTTTGATTCATAGGTGTATGGATGAGGGAAGGGTGCTGGTAGACACGTCATCTATAATGTTGGGTATTGGTGTTGGATTCTATAGTAAGCAGCAATTATCAGCAGCAAGGTCATTCTTGACCTCTCGTTTCTCCCTTGGTTGTATGGCCCGAGTTTCAATTGTAAGAATCTAGTTCTCCGCCCATGGATAGCCCAATGTCCAATGCAAACAGCGTTGTAGGATAATCTTCTGGCCTCTGGTAACTAGTGTACTGCTTTTAGGGCAGGGGTAATACGGTGCCCTCTGTTCAAACTGAGGACTTGTCTCACTGCAACATTCTGTACTCACTGTAGTTTGGCAACTGATTTTCTAGTTAGACAGAAGTAAAATCCCTCTGCATTATTGTGTCTTGAAATCACCAGTGACATTGTTGCCTAAATCCTGTGTGAGAGACTTTGATAAATGTAACTACTTTGTAGGCTTGTCATTCATTAGAAGGAGTCTCTTGTAGCTTTGTTGACTTGAGGTGGAAGGGAGAGGTTGTTAGTGACTTCGCCTTTTCCTGGGGCAAGGAGGACATGGGTTATGATTTGTAATGGCCCACAGGTGATTATTTTAGACTTTGAGGAGTTGAGTTTTAGGTCATTCCCTAGTATGGATTTGCTGAGTCAAAATGTGTTTGAGTTTGAGAATAATTTGAGTGTATTGAGTAGTTATAGCAGGTGAGTTTTTAGGAATTCTCAAGTTTGGGAAGAGGATCTTTGTGTTCAGGGTGTGGTAGTGGAGCCCTCGGGGAACCTTGCTGAGCTGATTTAGGGTGAGGATTTGAATGCTGAAATTATTACAATTTGGGGCCTTTCCTTAAGAATAGGACTTTATCCAGTTGAGCGATCTATCCTGGATCCAAGTATCGAACAGCCTTTGTGCAAGTGGTTGGTGGTCAACTGTGTCAAAAGCTGATAATAGGCATACTCGTTGGGCAGCAACACATTTTTGTCAACCAATTTTTTTAGGCCATACCCGACAGAAATTGGTGCTGATTCACTTCATATTCCTGGTCTGAAACCATTCTGTCTGCCTGATAGTAGATACTGTTCTTCAGTGAATGCAGAAAGCTGACAGAGGCTGCCTTTCCAATGGGTTTGGTGATTTAGGCTCTGGGAATATGTTGATTGATTCTAAGAGAAAGTAAGGTACTAGGTTGGTGAGGTGGTTGCTAGATGACTACTGAGTTCCTGAGCTGGTTTACATGTATTTTAAGTGTTGGTAGGGTTATGGAATTAACTGGTGATTCTGAAGAACCCTTCGGTTGGGCATGCAGCATCCGAGACGTGTTGTACATAGGAAGAAGTCTTCGTCTTTTTTTATAGTAGTTCTGTAGATTGCCTTTTTGTGGTTGCTTTATCTCACTGAGCTTGTGTGTGCTCCTTCAATATATTTTGAGGAATCTAGCTTCCCTTCATACCTGTACCTCAGAGTTTAACCAACCAGCTCTCCTTTTGTTTGATCCTATGTGAATGGTTTTTAGTTTTATGGAGATCAACCCGCCAAGTGCCCCTTTCAATCAACGATGACACTAATTTGCCAATAGTTATGTGCCTGAGTGGCTTTTCTAGATACATGCATTACACTTTTGGAGCACATATAATATTGATGGTGTGGCTAGCTGGGAGGGTGGAACTAGTGACCTTCTGGTTTAATCAAAGTGTCTCAATGCTGGAGAGAAGCAGGAAGTCATGTACAGTGCCGGTTTGTCAAAGCAGAAGTGTAGGTTCCCTAGAAGTCATACATTGTTGTGATCCATAGTTGTGTATATTATTGAGTCTAACATGTAATTAGTTGGTTAGAGGGCACAAGCAATGCCACCCTTGTGGGTACGCAGCTGTTTTTGAGAATATAAAAGGAGCAATAACTGGCTACGAAGGCACAGAGTCCTTTCAATATAGGAGAAAAGCTGTATTTAGAAGACAAACTATAAATTCACTCAATCAATTGAGACAGCCTGCAAGATGTGGCAGACTGTGCCCTTTATTTTTTTAATGAAAGAGCATTAATGAATGGTGTCCATTTCATGACTCAGGCTAGCCTTAACGTTATGCAAATTTGTTCTGCCACCTAATGGCAGCGATAAGCATAATGAATGTAGTTCCCTAGCCTCTACTCCCTCTTACTTACTCCCACTCGGCTTGGCTTTGACAGTGAGCTAGTGAAGGTTTCATGTTTGCCGTCTCGCTTGTGTGCTATGGACCAGCTCTAAGGTGGACAAATGCCTGGACACTTCTTCCTCTCCGCTCAGTCTCTTGTATATCAAGGAGAGACAGGGGGCAAGACGAAAATGACCATAGGTCTACCTTATATGTATGATACTTAAGGAGCACAGTTGGGGCCTAATTGTGAGTTTGGTCCTTAATATGTGAAGGCAGCACCTAAAGGGCTGACAAAGAAAGAAACACAAATTGCACTTTACTTAGAGTATTAAGAGCTCTGTATCATCCTAGATATGTGCATGTAGGCCCACTGATAATTTCACCAGATGGGGTAATTGCTGCAGCCCAAGTTAGCAAAAGAGAGCTGTAAGGTCCAGCAACAAGTTTATGGTCTTTCGTTGGTCACCCTCCAACACGGCTGGACAGCAGGTGGAAGAGCCATGCAGTGCTCACCAGGAGCAGTGCTTGCACTGGCTGTGAGGATGAGTAAATCTAGCCTACATAACTGACCTGTTTTGCCTACCCATTCACAGTTCCACTCCTTTGAGTGCATAGCTGCCCATTGCACCATTAAACCCTAACATCTCTCTGCACCACAGGACACAACCCTGCACCCCTTCATTTGCACATGAAAGACAGCAAAACTCTGATAATGGAAGAGTTTAACCTCTGAGTCAGTAGTCCTGGTGACAAACCTGTTGTTGACCTCTGCGACAATATGCAAACCTTAGCTTCAACCGAGTGTAGTGCTACCCAAAAACACAACTGGGCATGCACTGACCTCATGTTCACCTATAACATTAAAACTGTAAACCTATAATATGATGTGATATAATATGATATGATAGAATTTAAAAAACGCAAGCTGCTACCCAAAACACAGCATCCTGGAGTTAAGGAAAATCTACGGGCACAGATTCTTACTTCAGTTTGAAGATTCAAGGTTTAGGTTCGTTCCTACACAAGGATGTGGAAGGTGTGATCTTTAATTCCACTGGAGTTGCAGTGTTTAAAGACCTGGTAAAACAAAGAGAATCCTCTAGTCTGGCTGCATTTAAAACATGGGACGCTCATCTCGATAGTACACGCAGATCGAAGTGAATGAGCAGGATTGGCGAATCAAATTGTGGCTGTAAGAAGGCCTATGTTAGAGATGGCCTATAGATCAGGCTGAGTGTTTTTAAGACAGAGCATTTGCTTCTAGAAAGCCAATGTAGTTCACTGGAATGGGCTGATATTGACAGGCAACAGGGGAAGTTCAGGATGAGACGAGATGCAGCATTTGGGGCTAACTGGAGTCATTGTAGCGAGTATTCATGTAACTCTCGATAAAAGGAGTTACCACGGGCAAGATGAGAAGAAGATACAGGGAATAGATGAATTACTTTTCTCTGAGTAAAGAGGAGCATGTTGCACAGTAGAGGCATAGGGCGTGCTGCCGGGCAGTGATGTGGGGCGGAGGAGGGGCAGGGTGGGGGTTAGTAATCACTGGAATACTGATGAACGCAGGTAAGTAGACATTTAAATCAATAAAACGAATCTCGTTGCACGCGTTGCATCGCAATGTTAAACAATAAAACTGAAGCCAGATGATGGTAGCTTTGAAAATGCTGATATTGAAAAGATGAGAAGGGATAGGTTTACACACTGCGTTGAAGGCCATCAATAATTCTAAGATCAGGGCAGCACAACTTACCTGGTCTAAAATAGCTTGAAGATCCTCAGTGACGGCAAGTAAGGTAGTTTCTATGCTGTGTTATTGTAGAAGGCCAATTGGGTGTGGTCCAGTAGAGATTTGGATTCAAGATAGGTGGATAATCGCTTGTTCACTTGTTTTTCTAGAATTTTGGTTTATTGAGGTAAAAGTGAGATCAGTCTGAAGTTATTTACTATATAAATATCAGCCATGGGTTTTTATAGAAATATAATCACTGTTGCATGTTTCTATGGGTTGGAGTTACTATGCCTGCAGTCAAAAAAGGGGGGAGGGGGGTTACTATGCCTGACCAACTCTCCCATACACTTTTAACGATGCTAGTTTGGACTAATAGAATCACCTACAGTGAAGGGCTCAAAACTGGCAGGGGACCAGTAATAAATCGGCAAGGAAGTGGCCCAAAAGAGATTCCAGCAAATGGCCAGCTATCCCAGTTGCATATTAGTTTGATATAGTTAATTGTCGATCCGCCCCTGACAGGTACCTGCAGTCCTTCATCACTGCCACAGTGCATATTGGTATTTGTAGCTCAACATAAACCCCTCAGTGCTTGCTGGCTATTTGTAATACTCAATCATGGTTAACGGGCATATTAACCCTAGTTTTCTCTTCAATAATATGTGGGTTCTTGTGATTGCCTTTGGTTGTTAAAACACCTGCCTGTTGATGTGGTGCTCTTTCATTGTTTTCTTTGCATGTTTTTATCTGTGTTTTCTCTTTTATTGACCACTTGCACGGTGTGTTAATTAATTTTTTCCCTGATAACATATGCTTGTTTTCTGATTTCTTGGCGACAGCGTGACGGGTGGTGAGCTGTTTGAGGACATCGTTGCCCGGGAATATTACAGTGAAGCAGATGCCAGGTGTGTACCTTTGAGACTCATTGGGTACATATGTCTTTGTGAGTGGTGGGCCTGTGTCAGGTCTGCTCCACAGAATAGAGTGCCCTGGTGAAGACACACATGAAAAGCAGAACTGAACGAAACGTTCCTGTTTCCTGTTTATAAATGCCATTGTGTATGTCATCTCATGTCAACTCATTGGGCATATATGTCTTGGCGAGTGGTGGGCCTGTGTCAGGTCCGCTCCACAGAATAGAGTGCCCTGGTGAAGACACACATGAAAAGCAGAACTGAACGAAACGTTCTTGTTTCCTGTTTATAAGTGCCATTGTGTTTGTCATCTCACACACGGTGCGGGTAAGCCTGGCTGAGAAAAAGAAGTGCACTTCACTGCCAGGGCTGGTGGGTCAGTACTTTACTGTGGCAATGCTCTTTTCTTTACACACTTTAGTCATTACATCCTTGTACGTTTTAGCTATGTAATTCAAAGCCGATAGTACACTTTATTTACACCAACTTGAGTCATATGTTTCCAGTGATTTCCAATAACACTAGAAATAGTGTCTATATTTTTCTAGGACACCTGATTGTTTGAAAGCACCTCTACTGTTCTATTTAAATTATGTGCGATGGTTAATTAAAAAAGATATATAGGATTTTTATTTCAAGGCTTTCACTGCCAAATCTAGATGGCAGCATGTTTTCTTTTTTCTTCTGTCTTAAAAAAAATATATATATATAAAGCGTATACTGGGCACAAAAAATCTAATAAAATACGTCTAATCACTCCGTCTAAGACAGGGGCACTGGACGATTCTTCTTGGTGTTTTACACATAATTATGGATGTGCTCCACTTGCCACATAATTATCTTCCCCATAATTTGCAGAATTTTAACAGAGAAATCGTTTCTAGATCACATGGATCAAAAGTTACAAAAAACGCTACCACACATGTTACCATACAATACCATGCAGAGTCAGGTCACTTTTCAGTTGCTGATTACTTCATTTAGGGGTTAAGCTGGAATTAATTGGATGAAACCAGTGCTTTAAATGGACCGGTACTGTCCTGTACCGCCTGCTTGTTTCGGAGAAGTGCCGGTACTTTCCAATTAAAAGTACTACGTCACTCTTGAGAAGTGCTGGTACTCTCACTCTCAAAATAAAAAAGTGCCGATATTCAGTACCGGACAGTACCGGTCCATTTAAAGCACTGGTTTCATCCCATTAATTCCAGCTTAATGTATATTATTTGTCATAGTCAAATAGATTGGCTTCTTATCTTGTCCTTTCAAGGTGTTGAGAGGCACAAAGTAAACTGTCTGCCCTTCTCAATCCTTTTCCTGCTGGCTCAGGGACGCTTGGCAGTGGTAATTCACCTGAATGATGATATACATGAAGTAGGGGCTCTGGCAGGAGAAATAAAAAGTGATGCTCTGTGCTGATAATGTATCAGTGATGTCAGTAACGGGAAACAACCATTACAAAACAGTCATTACAACGCACTACCTTTACAACGCATCTGTTACAACGCAACTGCCTTTACATTGTATGCCATTATAACGCATGCCATTACAACGCATGTCACTACAACGCATGCCAGTACAACGCATACCATTATAACCCATGGCATCACAACGCATTATAAGGTAAGTAATGGAGATTTTTTAGTTTTAGGGTGGGTATGGGTTTTGGGCTACATGGGGATAGTACTTTTACCCCTACACTATCCAACACTTACCCTACTGTTGCACTCACTGGAGTGGGAATACTAATTTTTACCCCTACAGTCTCCAACACTTACCCTACTCTTGCACTCACTGGAGTGGAAATAGTAATTTTTACTCGTACACTCTTCAACACCTACCCCACTGTAGCCCCAAAAGTATTATGTGTTGTAATGGTATGCGTTGTAATGGTATGTGTTGTAATGGTATACGTTGTAATGTCAGTTTCTAAAAATGCGTTGTGATGGCCTGTGTTGTAAAATCATGCGTTGTAATGGTAGTTGCGATGTAAAAACCACGTTGTAAAGACATGCGTTGTAATTGTTTGCATTGTAACGTCATATATTCGTCAGCAACTTCTTTCCCAGATCTCATATCTCATATCAAGATCTTCTACCAATTTTCAGGCTATAGAAAATATTGGACATGATGTGTAGCTGTGCCACTGACCAAATGCACCATTAACGTTCCAATAGGGGACACACCTTTTAGATGGGTAAATTCTCACTTCAAATATTTGGGCACTGTGATTAACAGAGGGTTAGAAAATGATTTGAGATGTCTTATTACCATTATTAAACACACTGACAAATGACCTATTGATCCAGAATCAATTGCAAATCTCCATTTATGGGTGAGAGGTTAGGTTGTCAAAATTAACATGGACCTCGATTTACCTGCGTTTTTGCCATGATTCTCTTAAAAATATAATCGAGAGAGAAATAAAAACTTTAATTTTGGAATGGGGTCATTGCTTATGATACCTACTGGGCTCATCCCCAATACAATTAAATCACTCTGCCATCTTTGACTGTGTATATGCAAATTTCGGGGAGTGGTTTCTGGTTTATACAGGATGACCAGTGGTACTCAAAGTACAGAGTACAGCCAGGGGGCTGCCTGCTGCCCTCCTGACCTTTACATGCGGCCCCCTGAGCAGCAGCAGCACCGGGCTGCTGTTTACTCGACTCAGCACTAACATAAAAACATTTTCTTAAATGTACAGCAAACACTTATTTAAAAGTAAATTACAGTTAAACAAAAGGAAGTTACCTTGCCTTTAACTTTAGAAACAGCTTCATTTTTAAAGACAGCAAACGTAAAAATAGGATTGTCTTTTCAAAATTCAAAAAGTGCATTTCATTGACCTGTAGAACCATTTTACCTACGTAAATCAAATTGTAACAGTGCATTCAGAAGTATATTTTTAAAGTGATAGTTTTCAAACATGAATTTAGAAACATTCATGATTCCCACCATGACAATAATGCCATTAGTGATTACATCCAAGTACAGAAGATGTTTTTTTACAGCACACATCCTGAAGTCATGTATTTTTAGGTCCTCATATATTTGACGATAATGAAGAAAAAGGAGGGAAATTGAAATAAAACATTTGCCCAGGATCACACAATTTGGTCAAGTGGAGAATCCCAGGTTTTCGGCTTTCACATTGTGCAATTGAGTTCAGTCAGTACATGTACATGCTTCACCTCCACAATACCCACTTTACACCCCCCCCCCCCTTGCTGGCATCAGTGCGGCCATCGGTGACACCAAAGACCAAACTTTGTGGCCCCCAAGAAAATGTTTGTGAGTACCCATATTGTAGACTATTTATTCTCACATTCCGTGGTTAATTGTCTCAGAGTCTGGTGAGAACATCAATTATCATCAGAGTCCTCAAATGATAATTGGAATGATACTGTTCTGTATCAAGAAAAAGGGAAAAGAGTGGCACATATTTTTTTTTTTTTTTTAATTTTGCATCACTGGAATTAGTCCCTTCCAGGCTGCTAGCAGTAAATCTTAGCACGACTTTAACGTTGGAGATGTGATATCATGGAAATACTATGGGAATGCTTGAAGATAACACTTTACTAGTCAGCCATTTTGGGATGAGATGAAAGTGAACTTGGTGTTGACAGGACCTTTCTCCATGCAGGGGGTGTTACAGACACAGTTGGTATCCCAGCGATCTAACACCAGGGTTCGGCAATGGTTTTACGCTTCACTGGCTGTGGCCAAAATTGCCATATTAGTAGACCTGTAGACTACTCCATCAATCTCGATCTGTAACACCTGACTGAAAGATAGGTTTTCTAATGAAATATTGTGGAAAGATCATATATAAACAAAATGTACCGACAAGTACAATTGAGGAAATTTCTGATCATTTTCTGCAAAACTGAGGAGGAAGGTTCTTTATCTGTATATCCATGAAAAAACTATCACATGGGGGAAGGGTATAGGGATGAGCATACATATTTTTGTTTAATATTTCAAGAAGTATTTCTCTTTCTGAGAAAATGGAAAGGAACATGATGAGGTTTGAAATAATAGAAGGGGCAGATGAGAGATTAGAGTATTTGCGATTCGCTAGTAAGGAATTTGTAGTAATCACACTTTATTTTGCGATTCCTACATGCATAAGGGATTGCGATTCCTTAAAAACCGCAATTTAGGAATCACAATTCCTTACTTTGATGCATGTGGCCCTTAATTTCTAGGTGCTGATTCCAGTCCCACATAATTTAAAATGTTTCTTATGCTTAATACAACTGTAATATTACTAACTAATCACAATAAAGCATTGGTTAAAAATGATCTGCAGATGGCTGAGGTGTTCTTAAGCTGTTGCCGAGGATCGAAATGGATGTACGTTGTTACTACTCGATGTATTACATCGCGGTACTTTACAACGCGTCTTTTACAACGCAAGTCGTTACCACGACTTGCGCTGTAGGGGTGCTGGACTTAGGAATAGTTACATTTACTATTCCAACATCAGCCTACGTACAGTACGGAAGGTGTTGGAATAGTAAATCTACTATTCCTTAGCCTAGAGCGCCCTCCAGCGCAAGTCGTGGTTACGACTTGCGTTGTAAAAGACGCGTCGTAACTGCACTGCGGGGTAACATCCGCGTTATAAAGGATGTTCCCCAATCAAAATGCCATCAAAGTAAGTACCAGAAAACTACAGCCATAATAATTTGGCCATTAGACTCTGGAACGTAAAAAGTGTCTCATACAACCCCAAGGGAAGAACGTGAAGTGACCTTCGAAAGAAGGCGGCCTTGAGGTGCAGGAAAAGCTATTCCTTCTGTCTCCCTATCGGGATGGGTATACGTCAGCATGCTATTGTACTGAACGGAATTAAAGATACACTGGCATAATTCACATAATTTTGCATGATGCTTATTACTCACAATTCTTGAGACTATGTCATTATGCCACATTATGTGGCATTCATGATTGAAATCTACTGTGAATGTGCCACGTGTAAATAAATGACCGTGAATGCACTGGAACAACAGAACCTGAGCATTTTGCTGAAATTTCAAGTAATTATGTGAAAGCAAGTTACGTGAATTTTGCACAGCCCGGCTTTCGGTGAGTGTGAGGTTGGCATGAGCTGTTGGCGTTCTGTCCTAATTTTTCTGTTAATTTGCCAGACTACAAGTGTAGAATAGCCACCAAAACTGGGAGAGCGCCTAGACAAATTAGAAATCATTAAAGGAGAATGTACTTTCATCATGAGCCATGGCAGGAGTATAAGAGAGGTTAATTGGCTGGCCCATTCTTTGATCATTTCTGGCCTTATCATTTTGTCCATTTGGCCTAAAGTGCACATTCTCACAGATCCCAGGATGTGATAGCAGAGCTGTTGGAACTCGATTAGCGGTCTGTATGGCACAAACGTTTCTTTTGATTCTATCTTGGAGAATGGAAATCATTTTTAAAACAATCTTTTGAAAAATAACTTCATTTCTCTTCATAATTCTGATCTTCTGGAAACGAAACTCGGAGGCCGATTTATTGGCCTAAGTTTTATTTATCTTCCATCTTTTGAGAGAGCCAGGGCCAACTCTGTTCTCTTGGTGAAATCATCCGTGCCCTGGCAGTACTGTACTCCTTTCCTTTCTCGATGCTTCTGCCCGATGTTCGGCTCTCCTGTGACCACTGCCATGACATATTACCCGTGGGAGTACCAGCACCTATTCAGTGTTGTAGAACATACATGTATCCAATGTTTACAGCAGCATGTTGTGATGCACGGGAACGGTATGATGGTGCACTTCTAACAGCCTCTGCTATATTTTCATGAGACATGGTAGGCATTTTACAGCTTACCCGTCTCTGCTTCTGATTATTGAAAGATTTAAAAGCATCTCGGTGAATTTTATTGCTTCAAATGGGCTTAATTCAGTGGGTTCCAGGGGGACCATCATATTGCTAAAACTACAAATAGATTGAAATGATCCCTCTTTCCTAACAGCTGCTTGAGCAGTTTGTTGAAGTATTCCAGTGGTGCACCTACATGAGGTTGATAAATTGATGTACAGAATGCCCAGATGTTGCAATAATTAGCACATTTTGCTCCTCATTTGTGGAAGGACATTGTGTGATACCATCGGCCTGTCTTTTGGAAACCAGGCTTGAGAAATGATGGGTTTTGGCGCATCAGTGTAATGGCGCTCCTTAAATTAAGTAGCTAAAGCACTAATGGGTGTTAGTTGCCAAAGTCCAGTATAATTGGGAAAACAGAAACATTTGATGGAGGCTTCCATTGGCCTCACATGCTACTCCGTCATGGAATATGAACGGTAAGTATTTATTGTAAAGGAACCGAAAGAGTAATTCCAGCCTTGATTTGTCACAGCAATACTTCAAGTAGTCATAAAACTCTTATGAGAATTATTTATAGAAGGCACTGTGGTATCTTTTAACCCCCAGTTCTCCCAATTAAATGTTGACATAGGCTAAGTAAAGAACTTTTTTAGGAAGGACTGGAGCACCAACCCACTGAAGTCACTTCCTAAGGATATAGATGACAAGTGAAAGGGAAACCTGCTCAGGAGGGCTCTCGTCAAGTAAATCCATGACACAATTGTGGTATCTAAACCGGACGTCTCTTATAAGAACGTTCTCACTCTCTGCACTGTTGGATATGAAGAGGAGCCAGCTTTAACCCCTTCCATGCTGGTGACGAACCCCAGCCGTCATGCACTACGGTGCTCGTGTGCTGATGACGGCTGGGGTTCGTCATGACCCGCCCCTGTTCGTTTGTTTACCGCACGGGGGCGGAATCGGGCCAGCAGGGAAGGGGTTAAACTGCATAATGAGTGGCATGTAGGGAGGACCTTCGGGTGTGTTACCCTCAACACTATTCCCCATTTTAAGTATACATTTGGGGTTGGCTACATTGCACTTGGTACCAGTTCACCATTGGGTGAGAGCTCTCTGATGTCACATGTACAATCATAAGACTGCCCCTCTCTCTGCTTAGTTTCAATGTTCTCAAAAGTACATTTTTAACCCCATGTAGAGGGGTAAACTTGGGACTGTTCTCCATGAGGGTAGTAATGTTTATTGCACTGTGGGCCTGGAGCAGAAAAACAAAGTTCAGTCAGTGCAGGGGCTCCAGGGACCAGATTTGTGAGGAGCCTATTGCTTTCCAGTTATGGATGTATTTTACTAAGCAAAACTAACTATCTGCCTTGTTTGTATTAGGGCCTACTCCACTAAGATTTACTTTAAGGGTAGGCTTCAATACCTCCGACGTTGCCGTGGAGTATCTACACATGTTATAGTGTATGAGCTTCAGGCCACACAGCAGGGGATTCTTTTAGTGGTTGGTTTGTGTAGCAAATGCTACCTTTATCTTACCACTTGCAGCCCACGTGGATCGCGTTGAAACTCCTATGATATTAGCAATCAGAAGGCAGATCCTTCAAAGTAAGTTGACCTTTTTCTACTCTGCGTAGGTGGCTGTTCGTTCCTGTTATTAATAACAGGCTGGGCAGACCAAACCATGATGCTGTCAAAACATTGCTGACCAAGGAATTGGGAGCCCGACTTGTTTATCCCTGATATGGCCCCTGAGCACAACTCATCTGGTTCTGGAGAAACCACTTCACACGTACTACTAGTAAACAGCCTAAGTGAATTGACCCACTGCAACTTAGAGCTAGGCCGTCGTCTAATGCCGCTGCGCTCGATTTATCACAAAGCATTGTCAAAAGTGCACAGTCAATCATCAATCAGGTTCCCATGTTTTATTTATTTTATTTTTTTATTTAAGAGGTTTTATATAGCGCTGCTAGACCCAAGAGTATCAGAGCGCTTTACAAAGTAATTTCCTTTGACGCATTCAATTGTAACCCTGCCTTGGTCTGCAGGGGTGAATAAATATGCACATGTCTCCATTGTGTGTTTGTGTGTTGGTCGCCTTTTGCAGCAAAATAGGGTCTGTGCTTCTTCCTCGCCTATGGAGCGCGCGTCCCTGGAGCAGTGCTGTCAGGAGACAGGGATGTTTTCTCTGTGAGCCGGTCTTCCCCCTCCTATGGAGGACGCATCCCCTGGGCAGCAGTCCCAGAAGAGGGTGATGTTTTCTCTTGAAACAGGTCTTCCCTTGGATGGAGTTCTAGACATCGGTAATGTGTACCTAAGCAGAAAACTCTCAGTAATTGGCCCGGTGGGACCGTTATTTTCGATGTTGTCTTTGTTGTGAGGAGAGACATGCCGTCAGCGTCCCCTGCGTCTCAGGATGCGCCGGAGGTTAGAGAGAGGCAGGTGCAGAGCGCAAGAACAGGGGTTTCAGCTCAGTGTAGCCGCCAAAGTCCGGGGTGGACGCAGGCGGAACGAGTGCTCCCTTTCTTTTTTGAAGGCCTTAGACCAGTGGTCTTCAAACTGCTTAATGCTGCTCCCCCTGTCAAAAAAAGTCCTTGGGGCCCACTCAATTTTTTTTACAATTATTCTGTTAAATTGGCAATTTTTAAATATGTCTAAACATATTTAAACATTGCAGTTAAGCTCTGTTACCCCCTTTTACATATACTCCCATTCAGGATATAAAGGACAAAGTTTATATTTATGGCCCATTACGGAGTGGCTTACTGCTGCTCATGTTTTTAACACTTAAAACAAAGCATGAAGATTCTCTTGGCCAGAGACTGCCCCCTCACCCCTCCAGAATCACTTAAGCCCCTCCCCCCCCTGTAGAAAAAGGTAGGGCTGATGGCCTTTTTCAAGGTTGCCCGGCGCTAACCGCCTCTATACCACTCGAATTACCAAACAAAGAGGCAGGCGCTGGAGACTGGAAGGCAGGAAACAGACGTTTTATTCCGACGGAGCAGAACACATCAAAATCAGACAACAGGGTATATTCTCGAGGTGCTCTAACCGCATCTTTGAGGCCTGGCCTCTTATACACCGGTTTATGATCTTTATTACAGTTTATTGCATGTCGTACATTCTTGCAAATGCTTTGAAGTATGAAAGGACATCCTCGGAATCCCCGCTTCAGGCCCGTTCCCACACACATTTACAGTTGAAGTCCCCACCCCGGTCACAACAGGTGATGATTGTTTGCGCAGCTGGACATTCCGCCGATTCACGGAATGCATGTGGTTGATTGGATCTCATGGGGTGGGGGCTTTGATCAACTCGTGGATCCTTTGATGGGAGAAGCTTCCTACTGTATGGGGGGGCAATAAACAGCATCCGTAGGGCCAGGTGGCGGCCCAGGAACGAGTAAGACAATCGGGCACAGAGGAAAGGGAGTTTTATCAAAGGACCTGGGATCACGAAAGGAATGGAGGGAGGTGTTGAGCTGGGAACAGGATGGGGTTCCGAGGCACAGTTGTGTTGAAGAGGGGTTTATGGCCCAAGGCATGTGAGAGCGTGGGCTGTCAGCGCGCGGGGGATGCTTGCGAGGTCAGGAGAGAGAGAGAGAGACGCGCTGGCTGTCGGCGATGGGCAGAGAGGCCATGGTATTTAAAATGGCTCCCGCTTACGCGCACGAATGGGCTCAAAAAGGGGGCAAGATGGCGCCGATAATGTTGACACTGCAGTCTAGGTTTTAACAGTCCTCCCGTTTCAACATATCTAGCCAGCTTGTCTACTCAATGTCTATCTGCATTAAATTCCTAACCTCGACATCATACAGTGCTCCCATGCGTTCCTTTCCAAAGTCCACAGTCTTAGGGCAGATACAATTCGCGCATAATGAACACAGAGGCGGCAGGCATTGAATTCCTAAGCAGAACCCACATATTACAACTACAGGAATCAGGATAATTGTAAACAGTCTCCAGCCCCAGTTCTCAACATTACTCCAAAACCATCCACCAAGCGACCATTCTTCCTGCTCCTGGTGAACTTAGGCTTTTGTGCCGCAAACAAAGTACATGTTTGGAGAGGATACAAAGGAAGGTGGATCGGTGGAATCCAAAGTTCTGGTGATGTGGCAAGCACTGCGGCCCACCAGCTGTGTCCCAAGCCCTTCTATGCACATAAGGCCTGTGACGTTGATGACAGATAGTGCCACAGTCAGGGTGGCGGCTGTTCGTTTCCGAAGGTAGGAGAAGGTGGGTCTGGTCGGATTGTTGAACACCTGCATTTCAATTCGTTCTTTGGCAGGGATGTCCATGTGGATAGAGTTGTTAGAGGTCTGCGGGCAGAAATGTGTCTTTGTTTTGTTTCGCCAGACCTCATGAAAGAAATGCGTCATGGTTTTGCTGGAGGTGGCATTGTCCCTATAGCTCTCTTGCAGGAGGATCAGCCAAGCAAGGCAGGAGCCGTGAATTGAGAAGGGTGAAGGGATGAAGGGTATCGAATGTCCAGTGGCGTGGGGTAGCAACCCACAGATCCAGCAGTTGGTGGCATTGGTGGGCAGATTGTGCTGGTGCAGCAGCTGTACGAAGGAGTTGTTCCAAAACTCCTTTCGTCTTTCTCTGAGTTGGGGAGAGAGAGAGATCAAATAATGTTCCTTCATGGTGGTAGGCTGTGCAGTGGTCAGGAATGTCTCATGAGCAGGTGCATTTTCTTCCACAATCCAGAGTGTGGTCATGAGGAGAAGGCAGAAGAGGATCGTGATAAAAAGTGCAATTGTCTTTGAACTGTGGATTCTGTCTGTCTTTGGGTTTCTGTAGCGAATTTTCGGATGTCCGGTTGCTTCCATCACCTTCTTATCGGGCGCTTCCATCATCTTCAAGGGAGCTCGGTAGCGGGCAGAACCAAAGACCTCGTCTTGCTTTCTCTCCTGACAGCCTCTGTTGTGTTAGGCCACCGATCTGAGAATTATGACTTAGTCAATGGTCTGCTTAGCCGAGACTCTCTCCTTTCGTCGCAGGTTATACCCTTCTTTGGATGGCACGGTAGGGTCAGGAATCTTTGCAAGTTCAAGTGTCTCTGTGTCTGGGTAGCAATTCAGCGACGGTCGGTCTTTGTTCAGGAGCTCTTCCTGGGTGGTCACGTCTTCGGTCGTCGTCAGAGTCGGGGGAATCCGCTTGCAGTGGTGCGCATGCACCCAGGTCCGCTTTCCTTCCACTCGAAGAGCTGTTCGGGTGGTGAGTAGGACTTGCCAGGGGCCCGTCCACCGGGGTTCCAGACTCTTGGCGCGCTGGAAGTTCTTTATCAGTATGAAGTCCCCGGGTTGCAGGTTGTGTCCGGGACCCCTGGAAGCATCAGGGATGGCATGCAGCACCTGTTGGTGAATGACAGACAAAGTTTCAGCCAATTTATACAAGTAATCAGACATTAGGACGTCCGGAACGTTATGAATGGAAGTCGGTTTTGGTGCAGACCAGACGCTCATAGGTCGGCCGAAAACGACCTCGTAAGGTGTCAAGTGGTGTTTGGTGGGGGTGGAACGCATCGATAGCAATGCCAGTGGGAGAGCGTCTGGCCATTTCGGTCCTGTGGTAGCCACTATCTTGGCTAGTTTTAGTTTTAGTGTGGCATTGTGTCGCTCAACAAGTCCAGCAGACTGGGGGTGGAAGACTGCGTGGAACTTCTGTTTTACACCCAGCCCTTTCAGGATGAGCTGGATAACTTCGGCTACGAAGTGGGGGCCATTGTCGCTCCACAAAATTCGACAATGGCCTTAGCGAGGAAAAAATTCCTTTAACAGTACTTTTGCAGTGGCCATAGCAGTGTTATCACGGGTTGGGTATGCTTCCACCCATTTGCTGAATGCACACACCACAACAAGTACGTATTTTAGGCCTTGGCATCGGTCTAGTTGGATGTAGTCCATCTGTAGGACTTCAAATGGGTGATTGGGAACCCCAAACCCTCCCCGGGGTACCACGGTTCCTTTCCCGGGGTTATGTTGCAAGCATATCAAGCATTGTTGGACCAGACCTTTGGCTGAGTCTGTGATTTTGTGGTTGTGCCAAACTCTGGAGACAAGTTCAATCATGGGGGCTGATCCTATGTGTGCAGGGGAGTGTGCCATAGTCAATATGGGAATCAGGTATGAGTCAGGTAGCAACCATTTGTTCGTGTCTTTTGTCCGCCAGCAGCCTTCTTCGTCTTTCAGTCCCACCCGTGCCCATTCAGTCAATTCGTGTTGTGAGCTAGCCATTTGAATGTCCCTAATAGTGTCTCTAGCGTCTGTCCATTTCTCTGCTTGTGACCTAGTCACGTACATGCGTGTCGTCATCCTATTCTCAGCTGTGGTCCGAGCGGTGGTGTCGGCTAGTGCATTTCCCTGTCCAATAATGTCTGTCACCTTCTTGTGTGCCTGGCATTTGATGACTGCAAGTCGTTTGGGGAGGAGGACGGCTTCGATCAGGGCGGAGACTAGATCTCCATGTAAGATGGGGGTGCCGTGTGAGGTCAAGAATCCCCTTTCCTTCCAAAGGAGCCCAAAATGGTGAATCACCCCGAAGGCATACTGGCTGTCGGTGTAAATGTTCGCTGTGGTTCCTGCGGTTAGGATGCATGCTCGTGTCAGGGCAATCAGTTATGCTGCCTGCGCAGATCGTTGTGTGATGCGGGCTGCCTCTACTACAGTTCAGGCCGTGGTGACTGCATAGGCAGCTGAAGTGGTGCCATCGGGGAGTTTGATGCAAGAGCCGGCCACCCACAGCTCTCCGTCGGGGTCAGGAAAAGCTGTGTCTCTGAGGTCAACCCTACTTCTAGTCTGTTCGTCTGTGAGGGTCACACAGTCATGTACAGGGGACACATTTGGATCGTTCTCCGGTAGGGGCAACAAAGTTGCCGGGTTCAGTGTGGTGCATCTTTTCAGGGTGATGTGGGGTGCAAGCAGAGTCAGTTCGTATCCAGTCAGTCGTGCACTTGTTAGGTGTTGCGTCTTAGTTTGGTTCAGGAGGGTGTCAACTGCGTGGGGTACTAATACCGCGAGGGAATTCGAGAGCACGATCCCCTCACTCTGTCGGATAGAGATAGCAGCGGCAGCTACAGCTCGAAGGCAGGCAGGCAAGGCTCTGGCTACGGGGTCAAGAGTGGCAGAGAAGTAAGCGCATGGTCGTTGCTTTGGGCCAATGGACTGAGTCAAGACAGACAAAGCACATCCCTCCCTTTCGTGAGTGAAGAGGGAGAAGGGCTTTGTGTAATCGGGGGTACCTCCTTGTTTCTTGATGATGGGCAAGATAGGGCTGTTGCAAACGTTGCTAACCACTTCCTCTACCACTCCTGCGTCTATCAGTGACTGAATAATCTTTACCAATGCCTTCTCGCCCTCGGGCGATATCCGATATTGTGGAAGTTTTGGGAGTATTGCGTCCGGATGAACAGTGATGCGCACTGGGTCAATCATCATGCGTCCTACGTCCGAATCTGTCTTGGCCCACAGATACAGAGGCAGAGTGTCAAGTAGGGACGAGTCAGTGTCAGTGATAGAAAACATGCGTCGGGAAGGGCAATGTCTGAGCAGAATGGGGTTGTCGTACAGAAAAACTCGAACTCCGTCTTGTGAACATCTAATAGTCGCTCGGAAATGCTTCAGCAAGTCAAGTCCCATAATGGCGTCAGGAGTATTGGCGGAAAGCAAAAACGTCGTGTCAGTTGTGTTGTTCTCTAAGTCAAAGGGGATCGGTGTGGACAAAGGGTTAGTGGAGGGCGTTCCATCGAAACCTATCGATGTTACAAGTGAGCCAGACAAGGGTGCCCTTGGAATCAGTCGTTTAGATAACGCACTACGTGTCGCGCCAGTGTCTACCAGGAATGGAGACTTTGTACCCAGGACCTTAGCGGTGTCATAAGGACCTTGTTGGTCAACATAGAGCTCGACTGGATCCCTCCCTTGCCCTTGGCAGTCCTATGCGAAGTCGTGGGCATCGTCGCAGTCAGACTGCTGGTACTGGTTCTGTCGGGGTCGGTCAAATGTGTTTGGTCTGTTTGATCTATCGTTAGTCGTGTCATTTGCGGACCCCCGTTGCTGTCCTCTATTTCTCGGTCCACCCGCTACGTCCTTGGGGTCCCTATTTCTGTTCATCTCCAACAGAACCGGACACTGGGATTTCCAATGGCCGAATCCTTTGCAGAAGGCACACTGGTCCTTGCTAATGTCTCTACGTCCAATGCGGGGTGTTGGGGTGCGGTCTTTAGGAGGTGCGTTCCTAGGGACATTTGTCTGGTAGTTCCCTTTGTATTGCTCTCGCCCTACAGTCACCCCTTGCAACTGTGCAATCATTACCCTCTCTTTTAAGTCTTTTTTCTTTTTCTCTGTTGCTCTATCGCTTTCATTTTTCTGGTGCTCGTAATATTGGGCCATCTGAAGGATAGCCGCAGGTTTGAAGGCTGCCCAACTACTCTCACTGGCCTGCAGTTTCTGAGAGACCTCCGGCGACAGACCCTTTACATAATTCTGGACAAACAGGTGGTGTCCGGTTGCAGTGGTCATGTCCTGGCCGCTGTAATCGGAGAACACTGTTTCAAACCGGGAGAAGTATTCCGATACGTCTTCCTGGGGTTTCTGACGACAGGCCGTTACTATCGACCAGTCCACTTTCTTTTCTGGGATCAGGGTTTTTAATTTCTGTACAATTTTGTCTGGGAGGTCTAAAATGGATTTCAAAGGCTTCTGTCCAGGTTCTCGTTGCCTATCTATGCCATCGAGTTGTGACCAGGTATGTCCGAACAGCTCAAGGTGGTCGACTTTCCGGATTTGTTTCCACACATCAGCTGGCAGACATAACCCGAAAAACAAGTCGATGTCAGCCAGGGTCATAATCGTTGAACCTAGGGCTGTACCTAATTCAGTGTAGAAGGCAGTGGGGTTTTTACGCAAATCGGGCAGAGATTTCCGGAACGTTAAAATATCTTGCCGATCCCATGGCTGGTAGACCCAGTTGTACACTACCCTCCCTCTTGCATCTTGGTGGTTGACGTCATCGTGTCTTCCTAGACCTCGTGGAGGAACCCAGTAGGGGGCAGCCTCTCTTATAGGCATCATGGTGCTAGCTCGCTCAGTTCGTGGTTCGGTTGCTACGGGTGTCATGGGTTTAGCTTCCGATTCCTGTTCAGTGAGGTGGCAGAAAACCTCAAGCGTACGCGTAAGGAGGTCCGTCACGTCACACTCTCCCTCATCCCCGATATCGACCTTTCTATACAGAGTCGTTAGGCTCTCGGGACCTTTGTCTCGATATCGGTCCTCATACGCATTCAGGGCATGATAACACAGTCGTACAGCAAAATGCCGTCTGTGGCTCCCTGCATATGAGTTGAACATATCCGTGATGTGCTCTCCACTCTCCTTTCTTTCTACCAATGTCCTCACTACCTTGTCGATCCCTGCTCGCTCATCTTTGCTTAACCTGTTCGTTCTTGTGGAATCTGTCTTTCGGGTCTCTGGGTCATCTAACACTGTCGCTTGTGCTGTATCTAGAACAAGGGGTTCGGCTGGCGCAGAGGCCATGGGGACCGAAGCTCTGGTACCACTCTCGTCTGTGCTTGGGGGTAGCGAGTGCTGTGCTAAGGGTTGGGAAGGGGCATATGGAGGGGGCATGTAGATGATCGGAGGACCTAACAAAAGATCATTGTTGGCTCGCTATTTCGAGGGCAATTCAGGATAGAGCGTAGAGGGTGTTCTAACCGGACACTGGCTTGATGTCTCTATCTCTAGTTTCTGTTTGGCTTCTTCTCTTTCCTTAATCTCTTCTTCTAATTTCTTAGCAGCTAGGTGGGCTGCCTTTCGCAGCTCTTTTCCCAACCTACTTTCATTTCTCTTTTTACGCTGTTCGCTTTCTTTGCGCCACATGCCGAGACTATCAAGCATAGTGGGCGTTGTCTTGTGTTTCCCAAGGGCTGTTTCTAGCGCGCTTATTTTATCTTCGTCGAAGGATCCTATCAGTGGCCACTAACTTTTCCGATCCTTCTTCGTATATTTATGCCACAGCTTGCTATAAGCTATAGCGATCAATCCATGCTTCATGAACATGTCCTTATTAGGGGTGCCTTCCAGTGGAGCCGGATGGTTCATCTCTAATAAGCGGTCCGCGCTAAACAGGCTACCAATCAGTGGGGAGAAGATAGGCATGACAGATTACAACGGGGACAAAGGTCTGCACTACCTATCTTATCACTGCGTGCAAAGACTAGACAGAATATTTCTATTCTTCGTTGTTTGCAGGCGGTGAATACCTCAAAAGAACCAATATCGATCAGTCAATGTTCGGTTAATCAAACAATCAATGGGGAGAATAAGTAGGCACGACGGGTTACAACGGGGACAAAAGTCTGCGTTACCTACCCTTTCACTACCTGCAAAGAGAGAACATGTTCTTCCCTGTTTGCAGACAGAGAATCTCCAGAAAACAATCCGCGAACAACAGTTCGGGCCTAAAACAATCAATCAGTGGGGGAGGAAGATAGGCATGACGGATTACAACAGGGACAAAGGTCTGCGTTACCTATCCTTCACTGCTTGCAAAGAGAGAGCCTGTTGTTTCTCCGTTTGCAGACAGTAAATCTCCAAAAGAACCAACAAAAGAGTAATACTAGTATTATCCAAATCAAACAATCATTTCGCAATTTGTCGCGTTTTACACGACCTTACCCGGACCGCATGGACAGTTTCTTGTCTTCCGAATCCAGCGCCCGATCGTCCTCTATTCTTCGTGATCTTCGCGGCACTCCTGATGGTTCCCAGTCAGGACCGTAGATCACTCGAGAGAGGTCTGTTCGGAACCAGTGAAGTTCGGATGATCGGCTGTCAGACGAGGGTCTATCGGACAGGAGCTCTCCCGATCGTTGCAGTCGTTCACTCTGTCTTCAGGACCTCTCCCACTGGATCCACGAGTCACTGATGGGCCCCACGTTTGGGACGCCAATTGTAGAAAAAGGTAGGGCTGATGGCCTTTTTCAAGGTTGCCCGGCGCTAACCGCTTCTATACCACTCGAATTACCAAACAAAGAGGCAGGCGCTGGAGACTGGAAGGCAGGAAACAGAAGTTTTATTCCGACGGAGCAGAACACATCAAAATCAGACAACAGGGTATATTCTCGAGGTGCTCTAACCGCATCTTTGAGGCCTGGCCTCTTATACACCGGTTTATGATCTTTATTACAGTTTATTGCATGTCGTACATTCTTGCAAATGCTTTGAAGTATGAAAGGACATCCTCGGAATCCCCGCTTCAGGCCCGTTCCCACACACATTTACAGTTGAAGTCCCCACCCCGGTCACAACAGGTGATGATTGTTTGCGCAGCTGGACATTCCGCCGATTCACGGAATGCATGTGGTTGATCGGATCTCATGGGGTGGGGGCTTTGATCAACTCGTGGATCCTTTGATGGGAGAAGCTTCCTACTGTATGGGGGGGCAATAAACGGCATCCGTAGGGCCAGGTGGCGGCCTGGGAACGAATAAGACAATCGGGCACAGAGGAAAGGGAGTTTTATCAAAGGACCTGGGATCACAAAAGGAATGGAGGGAGGTGTTGAGCTGGGAACAGGATGGGGTTCCGAGGCAGAGTTGTGTTGAAGAGGGGTTTATGGCCCAAGGCATGTGAGAGCGGGGGCTGTCAGCGTGCGGGGGATGCTTGCGAGGTCAGGAGAGAGAGAGAGAGACGCGCTGGCTGTCGGCGATGGGCAGAGAGGCCATGGTATTTAAAATGGCTGCCGCTTACGCGCACGAATGGGCTCAAAAAGGGGGCAAGATGGCGCCGATAATGTTGACACTGCAGTCTAGGTTTTAACAGTCCTCCCGTTTCAACATATCTAGCCAGCTTGTCTACTCAATGTCTATCTGCATTAAATTCCTAACCTCGACATCATACAGTGCTCCCATGCGTTCCTTTCCAAAGTCCACAGTCTTAGGGCAGATATAATTCGCGCATAATGAACACAGAGGCGGCAGGCATTGAATTCCTAAGCAGAACCCACATATTACAACTACAGGAATCAGGATAATTGTAAACAGTCTCCAGCCCCAGTTCTCAACATTACTCCAAAACCATCCACCAAGCGACCATTCTTCCTGCTCCTGGTGAACTTAGGCTTTTGTGGGGGGCTCTCCCTAGTTTGAAGACCTCTGCTTTAGATTTAGGTTGAGCGAGGCCAGATGACTTTTACAGGGCTTTTCAAGGCTTCTGCTATCCCTTTGCCTGTGCCCAAGTGCCACTGCTGTTCTAATTTGTAAACAATATATATAATTTATGCACCGTTCTACTGTAGCCTTACATACAGGGTGTTTATAAAGGAACACCCTCCTCAGCACTGAAGCTCATAGCTCAGAAGTGAACTGCCGACCTTTGACCCTTTGATCCCTTAAAGGTATTGAAGTATGATGCTTTTCTTATTTGATGCTAGATATGGACACTTGCAGTAAACCAACATATACATCAAACAATTAAGCACATTTGCTTATGCAGGGAAACGTGCTATTTTTTAATTCTAACTCGTACGTCAAAGATACCTGTTCAAAAATGTTATCACTGTCCTCATGTATCTCTTTATAAGTGGAAGAAATGCAAGCAACTTTCATAACGTAAAACTCTTTTCACATATCCCTCCTGGAGATAGATGATGAAGTATAACATGATACACACTATTGCACAATTCCACATAATCATGTATCACAAATAAATGCATCGGCCACACCTACCTTTAAAATGGGATTGATACATTTAAGGGTGCACTGATTCTGTAGCAATCTTTACATTCTGTAATTTATGTTTTATTGCATGATTAAAAGACAGGATTACATTTTTACTAAGGTATTATTTCTAAATGTGAGTGTGTGTGTGTGTGTGTTGCCATACACATTTTCTGCTTTACATTCAGAAACAAAAAAATATAGGTATATCTATGGGTTAGTTATGAATACATGCATTGTAGACAGATATTTCCATTTGTATATATGAGGTGGCAGACACTATATCTCCTCTTTGACAATAAAAAGGAATAATACATTAAAAGTGAGTGCTATCATATGGCCGTGACACACCTTCCTGTGACACTCCTATTTTGGTGTTGTTGCATAATTCATTCGCTAATTTGTCCCCCCCCTCTATTCTTGAGGACTTGTGTGTAATAGGGCGGACGCCTTCAAAAACGCCACCCGCACTCACCACCAACTAATCCGTAAGGCCAAGAAAACAGCATTCAAGGATCGACTTGACAACAACGCCCACAACAGCAAGGAACTTTTCAACATCGTCAAGGAATTTTCCAATCCCTCGGCCAACTCCAACGACATCACCCCCTCTCAAGCCCTCTGCGACTCCCTAGCCTCATTCTTCCACAACAAGATTGCAGACATCCACAACAGCTTCGACAACCAACCCGGAAACCAACCCACCCTACCATTTGCTGAACATTCTCCCCCCGTGAACACCCTTAACGACTGGAACCCAATCTCCACTGAGGACACAATCCGCCTGATGAATTCCATCCACTCAGGATCCCCCACAGACCCATGTCCTCACCACATCTTCAACAAAGCAGACTCCGTCATAGCACCGCACCTCCGAGACGTCATCAACTGCTCCTTCAACTCCGCCACCTTCCCGGAAGACTGGAAACACGCTTAACTCACCGCCCTTCTGAAAAAACCCACAGCGGACCCCACCGAACTCAAAAATTACCGCCCCATCTCGCTCCTTCCATTCCCGGCCAAAGTCATCGAGAAAGCTGTCAACAACCAGCTCGCCGCCTTCCTCGAAGCCAACAAATCCCTCGACTCCTCACAATCTAGCTTCCGAGCAAAACACAGCACTGAGACCGCCCTCATCGCAGCAACAGACGACATTCGAACTCTACTGGACAATGGAGACACAGTCGCCCTCATCCTCCTCGACCTCTCTGCAGCATTCGACACAGTCTGCCACAGCACCCTTTTACAACGCCTCAATAACATCGGAATCCAAGGAAAAGCACTTGAATGGATCACCTCGTTCCTCACCGGAAGAACCCAGAGAGTCCGCCTCCCACCATTCAAGTCCGAGGCCACTGAAGTCATCTGTGGCGTACCACAAGGATCCTCACTCAGCCCCACCCTCTTCAACGTATACATGAGCCCCCTCGCGGCCATCGCCCGCCAACACAACCTCAACATCATCTCTTACGCGGATGACACTCAACTAATCCTTTCTCTCACCAATGACCCCAGCACCGCCAAAACTAACCTACACGAAGGAATGAAAGAAGTTGCCGAATGGATGAAACAAAGCCGTCTGAAACTGAACTCAGACAAAACAGAAGTCCTCATCTTAGGTACATCCCCCTCTGCATGGGACGACTCCTGGTGGCCGGAAGCCCTCGGAAAAGCACCCATCCCGACAGACCACGCACGGAACCTAGGCGTCATCCTGGACTCTTCACTCTCAATGAACAGACAAGTCAGCGCCGTATCCTCTTCCTGCTTCAACATTCTTCGCATGCTCAGAAAAACATTTCGCTGGATCCCCACCGAAACAAGGAAAACAGTCACCCATGCTCTGGTCACGAGCCGACTGGACTACGGAAACACCCTCTACGCAGGCACTACCGCTAAACTCCAGAAGAAACTCCAACGAATCCAAAACGCCTCAGCCAGGATCATATTAGACATCCCACGCAACGAACACATCTCTGGTCACCTTAAAGACCTCCACTGGCTACCCGTCAATAAGAGGATCACTTTCCGACTGCTAACCCACGCACACAAATCACTCTACGACATCGGACCAGAATGCCTCAACTCACGACTGTCCTTCTACACCCCCTCCCGCCAACTACGTTCTTCCAGCCAAGCCCTCGCCAATATACCTCGCATCAACAAGACCACCATGGGAGGCAGATCCTTCTCATACCTGGCTGCTAAAACATGGAACTCACTCCCCGCTTACCTTCGCCTTACCCAGAACCACCTAGCATTCAGAAAGCAACTTAAAACGTGGATATTTGACAAGTAATCCTCCTCCCCTTTCTAAGCGCCTTGAGACCCTCTGGGTATGTAGTGCGCTATATAAATTCTCTGACTTGACTGGACTTGACTTGACCTGAAAAACAAGCATTGGAATGTTGGAGCGAATGGCTTATAACAGCCATTATTAGCCCTGAACCACAACATTCTTTTCATTGGAGATCTCAACATTCCAATGTTCTTATATAGTCTTATAGCCTACTGTAACAGGCTATACCGGCCCTTGAAGGCCTGCTTCAGTGTTAAACGCCTGAGCGGAAGGAAAGTGCCTTTAACAAGAGAGCGGGCCTTTAATGTACGATATAGCCTGGTAAGGCAGGTTCTAATAACATTCCGCCGATTGAGGTCAGAATGTCCTAATTATAAAAAACAATGGCTCTCTGAACTCGAGGGGGTTGAAATCCCAGAGGCTCCGAAGCCTTTGATTCACAGCTGTTTCTGTGATTGTTCAACGGCTACAGCCACGTGCAGGCCCACATATGTTAGCTGATGAACATTCACAGCAATATATGTGAAAGCGGGTGAAGTCAGCCCCTAGCTCTTCCTTGGCTCGGTTAAACTGCTTTTTTAGGTCTCGGCTAGACAGCGCATGCACTGTCCCGAAGAGACATGTTGCGTTTAATCTGTGGGCTTCTGTCCACCCGCAGGCTTTCCTTTTGCTCACTCCATTGTCTGTCTCATATTGTTTGCCACCATTTGTCCCTGGCATGCATGATCATGCCTCTTCTTGTGTTTAGCCCTCCCCCAGAGCATAGACCAAGTACTTGTAAACATCCACTGCTCCAGTTTTTATGACTATTTTAGTGCCTACTTTATTCTTTCTTTTTCACCACTCTACACATTGCTCATGCTTCAACGAGCTCCATCTCCTCTCACATACCCTAATGTCCCATTCTCAGATCACCCTGTCACTGCTTTTCCCTTCGTTGCTGCTTTCCATTTCCCCCGCCTCCCCCCTTCCGTCTCTACTTGCTTTCTTGCACCTCCTGGTGTTTGCACCTTCCACAAATCTCCCCCTTCCCTGTCACTGCTTTAAACCCCCATTGTAGTCTTTTTAATTCTAGTGAGTGGTGGTGTTCTGCCTTTTAATGTCTTGTTAATATATAGCTGACGTGCTGATTGGAGCATGTGTGCATGGCTGCTATTACTTGGCACACATTTAGTTTCGGTTTATTTTCCATGTGTGTGGGTACTAGGTGGTTGTACCTGTTTATTCCATATATGGTCATTCAGCCAGCGGTGGCTGCTCCTCTGTGGCGGAGGAGAATGACCCCCCATCATCCTCAAAACTTTAAAAATAAAACGCTAATAAACATTTTTATTATTGTTTTCTTTTTCTAACACTGAGGCATAGGTGCATGGCCGTGATGGAGGGGGAGTGGGGAGCAGAGCACTGTTGTCAGTGCACAAGATGATTTGGCTGGCTGTCTTAGGTAGGCCAAGCCATCTTGCGCAATGACGCTCTCTCCAACCCCAGCTGCATTGCTGGGTTGGAAAGATCAAGCACAGGCTCCCAGTATCACTGGGAGCTCAAATCCTCGGCGCTAAGGCCGATCCTGATGCTGCTTTCAGCATCATGAAAGCAGCTTCAGGAATGGCCGCAGGGGATTCTGGTAGCCTGTACTCATGACAGCAGAGCAGAAGAGCTGAGATATGGTGAAGCAGAAGGCAAGTTGTATTTTTTTTTTGTCTCCTTTGTTTGTCCTTCGTCCCCCTTCACCTCCCCACCACTCTGCCGGGACACAAGCCACTACTACTTTTAGCAATAGTGTTTATAGCTGGAGAATCAGACCTAAAGTGAATCAGGTATGTGTGGCATAACTGACAGACTTGTAAAAAGCTTCTAAAGTATACTCCCTAAAAGTACGTACTCAAGGAAACCGCAGAGGCAAAGGGAAAGAGAGTCCCCTCTTGTGAAGTGTGATCCTCATTGGAGCCAGGAAGAATATGTGCGTCAAGAGGATGGGGAAGGAGGAGTGAGGTGGTAAGGAACTTTTCTTAGGACGAAAAACCTCACTCACTCAAGGGTGACATACTTCTTCATGGTGTGTCTCAAACAACAAGGGAGCCCCAAGCGAATCAGCACAGGACCTCGGGGAGCAACTTTTTTGAAACAACAATGGTCCCATGCATCAAAGAATCAAGCGTCAAGATAAGCACAGACAGAGTCGGTTCTGTATTAAGTGACTTGTCCAGCCGGACAGAGGTCTTAATTTTTACTTTAAGCAGGAATACACAGAAGATTTCCTTCAACAATTTCACATTGTGGGGCACAAGCCTGTACCCCAATTAAACACAAACACCTTAGTACACTGAAAGTGAACAGGAAAGGGCTTTTAGGCAAAAAAGCTTAAATGTTCTCAAAATCGCAGTTGGAACAAGAATTACAAGATGCACCTTTACATCAACATAGTGCATGGTATAAACATTGTATAAGGCACATAAATTGGTTGACGGCGTTTCGATCCCACTTTTAAATCAAAGGGATCATCATCAGGACATTTGATAAGTGCCTAATTGATTGCAAGCCTCTAAAACCTAAAAGAAAATGGGGGGAGGAACGAGATGTAGGGAGAAATGTAAAACCAATGCTTAAGGAAATTGACTCACATCGTGGTGATAGTGAAGTGGTGGTGTTGATTAAAACCAACCTGATCAATAAGTTTCAAGCAGTTGGACTAAAAACCGGAAGTGAAATGAAGTGAGACTTTAAAAATTGGTATGGTCGGGCTGACTCTTCCGAAGTAACTTAAGGTTACTGGAGGTTTTTTGCGGAAAATTGCGTATAGAGCAACAGATCTAGCGACTTGTATTCGCGGAGTAGATATCAGGTTGTGCACGTAGACTTAGTGACTACTAGTAGTTCCCGTGGGTGGGAAGCTGCCTAGGTGGAGAGTTAAAAGTTTTTTGGCATCCAGTTGGTGAATGCAGTACCCCGTATACGAGGAGTTGCGGTGATCGAGACTCTGAGTACATAAACGAGACTCCCGTGGTGATGTGATTTGGCGAGTTAAAGCATGGAAGGGGCGTGATAAAACATACTGAGAGTGTGCAAGGGAACCGACTGAAACAATACATGCGCCGAGTAAACAAAGAACGTGGGAGAGAGCCGTGAACCGATAACAAGTGGCGCAGTGAAAGAAGCGGGCTTACCATTCCATTTACATGGCTAGGGGTTGGTCAGAAGGTGTAAGGGTGGTTATCTGTGGGGATAAACGGGGAATGTAATCAGAGTATAAAAGAAGCACACTCTGAGCTAGGAAAATCGAGCAGCAGAGTGGTGGATTTACCAAAATCGGGAACCACCGCGAGGCGTTGGGAATCCAATCGCTTTAGGTGGCTGGGAGTACCTACGAGGGGAGGGACGGAGGATGTTAAGGGTTAATGTCAAGGGTCTGGTCATTGTAAAAATCGGGAAGTTGAAAAGAGCAGGGCTTACCGTATTAGTCAGTATCTGGTCCCGCTCGTCAGTGCGATCGCTCGCTGAAAGCACTGAGGCATACTTGAACTGCTAGGGGCACTCTGATTGGTCCATGACGGCGGCATAAAAATAGAGGATGCCTCAAAGCGGACTGGGAGGGGTATACGGGGCCATGTTGGAACTGGTTAGTTTGTTTGGAGGTGGGTGAAAAAGCCATGGGATAAGAAGGCGATGTGAAAAGTGAAAGGTCGGTGGGATATTAGAAGAGAGGGTAGTGAACATTAACAGTAACTAAATCACAAGAACAATCAAAGCATTAAGGTAACCAGAGACACTCTGGTGTCTCAATTAAATATGACAAGTCTGGTTGAGGACATCACTTAGACCAGATTTGTCCAGTCTTCCTGAAGATTTAATCCAGAGTTAAGACTATCCGTTTTCAGGATCCATTTCAATTCTTCACGATTTAATAGTCTAAAGAGATCACCGCCTCTAAGGGGGAGGATTACTTGGTTAATCACAGTCCAGCGGACATCATTTTCGTTGTGTCCCTTGTCAGTGAAATGTTCAACAAGGGGAGCATTTGCTGTCTTGCAACGTATCCTACTCCGGTGCTGGGAAATCCGGAGTTTTATCTTTTGTGTTGTCTGTCCCACATGGATCTTATTACAGGGACAAAAGATGGCATAGATGACATTACAGCTGTTACAGTTTGTGAAAGTTTTATGCTCATTTTTCACATTTTCAAAAATAAATTCTTTCCCATCAATACAAAATTCACAAACAACACAAGAACCACATTTATGGTGACCCCTAACCGGTGGTAGTGACCAGTGATCATTCATGGTGGTGTTTACGGTTGCGTTTAGGGGCAGAGCTGCCCTAACTAGTTGATCCTTTAGACTTTTGTCAAATATGGGTACTTCTAAGTCAAGTGTGCCAGAGTTTAGGATTTGCCAATTCTTTTTGATGGATTTCCGGATTTTACTAGAAATTGTTGAAAATGTGGTGACACATACCAATTTTTCAGTAGACTTTTTTGGCTTTGGTTCTAGCAGTGTTTCCCAAGGGCAGTACCAAGCCCTTTTCATTGCATTTTTGACCAAATGACGAGGGTAGCCTCTCTGTTGTAGTTTGGTCGATAGAGTATTTGCTTCCTCAAAGTAGTCAGTTTTCTGAAAACAATTCCTTCTGAATCTGAGAAATTGGGAGTATGGTAGGCTATCTCTCAGGGCTCTGGGGTGGCAACTTTGGTAGCTGAGTAGGGTATTCCTTTCGGTAGGTTTACGGAAAAGGGAGGTATACAAGAGTCCTTCTTTGTGTCGAATACAGAGGTCGAGGAATGGTATGCTAATTTTACTGTGAGTAAGGGTGAAAGTAAGGCCGCTACAATTATTATTGAGCCAGTGCAGAAAGGAATTGAGTGATTTAATCAACACCACCACTTCACTATCACCACAATGTGAGTCAATTTCCTTAAGCATTGGTTTTACATTTCTCCCTACATCTCTTTCCTCCCCCCATTTTCTTTTAGGTTTTAGAGGCTTGCAATCAATTAGGCACTTATCAAATGTCCTGATGATGATCCCTTTGATTTAAAAGTGGGATCGAAACGCCGACGACCAATTTATGTGCCTTATACAATGTTTATACCATGCACTATGTTGATGTAAAGGTGCATCTTGTAATTCTTGTTCCAACTGCGATTTTGATAACATTTAAGCTTTTTTGCCTAAAAGCCCTTTCCTGTTCACTTTCAGTGTACTAAGGTGTTTGTGTTTAATTGGGGTACAGGCTTGTGCCCCACAACGTGAAATTGTTGAAGGAAATCTTCTGTGTATTCCTGCTTAAAGTAAAAATTAAGACCTCTGTCCAGCTGGACAAGTCACTTAATACAGAACCAACTCTGTCTTTGTTTATCTTGACGCTTGATTCTTTGATGCATGGGACCATTGTTGTTTCAAAAAAATACTTCATCATGGGGCTCCCTCCTCACAACAGGGCCGCAAGGTACCTGGTGTGGGCTACAACTCTATTGGTCTAGAAGAAGAGCTGAGATGTTTTCTAAGGAGAATAGACCAGAGATGATGGAGAGTGAGGGGCAGAGTGCAAAAAGTGAAATAATTTTAAAATAAAACTGGCTCAGGGAGACCAAATTCTTTATGTGGGGCCTCGCAGGACAGGATTAAAATATTAGAGGACTAGGGCTTACCAATAAATATACCCCTAAATTAGGTCAACATGTTTCTGCCTATATGTGACCCCTAACGGAGTTCAGAGGATTTCTTCAGGACCACAAGGTTAGTCACTCTACAATCAAATCGCGATACTAATATCTCAAAATGTGTATCAGTGTATACTGGCCATCACAAAACAAATGTCAGTCTTTGTGAGAGAGGGCCCCAGGCTTGATGTTACCAGGTTTCATCGTTGCATCTGAAAGACATAAACACACACAAGGAAAAAAGAGGAGAGGGGAAAAAAAGAAGAAGGGGCCAATTGGTAAATATAAAATCATCAAAGAAACAATTCCAAAAACCACCTTTAGATGGTATAAGCATTTCAATGTTACCTGACGGGGATTTTCAATACCTCTCTTCAGACTTATTGGTACCCCACTATGCTTCTAAATTACCTGTGTCTACTGCTGTAATTGCACAGCCACGTTTCTCCTGTACGAAATTATTGAACTGTTTGTGTCTCACCTTGTTGCTTCTCAATTCATTGATGGGGACTCTATTTCTTCAAATTTCTCCAGTCCGGACACTTTCTTGTTGTTTCCGCATTCACCAGTGAAGTGTTTACGTGTGCCATTGTTGCTTAGCTTGAATTCTCTTCAATGGAGCCAGGCTGAGTCTTGATGTGATCAAGGTCTGCCTACCCATCAGTGTCCATGGCAAAAGTAGTCCTTTTAATGTAGTTGCCAATGCAATGTACTACCACATGTTCACAACGGTAAACATGAGGTAGAACACTGTGATTCTTTCCGGGGTTTTTGTGTAGTTTTAAATAGAGTCAACGCCATCCGAAGGTAATGGACCACTTTACATTAGCACCAGTTACTTTTTTGGGTGCAGTTTTATAGAGCACCTTTTGCTCTTCCCTGCCCATGGCCTATATTTTGGAGAGGCAGAGGAAAGAGCAAGGCAAAGGCTGTTTATTAGACCATTCAAATGTTGAGAGTGGCAGGCCTATATCAGTTAATGTAGGCTGCTGCTGCTCCATTGCCTTCAATGGAGCTCTCAGAGTTCTAATTGGCCATAGATATGTCCTATTTGATTGATTTCAGCACACTACCTTGCTCTAGAGACCTCTATCTCCAAAGCATCCATGACCCAGAAAACTGCATGGGTATAGCACCTATAATGCCTGGGGAGGCATTGAGGATGGGTCTATAAATAACCAACACATTCACCATCTCGGCAGCTGAATCCTAAATCATTTTATTCCAGCGGTGCCTGGAAAATTCCCACATATTCCCTCAGTGTAGACCTGTAAATAAACAAAGCATTCCTCTGATGAGAACTACAGAGGTATACCCCAATAACGCCTGAGAATACGCTGCCTATTGTTTTGTCATGCTGTAAAAAGTAAGGTATTGATCATCCAAAGAGTACATGAGTTTATTGCTATTGTGCACGTGGTCAGACCATACATTTACCACCCTGAGAGATGCTTGAATATGCCCTTATAATGTCTGGGAACGAGCTGTATATTTTTTCAGGTTAGGAAGACGTCAAAAAATGCATTGTCATAACAGCTACATGTTTTTGCTAGCGACGTGAGAAGTTGCAAAGACACATTTTCGTATACTTTTTTTTAAGCTTCACCAGCGTCTAAAAGTGAGAAGCTGGAGAAGTATTGAAATATTCAAAGCCGAGAAAATGGGGCTCTGATTGACGGCAGGAAAACATTTCCAGTTCCTTGAAGGACATCTGTTGCCTGCTGCCACTCTGCAGCGGAACATTTTCTCTTACCACTGCAATGAGTTCCAGGACACCCAGTGACTGAGTGCAGCACTTTATAACTGCTCTTCCTGTTTCCATTAGCACCAACATACTCACCTGAGGATAGCGGCAGTACACTGGAATTGACGGGAGTATATTGTTGAACAGTGTAGTGCTATTTGGAGGGGCATACACTGTTGTTAAGTGGAGTGCAGTGTTGCTTGGCAGAGTATAGTGGAGTGGAGTGGAGTGTAGTGCGGTAGGGAAGAGTGGAGTGGCATACATTGGAATAGTGTAAAGTGGAGTGGAGTTGGGTGTGCTAGAATGTCAAACAGTGTGCACAGTGCCATATAATGAATGAGCATAGAGTGGAGTAAAGTGCCATATAGTGACATAGAATGTAGTAGAGGCTTGTAGAGTGGAGTTGCATAGAGTAAAGTAGGGTCTCATACAGTAGAGTGGTGTAAAGTGAGGTGTTGAACAGTGGCTTAGAATGAAGTAAAGTATCATACAGTGGAATAGAGTGGAGTGGAGTTGAGTGGAGTAACATAGGTTAGAGTGGAGTATACTGTAATACAGTGGAGTGTTATGTTGTTTCCTAAAGTTACATGGAGTGGAGTAGAGTGGCATAGCATATCACACACTAGAGTAAAGTGTCATAAAATGCAGTGGTGTGTGGTACAGTGGAGTGGACTAGCATTTTGTAAAGTGCTGGAACGTGTTGTACAGTCGAGTACACTGGAGTACCATAGAGTGGAGTAGAGTGGTATAGAGTGGAGTGTCGTACAATACAGTGCCGTAGAGTGTGGTAGAGTGTAGTGGTATGCAGTGTTGTGGAACTGAGTGGCACAGAGTGGCACAGAGTGGCGTAGAGTGGAGTGACATACAGCGAAGTAGTGGAGCACAGTGAAGTAGAGTGGAGGGCTGTGTCATAGAGTAGAGTGGAGCGGGGTGGAGTGTCATAGAAATAGTTGCGTAGTGTCTTGCATGGAGTGGAGTGCACTTTTGTACAGTGAAGTGCATGGGGCATACACTATAGTAGAGTGTCGTACAGTGGCATAGACTGTAGAAGATAGTTATAGAGTGGAGCGGAATAAAGTGGAGTGTCTTACAGTAGTCTAGAGTGGGATAAACTGTTACACACTGAGTCGAGTGGAGTGGTACAGAGTAGAGCAGAGTAAGGTATCGTGTAGTGGAGCAGCGACTCATGGAGTTGAGTACGGTATTGTAGAGTGTTGTAGAGTCGAGTGGCATGCAATGATTTGAGTGGAAATGTGTAAAATGGGGTAGTGGAATAATGCAGTAGAGTCGAGTAGGGTGGAGTTGTGCCTCATAGAGTAGACTGTAGAACAATTCTGCTGGAGTGGCATAGAGAGAGTTGCGTAGAGTGGAGCAGAGTTTGGTAGAGTGGCATAGAACGGACTACAGTGTTGTACAGTGACATAGACTGGAGAACAGAGTTGTACAGTGGAGTAGCATAGAGTACAGTAGAGTTTGATATAGTGGAGGGGCGTAGAATGTTGCAGAGTGAAATAGAGGCTTGTAGAGCAGAGTATATTTGAGTGGCATAGAGTGCAGTGTTGTAGAGTGTCATATCGTAGAGTATCATGGTGTACAGTGTCATAACGAAGAGTGTTGTGGAATTCAGTGTCAAGGCATACAGTGGAGTGGTGTAGAGTGGAATGGCGTAGAGTGGAGTGACATACACTGGAACAGACTATAGTGGACTGGAGTATAAAAGAACGACTTACCGTCTTTTCGAATACAGTGGAACGGTGTAGTTTAGAGTGGCGTAGAGTAAAGTGGTGTCCAGTGGAATAGCGCACAGTGGAGTGGCATAGATTAGAGGGGCGTACAGGGGAAGTGCATATCGTGGAATAGAGTAGAGTGGAGTGGAATATAGTTGAATAGCATAGAATGGAGTGGCGTAGAGTGGAGTGGTGTATAGCAAAGACATTTTGTGGAGCTACTGCAGTAACAGGTATGACTGAGTTTAAATGCCTTATAACTTTAAAAATACCTACCTTACTCAGCTCTACTATCAAAAGGGTCATATGCACACCATAATGTATAATCCTGCCTAACTTCATGGAAATCCGTCCAGCCATTTGGCCGCTACAAAGTCTAGGGAAATTGTATTGGTGCCAAAATGCATTTTCGGACGCCTCTTTTCTCTTGGCACCCCCTTTATCAATCTTGGCAAAACTTTTCATTGTCTCCCTGTGTAGAAAAAGGAATAGGTCAGGAAGGTTTCACAGTGATTCGTGAAACGGGTAAAAATCTGAGAAATTCCTATCTTTGAGAATGCTAACTAGCTAACTATCACATCTCGCTATACAAATATGTACATATAAATTCACTGTAAAAACCCAAAGGTTACATTGACGTTATAGTTAGGCTGACATTTCACTCAAACAAAACCAGTGACGTTCAGCAGTTATAGTTACCTGAGCTGACTATAACTCATGCCCCCACACTGCACTGCTCGTGACCTCACATATTACATCATTCATGACATGGTCAGTGACATTACTGATGACATCACTTATGACATATCAAAGGACATCACTAATGACATCACTGTTTAATAACAAATAACAAAAAGCACAATTTGTATAACAACATCTACCTTTCTCCTGAATTTGGTGTAATTCCATCCAGCGGTTCGGGCTGTAGGTTCGAAAACCTTTGTCTATGGGAATTAACATTACAAATGCACCCTTATGTTGTGTCCCTATTTCTCTGTCCCCACTGCATGGATAGCCCCCAAACTTGCCATGACACACAGAACTTATTTTGATACTTTTTTAGGAATATTTCCTGAAGTTTGGTCAAACGACGCCAAAGTTATTGGCAAGTCAAAAAATGCTTTTCCGATGGAAACTAGGTTCTAACTATAACTATCCACTAGTGACCGCCTATATGTAATGTATATATGTGTGTGTGTATATATATATATATATATATATATATATATATATATATATATATATATATATATATATATATATATATATATATATATATATATACCATTTTTTTAACACTGGTGTTGAATGGCACAATTGTAGTTATATTAACTTTGACTTTACACAAGAAAGAAATTTTTTGTTTCTTTAATTACTTTGTTGGTGTTCGACAAATGGGTACTAAACTTTTTTTTAAAGTTAATTCCCTTTGACTTCCTAAACGAAAGTCTTTGCGCTTTTCGTTATCTGGTGTAAATCTGTTTGGTTTGGTAAGTTTTGAGAAATTTGCATTTAAAAAGGTGCTAGGCTTGGTCATGAAGGGGCTGATTTTGAAGAATAGTTAGTGATATCTGAGCAGTTATATACTGTTATATGCTGACGGACCCCAGTAGGACTCCTGCAGTACTGACAATTTTCTCCACTCAGCCAATGGCACACCACGGCACCCAGGACAGAACCGCAGTATCCTGCGATTTAGCCAGCTGCAATATCTAAGGAAAATGTTGCAGCCCCATTCTAGGACCGTGTCATGGGAACGTTTTAAAAAAAAGGCATATGCAGGAAAGGAACAAACAAGGGGATACCCTATGTACCAATATGGGACAGGGTGAAATAATCTTAAAAAAGGAAAAACAGTCCCTAAGTTTAAGGATATCCCTTATGTCGAGGCGTCCCTTGTCTCAACTAATCCAGTGAGACACAACCCGACTCAAAGAACAACCCTATGGTCAAAAGACAGCAATAAAACTCAGCTGACCAATAGCTGAGCGACAGTTTTGTTGGGTACTCAATGTCATATATAAGTCCTGCCGGGGCCTCTCACAGGGGAATACCAGGACGGGTTCCCTAAGCAAGCGCCAGGATGCCCTTTGGGTGACAGGTTGCGCTATATAAAAATAAATACACCTACATTTACATTACAAAAACAATCCTATGTGCATATGTCATAAAAACGATGGTTTATTAAAAAGAATTTGTCATTACAGTACATAGAGTTCAATATTGCACAATCATACAAACAATTACATTAAAAACCAAAAGGTCGACGCGGCGTTTCGGTGTCTTGAAAGGATAGGTACACCTTCTTCAGGACGGTTTTTAAAATCACTAAAAAAAGAATTCCACAATTACAAATAGTTTCAGACTTATGACAGAGTCCCTAATTCATCACAACAAATAATCTTTGTATCACACATTGTAATGAAACAGATCTGTGGTTAAATCATTCATTATAGACTTATACCTCAGTCTTAAATCATCTTATTTTTGAACTATACTAGTTTTTAAAAACCGTCCTGAAGAAGGTGTACCTATCCTTTCAAGACACCGAAATGCAGCGTCGACCTTTTGGTTTTTAATGTAATTGTTTGTATGATTGTGCAATTTTGAACTCCATGTACTGTAATGAAAAATTCTTTTTAATAAACCATTGTTTTTATGACATATGCACATAGGATTGTTTTTGTAATGCTACAGGACTTATATATGACATTGAGCACCCAACAAAATTGTTTTTATGACATATGCACATAGGATTGTTTTTGTAATGCTACAGGACTTACATATGACATTGAGTACCCAACAAAACTGTCGCTCAGCTATTGGTCAGCTGAGTTTTATTGCTGTCTTTTGACCATAGGGTTGTTCTTTGAGTCGGGTTGTGTCTCACTGGATTAGTTGGGACAAGGGACGCCTCGACATAAGGGATATCCTTAAACTTAGGGACTGTTTTTCCTTTTTTAATATGCAGGAAAGGCACTTGTGGTGTGTGTGAGGGGGGAGTGGGGACCAAGAGTAACCTCCTCGGAGATTGCAATAAAAAACACATTCAGCCCATATGTACTCTTGGGAACCAAGCGCAGCCCTGCCATGAGGTACTGTGGTACTCTTGCGGTACCCGTAGTTCAAATGTTCACCCCATGTTACAGTCTACTGTGCAAGCTTACCTAATAAAGCTTGCATGATATTATGGGGTGGTAGCTTGCCTGGCTGATGCTGAAGGACTACCGTGGTACCCAAATATTTTTCTAAAAACGGGAGAGGAAAAAGTGGGTCCGCATGAATGGAGGATGGACAGGGTTGTCCACGTGTGATGGGGTTGAGTGCAGGCAACCAATTCCCACTACAAATGGCCAAAGGCTGTGTGCAGCAGAGCTTGGCTGCATGTGAAAGGTTGGCCATTGGTTCAATTTAAAATATGTTAACAAACCACAAAAAAATCACACAAAAAACAAAGGTTAAAGCAACGTTATAGTTAGGTATTGAAGCATGAGATTATGTTAAAACCCCCATAAAAACTGAAATACACCAGTTATAGTTCAGTCAACTATCTATATGTTGCACCCCATCATGCACTGCTTATGCCTCACAAATTACATCTCTAAGACATGTTAACATTTTTTAAAAGGGACTATATTGTGAGTTGGGTTTTTGTTGAGCAATGAGTGTATGGCCTGATTGAATGACAGGCCCAGTGACTCGTACAGCACAAGGCCCAAGGCCTACGTATAGCTGGGATGCTGGGTTCAGTGCTGCAGGCCAGACCCTGAGGCTAATGCCCACTGTGCAGGACCAAAGCTGTGTGCAGCAGAGGCAGGGCATACATGCTGGGATGTGGTTTGGTCATACATGATCATTAGGTGCCAGGCCCGGCTAAAGTATGTGTGCTGCTGGTTAGCTGCACACAGGACGTTGTGTGCAAGTCCTGGCGTTTAGACCAACCTAAGCTATGCACAGGCACCCAAGGGTTGGGTGCATGGCTTGGCTGAAGACCCACCCATCAATTAAGGTATCTGTATTACGCCTGTCCTTTGAAAGCCTTTAAAATACTGTGAGATTTATTAAATGATGCCATTAGTAATGTCATCAATGTTGTTATTTATATATAATTAGTAGTGTCAACAATGATAATATTTAACTTGTCATGAGTGATGTAATATGTGAGGTCATAAGCAGCTCTTAATGGGTTTGGAAGTTATAGTTAGACTAAACTATAACTATTTGTGCGCAGACGAGATTGGACAAAGAGGTTTGTCTCTCTGGGCCAGGCCCTGCAACCAACTCACTTGAAGAGACCATCCCTTATGGCGCACAACCTTCAATCAAATCCCTGATGCAGCGGCTAACACCAACTATCACTGCCTTCGGCCATGCATAATGTGTATAGGTATGTCCTTTCCCTGCTCCCAACTACTGCAAGCCACCCAACCACCAGTGTGCACGGCATTCAGGTATGTGAAGTGTGGATTGAATGCAGGGCCTGCCCTATGGCCAAACCCTCAGCCCAACCCCCATGCAGTACCACACTCCTTGTTATTGCAGTACCACACTCCTTGTTATGCATGGCTTTTGGCCATAAACAGCAGGAGTTGGCCAAAGGGCCTGGTCAGCATCCATGTCCTGTGCCCAACCTCTCATGCTGCACCCAACCCACATCTGCGCACTGGAATGGGCTGTGCGCAGAGGGGGTTTGCAGTAGGGCCTGCCTTGCAGCAAGGCTTTGCAATCAACACTCCATCGATCAGCCAAATTTGCTGCACAAGGCCTCTTGGTATTTTATTCAGACTAGACCTAGTTCAGACATCTTGCTCTACGAAGAAAAGCACTACAGAGGCATTAAGTTCTATGTGGAAATGCAAATGAGCTTGCCCAAAGTCATACGTTTCCATGTTTTCATAGTCTCATATGATTGTCAATATCTCTGTAGCATAACTGCAGGAATTTCTTATATATATATATTTTTTTAGAGTAAATGCAGCTCCATATCCTTTTATCCACCTTGCACTGGCTCCCTGTCAGAAAGCGCATTGCCTTTAAGACCCTTACTTTGGCCCACAAGGCGCTTTATTCTACGGGAGCAACCTATATTCGGAAAAGGCTAGCCTTTTACAAACCTACTAGGGCTCTGGAATCAGAAACTCTCTCTCTTGCGGTGGTGCAAGTGGTGAAGAAAGCCCGGACTGGTGGACGCTCCTTCAAACAGCTTGATCCTCAGCTCTGGAACACTCTCCCTTTATCACTTTGCAGCACTGCCAATTTGCTTGCTTTTAGAAAGGGACTTAAAACCTGGTTGTTCTGTCCTTAGTTTTCTGTTTTCTTCCTGCTGGTCCTATTTCCTGTTGTGTTATGTGTTAGCTGCTGACCTGTTGGTCTGAAAGCGCCGGGACACTCCTTTGGAGTAGCTGAGCGCTATACAAAACCCCCCTATAACATAACATAACATAACATATAAACTCCAACTGAATTCTGAGAACACTACACAATTCCACAAGAGTCTGTTAATAAAGCAATTCTGTGCAGCTCAACAGATGTTTGCACCCAGTTCTAGCATTCACATTGTACTCTGGTATCACAGAATGGGCGGTGACATGTGTACAGTACCTTTTGGAATGGCCATTATGTAGGACTTGTGTTTGTGCCCACTCAATGTAAAGTGGGCTTTCACTCTTTTGTATGGGGGTAATTCCGCCATATATTGAAGCTTAAGCCTCGCAAATAGAGATCCTGGTGTCCACAGTAAGTGTGCCCCCCACAACACCTTTTGGAAGGTGTCATAGAGGGTTACAAAGACTATCTTGGTCACCAACATTGGATGATTCAGTCAGGGCCTACCCACCTATGTGGATTATCTGATTGGCTCAGCTCCAGATGAAGGCTTTGAATGCCCAGGCAGATACGCCATATTGTTGGTGTCTTTGCAGGGCACCATCCCTTCGACCCCTGAGGGTAGCACATAAAGCCTTCATCATGGTGGGTGCAGTCTGTGATTGGATTTCAGGGATTCCGCATCACAGTGTGATGGGCTTTGCTGAGTTGCTTCATGCACTGCACGCAGCTCTGTATGTTGATAATCTGGTGCATAGCTCTGATTTAAATGGTTAGTACCAGAGATGGTGCACGATCACACAAAACAGAACAGTACAGCCAGTAGTCGAAAACCTGACCAACTTACAGATTCTGCTCTTGCAATGTAAGGGAACTCTGGAATGCTGTTGGGGAGAGGATGTAGCCTTATGGCTAGAGCGGTCGACCGGAGTCTCTGCAACGATGCCCAACATCCTGTGATTCTGGGCAAATCACTTAATCTCCCCATGCCTAACCAAAAGGAATTTGTTCTTCTGTAACGAAACTGGTGCTCATGGAAAGCGCTCTGATACCCGATGTCTCGGGTCGAGTTCGCGCTATATAAAACTCTAAAAATAAATCCTATGTTTAGTAGTCTGGAAGGGTCCACAAAGCTTTCTTTAATACTGCATGCAGGAGTCACACATTTAAATGGGGCAGCTCTTTCATTTTCACCGGGTAAATCCACCATCCAATGGTGGTAATCCTTATAGCCCTGACACAAAAAATTCCATTATACTCACAAAAAGTATCGGGACATTTCAATGATATACCCAATAACTAACCACGGTGTAGGTGTAGGGAGAAAGTATAGAAAAAAGAAGAAGAAGGTGGCATTAGTCTAATAAAGACGAGAACCCTCACTCACCCAAAGGTGACATGCTTCATCATTGGGTTCCCTCTTGCACACTGTGACCACAAAGTTCACAGTGTGGGCTACATCTCTCCCTCAGAAGAGGAGCGTGAGGTGTTTTCAAATCATCCAATGGAAGTCGGAGCGAAGGGCAGATTGCAAATTAAGTGTAAAAGTGTTTTAAAACTAACTCAAGGGAGACAAAAGTAACTTTAATCGGTGTCCCCAATGGTTAGAGCTAAAAGAGCTAAGTGAAATATAGGGGTACAGATATTCCCTATTGAATTAAGGTCAACATGTTTCTGCCTGTGTGACCTGATGGTTCATGGCATACTTCAGGACCCACCTGTCGTCACTCTTCTATTTCTGTGCAAAAATAATAATTTTAAAATGTGAAAAATACCATACTTAATTGTGATGGCATCAGTCAATGTTGTACCAGCTGCAGAATGGTCCACAATCTGCAAGAAGTATAAACCTTTGCTAGATTTGATATATAGTTAATACATTTCCCAACTCATGTGGCAGATAACCAATATAACCTGGTCACTTCTCTCATAATATTCTTAATGATATTCTTGTGTGAAAGCGTCAGCCTTAGTTGTACTCAATATATATAGCGCGCACTTGAAACACTATCCCTACATAAGTGATCTTGTCATAGTATGTGTTGTTTATTTTTTCTCCACAAGATCTATTCCATTCTGAAAGTTTGTAAAATGGAGACAAATGTTCTTATATAAGACTGCTACTGTCCAATATGTATCATTATATCCGACTGTATCAATGTATGAAAATTCAATAGCAAAGCTCACAGTATTTCAATGCAGAGTCACTGATTCCATGGCATTGCTAATAGTGTATATAAGGTTTTTAACACTAAACAACTGGCAGTGCCTCTGGCTCTTGACCCAAAAAAAGCGGACAAAGAAAGCTATAGACTGCTACAGAAGGCTAAATGGCAAAACCAACACAGAGAGGTCTGACACCCCCTGACCATAAAGGAGATCTCACCCCGGACTCGCGTACTCACAGTGTCTTATGCTCGTCCCGGGCCACCAAGCCTTACCTCCTTCTCCGTGTTCTGCCTCCTATTAAGTAAAGACCTAAGGGGAAGGATGTTGATTATCCTCCGGTTTAAAAACGTCCATCCCACTCTAACTCGCGTTCCACCCTGGAACAAAAAAATCCATAACAGATGTGTGTGCATTGGCATGACTGAATGTCCACCTCCTTAGGTTGATGGGCATGTGATATGGTCCTATGGTTCGTTCAAAGTCCACAGTGGTTGGGAGGCCTTGGCCTTCTTCCTTAAAGTGCTTGTGAGGTTCACAGCCCACAAAGCGTTAAGCACCATTCTGAGGATGTATTTATGTACACCCCTCCAGTCCAGGCTTTGGATGGAAGCATGAAGGTCCACTCAAAGGCGCAAAGGCTACATAAAATGCTGGCCAGGTTCAGAGCTGAATCTGGATGGTCAGTGCCATGCAGGGGATGTTTTCCTGTACACTCCTGCAGTCTTTTCTTTGCATGAAAGCATGAAGGTCTTATCAAGGGCTTTGAGGGGGAGGGGTATGGGCAGATGCGATCCCATTGTGGTGGTTAAGCCTAATCTTCCTTGACAGTGTGCTGAGAATGGTGCAACGCCCAGCAGCACCTTCCACGTGGTGCTGGAAGGTGTACAAATTTATGTCCAAACGGTTGTCGCACCAGTATTTATGTAATATGAGAAAAGATGGCAAATTTTCACAGTACGGTGCCCAATCACATAATTATGCCATGAATGTTCAAGCACCTCTCTCACACCAAATCTTGCTTTCTCCTTCTCTCTCTCTACAGCCACTGCATCCAGCAAATCCTAGAGGCTGTTGTGCACTGCCACCAGATGGGCGTTGTACACCGGGACCTGAAGGTAAGCTTGTGCCACCATGGTGAGTCATTTCTTCAGGATTGAACTCAATTTTTATGCTAACCTCCATGATATGCCTTTAGTGCTAAGCTGAGACAAAGTAGTGTTGCTTGCAGGTTCAAAATGAGTACCTTCTGACACCCATTTTGTAAACTAATAAGTCAAATAAATGACCCTGAGATGCACACTGGCCACTAAATGTGATTGAGCTGAATCCTCTCACTCATTGTAGGAAACTTGACGAGTTTGCTTCAGGCAAGATCTCCTGCACAGCTCGACTAGTATAGTGGTGCAGTCAAAATCCATATAAATCATTGGAGCAAAATGTGCATAGCAGCATAACACGAAGTGACATCAAATTAGATTAAAAAGCCATATTCACCCTCTCTTAGGAATCCTTCACACATCCATACTCCGTCTCGAGGGAGCCATGCCTCCGCCTCCCCCTGCACTATCTATGGACTTTACTGGTGAATGTGTGACGATTACACCTGAAATGTCTTGCTTTCTGCGTTGATGAATTTCTCAGACCTTGAAGGGAATAACACTGTTACACAAACCTTCTCTCTGGAGATGCTTACGAAGTTAATAATTAAGCATGGGCGAATTTTGCGAATTCGCGATCCGCGAATTTGCAGATTTGCGAATTCACGATCCGCAAAATTCACGAATTCATGCGAATTTGCGGATTTTTTTATGTTTGCTTGTTCGCGGGGCGCTTTGCGTGTTCGCGGATGTTCGCGGCTTTTTTTTTTTGCCTGGTTAATCACTGCCACCCTCTTGTTTTTTATGCCCTTCTGCCCTCTGTACCACTTGTTTTCTGTGCCCTTCTGCCCTCTGCCCCACTCATTTTTTTTCCCCTTCTGCCCTCTGTCCCACTTTTGTGCCCTTCTGCCCTCAGCCCCACTTAGAATGGCGCCGGCAAGCTGCCAGCGCCATTCTAAAATAGCTACAAAGAGCTTCAACAGGAAGGTCTTATAGATAAAGTAAAGCAGGTGCTCGAGTTGAAGGTCAAATTAAGTTACACAATCATTAATCACCCCAAGTTTGGGGTGATTAATGATTGTGTAACTGAATTTGAGCTTCAACTCGAGTACCTGCTTTACTTTATCTATTAGAGCTTTCTGTTGAAGCTGACTTTTGTAACTATTTTAGAATGGCTCTGGCAGCTTGCCGGCGCCATTCTAAAAGAGTTACAAAAGTCAGCTTGAACTTTTGACCCAATCCGTTCTGCTTCGGATTTTGTGGAAAATTCGCGAATCTCGCGGATTGCGAATTTACCGAAAATCCGCTAGCGGAACGGATTTTCCGCCCATGCTTATTAAAATAAAACGGCTAAAGTACAAATTATATAAGAAAACATAGGATACACTAGGACACCTGGCCTTACCTTAGCCTATTTTGCCATAACCTCCATTGCCTCAGCGTGCCCTGCCCGTGCTACCCCACTGCATAACCTACTCTACTTTAACATTGAATGCCTGTGCTATGTAACCCATATCATATACACCACGAGGAAAGATAAGACACCTCGTGTTAATGATACAGACTAGGCACATGTGAACCCGTTTACAAACCCATCCCTCCTGCTCAATCTGACCGATATTAAACCTTTTCGGAACCACACTTGCAAAGAACCCCGCTATCGGTAAAAACACTACGAGTGTAGAAACTCTGCTACTCTCCCTTGACTTGTATAATATATTCACTGTTGAGCGTTGTGCAGCACGAACATCTCACGTTGTAGTCACTTTAGCTGTAGCCCATTGCTGTGGGGAATAGAAGTAAAGACAGTGCTGTGTGGGAAGGGAAGCTTGGTTTTATTTATTCTTGAGTTTAGTTTAGCACCAATATGAGCCTCATTAAGCTGCTTTCAGAACCATGAGGCAATGTTAGAAGGCAACAGTAGGACAAGGATACCCTGGAGAGGGGAAAAGAAAGACATGGCACCATTGCAATGAGTTATGGCTCCCAGGCCTCCACGCTCTCTCGCATTCCACAGAGAATTATTGGGGCAAAATGCAGTTTCTTTACAATTAGATGCTTGTGGAGGGGCTGGGGAGATTGTTGTTAATAGAATGGCTACGTTTGTGTACCATACTGCAACGGCCTAGCATCTGTGTTGGACAGTCCCTTATAGTCAGAACCTGGGAGAACTGATTCATCTGCCTTTGTCTTCAGGCTAGGATTCCAGGAAGTGCCATGGATCTTAATGGTTTTTTTAAACATACTTTATTGATTTTCCAATTATATTCGCCATACTTGGCTGTAACAAAAGGCCGTTACATTACATTCTGTCCAGTGTGGTATCATACAGTTGCGACAATGCTCTGCAATTCGATACTGAGTCATTTCAGAGTCTTATGCTGCACATGTACATAATACTTTTCCTTAATTTCGCAGATATCATGGATACGGGCAAACATTTTATAGTACAAACTATCCAACCCTCCTCCACCCCTCCCAACTGTGGTCCCGCAAACTTCACTATACAGTGTGTAGTTTACAACCAAGTGCAATTTACATGTCCTTTTGTAGTATATTGATCGTGTACCTTAGCCTAATCCTGTGTACAGTATACTCCTGCGGGCCCGTGCATCAGAGTTGCCTATTCTGCATTCGGGGTAGTAGGTGTCATATTAGGATCTATACTTTTAAAGGCTTCTAACATGGTATCCCATTCCATGGATATCTGATTCTTCTGGAGCCCGCGGGCCTCCCCTCGATGTAGAGCAGTGCTTTCTGCTGTGCCAGGTGTATGTTGTAGGAGGTTTTGATGACTTCCATCTCATGGTTATGGATCTTTTGGCTATGATAAGTGCAAGGTCAAGGAATTGGAGTTGTACTTTATGTGAGGCTGCGCATTGGCGTAGGCCTAATAGGCCTAATAGACACTCCAGCACAGAGTCTGCAATATGTAGGCATGTTGCTTCCTCCAGATGATGCCGGACCTCCCCCCAAAACCCTCTCAGGTGCGGGCATGCCCATATCATATGTATTAAATATGCTTCCTCCAACTGACATCTAGGGCATTGATGTTCTGTGTAGGCCCAAACATTGAATACATTAGAATTTTGCATTTTGGGTCACTTTTTGTGGGTGTTCAATATAGCAGCCCATTCTCTGTCTGAAATCTCCTGACCCACGCCTTCCACCCATTTAGCTCGCAGGACATCGAGGAGCACTGCAGTGTGCACCCGGACACCCACATAAAGCCATTTGATGAGATGGCGTCCTTGTCCCATGTAGCATAAGGATTTCACTAATTCATGTGTTTGGGGTTTCTCCCTCTGGGGTTCTAATGTTTCCTTACATACTGCGATATTACTGTGTGTATCATGCAGAGATGATTTGCCATCCTGGTTTCCCCTACAAAGTTCTCACGGTCCATTAAAATATCGCTGTTGAATAACACTCCTATCCTGTCCACCCCATCATCTGACCAAGCCCTAATCCTGCGCCTCGTAAGCCTACAACTTGGCGTCAGGATCTCCAGTAGCAGAATGTTGCCTGCATGGGGGTGAAGCGGAATGTATATTGCAGTGCTTTCCTCCAGCACAGTATTGCTGTGCGCAGTAGGGGTGGAACATCCGGAGGGATTTTACACTGTGGTAGCAGTAATGTGTGTAGGGTTCCCTGGTCACTCGTTTGTGCACTGAATCCGATCTCCTGCAGGTTGTGGCCCGCCATCCGATAGTATAGCCATTGCAATTGGCATGCGATTAGTACGCCCGGAAGTCCGGTATCCCCAACCCCGCTTTACATGTCTCCAGCTGTAGTTTTTTAAGGCTCACCCTGATCAGTCCCGTTCCCCAAACAAGATCTGAGAGTACAGGGTCTAGTGTGTGGAAAGTGGATGGAGGCAAATTAGTGAAGTAATATAGGAGCCGGGGGAGGACCACCATTTTTGACACTGCCACTCGCCCCATGAGTGAGAGAGGTAGCGTGGTCCAAAGGTGACCTTCGAGCGTATCCCCCTGATTGCCCTATTAAGGTTGCCTTCCAGCATATCTATGTGGGATCGGTATATATCTATACCAAGATATTTGAAATTGCGCTGTGCCACTGGTAATGAGTACTGCCCACAGCCAACCTCTTCAGGGTTTGCCTGACATTGAAAAAAGAAGGCGTTGGATTTAGTTTCATTGATAGTGAAGCCCGATATAAGTTCGAACCATGCAAAAGTTCTTGGGATAGGGTCTAGATCGCTCATGAGATCTCGCACATATATAATTATGTCATCCGCGTATGCAGATATTAGATGTGTGGATTTGCCCACGGGTATCCCAAATTGGTTAGCTTCTTGACGCAGCCGAAGCACCAGCGGCTCTAGCACTAGTACGAACATCAATGGCGAAAGGGGGCACCCCTGTCGTGTGCCCCTGCATATCTGATATTCCTGTGAAATGTTTCCCCCTGTCCGGACTCTCGCTGTCGGAGCCCCGTATAAGAGGTGCAGCCAACGGAGGTATTCGCAATGATTTTGAACATGTAATCCCAGGAAAGCGTATTGAACTCCTGTCTCAAGTCAAGCGGAATGCAACCGGCGGTTGGGAGATGTTCATGGTTTGTTGCCACTATATGGTGTAGTCTAATGATGTTTAAAGATGTACTGTGTGCTGGTATAAATCCACATTGATCTGTGTGTATTAGCTTGTGTAAGTAGGGAAGGAGCCTCTTTGCCAAGATCTTGCTCAGTATTTTATATTCTGTCACCAAAAGTGTTAGCGGACGATATCCTGTCATGTCTGCAGCGTCCCTCCCCGGTTTGGGCAATGAGACCACCAGGGCCGGGCGGTAGTATGGGGAAGGTGACCCAAGTTGAGCGATTTATTGTAGAGGACTGCTAGTTGAAGAAATAAAACCTCAGTATAGGTAGCAAAAAACTCCACTGGTAGTTTGTCCAGTCCCGGTGCTTTATTTCGTGTGAGCCCATTGATAGCAGCCTTTATTTCAGCCCTCGTGATTGGGCCTGCTCAGTTTGTTTGCGCTTCTGCAGGTAACTGAGAATAGGGAAAATTGTCTAAGAAGGTGTCTATGTGCTTGGCGTCTAGTGAAGGGGGCTTAGCGTAGAGCGTGGTATAATATGTACAGAAGGCGTTGTTGATGTCCTGCTGGGTATATATCCTGTCACCCCCAGGCGTGGTGATTTGACTAATTACAGTAGCTGGGGGGCTCCTCGCTCTAAATCTTAGCTAGAAGTGTTCCGGATTTATCTGCACTTGTGTGTTTTAACTGTGTGGAGGCCCTATAGTCTTTAACCCTGAGGGTCTCTAGTAGCTCAGCATATTGAATGCACACCTCCTGTAGGAGAGCCTTTTTGCAGGGTCTTTCGCTGTTTTGCAGGGTCTTTCGCTGTTTTGCAGGGTCTTTCGCCGCTTCCTGTTCCAGCACACCCCTAGAATCCTCTACTGATTGCAAGCTTTTATGTATCTCTTGTGTTGCACCCACAGTGGTGCAGATCGCATTTTCCCATTTACTGCCTTGAGTGCATCACACTCAACTAAGACTGAGGACGCGGTGTTAACATTCTCAGAGAAGTAATTTGTGATTGCAGTTGGTAGGTAGTAGAACGGAACACGGGGTCCTCCAGCTATTGGGGCCATAACTTCCTCGTGGGGACTGGGGTGGGGATTCTGCCCCAGCTGATAGAGATTTCTAATGGGCATGGTCCAAAAAGGTTTAGACAGGATACGTGGCATGCGTCACTCGCGTGTCTATGGATAGGGAGCAAAAAAATCTGTCTATCCTCAAGTGTATTTGGTGGACTGGGGAGTAGAATGAGTATTCTTTCTTTATTAGATTCCTGTTCCCCCAGACATCACACAGTTCCCACCTGTTCACCCAGTTTATGAGGGCTTCTGCTTGTTTAATGGTGCCTTGCTTCTCTGGGGTGGGGAGTGAGAACAATCGAGCCCAATATCCATCACTGCATTACAGTCCCCCCTAAGATCCATGGGTGCGCTTCCCAACCATCTAGTATCATGATTAATCCCATGAAGTATTTATTCTGGTCAAAATTTGGCGCATACAACCCGTGTGCCATATAGCGTCCCATGAAGAAAAATATATCTACCCTGAACGTCTATGCACTTTTCCAGTTCCACAAACAGGACCCCATGTCTGATCCAGATCATTACTCCCCTAGCAAAAGCAGAGTAATTAGTAGAGAATATTTGCCCCTTCCATTTCTTTTCCATTTTTGCCTATCTGCTTCCGTTAAGTGTGATTCCTGCAGGAACACTATCTGTGCCTTGCGCCTGAGTATTTGTGCATGCACCCTATGCCGCCTCTGTACTGAGCTATACCACGAACATTCCATGTGACTAAGTTATATGTGAGGAGTTTGTATGTTGGAGAGTAGCTATACTATATGTCCTTGGGGGCAGGGAAAGGGAACTGTGATATGGGACGTGTCATTAGTTGCATAATAGAACCCCCAGAACTCCCATCGAACAACTAATACAAGGTCCAGCCGGTGAGCTATGCAGGGCCAAACCAAAAATACTACATACTACATGGAAAACTGTGCTGCATTTAACTGGTGCATACGTAATTAGGAGGGTGCCACCTGCCGCCATGCATCTTAATGTTGAAGTCATCTTCAGATTTTCCATTAGTCATATTTAAGTTGAAATGAAATATGTGTTGACTGTTAAGTAGCAACAAATTGTAATTAATGTCTTAGTAGTAAAACACTTGGTAGGCAAAACATTTCAATACCCATTCTTTTAATTTTGAACAAAGTACATTCACTTTTAAACCTGAACAATAATTAGAACTGTTTTCCATTGGAACTGCTTGACCTCAACAACGTGAGTCCTTCTAAATAAATGAAACAATGTTTATATTCATCACACGGCGTGTATGCTTCTGAGTTCCCTCCACAGCAGATTCAGTCACAGTCAACTTGGCCCATCAAAAGTGTAAGCAGTGCATTTGTTTGGCACATGCATCACAATAAGTTCCAATACACCACAGCTTGACCAAGATTCCCAGAAGACAGTGACAGAAAAAGATCCACAGGCCCATGAAAACATATGATCCTTGTTGGACCTGCCTCTTTTTTCAGGGTTATTCCCAAATTTGTTGCCTTCCTTCCTTTTCTTACTTTAATCATTCTGTGCCTCTGCCTGTCCCTATATTACACGTCTGGGTTGAATGACAGTTGTTATGAGCAAGTTGACAGTGTGCCATGCATATCCTGATGGCCTATCATCAGGCTGATGGGTCTTCCTGAGCTAGAGTGGTGGAAGGAGCTTACACTTGCACCTTAATATGGTTTTACCTGTCCCCACTCAAAGCGCTGCATACCCCCTGTAGTGCGTCTGGAGTTAGGGTCAGGAAGGGTAGGGTCTTGTGCACTACATAGACCTTTCTTTGAAGTCTCCTTACTTTAAAGGCTAAATTGGATAAATGTACTAAACTTCTGACACCATATACTCAGAACACTTATGGATTGAGGAAATTCTGCCAGGAAGAAGAGCTGCTGTACTGCCAGGAGGAACTTCCACTTTGCAGCTTGCTTTTCTATGATGGCCTGCTTTCTGCTGATTCTTGCCTGGGAGTGACAGTAGTGGACTTTGCTCTCTGCATCCTGCTTTTTAAAGTTTCTCCAAGGACTTGATTTTAGCTTGCCTCCCAATCTAAGACTTCACCTTCAGCGCCTGGACTCTTCTGCTGAAAGCCTTACTCTGCCAGGTGGTACCAAAATATTTTTATGGGCCCTTGGAAATGCTTTTGCTGTGCTGAAAAAGAAGAAATCAGCACCTCAACTTTGACTGTCACTTCGGATCTGGTGCTGCTCTTCGACACCTCGCCGCTCCCCGGACTGCAGTCAAGATCCTTGCTCCACGCAATGACCGCAACTTGCAATGCAGGCCCCCAATGCAACTGCAGCACCTCCGAAGAACCACCCCAGTGGGAATCTCGAGTTTCGCATCACGACGTCTGTGTATCCCGACACCTCCACAGCACATGTGGTCCCGTGGTGTGATCTCGACACTTGAAGTTGACGCCTTGTGGCTTGACCCTCAGAGCTCCATCGACCCACACCACCATCGTAAACGACACATCACTACAACCGCTGCCCCCCCTCCACAGCAACCTGCAATGTCCTTGGGCGTCAACAGCTCAACCACTCTGCTCTGTCTCCAGGGACCAGCACCTCACTTACTTCAATGACGCCTCACCTCCAATGTGCAACGCACCGTCCATGACGTGCCAATGATCTGCATAGCAGCAAGGAACCGACGCTGCACCTGCCTACGCGATGCCTCACCTCGCACGTGCCTCACACTGTCCTTATTTCTCAGTATTTCCAAGGTACTGTACTGGGGTCAGTGGGACGCCATAGCCGCCCGGCACTCCATCACGGTCAGCCCAAACTTGTGGATTCGACCCTGTCAAGCACATCAAGATAACTCTAACCAGAGCTACTGTGTTTTGTAAGAGATATAACTGCAATTAATACTGAAAAATGTATATCTTGACTTGTGAATGTTGGATTTTTGTTTTTTTGGTCTTGTTTTATTCAGCTAACTATTGGCTATTTTTTCTAAAGTGGTATGGAGTACTTTTGTGGTGTTTTCACTGTGTTACTGTGTGTGTGTGTGTGTGTGTGTGTGTGCGCACAGGCACAAATACTTTACACATTGTCTCTTTTGTTAAGCCTGACTGCTCTGAGCAAAGCTACCTAAGGGTGAGCACCGGTAAACTTACTATGTACTACACTTACCTCGACTGGAGTGTGGGTCCCTTCTTGGACAGGGTGCAAACCAATGCCAACTAGAGATCCAGTATCTAACAATCATTAATACACATTTTAAGGCCCTGATACCGTTTCTTGGTCTCCTAGCACTTTGTAAATTATATCAGGTGGTAGGATATTCAGTCTCTTCCTTTCCTCTCCGGGCAGCCTTTACTTAGTCACATTCTGCCCTTTTTCATTTGAACAATGTGTTTCCCTTGATCCAGGAGTCTCTGTCTGAGAAGGGTTTGGCAGCCTTGCATATCACCCAAGAGAGGCTTCATCCTTGTCTTCGCACTGTGGGTTCAGATACCCTGCTGCTTTTGCAAAATCAACCTGCACTGCTCAGGCCAGGGTGAGTCTCCCCAGTGCTTAATTTGATCAATTGGATTCCCGTACTGAGCACTGGCACTTAATTGCCAACACCAGTGCTTGTGACAGTCTGCCACAAGAAGGCGTTGTCTGACTAATTTAGAGATGACTAATGCAACAACAGTAATTATTAATTCAATATACATTAAAAATGACTTATTACCTGCCTCCCAAGCCATTCAGGCTTTGGGGGCCTGAAATAGTCGGAATTGTCACACTTGTAGGTGTTTGATGGTTAGTAGTTGAGTTGTTACTATCATTAGCAGCATGGCAGGGGCAATATGTGGTGCAAGCTGTAGTGGCCTCCTGGCAAGAGCCCTGGCACTTCCTATTATTATTATTATTTTTTTTTTACAAATTATACTCTGTAAGTCTTGGGCCTGTCCATGACTATTCTAGGGTGTTTCCTCATCTCCCAGCCAGCCCACAAGTAAAACAGGGAAATCATCTCAGGAAATATTAGAACGCGTATGTTTTTCCTCAGCGTTACCTGGGTAGGTAGTATTTGAGGAAATGTCTCACAGCCAATATTTTTGTTGCTTTGGTAGAAAAATCTATAGACCACTGTGGGAAATCCATTGGAGAGTCCCGAAGAAACGATCCTCCTTTGAATCATAATAGATTTTCTGCGAGAGCCCCGTCATTGCTCTGCCGCGCTCCCAGCCCCCCTCTCAAAGAAGCGCCCGGCTCATGCACTTCACGGCTGGGCTGACAACAAATCACATTATTCAGCGGCGCTTTCATCCATTTCATGCGCGCGCCTGTCAGGGCCTGGAGAGCTGCAATACAACAGTGTCCCCCATCTGCCCGCGAGCGGGGGCTCCCTTGTCCCCGACGACCCTTTCCTCTCACCGAGGAGACGCGCCTGCTTGGTAGGCGCGAGGCAATCTTCAGGGCCTCAGTCCATCTTGTGCGTAGGTGGCGCGCGCGGAATTACTGCCGTAATACCCGGGGATCAATAGCTGCTGACATCAATTCATCTCAGAGCAATTTGTCTGCAGGATTAGTGAGCGCGAGCCGGCCTGGCCCGGGCTCCAGCGGCTGTACAAGGAGACGAACAAGTTCATAACTGCCCTTAATGGAGGCGCTGGCCCGGCCGGCAGGGCCTCAGCACGGTCTGAAGGGCAGGAGCGGGGGCGGGCGAGGGACCCCGGAACTTTGATAGATGTGCCCTGGCCTGGGTTTATTCAGGAGTGATGGCGCCCACGGTTAAACCGTCAAACTCTATTAAGACGAGAGCGGCACTTTCCTTCTGCGTCACGGTCCAGGACGAGGCTGGACTCCCATTAGCTTGCCCCAAGGGATGAGAGAGAAGAGGCACAGCAGAGGGGGCATGAAATATGCGTCCTTGCAGGTACAATTGTCCTTACAGTGGTGCTGAAAGTGCAGTTCCTTCCGTCTTTTGATCCTCTCCTTGCAGGAAAATTTCTGGTTCTTTTCTCTCCCCTATCATCTTCTGAATATCTGCTCTCCTTTCCCCACTTTTAGGATTATGTCAACGGTTGAAGCCCTGAACTGGATGCAAAGTGGGTATCAATCAATCTTTAAAAGTAAAAACATAAACAGGAGATCAAAAAAGTGCCCGTTTAAAACAGGCAGTTTTCTAGGCAGAATTCTAAGAGCTGGCCATTGATACCAGTTCTCCTGTTTCTGGTCCCCCGAGTACCTCAGGTAGCCACATTTTGAAAAATTCTCCAACATCTGAATACTATGTGAAAATTCGATGACAGGCAGACACATTCTTGGAAGTTGGCTGACTTAGTGGTTTGACATAGTGATAACCTAATGGCCAACGATTTGAGGGCAGCTGAGGGTTGCAGTGTACATAATCCATCAGCGCCCAGTGACCAAAGAGTAAAATATGTAAAATGACTATGTTGTACTCAGCTCCTTCCAGCAATGGGTTTGTATAGGCACAGGTACACGTCCACCCATGTACCATCGCAATTCATCATCGGCTAGGACGCACTATGACTAATTTGCCTGTGAGTTTAAGAACCGAACACTCTACTTCTATGCTGTGTGCACCTTCCTTGAGTTTAAGGTACCGTGGCGGGTTCAGTAGGCTGTGGTGGTGCTGCCTGTGCGGTTCATCATCAGTGCATCCACAAATTGAAAGGATGAGATAATGGACATCTCCCAAGAGTCGTAGACAGAAGAATGAACAAATAAAAAAATACTCTTAAAATGCAATTTATCTTATGTAGAGTCTGATCCACAGTTGGAAAATGAGTGTTAAGCTGTGGCGGCACAAGGGTTCCTTGAACATAATGCACACAAGGAAATCGAGCCCACCTGCCCCTAGATGGGTAGCAAAAGGCAGCTGCCACTTGGGTTTTCAGGGCCCCTTACTGCCACTCCTGCTTTACTAATGATAGCTATGCTTCTGGTGTTAAGGTAAAAACACACTAGCTAAATCAGTTTACCATATTAAATGTGGGAACAAGCCATTCACCATAAATGCAGTTCACTGACTGACTGTATTATCTATTAGCAGAAGTGCCAGGTTGCCTTGCAGACAAATTCCTAAACAACTGGATTCGGAGTTGTAAAATCAACAGAAACAGCAAATGGCTACACCATCACATATTCCAGAGTTTAGAAAATGTTAAAGGAAATGAGCATGGTCAGCACATTGTAGCTATAATGAAAGTAACAGGTGCAACCATCATTTTTTGGTAGAGTGATATGTACTGTAATATGGAGGAGAAAGCTGCCGTTGCGCCACACGCGTGAGTCTCATTGAATTGCCAGGCGAGCAGATGATCAGCATACAGAAATTTCACTTTGCAAGCCATTTACGTCACCCTAATTACGCTACATGGGAGCCAGCTATTGCCATAGCAACTGGCATACCACCATTAGTCAACTTCATAGCAGTTCTGCACTTCTGTGCCACTGGATTATTCCAGAACACAGCAGCAGTGGTTAATCGCATTTCCCAGTGTGTATTCTCACACATCTGGCAATAGTAGTTGACGGCAACGATAAAGTGCGCTAGTCCACTCAAATGTTCCCCATGGGTGCCACCACCATCCTCTCAGTAAAGGGTATGTTTTATGGTATGGCCAGGTTCCTTATTTTTATAGGTGCCATTAATTACCCATGTGCAGCCTGAACCACTAAACTCTTGAGGGGGTGGGGTGGCATCTCCCTGAATGGAAAGTTTCAGGGCATAAAGAGAATCTGTGCTATTCACTTAAGATCCTGCCATTCTCTTCATTCATTAATATGCATTGATCAGAGGACTGGCATCAAATTCAATGACTGAATAACAGCTATCTGAGACCCTTGCAATACGCCAGTCAGGAAAGACAACTACTATGAATATATGCACAACAGAGTGACGAATACACTGCAACATGCTTAATGAACTATTGGTAGGCAATAATCAAAAATTAATAAGGCACCACAGAAATTCTGCTACAGTGAACCAGGCAGGATGTGAGCGAGGATGTGGCCTAACGGCCAGAGCCGTCGACTTTGGAGCTGGGGTACCAGGTTCGATCCTCGGCGTTGGCTCAACATCCTGTGATTCTGGGTGAATCACTTAATCTCCCCGGGCATGCCAAAAATAAATGTGTCTTTGTGTAATTCAACTAGTGCTCATGTAAAGTGCTCCAATAGCACCTGGTCGAGTACACACTATATAAAACCGAAAAAAAATAATAGTTTATACAATTGTGTCGTAAAAATACACCAAATGGGACAAAATACAACACTATATATGTTCCAAACATGGTTTCCATATCGCTTTTTTGCTGTATGTTGCACAATATTACACTCGAATGAATGGTACCTTTGGCAGACAAAGTGACATTGATTTCACTGAGGATTACTTGTAAGAAGAGGAACACCATGAAAATGGCAATGGAAAGAATAGAAGGTACCACGTTATATTCTGTTTTTAATGTGAGTCATCAGCCTCCCAGCATATAACTGCACTCGTAATGCTTAATGAAAATGAATAGAGACCTAAGTTGTTTACAAAGACCATGTACATAACGATGTCCCCTGCCTGTGAGGTGGGGCAGCTGTTTACACCATGTTCACCTAGTTCATCCTCTTATCTGTGATCCTTGCATTAATGTCCCCTGTTTCTGGCAATCTACGGCATAACTCTTCCTGGTATTGGATTGTTGCAGTATTCCTCAGACTGTTGACCTCTTCCTGTTTCTCTCTTCACATGGAATGTGTGAGGCCCTCCTCACAGCACACCACCAGGTGAAGATGGAACTAGGCAGAGCAATCAGGACTGCGGAGGCATTGACGATTTCATGGGTGCTGTAGTGCATCTTTGAGGGCCTGATGTGCGTTTGCTACAATGTGTAGAACCTGCCAACATTTTGCTCATCCAAACACCCTTTTATTGATGCACAAGAAGGCTTTTGTGTGGCTCCCTGGGGCCCCTAAGAGTTCTTAATGTACATCCGTTAGAGCATTCTTGTAGTCCTGAATAGGCTGCAGTTATAGCTGCACATTGACCTTCTGCACAGCCATTGTCTTTGTTGATGTGCGCCTGTATGTCTAGGCTATTTTGGTTTACCTCCACCAGCTTCCCTCCAAGGTATGGAATTCTAACTGTCAGGTGATCGATATTTATCAAAGGTTCTTAGTTGATGGCCAAAGGAGAACTTAAGTTGATTGTACAGGAAAAATAAGAAGGTTCTTTTGATGTTTATGCATTGCACCAGACTTGCCCTTGTATGGTGTGACTTCATCAGGGTCCAGTCTAGACACCGTTTTCAGTAGGCTGTCTGCAATGACTCAAAGGGTAAACTGTGTGATGGTTTTGATGTGATGGCATCGTGTTTATGTGTTGTAGGGTCATACAGTTGTTGCAATTTTTTGCAAAAAGATTTCCTTTTCACATTTGTCATCGTGCTCGTTCCTTGCTTGCTGTGGATATGCATGCTCATATCTGCCACCAGGAGAAGACTAAGTGACCCAGTGGAAAATGCTGTCCTCTGATGCTTAGGGACAAACACCCATAGTTCCTTCTTTAAGTCATACTGCTATTTCTCAGCTTGTGTGCCCTCCAGGGCCGGTTCTAGGATTTGCGAGGCCCTGGGCTAAAAGGGAACGTGCGAGGCCCCCTCTAATTTACATAAGTGGCCCCTTGCAAGGAGAACATTCACAGACACTGTGGGGGCCCCATTGTCCAGCATTTTGGCGCCCCCACAGTTTTAACTTTTACTCCACAAGCATTTCTCACACCTTCATAGGTGTGAGAATTGATTGTGGTCTAAAAGTTAAAACTGTGGGTGCGCCAAAATGCTGGACAATGGGCCCCCCACAGTGTCTGTGAATGGTCTCCTTGCAATTGAGGGAGCATCTCCGTCTCCCTCCCCTATGCCTCCTGACACCATCCATGAGAGGCCCAGGGAGGGGCCCATTCCAATGGACCTTAATTGCAGGCGACACCTTTCTTTGTGATAGATCGCCAGGGAAACAAAAGGACATATCACCAGTGCGTGGCCCCATGCTGGTGGGCTGAGTGCGAGGCCCTGTGCGGCCGCCCACGCTGCCCATGCCTAGCGCCGGCCCTGGTGCCCTCTTGCTGACTTCTCTTGCCTACAATGCTGCTTAAGGCTGCTTTGGTCTGTATACTGGAATGGTTCACTAGTACCTCAGGCAGCCTTTCCTGGTCCTTAAGGGTTTCACTCACTAGGCTTTCCATGTAAGCATTGACCAACTGAATTTATCTGTATCGACCACACATTTCTTGAGGTCTACGTTACCTGTACTGGTTTTCTGGAATGCCCTTATTTGTGTCGGACACTTCCTTTCCAGTGATGTGCAGAAGCCGGTGGTCTCGTCTTTACACAACCTATACCACTGGAAATGGTATCTGTGCCTCCACGATTTGGGGAATGGGTTGCTATTAATATAGTGATACTAACACCTCTGCTTTATTTCGAATCTTAGCGCTGTGAATGGATTATTAGGAGTAGTTTTTATTTTGCCCCTAGCAGGCTCCAAATAAGGAGAAACTACATTATATTTTCTTTATCTCGATGTTACGATCCAATTTTGGCAAAGTTCGCATTTGCTGCTAGCGGCACACCTGCAAAGCAGTAAGGGTTGGAAGACTGGCAGATACCCACAGGGTGCATACTGTTTTTACCATGTAGAAATCACGTGGTTTGTGGAAAGTTGAAACTGATCCACTGCACCTGTGCCCACCCGCTGAACCAAAGAGATGGCTTCTGTGCTACAGTGGCTTTGAAGTTGGCCACCCACGCACTCTACCCCGCAGTGGATGGCGTCAGAGGCAGCCGAGAAACACCACGATCCATCCAGAACACAGTGTCCAACTAATTGGAGCCATGATAATTTTATTGCCTTTGTGAGAACTGGTTTCTTGGTATGTCGTGGAAGTCAAAAGTGCCTTCAACGCTTTACTAATTGTGTGGGAGCCGCTCGCTGCTGCCCATCTGCCTGCTCGAGCAAGCCTTGTGCCAGGACTTCTACAGCCCCTCCGCATCCCCCCAAGCAGTCCCGAAGCGGTAGCAGCTCCGGCTGTCCAGTGCTGAAATATTCAAGCCTGAGGCCATTTGCAGCCAAGAACAAGTTGACAGCTTCCAGTTCAGCTACAGTGAGCCACTGAAAGGAAGCCCAGCCTGACAGGGTGGCATGTGTCTGTTCCCTAGGCGCCTTCTGGGCTGAGATTGTTCATTTCCGCTCCAAACTTAAATTCTTGTTAGTCTCTGATGCTGCAAAGCTATTGGAGCTGCAGTAGGCAAAGCCGTAACGCTCAGATCCATCACTCAATCCGCTGCTTACACCTTCATTTATTACGAGGATGCTGCTATGTTACACATCCATCTGCCCCAAAGGCGCTATACCTATCTGAATCATGCATCCACTTTTGCATGCCACTGGTAACCTCTGCCAGTAGAATCCACATCAAAGGTGAAGTGGTGTGGCTCACTGGTTAGAGGCGGCAGACCCGTAAGCAGAGGACGGCCCGGGACCAGGGTTCGATTCCCGACGCGGCAGGGTCGTGGACCAGGGTCAGCGGGCTCGATAATTCTTGCCTCGGTGCCTACTCCAGTCAGGGACCACACTCGGCAACTCTGGGCATTAGCTTGCCTCATCTTCACAACGGCCCCCCAGGACCGCCGGAGATGCTTGGTCGCACCTTAGAGATACCCATTAGGGACCATCTCTCAGGGTGAGCCAGGACGGGTTCCCCAGCGGTCGAAGCGTGGAGATACTCCTCCGGGAGTCGATCCTAGCGCTATATAAACCCGCAATTAAATTAAATTAAATTAAAGGGATATCTGTCAATAAATCCAGCTCATAATCTTAAAATCCCTCCAGAAAATCCACCACTTTACAATATGTGCAAACTGCACCACTGCATTCCTTACCACCTACGAGGATTCGCTTTTCAGCAATGACTACTTTGCCTCTCTACATTTTCTGTACCTGTCAATCTTTTCAAACCCTCCCTTTTTCCATGTAAACCTGCAGCTGCTTGCACACACAACCTGGAACTTCTATTCTGAAAGAAGGAAGGAAAGAACGAGAAGGTGAAAACGGTTGACGAGAGAAACCACAGCCCCACAAGATTTATCAGACAACTAGAAGAAGCAAAATACTCTGACAATCTACAGTCTAAGCACTATGCAAATACTAACACCAAACAAATAACAAAAGAAAAATATGTATCCTCTTGCAAAATTCCAAGTATGACTATTCCCATACCAGTCTGTACCACAAGCCCACCTTTCACTCACTCAGGTTCCAACATTGTCCTTCTCTGCACTGCTACCCCTTCTATTTCAGCCTTGAATACTCTAATACTTCTATCCAAAATACCATCCTTTCACTCTTAAGTATGTTTATTGTGGTCTGCCTACCACCTTGTCCTTCCTGGACCAACTTATTCACCATGCAGTACTTTACTGGAAACCTGCATTAATCCAAAAACATATATCTTCTGCATACATCCGTGAATGGGAAAGGACCTGGATATATGTCTTCCAAAATCCATTCATGATCATACACAGGGAATGTGCGGTATATGGATACAAATCTGTTATTCACCATTGAATGCTAGGGTCAGAGAATTGGAGACAGGGGTTTCCCCTACATAGCCCCCAGATACTATGTAGGAATGAGCTGCTGGATAAATTCAGGATAGATGTTCATTTTAAAATTCCGCTCGCCCATCAAAACTCTTCTACTCATGTGTTCTCCAAATTGGGGTCTTCTTTATCTTCTGAAGCTTGTCATGGAGCAACTGAGAAGTACTATCACCAAGGCACATAAAAGTAGTCTATGCTATACACATTTTTTTCATCCATCCATCCATTCATTCATACATAGTGAAGCCTGAGGATCCAACCAAAATAGCCAGCGGCTGAAGAGAGAGAGAGAGAAGGAAATGAATTGAGCCAGCATAGCATCTGCCCTCGGAATCATAATAAGTTGGACATTATGTTTTATGGTGACCAATGCAAATAACATTAGAATTTTGACACCATCGCCATCAGCTGCTAGCTGGATGCCATCAACAAGTGATAGCTGCATGAGCCCCGTCAGAAACCAGCATGAACAGATTGGAGTATCCCACAGTTGCAACAAAGAAACCTAATATTTGAAGCTGAAACCTCTGAACAATCATATTCAATGATATGTTTAAAGGGGCTGGAACCCACTTTCCAGAAACAGGAAGTGCTTCATAAAGGGTTAGATTGGAACAGAAAATTGGCCTGGGCACCAAGATAAAAGTGGCCCCAACTAGTGAATCAGAAAGCTAAAAGTCGACCCATGTTTGCAAATCAGGGTAGTTTTGAACTGGAAAATATGCTTTGTACAGGTGTTTTTCATGCTATGGGAGACTGCATCCATTACTGCTTGCTGCAGGCAATGTTTGTGGTAATATCGGAAATCAAAAGCCTTGCAGACTGCCCAAAAACTGGCCTATGCACTAAGCTGTAAGACTAGCCCTCCAGGTATTGCTTGGTCGCCTTGTTGGCAGTCCGACCCTGTGCTTCATTACAATCAGCAGACACAATGCAAACTGCTGGGCAGAAGGAACCGTAGCTTTTCAGCTTTCTCGCCAGCAAATATTTTCAGGCGAGCTAGAACATGAGCTTTTGATGCCTTATAGTCTCCTACGAAGTTTGAAGGCATTTGTTTAACCCACTTGTCTTACTCAAGTCAAATTGATCTTTATTTCGGTGATAACCATAAAAGATGTTGCATATAAAAACATTCTTAAAAAACATTTTATGATTACACATGCGATATGACAGCTCATTATATAGATCAAAGAGTTTATACAAATAATTTAAGAACAAGTAAACAAGTTTAAAAAAGATACTATACAATTAAAAAAGAGGGATTAGGCAAAGGCTATACAAGGCTATCTGTTTTGTAGCTGGGAGTGTTGGTAGACTTGATATAAGACCATCGCCTCCGCCATACAGCATGCCAGAAGCGTGATATCGAAAATACTAATAGGATAGAGGTATCAGATTTCAATACTCTATAGGCATCTTTGTAATGTGCAAAGCCTAAGTTGCGGCATACTTGTACAAGCCAGCGTTTCCTAATACATTTGTATGTTGGGCAAAAGAACAGAACATGTGTTTCATTTTCAATTGGAGCACCACAGGTTGGACATTCAGATGGAGTGTTAAGGGACCATTTTGCAGTCACGGCCCTGAGAGGAAGGGTACCGTGCCTGAATTGGACATACAGTTTTCTTGCTGCCCATGGTTCAATATAGTCCAAAAAATCCTCGAATTTATACTCCATTTTGATATAAAAAAATTCTGAGGCCAGTCAGCCCATCCCCCTGGTGTGTATAACAGCCAGTCTGTTTGCCCTATACAAGTTGAACAAGTCAGTACGTGACAGGTTGGAAAGAGCTAATTCTGGGTTGTGCCAGAAAGCTGAGATACCGAGAATTACACTCATATTTTTTATATGAGTGAACCAAGGTATTGCAGCAGAACCGGGTAGGCCCAATAATTGTTTGTCTTCGTTTTTGTAGCAGGCCAGCTCCGGCGTTACCCAGAGCCTACGCCAATAGAGTAATGGCCTCAACGCAACTTCATCTTGTACAGATCTAATGCCAAGATCCATTTTAAGGGGAATTGAAGGAGTACTGGTCGGAATGGCCAGTAGGGATCTAAAAAATGAGTTTTCAGCTGTGGAGATATCCTTGATCTTAGAATGACCCCATAGTTCGGCCCCATATAAGATTGCACCCCGAGCTTGAGCTCTATAGATTTCCATGATGGGGGCAATGGGTTTTATGGTAGAGGCCGTGTGGGTTTTAAGGATACCACCACATAACTGAGTAAGGCGTAATTTTGCCTTAGCTAACTGAGGACGCCAATCCATATTATCCGTTAGGGTGACCCTTAGATATTCAAAAACGGTTACCCTGTCTAGGGTAACACCATTTAAGCGGGGGCTCGGACGGAAGGATTTTGGGGGGTTGCAAATCATATATTTAGTCTTTTGTGTATTGATTTCCAAACCTCTCACCTGGCAAAATTCAGAAAAGCTATCCAGGGCATGTTGAATTCCTATTGGGGAGGGTATCATCCGCGAACATTAGCACCACCACCGGTTCGTTGTTAAGTTTATGGGCGTCAATGTCTTTGGATCCCCTTAGGTAAGTGATCAGTCCATTTACGTAGAGGGAAAAAAGCGTGGGTGCCAAGACGCACCCCTGCCTGACTCCTCTACTGACGGGGAACCTAGGTGTCAAGTTGCCCGATTTGCCACTCCTAACTTGAGCAAAATTGTCTAAATGCAATCTCTGTATGACTCCAAGAAGGGGAGGGGGAAGACCCATTTCAAGAAGTACCGCCCAAAGAGTTTGTCGAGGTACCAAGTCAAAGGCAGCCACCCTCTACCCTCACTGTTTTCCAATAAAGAAGTAGTAGTCGTAAAAGTTGGTCCACCGTGGAAGTTTTCTCCCTAAAGCCCGCCTGGTATGGGCTGAGTATCTGTTGATCCTCAATCCAAGCCTGTACCCTGTCTAAGATGATACGGGAAAAGAGTTTTTGACTGACATCTATCAAACTAAGTGGGCGGTAATTGACTGGGAGTAGTGGGGAGCCCTTTTTAAAAATTGGGATTATTTCTGCACCAGCCCATGTCCCAGGAATGGGGGCGCCGTTGATTATAGCACTAAACAGTAGCAAAAAGTTGGTGATCCATATTTCAGGTTGATCCTTGTAGAGGTCCCCGGGGATTTTATCTAAACCGGGGGCTTTACCCAGCGGTAACTTATTTATGGCTAATTCCACCTCATTAAATGTTATAGGGATAGTACTCTCCTTTGGATAAATGAGGTCCTGGTTAGGGGAGGTTAGAGGTGGAAAGTTTCTGATAGTGGTCTATAGTGAAGTAGTGTGGCTCACTGCTTAGAGGCGGCAGACCCGAGAGCAGAGGACGGCCCGGGACCAGGGTTCTAATCCCGGCGAGGCAGGTTTCTGGACCAGGGTCAGCGGTCTCGATAATTCTCTCGCCTCGGTGCCCACTCTGATCAGCGATCACACTCGGCAACTCTGGGCATTAGCTTGCCTCATCTTCACTAACGGCCCCACCAGACCGCCGGGGATGCCTGGTCTCACCCTGGAGATACCCAGTAAGGGACCATCTCTCAGGGAAGCCAGGAAGGGTTTCGCAGCGGTCGAAGCGCCTTGGGACCCTACGGGTAAGTAGTGCGCTATATAAATGCCTATACATTTACATTTACATTTACATCCACTGCTCCGGTGCTATATTAGGATCATCTGCCACTAGGCCTCATTTAGTGTCTGATCTAACTATAGCCCAAACATCCCTCATATCCCTTTTATTTATGGCTTCTTTAATACTTTCCCACTTTTCTAATTCCCAAGTTTGTTTTGCCTCCCTTATCACTTCTTTGTAGTCAGTTCGCCTAGACTTCACCAAGGTCCTATCGCCACTTTTTAGAAACTCCAAAAGTGCAGATTTGGCCCCCTTGCATTTAGAGTTGAACCATGTTAAGGCCTTCTGGGGTTTTCTTGAGTTAGATACCACAGGATTCGGCTAAAGTAGTCACCAAAGTCATATGTACCTGGTTGATGGAAATCATCCTCCTTTCTTGGTTCTCAGAAAGGGCATGAGAGAGGTCGGAGAGTGCTTACTAGTTTTAGTGCAAATATTTTTAACTGACCTCAAAAATGCATTGGCATTTGCAATAAGAACAGGAATTTATGAAACTGTATAAAACATGATTGTGTTAACTGGTGTATAGCGAACAAATGGGCAAAGAATGCTGTTATCTTGGAATGGTGGGTGCCACTATTAGTAGGAAGGACTCCTAAGCACCAGCTACCTCACCCATCTCAGCTCTACAACTTATTTACACTCCCTCCAAAACTGCAGCCGTGTCCTACAGCCATTGCCTTCTAGATCCTATCACTCCCCCACTGTACACTGCCTCTGACACTCTACCCTTACCTGTATACTGGTATTTCCTTGTCAGTCCTATGGCTTCTCCACATTACACAACCACAAACATATGCATTCCCCACCAAATCCTTGACATGCCTCTCAATATTATCTAATAGAAAGATTGCACAGGTTGCCTTCTCCGCTCCATCTCTGGCGAACAGCGGATGGGTGCCTGGACACTTTGTGTAGGCATTGATGAGCTTTTTTGCTTCGCTGGGAACTCTGAGCAGGACAGGCAATGATTTCCCCCCGAGCATCATTTTCGGGCTCTGACTAGGGGAGATGGGTAGCATCCAACACCAAGACATTCAGACATGCACCGGTCCCACGCAGGTCTGATAGTGATGCTATGCTTGAGTGAGATTGAGGGCAGATCTAGCTTTTATTTTCTGTCTGTTGCTATTGGGCAGGAACCGAATGGCAGTCATCGCACACGCCATGTTCAAAGTTGACATCCGCATTCAGTTTGGGTGGGGCTGGAGTCACTAGCTTTTTCCCATCCTGACAAGGCAAGGACTGCATTTGGCAACAGTAACCTAGCTCTGCTCCCAGACGCACTCGGGTTGCTGTGACTATATTATACCAATCAGGAGAGCCTTCACAGAGGCTGTTGTGGTGGGGAGGTTTGTCCCGAAAGTTCGCCGGAGAAGAATCAGAAATGAGACATGAGGGTTGGGCTGACCTTTTAGTTGTCCTCCACCCTCAACTTGACCAACTATTACACACTAACAGTCGTAAGGCATCTCTCAATGGGAAAGGCAGGAACCAGTATCTCCACTGGTGTTCTTAGTCATCTGGGTTCTGTCAATCAAGTCCGCAAAAGTGAGAGAATCTAGATATTCACTTGAGGGAAGATAACATCCTCCCCACCTGGTGTGTAACAAAGCTGCAAACTGTTCGAACTATTGGAGCTGTCTCTAACCAAGATCTCTTTAAATTATGAGGTCATCAAAACATGGGTAAAAGCTAAAATACAGCTGTACAAGGCAGGGGGGCACTTTACTGCTTATAGTTGTGATCCTTGCACCTGGCAGAGTGCCTTCAATTCTGTATGCAGTGCTAGGCATGATTATTTTCACATTCATGTTGGCAAACAGAGTCTTTCTACTGGCATGGTAACTTGGGGTTCACACTGCTGGACCGTGTGTCCACCGCAGTGACTCCAGAGAGCGCATCCGTAAAATAAATCTACCTTCGATGTCACTGAGTGCATTCTGCAAATCTGGCCCTGCTCAGTCCAAGCACAACCCGCCATCAAGTGCTGCCATTACTTGTGACGTGTGAGCATTGTATGCATCAGTGAAACGTCAGCCAGGGGCAGACAAAGGTCCTTTTCAATTCGTGTAATCATCTATCACCTTTAGTTGCACTATTTCCCGTGGGAGCTGGACACAAAAGAACAACAGTGCACAGGAGGTATTTGTTGCCTCCTAGTCAGTTCATCTTTCTCTTGTTTCTGTGCCTGAAGACACAGTTCTCACTGGTGGTCTAGGGGATAAGAGCCTCTCCTTCGTCATCTCATTGTCACATTCTCTATCTTTTTGTCAAATAAATTGCTAAAGTTCTGTCAGACAGAGATGGCTTGGCACTTCATGTAAATAGGTGAGTCAGGATGTCATGTCCTGGTCATCCTTCCTCGCTTCAGGGTAATATTCAGACGCAGCTTCTTGCAACGAGGTAATTTGTTTTATCACAAGGACTGGAGAGCTATGTCCAAAGAAAGCCTTGGCAATCTTGTGGTATATCTGAGTGATAATTTGTGGCCCCCAGTCGCTTCCACTTTGGCTGATGCCTCAGCAGGTGTTGCATGAGTGCCATCAAACATCCTTGACAGCTCACAGGAGGCTGCCAAGGAGATAATTATGAAGGAGTTGAAGGATCTAGACAAGCTATTAATTCCCTACTTAATTGCATGGATCTCTGCGATGGAAGATGCATAATTGGAACTCCCAAGAACTCTTTAATTGGACTCCCTCCTCTCCAGTCTAGCAGGATGATTGTAGGTGATACATAATGAGGTCTCACCCCTGAATGCGATGAAGAAGAGCACGGTGTTAGGGCTGGTAGAGTTACACTGCAGCCAGTCTTGCACTCTGGCCACAATTCGACTCCTTATGTAATTCACAATCCTTGCTGAAGGTCTTACAAGCTCTCTTTAAAGCCTCTAGTAGGACTGTTACTTTTCAGACTTAGTGAAAATGATAATTCAACAAGTGTACATTCTTCGTGTGTGCCATTTGATCCCGGGTTATGGTTTTGAGAGCTTTTGTTAAAATTTGACAAGGTAGCGGTCCTGGAACCACAAAACGTACGTATAAGGAAGCTTCCAATTACAGACAAGCAGTTCTCCGGGGCTCAGTTAAGAAACCAAGTCATCAAAATGTTTGAAATCAAAACCATGTACATGTTTTTTTTAATGCAAGTGAAAAACTTCTCATCCAGAGCTGGAGAGATTCTGGTCTGTCAGTTTGTCTTAAGGGTCACTTGCCTCAACTTTAACCAGACAAGGCCCACCTTTTCATTCAGGCAGCATTCTCGAGTATGCTTGGAAGGACGACGTTGTTGGCAGTTCAGTGGCAAAGCATGATGTCAGAGCAGTGGTCCTTGAAGTGGACTCAACTAAACTTTCAATTGGTTTTATTCGTCTTCATCCTCATATTGAGCCTGCCAGCACTTTATGGTCAGACGACCCCATCAAGAGGACCGCTGGGTAACATTTTGCTGCTGTTTCATAACAATGCAATTGTTCAAGTTCCCACTGGTGATTAGGGAAGGGGTTTTCATTCAGCATTCAGAATGGCCTAAGTGGGTTGATATAGTTATTCATTAGAATAAATTCATTTTCTAGGATAAGTTACTCTTATATGGAAATACGATTTTGCTGCTGAATCAAATCTGGGAACTCCTAACATGTCAGATGTTGAAGATGCCTATCTAAATATTTCTGTTTCCTTAGTCCATCATAGGTTTATAAGACTTACAGTTGGTAACTTCCATTAGACCTGTAATCTTTGCTTTCTGGATAGGCATATCCCAGTCTTTACTGAAGTGCTGGATTGTTTGTCAGATGTTTGCACATTCAGTGTCTAATGGTATAGCCAAACATGGATAGGTCACATGTCCAATGTCTTTTATACTCACACACTCAAGTAGAGAAGATAAACATGTGTGAGGGTCTGCAGTATTATAGATCATAAATTAATCTGGCTAAGTCGCCGAAGAGCAAAACTATACCAGATCATTGCACAGCCTTCTTATACCTATGCCTACGGCAAAAAAACGACTCTTTAGGTTATTAATGGAGGAAGTATCTAAGTGACTGTCTCACAACTTGGTTGTCGGTCACCCTTATGGGTGGAAAACTAAAATTCAACTAATCATGCCACAGGCCAGAGGGTCCTATTCCAAAATGAAATGTAAATGAAACCGAAATCCATGCCGCCTACCTTTGATGCAAGTTTATATCTTCTATGTATTGCTGAAATTGAGTCCTGGCAGCATTAAAAATATGTTGGCCACTATTATCTTTTCATAAAGTAAATAGACTAAGGTGAAAATCGACTTTTTTTTAGTGAACAGTTGTATCATCACTTGGCATTTTGTGTAATGATTAGAGTCCAGTTGTGTATGCTTCACTCACACTAACAACATGCAGAACCATTGAGTCTCATAGGGCAGGTTCTTGAATTTTACCCCACTGATTTTTGCAATTTAGTTGCTGAGCCAAGCAGGCTGGCTTCATGCATCCATTTTCTCATTCACTCTCAATTCTCTTTAAAGGGCGAGCACACATATCTGCACTAGTGGCTCCCTGTCCCAACCAGTCCAACTAGAAAAAGGCACTAGGTAGTACTGTCCATTTTTCCCCTCTCTCTTCCAGTTGGCTCTCGAGCCTCTCCTTCTAGATATAAAAAGCAATCCTATTATAACAAGAATCAACTTCCACAGGAAGGTGGTGACCTTTTCTGCTTATGCAGATGACATATTATTTGACACAGACAATCCCAGCTCATCCATACATGACCTCTTGGAAACAATCGGGCAGTATTCAAAAGTATCTGGATACAAACTTAATAGAGGCAAGTCAGAAGTTCAATCCCTCAACTCCCTTGGCACAAATGACTTATTAGAAGACTCAGGCCTGACATAGCATCTCCAAGACATCAAGTACTTGGGCACTGAATTCGTTTCTTACCTAATAGACACTATTAAAAACAATGAAAAACTCAACCTTCAGATAACAGCAGAATTAATAGAAAGTTGGACACCTAAATTCATTACCTAGTGGGGCCGCATGAAAACTTTAAAAATGATGATTACCCTAATTATTTGTAAAAAATCTTTTTATAAACTTTATTTGTCATTTTTGCATGATAACAAACATCAACCTCACAGCATACAGTGCATTTTCCACCTCTTAAGAGTTGAATTACAGTGTTGGGAGCGATTTAAAAGCATTTGGAGTCCACAGTGCTAATTAGTTACTTTGCAGTATTTGGTGCAACATAAAGTTAGGCCATGTATCCTTATAGCATTTATTTTCCCCTTCCTTCATTCTCTTGTTGATCCTCCCTGTCCGTCACTTCCCCACAACTTTCTGAGCCACTTTGCCTGGATCCACTCACTCCCGCTGAGAGCCCTGTGTTACACAATTCCCTCCACTCCATTAAGTCTGATTGTAACTTTTCGTCCCTCCGCGTAAGCTTCATGTGAGGCTCCTCAGTCAATGCCCACTCTCTAATATCTTAGAGCCACAAAGATAGCTCTGGGCCTCTCTGCCCCAATCCATGTTATGGCTACCCTGCGTCTAGCTAGAACAATCATCAATTGCAGCAGTTTATAAGGTAGCTTCAGTTTTTTAGGCTTACGTACATAAGCTAGTAGACACTGCAGTGGCTCCTCCCGTAATGGCAGGCCTGTGACCTCTTGGACCTTGTACATCACCCCGTCCAGAACCGCCTCACCACCTGACACTCCCATGCCAGGTGAAGAAAGTCTGGTTTACCCAAATAATGAACTACTTAATCAGTATGCTACCCTACCCCTTTTACTTTTAGATGAATTCCACTGTAATTTAGTTAAATTGATTAAAAATGTTATTTAGCAAGGTAAATAAAGCTAGAATAGCACAGAAAAAACTCACCTTTCCAATACTAGGTGGAGTTGATCTCGTCATCTGTAGTGGTTATCAGACAGCCTTCTTGGCCAAACTGGGCACACATTGGCTCTCCACGCCTGATAACTACACACCCACCTGGCTAGAGGTTGAAAAAGTCATCTTGGACAACTTAGATCTTTAGACTCAATTCACTATCAATTGCAAACATCTCACCACTTCCAAATACATATTCAAAAACACCAGAAATTCTTGTTAATAATTGATAAGAAATTGCCTTCCTGAGTGAAGTTTACCACTCTAGCTTCTCTTTGGCACAATCCGTACATCACATATGAGTGCCACAGACTTTAATGGGATTCATGGATCACCAAAGGTATATATTTTCCTAAACTGCTAGGCTACATAGCCTCACCCCTAACCTTTTCGAACTTACAAACACAATACTATTCAGAAGACAGGAAATTCTACAATTTCCTCAAATTAAGACGGCCATGTCCAAATCCAAATATCACCACAGAGAACCATCCCTCCCATCACTCATTTATAAACTCAACAAGCTGGGTCACCATGTTCCCAAAATCGATCACTTATTGTAACCTAAAACATTAAGGGAAAAGAGGAAAGTAATGAAAAACAGGGACAATCACTCTTCTAACTTGCTAGAAATGGGGTCCAGGGCCGGATTGGTATTCGAAAGCAGCCCTGGCAATTTTCTCAGACCAGCCCCTGGAATACTTACCTGCTGCTTTTGTTACAGAGGCCCTATGTTGCAGCATTGCTGCAAAACCGGCCTTTAGTAACAAAACCAGCCCCTACCACTTCAAAACTGGCTCCCACCCTTCCAACCTCCTGGGGAAACGCCCGATGCCCACTACTGTCTTTCCAGTCCTGATGGGGTCTCTAGTTGGCAGTGGTGTGCACCCTGTCCAAGTAGGGACCCACACTCTAGTCAGGGTAAGTGTAGTACACATTTAAACTTTACCTGTGCTCCCCCTCTGGTAGCTTGGCATAGAGCAGTAAGGCTAAACTAAACAGCAATGTGTAAAATATTTGTGCACATATACGCACACAGTGACACAGTGAAAACACCACAAAAGCACTACACGCCAATATTTATCTGAGTAAAACAAGACCAAAATTTAAAAAAAATCATTATAACATGTATTTGTAAAGCGCACGTCACCCATGGGCATCTTGGTATTGAATAACAGATGTGCTTATTGGTACCCAACTCAATGGTGCTCATTTTATCAACCTCGGAAGGATAAGTGGATCAGCTGGGATTAGAACCTGTGAGCATGAGGTCGAACACAGGCCCCTACAGAGGACGCATTAGTCCCCTGAGCCACCCATCGCGGCTTTAATCTGCACATACACAACTCAAGATATGATTTCTTAAATGTTAATCCAAATTGCAGTGCTCAGAAGTCTATTGCTCCCACTGGGGCTATCTGGATGCGCTTCAGTACCTTGGCGACCGTAAAAAACAAAGACGCGGGGGTCGGAAACCAAGGACACAACGTCAGAAGGCAAGACGCAGCGTTATGCAGTAGAGGTGAGGCTCTGCCGTTGCTGGTGAGGTGTCAGTTCCTTAAGGTGATGCAGGGTCATTGAACAGAGGAGGTGATAAGTTGGTTCTGGGTGTGAGGCCTTGGTTCCAGAAGGTGATGTGATGTTGAGGCGAGAATGATGTCGAGAGTGTAGAGCGTCAATTCCTTAACGTCGAAGCCGAACCGCTTGGTCCAAAGCGCTGCGTCGATCAGGAGTCACACATGGTCGGGATGGGCCACCATGGACGTCGGTGGCCCGGTGTTGAGACTGTTGCTGCCACAGTTCTTTGTTTGCACTGTGGCAAAGTCAGGGTTCCATTCAAGTTGAGGCAGTGTGATCGCACACCTGGCAGTGGTGTCCATGGCTTTGGTGCAGGCAGCGGTGATGGAAATGCACCGGTTCCAACTGACACTTGGAATTGAGGCATCAATTTTCTTGGTTGCATCACCAAATTCACCTCCAAGTGCCCAGGACTGGGTTTGTCTCCAATTGACATGTCAAGACTCGCAGAAGAGGAGCCCAGGTGCTGGTTGCAAGATGCAGGTGAAATCTTTGATGTACCCAAGTCTTCAGCAATAAGAGGCAAGCTCAATCAAGCCCTTGCAGACATTTTAGAAAGCAGAGTGCAGGGAGTAAAGTCCAGTACTCTCGCTCCCAGGCAAGAATCAGTAGGCCAACACAGCATAGAAAGCAGCAAAGTGGCAGTTACTCCTGGTTCTTCCTCCTGGCAAAATGTCTTCAGTCCAGAAGTGTTCTGAGTATATGGCATCAGAGATCCAGTACTTATACCTATTTTAGCGTTTGAAGTAGGGAGACTTCAAAGAAAGTCCTTTGCAGTGCACCAGACACTGCCCTTCCTGGCACTGGCTCCAGACACACTACAGGGAGTAAGCAGCTGTTTGTGTGGGGACAGGAACAGAACTACTCAGGTGCAAGAGTCAACTTCCCCTCCACTCTAGCTCAGGAAGACCCATCATCCTGGTGATGGGCCATCAGGATATGCAGGGCACACTTCAGCTCCCTTGGTGTGTGACTGTCTAGAGTGAATTCACAAAGCTCAACTGTCAACCCAGATGTGTATTCCAGGGACAGGTAGAGGAACAGAATTGTTAAATTAAGAAAATGCCAACTTTCTAAAGTGTTTGAAAGAAGGAGATGAGCCTGTACCTCATGTTTTTTTAAGCATTAAAGATTTCGCTTTATGGCCAAACACATTACTTTTTGTTTGTACCGGTATTTTATTTATACCTTTTTATTTTACAAATAATTTTTACTCTTCATTAATTGTTTCAGCATGAAAAAGACAAGTGTCTAGTCATATCTATATTCTGTACATAATCGTTTTACAAAACATCTTAGATGCACATAAATGATATAACATACTATACAAAATACATCACAGTCAACATTTATATGAAAAAGGAAAAAACGGAAAGAACATCCAATACATAGATACTCTCACACCAAGCCTGGTGGATAAGCTAAAATAGTCATCCTAGACTTCCTTGTAATTTCTATATCAGGAATCAGTAATTACACAGGGAAAAGTTTAGTTTTTCTGGAAGGGAGATTATTTCCTCAATTCACAGGCTGGAATTAAATTCCTCAGTGTTTTTGTCATGTGCCGACGCCTTTCGAATCCTGGGCGTTGAGTACCAGGATTCTCGTCAGGGCTTTTGAATTTTAGCAGCGTAGGTATTTTCCTGTAATGGTTGCACAACACAAAACAATTTGAATTATTTTAAGGGCTCCTTGCCTTCTCTCATTTATTTCTCCATTTTTCATTGTCTCGTTATGTTACTGATTGTACCTGAGAAGTGGTGGTTATCTTCTCATCGAGTTTTTAGCAACCGCAGAAGGAGCTACCTCTTGTTTGAAGGACTTTCTGTTAAAAAGCAGAGAAACCTGTCAAGTAAAAGAGAAAAACATTCTAGAGAGACTAGTATGTGTGTCAACATTCATGCCTGACACAAAGAAGTTCAGGCAAATTATATTGAAAAATTGGCACCTCCTTGAGAATCTTGAATAATTCAAATTGTCTTCCTATTTCCTCTTATGCTTCTCCATATTGCAATTCCCTTTTTATGTATTGATTTTAAAGATTCCTTTATGTGGATGTTTTATATGGAACAACCTTTATACTTGTTTGTATTAATGCATCTTTTCCTCTCCATCGACACAGCGACCAAAGAAAGATTATAGTGGATACTCCATTTTCTATCTATGTTTTTCATGTTTTCTAACAATAAGGTTGAAATAAAGAGAAGAAAACATATATGGAAATGTTTCCTTCTCTTTATTTCAGCCATATTTGGTCTTTGTTGTGTATGGAAAATGAATAAAGATGATTTTGAAATTATAAAAAAGGGTATGGGAGGTATGGGGTTGAGTGGAAAAGCAAGACTGCTGAGTTTTGTGCCCTGTCACCTAGTGGGCTTCCTGCCAGATGCAGGGGACCTTTCGTATCTTTATGGAATTAGTAACAAAGAAACATGCAACAAATGAAAATATAGGTTCTGATAGTAGAACTAGGAGCCAATCCTGTGAGAAAATAGTATTGAGGCAATGTCTATTAATTAACTACTCCAGTTTCCGCACCTACCACCATGTAGCTGCTCATCTATCTACAATTTTCAAATGCACATGCACCACATACAGCCCATATCACATATCTAGAGCCCTTACAGCAGAGATCTAGTGACTTCTTCATATATATGTATATATGGGGGTACGAAATTTATATGAGGTATTAGTTGTACGATAAAATGTGAATATATGGACGTCTCCTCGTGTTTTATTGTTCTTGTGATTGTCTCTTTATATGAAATGAAAAAAGTTGAACATCAGAACCGATATCATTCACTGAATCAAAATGTATAGTAATGTACACATTGTATATCTACATCATGTTTCATATTAAATGCAATTGAGCGATCAAAGAACTGACCATATATGTAATCAATTTTCATAGCACTGTATACATGGTATGTTTTCACTTTCTCATTTTTTCAATTGAGATATGCATAATATAAAAAAAAATACAAATTAAGAAATGAACAATTGATATATAAAAAAAAATAATAAAGTGAAGTTGACACAAGGAATTAATGGTTTAATCTCATAGTAATTTACCCATGGCCAGCTTTGGGTGCTATATGTAGCCCTTTAGGGAGTAATACAGGTCTAGTGAGGCATAAAAGCACATCCTAACACGTGTTTCACTCTCATTAAAGCTCTTCAGATAGGTACAGCTTTGTCCAGAAACAAGGGAGCACCCAGTATAAGTCAAAACAATACCCTTTTAGGATTTGAGTGCTGAATAAATTATGCAAAATAGTAAGCAGAGAACTCTGGGTAGATCCCAAATTTGAGTGGAGAACAGCTCCTATATAGAGCACCCTGCAACACCAGTGACACTCTGAATCTGCTCAACTAAAATGTCTAATTTTCTAGCAACGTTTTTAAGCATAGGATTAGCACAGTGCCATCGAAGCCGAGCTAGAAGAGACAAAGCCTTTTGCCATTTATAAAGCAAAACCTTTGAGCCTAGGATAAGCAAAGTGCTATCCATGCTGAACTGTAAAATGACAAAAGCTCTTTACAACTCCAGGCACAGTATTACAGCTTTGGATTGGTAAAAAACCATCCAAACCAACCTGAAATGCATACAAGCTACCCCTGGTTTGTGTTTCGCCCTCCTTAGTGCTCGTCAGAGAGGTATAAGTCAAAACATTACCCTTTCAAATTATAGGTTTAAGTTGCTTAATAAATTATGCAAAATAGGAAGCAAAGAACTCTAGGTACTTCCCAAATTTAGGTGGAGAGTAGCTCTTATAGAGCACCCACCAACACACTGAATCTGCTCACCTCAAATATCTGTTTTTCTAGCAAAGTTTTAAAGTTTTTAAATGGAAAAAAGGTTTTTTGAATATATATTACCCATAAGCAGTATATAGTAAGTTCTGGCAACAGTTATAGGTCCTGCCTTGTAAGCTATTGTCTTTGCCAATGATTTTTAATCACGCTCCACAGCTTCTGCAATGCTGTGCAGCAGGCTAGATTAAAAAACACAGAAAGCCTTTGAAAAAGTGCCTAGGTCATTTTGTAGCACAAGATTGACATTCTAGGACATGAATAGAAATCAGGCGAATGAAAGTGGCAGGGAAATCCAACTAATGATAATTAAGGGGTGGGCTTCAAGCCCCACTATGTTCTTGGTAAGTCACAATATGCCTCGCAACAGACAGTGCATGTGTTATCTACTAGGCTTGACTGATAAAGGCACAGGGGGGTTCCCTATGTTCAAATTTCATAATAAGCAGTCTTGCCGCAACAACACCTATCATCAACTTAGGTTACACAAAAATTCTGCTGCATCATTAACAGTATGCAACTGTGCCACATTAAACAACTTTTTCCTTTTTGCCAGTGTAAAAAAGAAAAAGTGTACAGATTTGCATAGAGTCCTTTTAATAAAACGGCTCTTCAAGGCACGAACCTTCACGAATGTCGTTTCAAAGTTGGATTTGACACATATGATAAATAATCAGATGTCCCTGCTTATCCTTCACTGTGGCTAGGAACTTCAACGATTTGTACGCTGAATGTGCCGTAAATCAGGCATAATGAATGCTCCCTCATTTTTTCCTTTTTCTATGCGTATTTATTACTATTTGATGGCCCGCACGAACAGATTGAATTTCAAAACATACATCATGTCTGGCACATATCCTACGCCTTCGTTTTCTTGTCACTGGATGCTTTATGGATAGTGACACTCAGCCACCCCAGTCCCTCTGAAACATTGATTGTAGTCTTATGAGCGCCTGAACAGAAGAAAGATTGATTTTCGACTGACAAATACAGAGATCGGTGTTTTCTAGCCAATGCCAAGCTGTATGACACATACATCTCTTTCACCATTTCAGCTGCTCTTGAATGTATACCTCACTCATTTTTGCCCAGTGCAAAGTAATGGGCCAGTACTTTTGTGGCAATTGAGCTCTTGCTGGGATGACCTCTCATCATAATATTGCACTTTTTGCATATGCAAGCTGCAGGGTTATCTGACGGACTGTATGCTATAAAACATCACATGAGTAATGAGCATTGTAAAAACCAACAGGTCTCCCCTATGCAAGAGCTATTGGCTTTACCAATGTGTTTTTAGCCATGTTGTACAGAAGCTTGGATGCTGTTTAGTATGACTAAAAGTTAGTGGCGTAGTGGAGAGTGGCGTGGAGGGTTGTAGAGTGGCATAAAGTGTCATATTAGAATGTCATGGAGGGGCATAGCATGGCGTGGTTATTGTTATGTTATTTCTTATATAGCGCCAGAATCGACCCCCGAAGGGGTATCTCTGCGCTTGCCTTGGGAACCCGTCCTGGCTTTTCTACAGGGCATCCCCAAGGTGAAAGCCAGGCTTCCCGCCGCGGGGGGGCCGTTGTGGAGATTAAGCAAGCTTAATGCCCAGAGTTGCAGAGTGTGAACCCATGATTAGGTCAGGCACCGAAGCGAGAATTATCGAGTCCATGGACATTTGAGCTCAAGACCCTGCCGCGTCGGGAATCGAACCCTGGTCCTGGGTCTGACCTCTGCTTCAGGGTCTGCCTGCTCTAACCAGTGAGCCACACTTCTCCACAGTGGAGTGGCATAGAGTATAGTGCACTGGAGTAGAGTGCATTGGCATACAGTGCAATGGCGTAGAGTTCAACGGCTTAGAATTCAGCAGAATACAATGCAGAATCTTAAAATGTACTGGTGCAGATTAGAGTGCTGCAGAGTATAGTGCAGTGCTGCAAAGTGCAGTGGTGCAGAGTATAGTTCAGTGACAGAATAGAGTGGCAAAGAGTGCAGTGGTACAGAGTATGGTGGCATAAAGTGCAGTGGTGTAGAGTGGTGCATACTAGAGTGGCGTAGGGTGGTGCAGAGTAGAATATTGTGCTGTAGAGTGTAGTGGCATACATTGCAGTGGTGTGGAGTGGAGTACTGCAGAGTGAAGTGGCTTAGAGTGGAGTGATGCAGGGTAGAGTGGCCTACAGTACAGTGTCATAGAGTGCATTGACAAGGAATGCAGTAGTACAGAGTAGAGTGGTGTAGAGTGCAGTATTGCAGAGCAGAGTGTTAAAGAGTCTACAGGTGTACAGTGGTATAGAGTGCAGTAGCGTAGAGTGGAGTAGTATAGATTAGAGTGTTGTAGAATGTAGTGTAGTGCCACAGAGTAGAGTTGCGTAGAGTAGGTTGGCATAGAGTAGAGTGTTGTAGAGTAGAGCAGCACAGAGTAAAGGGGTGCAGAGTAGAGTAGAGTGCAATGGCATACAGTGGGTTACAGTGGAGTGAAATTGAGTGGCTTGGAGTAGAGTGGACTGGTGTAGAGTGTATTGGCATAGATTGTTGTAGTGTATTGTGGCATAGAGCGCGGCTTCATAGAATCCATTGGCATACAATGCAGTGTCATAGAATGCAGTGGCGTAGCTTAGAGTGGTGCATAGTAGAGTGCAGTGGTGAAGTGTGGAGTGGTGCAGAGTGGAATGGTACAGAGTAGAGTGGCATAGAATGCAGTGGCGTACAATACAGAGGCTTAGAGTGCAGTGGTGCAGAGTAGAGTGGCAGAGAGTTGAGTGGCATAGAGTAAAATAGACTGGTGTAGAGTGCATTGGCATATATCCTTGTGTATAGTGGCATAGAGTGCAGCTTCATAGAATTCAGCGGCATGTAATGCAGTGTCCTAGAATGCAATGGAGTAAATTAGAGTGATGTATAGTAGAGTGCAGTGGTGAAGAGTGGAATGGTACAGAGTGGAGTCGTGCAGAGTAGAGTGGCATAAAGTGTAGTGGCATACAATGCAGTGGCGTAGAGTGCAGGGGTGCAGAGTATAGTGGTGTAGAGTAGAGTGGCATAGAGTGCAGTGGTGTAGAGAGCATTGGCATAGAGTGCAGTGGTGCAGAGTAGAGTGACATAGAATTCAGTGGGGTAGAGTGCAGTGTTGCAGTGTTGCAGAGTATAGTGCTGTAGTGTGCAGTGGTGTAGAGAGCATTGGCATTGTGGAGTTGAGTGGCATAGTGTACAGTAGACTATTGTAGAGTGCATTTGCATAGAGTGTTGCTGACCATAGTGGTGTAGAGTGCAGCAGCATAGAATTCCGCGGCGAGCAGTGAAGCATCATAGAATGCAGCGGCGTAGATTAGAGGGGTACATAGTAGAGTGGCGCAGAGTGGAGTGCAGTGGCATAGAGCTGCGTAGAGCAGATTGGCATAGAGTAGAGTGCCGAAGAGTAGAGCAGCACAGAGAAGAGTGGTGCAGAGTAGAGTAGAGTACAGTGCAATGGCATAGAGTGGGTTACAGTGAAGTGAAATTGAGTGGCTTGGAGTAGAGTGGACTGGTGTAGAGTGTATTGGCATAGATTGTTTTAGTGTATAGTGGCATAGAGCGCGGCTTCATAGAATCCATTGGCATACAATGCAGTGTCATAGAATGCAGTGGCGTAGCTTAGAGTGGTGCATAGTAGAGTGCAGTGGTGAAGTGTGGAGTGGTGCAGAGTGAAATGGTACAGAGTAGAGTGGAATAGAATGCAGTGGCGTACAATACAGAGGCTTAGAGTGCAGTGGTGCAGTGTAGAGTGGCATAGAGTAGAGTGGCATAGATTGCAGTGGTATTGAGTGCATTGGCATAGAGTGCAGTGGTGCAGAGTAGAGTGGCATAGAGTGCAGTGGTGTAGAGTGGTGCAATGTAAAGTAGCACAGAGTACAGTTGTGCAGATTAGATTACAGTGGTGTACAGTGGATTGGGATAGAGTGCAGGAGAATAGAGTGGAGTGGTACGGAGTAGGGTACATTTGCGTTGAGTGTATTGGCATAGAGAGCAGTGGTGTGGAGTGAGTGTTGCAGAGTGGCATAGAGTGGAGTGACACAGAGTGAATTTATGCTGAGGAAACTAGAGTGGCCTAGACTGGAGAGGCAAAGAGTGCAGTGGCAAAGAGTGCAGTGGCAAAGAGGGTAGTGGGGAAGAGACCAGTGGGGAAGAAGGCAGTGGTCTAGAGTAGAGTAGCATAGATTGCACTGGTATAAAGTAGAGTAGTGCATAGTAGAGTGGCGAGACGTAGAATGCATTGGCACAGAGTGCAGTGGTGTGGTGTTAAGTGGAATGGTGTAGAGTAAAGTGCAGTGGGTGGAGTGGTGCAGAGTATAGTGGAGTGGCATAGAGCAAAATATGCATGGTGTGGTAGCACACTTGCATTACAGCACATCTCCAGTTGAAATCACCATTACATTTGCACAGACATACAGTTTCCCTGATAAAAGTATACAGCACACAAACAATGTGTGGTAATGTCATCACCTAGTGTATTGATTGTTTTAAAATATTTGTTTCCACCACACTTCAGAATTACCAAAACATGTGCTTCGTTTGGCCTTTGCTAATTCTGAAATATCTGCACAGTTCATTAACAGACATTTTAAATGGTGATGTGTGCTAGAAAAGCCCTCCTCAAGCACTCCCCTGAGCTAGCATGATTGTCACATAAATCCTCTCACTTAAAAGTCAGCGATAGAAAGGTAAACACCAAGCTTCCTGGATATTTGACCTCTGTCTTTGAATGCACAGCAAATGTGACAGGATAAGAACAAGATTTAAGGTCCTGTTTACAGAAACCAAGCACTGGTGGACAAATACAGTAAATATGGTTTGGGCAAGGGAAAGGACGAACTCGAGCTGGACAGCCTAAACAAATAGAGCCAGTAAACAGAAAGCAAGGAAATGTGAATTACCAAAGCCAATGGTAAACAACAGACAGAAAGCATTCCCAGGGAGGCTTTCTGAATGACCCCAAGATGTCTTTAGCAAACCAGACAGCTGCACTGTCTGGTAGTCTTCAACTTAAAAAGGAATTTGATTGTTCAAACAGCTCCTTGTCACCATATAGGAAATATATGTTTTGCTTAACTGACACATGAACTGAATATTTCTGATCTGGCAAGAGGCTGAGGTTTGAGTGTGGCATTTTCTTGCATTGCATAACTGGTACTATTGCACATATATTGCACTCTGCACGTATGCAAACCGATTATGTGAATATTCTAACAGCTTGACATTCAAAACATGATGAATAAAACAAAGTCTAAATAAATGTTGTTTTTAAGCTGTCAATACATATTGATTATATTTGCAGTGCAGGAAATTCAGATTCCCAGAAATCTGACACAGTTTGTTTTCGCCGTGCCCACGTCGTGTTTTTGCTCTAAGCAGAAGTACAGCACCCTTACCCAGCACCCTATGAACGGAATCACGTGTTGAGACTAGTGTTGAAGGCCATAGATCAATATTTTCCTTATATACAACCAGCAAGCATCAGAACATGCCTCACTGGAGTGGCGGAAGATTGTGAGAAGTCCTGCTCCCCTCTCACTGCAAGGCAAGCCCTGCCATGGATAATGAGCAGCCAGAATCACCATACACAGCACACTCCCCTCACATATCACTCCAGTGCATCAGAGTGCAATGGCCTGCTGGACTTACCTCATCAGAGCCTTCGATTATGTCCCCTTAAATGCGTTAATGGAGGAGTGCAGTGTGTCACCGTTGAATCTGATCTACTTGTCTCTTTTTTTCCCCATTGAATCCTCTTCTTCACTGAAGCCGGAGAACCTCCTGCTGGCATCAAAACTGAAGGGGGCTGCCGTGAAGCTGGCAGACTTTGGGTTAGCCATCGAGGTGGAAGGGGAGCAGCAAGCATGGTTCGGTGAGTGGCTGCTTTGCTGCAGTATCCGTATTTATCGATGTCAGTATTTGTCAGTTGCATGAGCCAGCCTTTCTATTTCTCAAAGTTGGCAAATAGAAGAGCTTCAAAATGGGGAACCCTGAAATAAGTTTCTTGAAAATTGTCTTTATCTGCATACCAAGTACCACGAGTCCTTGCAGGAGAACAGTTCAACAGAAGGCGCAACAATTTCCAGTCGAGCTACACTGTGGAAAATGGCGACTTAAGCCTGGGCTCATCTGCAGCTTGCCATGGAGGTGGTAGACATTGAGAGGTAGTTGGCAAGTCCAGGCCATCGTCACAGCCCAACAGACCTATAACCCAACCAGAGTATCAAGCCAAGCTCGCTTCAACATAGACTGACCCTTCCTCAGCTCTACCATACTTCCTGAAGTACTGGCCTGTCAGGAAATCTTCCAATTTCTATACAGGTCACTAGTCTCATGGGGAGTAAAATTAAAGTTGGAATGATCACCTCTGATCCATTGCAGTAGCAACACCCTTGGTTTTTGGTTACATATTAGAAGCTTCTCCCAAACGAAAGGCAAGTTGGGCTTCTATACGGAGCTCACTTCTAGTGATGAGAAGAACACTGAGGTTACAGCGGGATCTTCATTGTACATCTTCCACGGTCGGAGAGACTCGGTGATGTAGCTAATCCCAGGCCCTCCTCCAGGTCTGGTGTGTCTGAGAATGCTGGACCATGCACTGCCCGGCACCAAAACTGGCAAAAAATCTAGAGTTAAGGAGGAGGTGCTGGAAGAGGACACAACTCTAGAGCTCTCTAGTGGGAGTACATGAAATGAGCGGCAGGTAAGGAACAAGACGTTGTGTACTCACAGAACTCACTCATTCTAGTACTTAAATTCTGCTCAGTCTCTAGTAATAACACTTATGAGACTCCCTCACTTGTGGGCCCAGTAACAGTAGTTTGCTGTCTCCAAATAGAGTCCAAGTTTATAGGGGAAAAGGTTAATATCAAGAGATGGCCAAGAAAGTCTTTTCGTGAAAGGATCCATAAATAAAAGTAATTAAAAACAAAACAAAAACCAGAAAAAAGGCAATGGAAGCAAGGGCTGAGTGTAAACTGTGCATCAAAGAATAAGCGCACATTACCGAAAATGCTGCCGCCTGGCAAATTCTAAAGGACTGGAATGCATTTCTCATAAGTACTATGGATTATATGCGAGGGTGGCCATCCACATGAAACTTGTACTTTAGTAAATCTTATCACGAGATCCGCACTTTCAAAATGTGTTTGCAAAAATATATGATCTTTCTACCATTCCCTCAGGAATGTCCAAAGTCCAGATCTTGCAAGTTCTGCAAGCCATTTCTGCTCAAACCAACTTTCTCACGAGAGAAACAAGCATTTGTAAAGCCAAAAGGCCTTGGCAATCCGAGAGATGTAGGCGTTTTCAATCTTATGCTTTTTAGGCGTTGGCAATGCGTTGTCAAGGCTAATGGCACATCAGCACAGCCATACGCATTAGGTGCCAGGTTAGGCCAGCCCTCCATGTGGCATTAACAGCGGAGTGTGTAATCTGCCCTTCTCTCCAAACCCACTGTCTTCACTTTTATGAAGAATGCTTGAGCTCATTAGCAACATTTGCTCTACTTAGTGATTATACTTCATGTACGAGAAAGACTGAGAGAAAGATAGATGGGTGAGGAAAGCAACATGACAGTGCATGCGCACCGTCTAAAGCTAAGACCTAAAAAGTATCCACAGGAAGTTAGGCAAGTGCTCTGGTATGAGTTAATGCATTGGCTGGCAGGTCATTGGGGTGAACGGTCGAGGGCAACCTGTAGACCACAGATTCTGGTCTTGAGGGGCCTGCACAGTGTATCAGCCTTCTGATGTTAATGAAATGAGTAACATATGGGGCGGCTCCTCCGCTAAGGTGAAGGAGCATCACCCCAAAGCTCTCAGAGCAGAAAAAAATTAAAATAAAATGATAATACCCTTGTTCTTATCATGTTATTTTTCTTTATTAATGGGTAGGGTTAGGGTGGGCAGGGCTGGTGGCACAGGAGGAGGAGTGGTGACTAAGTGCGCATGACTACTTGACCGGCTGTCTTCTCCCAGTCAAACAGTCATGCACATGTTACATGTTCCCTACCAGGCTGTAATACACACTCTGTTGAGGAACCTGCACAGGCTTTCTGTCCCGGGCTGACGCCAAACCACGGCACTCAGACCAATCACAATGCTGCATTGTAGTGTTGTGATTAGCTTAGGGGAGGGAGCCTGGGTCCCTCCTGATTCCCTGACTGCCAGGAAGCGAAGCAACAATGGCGAGACACCGGCGAGGAAAAAGTTATGTTTTTTTTTTCTTTTTTGTTCAACCACCCACCCTACCACCCACGTTCCCTGCCAGCCACCACTGGAGTAACACTTCGATTATGTGTGTGTTTCGTGTCTGGTGCGTACTCCATAAGTGGTCAGTATTATGAATTGCCTCGGTGTATTTAGAATATCTCTCATTTCACAAGTGTGCGGCTCAGACGTGCAAGCTTGCAAGTTGAACAATGTTAGTGGTGTGGCAGCAGTTTATGTGACACGAAGTATACATATAAACAGTGAGTTTAAGGGCGGGTATGAGGAATTCCTACCCTCTGTTGTTTGATGCCAACACCTAAATAAAATAAGTGAATTTATGTGAATTTTTTTGAAGCACCAACTAGACCCGCATCTTTAAAAATGATTCAAAATAATACACTTGACAAAGAAAGAATGAACAAAAAGTCATAATCACCTAAAACATGATGGGCACAGTACTAATGAACCTTTTCTTTCTGTGCATCCAGATATTATCTCAACATAATTCCATGTGCAACATTAATGAATGCATAGAGCTGAACCCAAAGGAACGTACATTCACTCCCACAAATGGTATTGGGAAAAGTAAATGTTTATTAATGGCAATAAATCTGAATTTTGGGGTGTAAAAGTTGATTACTCGTACTTAGAATACATTCAGAGAATGAATTCTGGGTTCTTGACATCAGCGTATTAGTTCTGAGTGATGCTGAGGTGGTGCTGAGTCATGCTCAGGTGGTGCTGTTGCGCTACTGCTCAGGTGGTGCTGAGTGATGCTGACTTGGTGCTTTACTGAGGTGGTGCTGCGCTGATGCTGAAGTGGTGCTGCATTGGTGATAATTGCTACTGAGGTAGGGTTGCACTGGTGAGGTGGGGCTGTGCTGGTGGTGAGGTGGGGATGCTCTGTTAGTGTAGCACTGATGTAGAGGTGGTGCTGTGCTGATGCCGAGATGGTGTTGTGCTGATGTTGAGGTGGTGCTGTGTTGGTGCTGATGTGGTGCTGCATTGATGCTGAGTTGGTGCTGCACTGGTGGTGGTGCACTGATGAGGTGGTGGTGCTGTTCTGATACTGTGATGGTGCAATGCAGATGCTGTGGTGGTGCTGAGGTGGTGCTGGGCAGATGCTAATGTGGTGCTGAGGTGGTGCTGCGCTGATGCTGAGGTGATGCTTCACTGGTGCTGAGGTGATGCTGTGTGATTCTGAGGTGGTGCTAAATGATGCTAAGGCAGTGCTGAGTGATCGCTGTTGCTTAGGTGGTGCTGAGCTGTTGCTCAGGTGGTGCTGAATGATATTGAGTTGATGCTGTACTGAGATGATGCTGCGCTGATGCTTATGTGGTGCTGCACTGGTGGTGGTGCACTGATGCACTGGTGGTGCTGTGTTGAGATTGTGGTGTGCTGATGTTGAGGTGATGCTGTGCTGGTGCTGAGGTGTTGCTGCGCTGGAGCTGAGTTGGTGTTGCAGTCGTGGTGGTGCACTGATAAAGAGGTGGTACTGTGTTTATGCGTAGATGGCGCTGTGCTGATGCTTTAGTGGTGCTGTGGTGATGCTGAGGTGGTGATGGTCTGATGCTGAGGTGGTGCTGCACTGATGCTGAGTATTGCTGCACTGGTGCTGAGTGATACTGAGATGGTGCTGAGGTGGAGGTGTGCTTGTGCTTAGGTGGTGATGATTCAGAAAAGGGGGTGGTGATGAACAGAGTGTCTGAATTAAGCAGACCACTCTTACCCAGTCCAAAGATCAGGGCTTGATCCATCACCGTTATTTATCTCACTGCACCATCCCAGCTCAGAACCTGGCTATATGCAAATCAGTCTGTCCCTGGCCCAGTGCATCATGGGAACAGGGCAGACTAAACTACCAAGCCAATTCTTCACCAGAAAGGAGACAAGCTACCGGGGACCGGTTTCTGGCATTTCAGCCGTCTTCGGCCCGGCTTGCTTGAATCCTGATGGTGCAGTGAGAAAGGGACTCATGTCTGAGTATACCCTGCCACACCTATAGTGGCCAAAAACGATTCAGAAAAGGGGGTGGTGATGAACAGAGTGTCTGAATTAAGCAGACCACTCTTACCCAGTCCAAAGATCAGGGCTTGATCCATCACCGTTATTTATCTCACTGCACCATCCCAGCTCAGAACCTGGCTATATGCAAAGCAGTCTGTCCCTGGCCCAGTGCATCATGGGAACAGGGCAGACTAAACTACCAAGCCAATTCTTCACCAGAAAGGAGACAAGCTACCGGGGACCGGTTTCTGGCATTTCAGCCGTCTTCGGCCCGGCTTGCTTGAATCCTGATGGTGCAGTGAGAAAGGGACTCATGTCTGAGTATACCCTGCCACACCTATAGTGGCCAAAAACGATTCAGAAAAGGGGGTGGTGATGAACAGAGTGTCTGAATTAAGCAGACCACTCTTACCCAGTCCAAAGATCAGGGCTTGATCCATCACCGTTATTTATCTCACTGCACCATCCCAGCTCAGAACCTGGCTATATGCAAATCAGTCTGTCCCTGGCCCAGTGCATCATGGGAACAGGGCAGACTAAACTACCAAGCCAATTCTTCACCAGAAAGGAGACAAGCTACCGGGGACCGGTTTCTGGCATTTCAGCCGTCTTCGGCCCGGCTTGCTTGAATCCTGATGGTGCAGTGAGAAAGGGACTCATGTCTGAGTATACCCTGCCACACCTATAGTGGCCAAAAACGATTCAGAAAAGGGGGTGATGATGAACAGAGTGTCTGAATTAAGCAGACCACTCTTACCCAGTCCAAAGATCAGGGCTTGATCCATCACCGTTATTTATCTCACTGCACCATCCCAGCTCAGAACCTGGCTATATGCAAATCAGTCTGTCCCTGGCCCAATGCATCATGGGAACAGGGCAGACTAAACTACCAAGCCAATTCTTCACCAGAAAGGAGACAAGCTACCGGGGACCGATTTCTGGCATTTCAGCCGTCTTCGGCCCGGCTTGCTTGAATCCTGATGGTGCAGTGAGAAAGGGACTCATGTCTGAGTATACCCTGCCACACCTATAGTGGCCAAAAACGATTCAGAAAAGGGGGTGGTGATGAACAGAGTGTCTGAATTAAGCAGACCACCCTTACCCAGTCCAAAGATCAGGGCTTGATCCATCACCGTTATTTATCTCACTGCACCATCCCAGCTCAGAACCTGGCTATATGCAAATCAGTCTGTCCCTTGCCCAGTGCATCATGGGAACAGGGCAGACTAAACTACCAAGCCAATTCTTCACCAGAAAGGAGACAAGCTACCGGGGACCGGTTTCTGGCATTTCAGCCGTCTTCGGCCCGGCTTGCTTGAATCCTGATGGTGCTTATGTGGTGGTCAGATGGTTCCGAGTCATACTGAGATGGTGCTGAGTGATGCTGAGGTGTTGAGTGATGCTTTGATGGTGCTGTGCTGATCCTGAGTTGCTGCTTAGGTGGTGCTGTGCTGAGGTGGTGCTGTGCTGAGATGGTGCTGTGCTGATGTTGAGGTAGTGCTGCAATAATGCTGAGTTGGTGCTTCAGTGGTGGTGGTGCACTGATAAGGAGGTGGTGTTGTGCTGATGCTCAGGTTGTGCTGTGATTATGCTGAGGTGGTGCTGGGGTGGTGCTTTGCTGATGCTCAGGTGGTGCTGCATTGATGCTGAGGAGGTGCTGCGCTGATGCTGTGCTGGTGTTAAATGATACAGAGGTGGTGCTGAGGTGATGAAGTGCTTGTACTGTGGTGGTGGTGAGTGATTCTGGGTGATACTTTGCTGGTGCTCAGGTGATGCTCTGCTGGTGCTCAGGTGGTGCTACATAATGCTGAGTTGGATCTGCATTGTTGCTGAGGTGGTGCTGCGCTAATCCTGAAGTTTTGCTGTGTTGGTGCTGAGTTGCTGTGGAGGTGGTGTTGTGCTGGTGTGGAGGTGGAGCTGCACTGATGCTTTGGTGGGGCTGCGCTATTGCTGAGTTGGTGCTGTGCTGGTGCTGGTGCACTGATGCAGAGGCGTTGCTGTGCTGATGCTGAGGTTGTGCTGTGGTAGTGTTAAGAGATGCTGAGGACATGCCACACTGGGGCTGAGGTGGGGCTGAGTGATGCTGTGGTGATGCTGAGTGATGCTTTGTTGGTGCTGTGCTGATGCTGAGGTGGTGATGCTGCACTTATGGTGAGGTAGTGCTTTGCTAGTAATGAGGTTATGCTACACTGGTGGTGCTGTGCTGGTGCAGAGGTATTGCAGGGGTGCTGCGCTGATGCTGAGGTGATGCTGCGCTGAGGCTGAGGTGGATGCTACCCTGGGGCTGAGTGATGCGGTGGTGGTGCTCTGCTGGTGTTGTTTTGGTGCTCAGGTGCTGCTGAGTGATCCTCAGGTGGGGCTACCGAAGTGATGCTAAATGACGCTGACTGATACTGAAGTGGTGCTGCACTGATGCTGAGGTGATGCTCCGGTGGTGCTGCGGTGCTCTCAGGTGGTGCTACTTACAGGATATATTGTTAAGTAACCTCATATTATGTGCCGCGTTTGGAGAGCACGAGGCGGCATCCCTTGAATTGGTTTTATTTCACCAACTATTGATACCTAAAAGAAAGCATCAAATGTTGAAAGCGTGCAACTCAAAGCTGCTTCCATTTTCATAAAACGAAGCAATTACAGCATATTTACCTCTTTAGTCGTATCCAAAAAATCATGCTGCCAAAAACACAATGTAAATAGGTTGATCCTGCTGTTGGCCGTCTTCTTAAACTACACTACCATTAAGTAAGTATATTATTTAAGATTTGGACATTTCAGCTAATGAAACCAAAAATGTTATAGGATGAAAAACAATATAGCTTCTGACTCAAAAAGTGCTCCTGAAACCAAAGACAGTGGAAAACAATATAAGGACATGATTTGCAGCCCTCTGCGAAGTGTGTTTGGAAAGCCAAAACAAGCCTAGGCAAAGAAAAAGTAGTGTACCAAAACTAACATATGGCCAATAGTGAAATGATCCATGTAACAAGGCCAATCTCCATGGCATGACGAAAACAGCAAAAGGAGGGACAAATGTACTCTATTCACTAACAAAAACAAAGGAATTTCGAAAGGGACATGTAGGGACGAATCGAAACCAATGAGCGTGCTAAAACCCCATACAGTAGATACAGCATGTCTCGAGAGACATCGCATGCGCTGCCTAGGCGTGACATAAAAACAGAAGTGGAAAGGCTTGTGCTCAATGGCTGATAACAAACTTGTTACCTCAAAAGGATGTGTTTGTTCCCTGATGTAGTGATGACATTTTGGTTAAGGACCAGAGAAGGATCAATACTTGTGTAATGTCTGTGTGTACAATGAGCACCTGTTGAGGCGATCTATGCCAGTGAAAGGTTTCTGGTTCTTATGGAATGAACTATTCTGAAAGGGATGCAGCACACATGTTGCATTGCTAATAACCACATAAATGAGAGTTGGAGCACCAGCCTGGCTCCAGATGATGCAAACTTTTTTTATTCTTATTTTTTGTGTTTAAAAGAATTTTTTTTTTATTTTAACAAAAGAATTACTAACAGAATGAACAGCTGTATTATTATATAGTGTCAATATAGTTATACCATTTCCATTAGAACAATATATTACCAAAATTATAGTTTAGTGTTAAAAAGGTATGACAAACGTATGTATAAAATAGTCCTAGTACTGAAGGGATGGAAATTCATAATATTAGTCAATAATAGAAAATGTGATGCAATGTACACCAGGAAGTATAATTAGTATGATCAGGATCACATTATGTTGCAACATATTTGTTTTTTGAGTGTCAAAATATATTTTGTTCAAATGGTAACTCAGACAATTTATTAAGGAAACCATGATCACATTTTCTTGTAAAAGATGCTCCTCAGATATGAATGGAGAGCAAATGTGCAACTTTCAAGTCCCATCTGGTGTTAATTGTAGAAGTTTATAAGAAATTAACGTAATATTCTCTGTAAGGGAAGCAATTTCTACTGACATTTATGTGGCATTTTTTGCCACAAATTCACCATTGCATGGTGCGACGCGCAACACGTGTTATTGTTTAATCCTCGCAGTGCTACGCTTTTGATGCCCCATGATAGGATGACCATCAACTGAGTTATTCATGCCCAAACTCGAACTAGTAACCTGCAAGACAGATGTCAGCAGCCAGAGTTTTCTGTGCTGAGGAGTTGTTACCACCAGTTATATGATGTGCAGTGCTTGCACCTGCAGTGGAGTCACCTACAGCTTGTGTAGGGCTCTAAGCCTTGTACTTAGCCTAATCAGTCATGATTGTCGTTTCACATCAAGTATTTTCAAGGCGAACTTTAAAATCACAAGGGATGCAGGGCACCCTCATGCAATGGAGTAAATCTGGTCCTTAGATGCGTGATTTCATTCCATGAGAAGCATCTCTGCTGGCTTTGTGCCATGCGCTTCGAATGATTCGCTCTGTAAACTTCACAAAAATGAATTACCTCAAAACGGTACACAAGAAGAACCTTTAGATCGGCTTGTGCGTCGACTGTATAGTAATAGATGCTCTCTTTAGTTAAGATTGTTATGTATTTTATTCTGTATTGTAAAAGTCTTGAGAGTTTGGACATATTTATATTTTTCTTCAGTTTCTGCTCACAATTAAATCTTGTCCAGGCCTCCAGTTCCCTGGGATGCCTCGTTCTTCATATATTATTGTACATACTTGCTTTCAAAGCCTGCGTTCCATGTATGATTGGAAATTTTGTTTTTTTGTTTTTTTCTGCAGGGTTTGCTGGTACGCCAGGGTACCTGTCCCCAGAGGTGCTGAGGAAGGATCCCTATGGAAAGCCTGTGGACCTGTGGGCGTGTGGTAAGACTTTGGGTCACTGGATGAGACTCAGGCTTAGATGGTCGCATTCAGGAGTGAATTGAAGGTCGTGGGATTCTCCTTTCTGGAAGTCCATCCTCGCCCTTAATTTGTTTGAATTTAAAAATTTGAATTTAAAAACATTTATATAGCGCTCTACTACCAAGCGGTTTCTTGGCGCTTTAGGACTGCGAGGGGGGTGACAGGAGCAGAGGGGGATCAGACCTTGTAGGCTTGGGAAAAGAGCAGAGTTTTAAGACCCTTCCGAAACTCTATGTAGGAGGAAGTCATTCGGAGTTCGGTCGGGAGGGAGTTCCAGAACGCAGGAGCGAGAACTGCAAATTTTGTTCCTCCGGCCTTTTTCTTGCGGAAACGGGGGATGGTTAGCAGGGCCTGATAGGAGGAACGGAGCTCTCTGCCAGGGGCGTAGGGCTTGATGGCGGAGCAGATGAACTCCGGGGCGGTGCCCATTTTAGCCTGGAAGGTGGTACAGCCGAGTTTGAACAGGGCACGCTCTTTCACCGGCAGCCAGTGCAGTGCCTGCATTAAGGGGGTAGCCCGATGGAATTTGGGCAGGCCGTGGATCAGGCGGGCAGCCTGGTTCTGCACTAGCTGCAAGCGGCGAATGGCGTAGGCTGGGGCGCCGTTGTAAATGATGTTGCCATAATCGAGGCGCGAGAGCACCATGGCCATCACTATGATTTTTAACGCAGGCAGAGAGAAGAAGCGAGAGATCTTCCTAATAGTTCTAAGGGAGAAAAAACAAGAAGAAACAACTGAGGAGACCTGTGAGTGAACAGTGAGTGAAGAATTAAGGAAAATGCCAAGGGTTTTGACCTTGGGGACAGGGAGCGGAGGGACACCAAGTGAGGAGGGCCAGTGGGAGGGGGACCAGGGACTGCAACCACCTCCAGTCAAGACTAACTCCGTCTTATCTGGATTGAGTTTGAGGTGGTTGCAGTTCATCCAGTCCTGGATGAACAACATGACGGACTGGACGTTCTGGGAAGAGGAAGGGGAGTGGGAAAGGTTGAAAATTAGCTGGAGGTCATCGGCGTAATTAAACACCGTGACCTCGAGCTGCTGTAACATAAAAATGAGAGGGTAGATGTATAAATTAAACAAAAGAGGGGAAAGTGAGGAACCTTGGGGAACTCCACAAGCAACCCTGCGAGGAGCAGCGGTAAAGCCAGCTAGGTGAACCGCCTGAGCCCTGTCGCTCAGGAAGGACTCAAGCCAGGCGAGGGCCAGGCCCTCGATGCCCGCCGCCTTGACACGGGTGAGAAGGGTGGGATGGTCCACCGTGTCAAAAGCGGCGGACAGATCTAGAAGGATGAGGGCCTGCTGACAATTAATGTCGATGCCCTCGCGTAGGCTGTTCATCTGCTTGACACCATCTCACTGCATCACACCGTGGCATCCATTTTAACAACATATTAGTTAACCTGACATTGGCATCTATTTCAAAAAGGTATCAATTTGGGATGACACGGTTCGATCTCAGTCAGCGCAGACCACATCTACTCAGGCGGAATTAGGGAGTTTTCGCAACCCCCTACTTAATATCTATATATGAGACCTCAGACCCTCTCCTTCATGTCATGGTGTTTATGCTACCATGGACATTACAGTTGCATGCTTTCATGGCAGCTGCATTGGAGGAAGTCGGTTGAGGGACTAGTGGACAGCACGCATGTATTTATGCACTGTTTTTGGCTGTTACCATTAATCAGTATCTCCATGCTACATATTATGCAAGAGTAGATAATCCGTAAGTATGCAGTATTTTTTGCTTCTCACTCTGTCTGTCCAGTATTGCAAGCTTTTCATGCTGTCATTCCATTTGTGCTAAATTCCTCACATTTGGTGCTTACATTGTAAAACAATCAGTACCAAGCCCCAGGGTATCTCTTACCAGGGTACCATGGGTGATGCTATCCACTGCCCTCCACCACTACTACAGAGTGCCAGTGCTACCCACTGACCATCCAACATATTTTTTCCGAAACCCTTGTATGTAACTTTTTGGTTTAACCATTTTGTATGCAGGGTACAGGCCCTTGGGTGGCATCGCTTTTGTGGGCTTTTAAATTGGCTACTTTACGGTTCCACGCTCGTTGCATACCAGTGAACTTAAGACGCTCCTATAAATTTGAATGCACCTTTCTAATGCCTCCTAGGGTGCACAAAAGGTTCCCATGAGGAGCCGCACTAATGGTCCCCCTACCTGATGGAGCAGGGGACCCATGGGATGTCTAAGACAGCCACGAGAGGTTAAGGCACCAAGGATGTGACTGGTGTCCCCGCTGCCTCTAGCGTGTTTCATCTACTCTCTGAACATGCGGCTTATTGTTACACTTGAGGAGAGGTTAATGGTTTGTTGGAGGTTTGTACTGAACAGTTTCTGTTTTGAACACTCTAAAATAGGAGGTGTTTGCATACCAGAAAATCATGAAATGAAGTTGTGCTTTTGGAGGTATTGGTCATCAGAGCTTCTCTACCCAGGTGCAGGGGGCCAAGGTGCCAAAAGGTTTAGAAAGACAAAAGGATGGATTTGGCCATGAGACTGGCATGGGGAACAGGAGGTTTGGGTGTGTCTGTGAGACTAAGGAAAGTGTACGGTGTGGTCTGTGAGGGGGATTGATTTATCTAAGGTGTGGAAAGATCATGCTAAACTTGGCCAGTAGGTAACACATGCACTCTAAACGTTGATTTCGCTGGGTGGCCCGAAGAAAATCATGGTTAGCTTCCTTCTCATTGTCCACCGCCCCACATTCCACAGAGCCTCTGCCTGCAGGCAGCACCTCTCTGTCCACCTGTCCAGATAGGTACAAGGCACAGTAATAGCGTGGAACTGAGTCCCCTGTTAATGCCAGGATGCCCTCCCCTTCGCCACATCACTCTAATATGCATGGGTTTGAAAGAAAGCCATCCCCGGAGCTCTAGTGAATAGGCCTCGACATGCTAAGTCCTTAGGGTAGAGTGACAGAGGCTGCCATAGGTCCTGCCCAGTTGGCTGCTCCAATAAGAAGAGGGCATAGACCAGCTTCGATAATATTTGGGACGTGTAAAGAATGAAGCCTCAGAACACTACAGGTCATGTCCTTATGTTTCTAGGTAGGTGAGCTTCATCATAGCTCTGCCTCTCACCTCTACCGTTCAGGCTGAGGAGTCATTCTCCCTATATTGTATTGTATTGAAATTGCATTTATATAGCGCATACAGCCCAAGACGAGGCTGCAAATCGCTTTTTCGACGAGTAGCATGCTATTCTGGAAACAATAACTGTTTAGTGGTGAATTAGTATAGTGTAATATGAAAGTAATTTGAGCGGTGGATACGTTAGTCAGTTATTTAGAATGTGAAGGATAGTGGAGGGATAGAAGAGGGAAAATGTTTGCATTTATATGGTGCTTGCTACCCCTGATGGCGCGTTGAAGTGCTTTTTCGGCGAGTAGCACGCTACTCCAGAAACAATAAAGGATTAGTGGTGAATAAGTATAGTGAAATATGAAAGTAAATTGAGTGGTGAATATGGTAGTGAGTTATTTAGATTGAGAAGGATAGTGGAGGGATAGAAGAGGGGAAAATGTTTGCATTTATATAGTGCTTGCTACCCCTGATGAGGTGTTGAAACGCTTTTCCGGCGAGTAGCACACTCCTGTTTCTCTGTTTCTGACACGTCCTGAGTCCTCTAAGTATCTTTGCCATCCAGTGGTTCTTGCCCGTAAGTGCCCTCGTTTGTGTGTGCCTTTAACAAGCCGCCACTTCCCTCACTACCAACAATACAGTCTCTGCGAGGCTGACGGTCGGAGCTGCTGCGCGTCTGCAGCTGAGTCCAAGACGGGGTGACAGCTACCGGGCCATGTTGTTGCTCAGTTTGTACAACTCCCACACTTGGCTGCCTCTCAGCACACAACTGTCAGTTGTCCCGCGGTATTTCCTTAATGAAGACGGATGCCTGGAAGAGCCTACCGCTCTCTCCAGCCCGCGGCAGGTGCCGGGCTCGGCTTCCCTAAGGAGCAGGTTGGTGCCCGCTCTCTGCGGCCAATGGAGAAGCGCGCGGAGCGGGCACCAGGGCGCGGGAGCGCTAGGCGGCTGTGCCAGTGTTTGATGCCGCTAACAACGCGCGCAGACGTTGCCTCCTCGGGGCCCACACCTTCTGGTGTCGGAGTGCTGAGGGTTCGGCTGAGTTAGATACACGTCAGAGGCCTGGACAATGTTTGGCTGTACTAAGAGATTCCCATATGGTCTAAAATGTCTCTAAAGACGGTCTCCCGCTGTAGCAACATAGAGCGAGCACCTCCTACCCACGAGCAGCTCTTCTACCATAGCAGTTATCTGCCTGTGGACACAGGCACTTTCTGTACCAGGATTGTGAGCTCGTCACGGTTCATAGCAATGAAATCACGCTGTTCCCTGGAGGAGCTGCTACCCTATGTACAGCAGGCAGGCCACGAACACCTCGTCTTGCAGTGAAGAGAAGTGACATCCTCCCACAGGGCTTCTTCTACTGCTAGGGAGTGATGAATGACTCGCAGCTAGTGAGGGCCTCAGGTGCACACAGGCAGCTAGCGCCTCATATTATTGGGCAGTGAGTCTCTCCGTTACTCACAGATACTAAACTCCTATAGAGCCCCAGGCAGTGAGCTGCTGGTCCCTTGGCTGGTGCTGCTACTGTACACACGGCTAATGAGCTGCTACTGAGCCCACAGGCAGGGAGTTTTTCATATGTAGTGTATAAGATCTTTGGTTGGCACAAACTACTTACCGCCGTCCTCCAGCAGGTAGCGAGATGAAGAGCAAGGCTAAGCTTGAAAGAACAGAAGGAACTGGCAAGTGGGCATGCACTTAGATGCAAAGGTGGGAAAATAAGCGATACCCAGGACTAATAATTCATGATCAAGTAGGACCTAATATGTCTGAACAACTAGCGAAAATGGCAGCCCAATAGCTCATAGAAACCAAGACCCAAGAAGGATAACTTTTAAGGGAGTTACATCAAAGCTGGCAGGACAGGTAGCATCTTCATCATAATCATTTTGAAGCACCTTTGACGGGGGTGAGGATTCAGCAGAATTTCCTTGGTGATAATGACTGCTCGTGGACCCAGAAAAAAAGGGCTTTGTTTGAGGTTCTCTCAACCAGACTCCATTCTACTGAGGAGGAGCAAACCTAGCAGTAACTGGTCCCCTTTCTGACAATATGGTTCAGAAACCTCCCCCGCACCAGTAGCGCCCCACATCCAGTAAGATTTTCCTGTGCTCATTAACAGCAAGTTCCTCCTTTGCCTCCTGTACCCAATGACAATGAGTTTCTCCCACACCTGCAGATCGGAAATACCATCTGACTGTATCAATGAGATCCTTCTATATTAATCGTGTCTCTTCGTACGCAGCCAGGATCTCTATATAATGCTGTCCATGTATTTTGGGCAGTGCCCTGGTTTTCCCTCGAACTCCGCTCCTGGGGAAAGCAGCAAGAAGCAGCAAGTCTTCCAAAGTGCACTGATTTTGTGTGGGCTGACGGTCGTATGGAGCAACAGATGGTGGAAGGCGGGCAGGCCTCCACTTGGCCACCTATCTGCGCACTCCCGGATCATTGCAAAGTGCTGGGGTGAGATGAAATATTAATCGGCTGGAGAGCATCCAAGAGCATTGGGTTCTCCTTGGGATGATGATGGGACCAGTCGCATGAACCTTGCTTGTCAGAAAAGAGACGTCTCAGGGAGACATGCCAGTTCTCTCATCATACGTACACCTGTGTATATTGCCCAGGTGGCCTCTACAACTTCTCCCACACAGAATGCAACCGATGTTTGCTTTGCAGTCTTTGGAGTTCTGTATTTGTCTGTTTACTGCTGTGTGACTATATAGATCTGTGTGAGTGTGCATATGTTGAAAGGTTGACCATTAGAGAAATTGAGGGATTACTAGGGGCAGTCTAATGAACAGATTTTTCGGTGCAAATCGGATATTTCTTACTTTTATGCAGATTTTGTAGCTGCCAGAGACATTTTGCAGATTCGAGCCGTCTGAATTTCCAAGCAGAATTTTTTTAAAATAAACTTCAGCAAGCACATCTGGAAACGAGGCCTGGCAACGGTGGCAGCAACTAGCAACACTGCAGGCCCCAGATGGAGTATTCTTGAATGTTAATAGCAGCTCAGCTGAGATGGAGGCTGGTCTGAGCAGTGGGCACCTGCATAGCAAGCGAAGCTGCCCACCCTGAGCCACTGGGTTACCCAGAGATACCTATTCTCAATAAATGACTGAAGCAAGCATATGTGCGCTGTTATGTTACAAGCATACAAGGCTTCGCATGAGTAAGGAGTGGGTGGGTACAGATACAGTAAAGCTGCAGGGAGTGTGTATTCATTGGGGAGATGTCTGAGGGAGGTTGAGACATGACAACAGAACTCACGAAATGTGGGTGAAGAGAGATGGGACACATTTGAATTAGCTAGTTTGCTAAACAAAAAGGAGTGTTGAAAATGAATACAGTGACCGCAGTTTGATATATTTCTCGCATTATTTTTAGGATTGGTCTAAGGGATATTAATAGGATTTTTCATGTTCAGAATACTTACTGCAATTTGTATAATTCTGAGACCAAGTTTTCCTCGTCACATCCCTTATGTCATCAGCAAGGAATCCACACGGATGCAGATTTCACCTAAACTATTAAATAATACTGGAAAACCACAATCACTTAGTAACCAGCCCCTCCCCTTCCGTTTAAAAAAACAAATAACCATTTATTACTATCTAATCATATACTTTCCCTGGGGAGGAAGGGAAGGTATGCCAAGTCCTTACATCAAGAGGCTCTAGTCAAGCCAAAGTATAAATTAACAATAATCTATAAACAAACTCAGACTAAAAACGTGACATTGAGCGAAGTACGTGCTTACATCTGTTGAAGCTACGGAGTGTGTGATAGACTTCATCACAAGCAGTGCAGGAAAAAGAGTTTAGTCTGACATCTCCATCCAGAGGTGATCAACCAGGGAATCACGCAGAAAAAAACAATGAGATAGCTTTTGTTGGGGGGCGGGTGGGGCGAGGGGGCGGAAAATGACCCAGGATAGGACAGCTGTCACTGGGTGCTTTAGACTTTCATCCTTACCCAAAGGTTTGATATTGTATTCCTTGTTTTTGCAGGAGTAATCCTCTACATTTTACTCGTTGGATACCCTCCTTTCTGGGATGAAGACCAGCATCGCCTCTACCAGCAGATCAAAGCAGGTGCTTATGACGTAAGTAAGCCTTTGTGGATCTTCATCCCTATGCCATGCATTCGCCCCTTTGTGTTATGTCCCCTGTTCCTCAGCCAGAGGGAGTGTGATGTGGTTAGAATGCTGATGTGTGCCTGGATGAGTGGATGGCATTTGGAGTGCGGGGGCTGAGCAGCCAGGATGCTGCTCCGGGTGGGGCTTGCCGATTTCCTCACCACCATCTTTATCTGTAACATGAGACTCCTGCATTGAGAATAAACCTTATCCTGTTTCACCTATACTACTGGCTACCCAACATCTTCAATTGCCACAACCTTCAAATCTTGTCTATCATTGTCGTCTGGTGCTGAATTTCGGCATTGCTCTGCACTCAGGTGTGCATACCCTGCACACCATATTTAATATTTTGCCACAGTCCTTTGTTTATTTTCAAAGTTTCCAAACACTTGCGATGTGATTGCTTTGCCGACCCCACATTGCACCGAAGAATGTTCAGTTTCACAACTTGCGTTCAGGAGGACCATCATGCCTACCAGTTGTTAAGCTTGTGGGACTCACATTCACACACACCACAACTGTAATATTGCCTTTAATAAACTTAGGATGTACAAAAAAACACAAGCTTCGTTAATTTATGGTAAACATAGCAATACAACTGAGATTAAGGTGTAGTTCGACTGAAGCAGAAAAAACTGAAAACACACAAGTAATCCCATTAAGTAAACGCTAAGGACCTGTAATAAGGTTTGGAACAAAGGTTATATCTACATCAGAAAATGTGGAGTTTATCCAGTGTTCACCTACATGAGGTCTGAGGGTGCTATTTAAAGTTTGGCAGGCCGCTTTCTGTCTCACCATATTTTGAGACCTGAGATCTCTGTGCCTTCAAGGGATCCGCTGCAGCAGCGGGTCTTCTGAAGGCGCTGTAAGTTTGCAGAGCAACTTCCATCTTCCATGCAGCCACTCAGCAAATTCTTTTGTTTTTTAATAACAAAGTTTCAAAGAGGGAGTTTGTTTTTGTGAGGAAAAAAACCCCACAAAAAACTACTAACGTCTTGATCGCTCTAGGCGCTTTACTCCCAAGTTTTTTGAGTCATTTACATTTTTTTTTATAGTTTGAGACGTCTCTGGTTTTCCTGCTAATCTGAACAGGCATAAAACTATGTCGGAGCATCTGCCACTAATACTAATAGAGAGGATGGTCTGAGATACTTGGACAGACGGCCCAATGTCTGTGGGACCACCAGTCTAAGGGTCTGTCTGGGAGAGCCAGTGGGGTGCTCTACTGAAGGAAACATGGCAGTTCACCCAACTCTACATAGATCAGGCGGAGCACAGTACAGTGGCGTAACATGGGCCCCCGCAACCCCTGCGGTGCAGGGGTCCACAAGCTCTAGGGAGAACCCTCAGCACTGTATTATGGCCGGGGACCTCATGATTGAGTTCGGAGGGGGCCCCTCTACGTACCTTGCAGGGTTGGGGGCCCTCAAGTTTCGTTACTCCAGTGGCACAGCACCCAGTTAACCAAACACTAAATAACCCTCTTAGTTCTTTTTAGATATTAGCGACATCTCTCGGATACCTGCTGACCATCAACAAACTTACACATGTTTAACTTGCATATGCTGATGTACATTACAAGTACAGTTGCTTGCAACCTGAGACAATTCAGTTCAATTTCATATATTAAAAACAATCCAAATCACTACCTAAAGATTCACACTATACTCACAATTCCCCCCACCTCCACGCACAAATTAAGGTATCTGAGTAAAATGCTCAGAAAGAAAACCCTGCAAACAAAAATAATCAAAAGGCTACGTACACTCAACCAAAGTTTACTCTACCTTCTCACTCAAAGACAGTGACATGAAATACTAGACTTGCGCATAAGTGATCACAGGTACGCAGCTAAAAGAGAGGTGCCATTAAACTCTAGGGGTGCACCTGCAAATGCATTGAGCAAAATATAGCATAATGTGGAAATGTCGATCAAATCTGGAAAAAAAAAGAAATAGCAAGCAAGGCTAAACCTAAATATAACCTTGCATTTGTGTCTGAAATGTCCAATTCACAGTGCTTAATTTGTACCAGGGCTTGGCACCAGCACTTATTTCTTAAAACCAGAATTTTTTTATGACTTTCCTTCAAATGGTGGAGCTGTTAAAACAAGGCTCTTAAGCCACATCGTCCGCAATTTAACCCCTTCCACACTCATGACGAGCTGGGCTCGTCATGGTGTAGCCTCCTCGCACACTGATGACGAGCCCAGCTCATCATGAAATGATGTAAATCTGAAAAGTTCAGCACCGGGGGGGAATTGGTGCAGCGGCGATGGTGTTAATAAACATTTTTTAAAAAAGTATACCAGTGCTCCCAGGCTATTTTTAGACCTTTGTGGGAACTGGTATAGTCTAAATTGTCACATTGTAGCAATGTAATGGTTTGTATATATCGTCGGTACTGCCATTTTTCAGCGTTGTCGGGGACAGTGGATGGTGCAAGCTGCAGTGAACTTTTGAGAAATATCTTGAACCCTGTCATTTATTTATTTATTTTTATTCTGCACTGGTCCTGCAAAAGCAGTCACTAAGGAAGGCTGACTGCATAGAACATGTAACAAACCCTAAATTATGACAAAACCCAGCAGGACAAGAAAACTGGATAAGGTACTTACCTGGCATAGAAGTTCATTCTATCAACCTACATTAATACCACATCCACCTTATCGCCTACCACTACTTCATCAAGGAAGCATCTAATTAATATTTTACCACCACATCTTTTTACCTTGGTTTACCTTGTGACCTACTGGGGAGGTAGATGTAGGGTATAGGTGTTATTGTCATGCAATAAAGAGTATATGACAAAGGGAGAAATACCTTGCAAATCAGGTTGACTATGTAGGACGCAATGAAGTTCAGTAAAAAGTTTATTCAGGCAAACTAGCCGATAGCTGAGCAGCTCCACTGACCTGAAACATGCAGATTCCAATACACATTAAGTGGGGCATTCATTGCTGAATTATATCTTTTTCACGGTCGCCATAAGCTTCCAGGCCCTGAAATCTAGTGGCCCTAGAAATGACAATGAGGCATATTAACAAGAACCTCGTTAAAATTATCGCCATTTTAGCGGCAGGAAACTGCCGCTAAAACGGGGATAATGGCCTTGATAATATGCATTATAGAATTCCAAAAGAAGCCCAGGTTAGATGTCCTGCACATCTAACCTGGGCTTCTATTGGAATTCTATAACGCATATTAGCAAGCCCATTATCGCTGTTTTAGCTTCAGTTGCCTGCCGCTAAAACGGCGATAATTTTAAACAGGTTCTTGCTAATATGCCCCCAAGTAACTCTGCACACTAGCTGTCGCCTGTGAAAGGATGTGAACCAAAGGAATGCAGTAAAATCTAGATTTAAAATGATACACTGCCTAATATCAACGTGTGCCCCCTTGTTCTCTCCTCCTTTTTATTTGCCAGTTTCCATCACCGGAGTGGGACACGGTCACACCGGAGGCCAAAGATCTCATCAACAAAATGCTGACGATCAACCCTGCCAAGCGCATCACTGCAGCCGAAGCTCTAAAACACCCCTGGATATCGGTAAGACATCAAGAGCAACGTCAGTGCGAGGCCTAATAACTGGGGTTTACACTGACAAAAAGAGGTGATGACACACTCTCTCTACGAATAGGTTTATTGGAGCTGTATTCAAGAGTTTTTAATTAAATCCATCCTAATAAGTCACTAAATTAAGTTGATCTTTCGAGGTCTTGTGCTGCTGTACCATAGTACAAGGGGAACATCGTTTACAATGAAACTTTTACCACACACTACCATTACAACGTTGGAATTACAACGAAAGTCGTTACAACGACTTTCACTGGAGGGAGCTGTTGGATAGGGAATAGTTTAATTTTCTATCCAACACCTTCCCTACTATCCACAGGGACTGGAGTAGGAATAGAAAATTAAACTATTCCACTATCCAGCGCCCCCCAACGCAAGTCGTTGTAACAACTTGCGTTGTAATACCTGTGTTGTAAAGGCATGCGTGGTAAAAGCATGCGTTGAAACGTCATACAACCATAGTACGATAACGCCACAATCACAAGCTTGAATTATAGTGATTAACCAAGGGGTTATTGGCATTTAGGGCAGGCAGTGACCATGTTGAGACATTTTTGTATAATTGACATTTTCTAAAAATGTTTAAACCAGATCTCATGTTCTGACCATGTTGTCAACAGTTGTCTGCAGGAAGGGACTGCCTCATTTGTAGCAAATCATGGAGGCACTATGGCCTCTGGAGAGTTAGGATAAGCTTGGCAAGCTAGTGACTCTTAAAAGGTCTAGTTGAAAGTCAGTCATATTTCAAGCTCGCTGGAAATTTAACATACTCTGCTCCTACCCTAGTGGTCTTTAGTTACAAACATCAGCCACTTGGAACATTCTCCTAATTTTTCTTTGGTAGAGTCAAAGCATGGCCACCTATGAAAATGTGTGCTTTGCCTGAAAACGTTTATTCATTTGTACTATACAATTAACATTTCTATGGCAATGGTGGCCTTCCGTCACCGAAGTCCTTTCAAGTTGCAATGAGTTCCAAGGATTCAAGTTCAGGCACTTTGGTGCTGACCCGAAATCCCGGTTTTCATTGCAACTGTTGTGTACTAACTAAACCTGAACATACCTTATAAGCAAGGTGTGCTGCGGTGAGCAAACACTGCTCTCAATCTAACCAGAGAAAGACGATTTCCTATAGTTCTGAGAAGAACAAAATTACATGGATGGATCCCCTTAAGATGTAACCCCTTTATCATTCTCAGGTAATTATTACATTCCAGTCTATTATCTTTGTACTCACACTGCCTTTATAGATAAGAATCGTCTCCACGCAGCCATATCAGGCACAATCCCTGGACTTAGTCCTCTGGCGCCCTTCAGATCTCTCTAGATCAGGCAGTCTTTTCTCTTAATTCACATGTCCCAGACCATGCTAGTGTAGATCTCAGTGGAGCAGACCAGATGCTTCTCAATACAGATGTCACCACAGTCCTGTTGCTTTCGGTGTACGTTCCCTTGGAGCAGGCTCCTCACCTCAGAGGATGGATGAACCTTGCTTCGCTGAACTAAAGTCATACGAATTGCCAGTTATTCAAGGTTATCTGGGCCGTCAAGCCCTATGGGGTATTTTTAAGGCTATATTGTCCTGCACGTTGAAACCATTCCCCTCAAGGATTCAAAAAAGAAAGGCACTGCTTCCATGATGGGCTCAGCGCCACCCACAGAGTTAAAATATCAAGTTGTGAGGGTTACTGGTCCACCAAGAATTAATAAAAATGTTGTAATGACCTGAGAGACCTACCCTCCCATCAGCCGCGGTCCGCGCAGGTAACAGCGGTGGGGCCGTATAAGGTGGGCTTCCAAGGGATTATGCAGAGGGAAAATGAATTATTTATTTAATTTTCCCCCTGGCATCATCCTCCGGAATGCCCCCTTACACGGTCCCACCACCCCACCTCTGTTACCTGCACAGACCGCGATAGACTCCCAGATAGGCCTTAAATAGACTAAAACACGCAAGTTGACGAGATCCCCTAGGGTGAAACTCCGTATCCTGTTGACTATCTCAAATCTTGAGAATAGGTTTGACATTTCAAAGGTGGTGAATAAAAAATATTCTGCTCTAGCATATGGCTGTGATGGTCCCTAAGGCGCACTGCATAGTTTCACATGTTTTTATTGAGCTCATTCGTAATTCCTCGTTTTACAAGTGTGTTTTGTCCTTGACTTTTCACTCTCTAACTGACCTCTCTTTTTTTCTCGCCTTCAGCACCGCTCCACAGTGGCCTCCTGCATGCACCGACAGGAGACGGTGGAGTGCTTGAAGAAGTTCAATGCTAGGAGGAAACTAAAGGTGAGCCGCCCACCCTATTAACTCTCCCTAAAGCTTCCTGAATCCATATTATCCCATTTCTTCATCTTCTCCTGCATCTCTCTGGTTCTCTTCTTTGTTTTGTTACTAGAACATTTGAAGGCAGTAAAGGTCCATCTCATCCTGTCTCCAAGAAGTTACCTAAGTAGTTCCAAAGACCCAGAATGCAAAAGTTTTGTCTAAAAGGTCTGGTTGAAGATTTTGGACATGTTGTGTTGTTCCCATTTACAGTTTGCTACTAGCAGAGCTTTACAGTGCTACATAGCATGGCCGACCAGGCCGCTATACTAAAAGACTTTTCCTAAAGCACTAGTGAGGGTGTTGTCACACTGCCAGTGTGGAGCGCTGAAGGCCACCACACAATCAACCACGTGAGGGGCAGAGGTGAGTATCCCACTGGACATATACTGACCACACGAGCCCACCTGTTTGCTTGGCAGAATCACCACAGGATCTCGACCTGGGCCTGCGGAGTCCTCTGGTGACTAGATGGCGCTGTGCACGGCAAATAAATATGTAATAGTATGACTTTGAGAACCTCCTAGTCCATTTCTTTTTCCGTGTCTCACTCCTGGTTTACTAAATTCCTTGAAAATGGCTTCTCTTGACAAGTGCCTTACTGTGAGCTTATGAAATTACCCTAATACTGAGCAGCTTGCATTTGCTGACAGCTCTTTTGTTCTTTCTCATCAAGGGTGCCATCCTGACCACCATGCTGGCAACGCGGAACTTCTCAGGTAGGGACCTTTTACCGTGGTGGTACCCCACTGGTTCTGTTTCATTGTATAATCTTTGCTTCTTGCCATGGTGAGGAGGGCTGGGGCAAGGCACCGTGGGTGCACCCTGCACAGGCCTACAGGTGGCGCATGGACCGTCGGTTTCAGGACTTGCCTGTGCATCAGAGAGGCTTGGTTGGAAAGATTAATTCACCTCCGTCTCACTTCCTCATCACAGTCATGGCCTTGTGAAGTAAAGGCTCTCATGAGGAATACTTGGCCTCGGAGTAATGAAGATTACCGGTAAGTAACTGAGGCTTCCAGATGCCAGGAGCAGCATGATATTTAAACCACAATATCTTAGTTCTGTCATCCTCTGAAACACAAAAACCTCTCCTAAAATCAACCGATTCATTTCTATTTCAAAATATTATGCAGTTGCACAGGCACTTCGGAAGATGTAAAACATCGTAGATAAAATCCTTCAAATGCAGCAGAATCAGAGCTCACCCACTGAAATGCGACATTACTGAAGGGCTGTGTACTTGAACGATAGACGGATCAATGGCACATAATTCAGAATATGACATAACCACAGGCTTTTCGTTAAAATGCAACACAACTGCAACGTGTTTGCGTGAAGTGAATTGTAGCCATAATGTGTTGATTCACATGCAAATAAAACATAAGAATACAGCTTTATTGGAAATGTAATAGGATCACAAGGCCGCATCAAATTTCATATAATTGATTGTTCAAATGTTGGCACCAAACTCATCTCCTACAGAAAGTTCACCACATACTCAGTCCTAATCACCACTACAAAAGTTTTGCATATCATGTAATCACTTTCGCCCCAATTTGCACTAGCAGAAGACGAGACAAAAACACATTTTGTATATCTTCTAATTCACAATCCAAGTGTGCCCTTGTGCCCTGCATGATTGCAAATTGTTTTCCTCAAATGCATTTGACTCCAGCATAAATGGGGCGTGAGCGGTGAAGATGTTAGCACAGCGAGGTCCATCCCAGTTGCTTCTGCCCATGAGATGCACCACTTTATGCATACTTATGTCAGGGAACGGAAATCGGAAGGCTGTTGCACTCCACCTCTCATGCAGCATACGCATGGATGTCATTTGGTGGTAGGTAGGGTTCGCATCTGTGACTTCCAGTTTGCTCCCTGCTACTCCTGGTACTCTCTTTGCGACCCTTGGCCTCAGAGGGGGCAAAATATTTGCCTCCTCTGAAGCCAGGGGTCGGAAAGGAAGTGCCAGGAGTAGCAGTGAGCAAGGTAGAGGTCACAGGTGCGACCCCTGACTACCTCCAAAGATGCCCATGAGCACACATATAATACTTTGGACACTGACAATGGATTCCCCCCGAATCCAGAAAGATTGTCACCCACGCACTCATAACAAGCAGACTGGACTACGGAAGCACCCTCTACACCGGAATCAACAAATCCCTGCTCCACAAGCTCCAGACCATACTGACCACCATGGCCAGACTTATCCTCTGCATTCCCATGACATGAACACATCACCCAACACATGTAAGAGAGAGCAAGAGAGAGATGACATTTGCATTATCCTGCCATCTACTGGCAGCTCTCTGTTGTCACAACTGCAAGAAGGATATTAATGCATCGTCTAATCTAACCAGGGTATGTATAAATATTCAAGGGCATAAAAATAACATTTTCAAATCGTGCAAAATATTACAACTTTAAGAAGACAAAAACGTCAAAAGCAGAAGTGCAAACTTTACCTCTTGTGTTTAATACATATTAACGCCTTAACCACGGTGGCAATTCCACCGCTGTGCGGGTATTCTAAAGGGTGGGCGGGGCTGCGACGGCCAAGGGTCAGGTTAAAAACAATAACTACTCTGTTTGTTCATATTTATGAACTACATTTCCTCTGATTCACTATTACTGTCAAGAAAGCCTAACCTTGCATGTCAAGATATATATTGTACATCGAGTTATAGATATTGAAGTAGAAAGAGGCAAAACATGACATGGGTCACTGGGGCGTTTCCCCTTTAAAATGTTGTCTTGCACTATTTAACCTACTATTTTTTGTGGGACTAGAACTAATGAACAGTATATTACATTTGTTATTTTACATAAATGACGTTAGGGGGTTAGTGAGCATTTAAAACAAAACACTTTACAGAGCCTTTCCATGCACTTGCCCTGGAAACATACTTGATTTTGACATTTAAAAAAAGCCTGTAACAGAGCAAACAACACTTCCGGTGACCATTGTACGTTGCATTGAGTATACTACTTGTACCGAACTCTAGATGGGTAACTATGAATAGTAGGGTTGTTTTCCACTGAGGGGTTGTAAGATACATAAAATAGGCAATGAGGGTGAAGCTCAAGTTGTCTACAATGTCACATTGAGCCATGAACAGCAAAACTCCACGTCCTTGATAATTAAATCGACGTGGTGTATGGGACTCCTGTAAGCTGGTACCACAGAGACGTTGTGCTGGTGCAGAGGAGTCAAGGGGAGCCATACATTATACTCTGGTCTCCGCCGGACTCTTCCCCCTTGCTTCCTCACTATGACCCTCACCCACCCCTTGCTTCATTCCCAATTATCAAAATACTAAAAAAACTGGAATTTTGACATCAGCAGCATTTCCCTCCTTCCCCCAAACAAAAAAAGCACACTTGACATCATGCATCCCTTTCCCACCACCGTCAGTGATCTATTTTCCTGTATTTGACTTCCTTTAGAAACTGCACTCAATTTATAGAATTGTAGATCGGAAGCTATTAATCACTGGCCTATTTTTCACTAGAAGGTTCTGAGCGACATAGAATACTCACATTTTACCCATCTGGATTTTATGTTGCATATTGCCCGCACCCCAATTCATCTGCACAAGCTTCCATCGTAGGATGAACTTACTCAATATGTAATATGTGAAAAGAAAGCTTAAAAATCCCTTATCTCCTGCCTTCAAGACACACTCATACTTTCAAATTAAACAGGTAAGTGCTTAGCCCCCTGACATCCACCTCCACCCATAGTGGTCTGCTGGACACGTTCTAGTGCTCTAGCACATGCCTTATGTAACCAGCCGCTCCCTGGGGGCTGGCCTATACATTCACCCCTCACCATCCATTACAGGTGTCACCGGTCAGGTGACCCTGCCAATAAAAGGGGCAGAGCGCACAATTCCACTTACCATAAGTAAGTGTCTGTGTCGTTTGTTGGCTGCATGAGGGCCTAGGACCGTAAATATTACACCACCACTCTCTGAAAACAACCCTCGCCTTCACTCTCCTTCCCAAATCCAAATATTAAAAATACAGGCCTCCTGACAACCTCTCACGCTACCGCGTGCAAATGCCCCACCAACGATTACCTCCCCACAAATAGGAAAAAATAATATCTATCATCCTGTCATTCACCCTACCACCTTCTGCACCATCCCACCCCCAGCCCAAAGCTGCACTCCTCATTTCCCTTGAATTATGTCACAACTGCAGTTAACCACTCTGGTGAACCACTATTGTGACATCACTCTCTTTGAAATAGAAGAAATTATTTAATCATAGATGAGTTCCAAACTCAGAAGGAGTTAAGATCAGCATTGGATGACACTTTATTATAATAATTTCTGTTTTCTAAATGCAATATAGCAATACCGAATGACTGGACTAGGCCTGGGTGGAAAACTATGCTACCTACGCTCGCGTAGTTTGCATAGTTTGCGCAACTACACGCTACGCGAATTGCACGTAGCACAGTGCAAAAATGCATAGCGGGCATTTTTTGCTTGCTCGCGGTCCTCAACGTCAAGTTGGCAACTGTGAGCAAGCAAAATGACATCGCGGCGAGACTTTATCCTAGTTCGCGATCAGCAACATCAAGTTGCCGATCATGAGCGTGGAAAATAAACCTTCCGGTGAGATTCTCAATGCGGGGAGGTCAGGTTTCTCATTGCGAGTGGTCGCGTATGCTCACGACCGCTCGCGATGAGAAACTACCAGTCTGTGTTGAGAAAACTGCCACTTGAGTACAAATCTACTCGAGTGGCAAAAAACGACCGCTTGCACTGTGTAAGATGCCATTTGCAATGATTGCACAGTGCGGACAAGCATGCACCACTGTGCAATCATTGCAAATAGCATTCCCCTACCGCAGTACGCAGTTCACGTAGTGCTACGTGTAGCTCGCGTAGTGCGGAGTGCACTTTGCGTAGCTACGCGTAGCACTACTACGCGAACTACGCCCAGGGTTAGACTAGACAGACATGTCTTAAACAATGTTGGCCTCAGTTGTTTGTAAACACAAATAAAACTCACATTTAAATGGCACAGGCTTTATTCAAAGACCTATGTAGAAAAACAAGGAGGAGTGAGAAGCTAAACTGGGGCAACCCTCAGCCTCCATTAAACTTAATCAGTACACAAGAGAGGACAAGCTTCACAACAAATTATAATAGCCAGTAGTGTTAGCATGCACAGGCTGGTGTATTTCAAAAAGGTTTGCCGTTTTTATGACACCTACATGAGTCATAAAAATTCAGGCTCCATGAGGTAGTGGGGGTGGAGCAATCCCTATCGTGACACTCTTTAGGAGAATAGAAAACACAGTATTTACCTTTTGTTTTCTAAAGAGAGGACTCAATTATCCTGTTTCCCTAGACATCGTCCTCCCTTGCACCTGTTCAGCTCCCTGCACTCCTCTGGTGATGGCTGGCCCTGAATTGAGCTGTCATTTATGTTTAGGGAGGAGGTCATGTGACCAGAGTCACAAGGTCCCTTAAGAAGGAGTGTTTCCTGCTGGCATGAAGGACTGCTGGGAAATGTAGTCCCAACTCCAAAATGTCCCTTGGTTGCTAAAGGGTTTTGTGCTCAAACCCAATTTTGACAGATTCCGTTTACATTGTGAATTGGCCAATTTCTTTCGCAAATGATGCCTGACATTCTGGTGATATGGAGAGGGGACATACAGACAGCCTCCGACTTCATTACTTGGCTCAACAACCAGGATAGGAATCTTAAATTCTCATATACTCTCAGTAGAGAATCACTTACATTCCTAGATGTGGATATTACATTACATGATTAGGGGTGTGATTCACCGTTTAACAAAAATGCTTTGGTGATTTCTATTTCAGAAACTACTTGAGGGAAAATGTCCTATATCATCTGTATGACTGCATGCTTCATATTAACGTACTGTGTAGACCAGCATTAGGATTTGGCATTTAACACAATCTGTAGAAAATCTACAGATTGAGTTGGTCCTGAAGAAAGCCTGCTGACCCTGAGTTGCACTTGTAACAGGCTGAAACAGGCCGACCTTACTGAGTTAAAGATATTAGGGATCATTGCACTCATAGAACATCACACTGTTTTTATCCCAGTTAAAGGACCTTATTAATAAACAAGAATTAGGATCCTGAAGGCTTTTTTAACTTGCACCTAGGTTTTTGTAATAGCTCTGCTTACAAACCACGTTGAGCCCACCCACTCACACTAGGTGGAGTGGGTGAGGATCCAAAGATGAATCATGCCACTGTTGGTACTAGTAGGTGAGGATTTTACTAATATATCCATGTGATGTAAGGGTAGCACGGATTCACCTGGGTTCAGATTCCTTTCCCCTTAGATATATATATAATGAGACCAGTTAATTGACCTTCTTAAACATTAGGACTTCATCAGTGGTGAGGCTTTCCCTCTCTTGTGTACTGTTTACTCAAAGACCAACTTCACATTTCCCATAGTTGATTGTTTCCACTGACACTAAAATTGAGAAGCTAATCTAAAAAAATAGCACTTCCAGATCATGCACCAGCAGAGTGAAAAATTACACCTAAGTACATCAAATCCAGGCACTCTATATGAAACTTAGCCAATTCCTATTATCAAATGAAGCAATTCCTACAGAGAAATGTGGGCTCCATAAAATATCTGAACAATGTAAGTTTGAATGTCAATAATGAATGGAAAATAGTAGCTTTATTTTCAGAAGAATTTCAAAGAACATTGAAAATACAATGCAATTCAAATATTTCTCCTAAAAAAAGAGCAGCGTGAATTATTTAGATTAAAGTAACATTTTGAGAGGAGATGTAGAAAAGTACAAAATTGTATATGCACTTGTAATGATGCTCTGCATAGCAACCCACAATTGGTCGATTTTTGTTTTTATTAGAAATCGTTAATGAATTTTGGAAATTAATATTAGGGTAAAGGGTACACTAGGAAACATCCCGGGTGCACCCTCTACCAAAATTACTTTTAAACATGAATATTTGTAATGCTGTTTCAGTAGGAGGATAACTCCATGATATCCACAGAGATTACATTACCATAAGACATTGATATCCTTGTGAACATATAATTAGACCTGTTGTTCTTAAAAATGAAAATAGAATTATATTGATGAAACGCTTAGTCTTTCTTTTAATGCAAAAAACAACATCATTAATAGTAGTGCGCCCCAATATATTTGTATATATACTCAATCGGACTACTAATTGCATTAGCTGTATGCATCTCAAGAAAGGGAACCTTTCTCATTAGGTCACCTCAAACATCTTAAAATATGTTGCATCTGCTAAGTGGATGGTGGTTTGATGAGAAAAGTTTTCATTGCACTTTCTTATAACACCAAATGAGGCATTAATGGGTAAATGGTATAAATAATCTCAGTGACAGGTTGAAATACATGAGTTGAATATAGAGACAATTGTATTCAATGTACTTGTCTTTTCATCTATAAAACGTGAAGAATGGTAAGAAGTAGATGTGCCATGGCCCAAAACAGAATTTCCAATTGGTTTGCAGAATCTACAAAGTGCGTGTTAAGTTTAAGAGAAAGAGGTGATGGTACTGTGGCATAACATATTGATGACTAATGATGGTAACAGCGCCTATGTGTGGTGAGTGGAATTGTCCAAGTTGAAGAAATTTCTAGTTAAAATATTTTTATTTGTTACTGGGTGAGCATCATTTACAAAACAAAATCTTGAAGAACCTTCACCAAATAGTCTAACAGTCTAAATCATGTGTTAGGATGACAAAGTTTACCCGCTGCAAAGGTCTTTCTGATTGAATCTTGTTGAAGCTCACAGGGACTGAGCTGCAAATTCTAGCTGAAATTCACCATTCTAATGGAAACATATTGGACTCCTCGTAGTGAAAATAAATACACCTTTTAAAAAAAAGGATCAGTTTTACAAATGTTCTAAGGTAAAAGGTGATGATGTTCATCTTATTTATAAGTATTTATTTCTGAAATCTTAATTTGAGGAAGTTTTGCATTACCTGAGTTTTGTATCCTTGCCAGCCTTTTTTTTGCAACAAATGCAGAAGTAATCCTCATAACAAATTTTAAAAACGATCAGTAAAGAGGCTAAATATAAAAGATCGTGTTGTCTAAAGTTTGTCATGATAGGCAACGGTTATGCGTTAACTTTGGAACTCTAAATCGATTCAATTAGGAGGAAGGGGTGCTTCTAGCTTGATTGGAACAAGTAACACTAGAGTAAAAACAAAAAATATGGAAGGAATCATTGCATTATTATTCATATTATTATGCTCTACAATCTCTTTATGATGGAAATATTATACAAATCTTCTGATAAGGGTTGAGTCAGAATTGCTAGTGGAAATTGGAGTGTGTGGCATACATGGGTCCTGAAGCACCCGGGGATTCAATTCTCCTGATTATAACTCACCCCCTTGTTTATCGCTCGTATCATAACTACCTTTCTATTTACTATTGTACAGCACTGTGACATCTGAAAGAGTTGTGTTCGCGCTATATAAAGCTCTTTAAATAAATACATCAATAAAATAAAATAATTTTCTTTTTACATTTATAATATAGAATGAAAGTATTGTGTTGGCTTTTTTACTCTTAATCTTGTGTTCATACTAACTCTTGTGAAAGAGAAAATATATTAATAATTGATTTGAACAAAAAGAAAAAGGAAACAAAATAAAAGGGCAACTCCTTAAAATACATACGACAAAACAAGATAATTACATAGTTGCTATTTAATATGCAAAAGGTGAAAGCTTTAAACTTGAAATATGAGTTTATTTAAATGGCTTAAAGTTTACTTTTGTAAGCTGCCAGAAGTAGATTTCTATTTTCACTTTTTAACGTTTAGAACACCCGTTTTTCCACTGTCAAAAAAGGAGTGCAATGGAGTCTTATTGCCTTCCTTCAATTATTTTGCATGTTTTCTCTAGAGTTAGCCCATCATCATGTTCGTTGTCTCAGTCCTTCCTTGAATACAGAGATGAGCAACTTCTGAAGGGGAACATCTAGATACCTACTTAACTCAAATCTAAAGTATCTCACATCTGGCTTGACCAGCTCTCCCTGCAGCTGGATCTTAAAGGACTGGCTCCCCTTCAGCCTTCTTGTTTAGCCTGCCTTGCAGAGTACAGACTCCTTGCCCACCCTCTGAAGAGAGCCTACTGGATGTTGTTGATTCTTGATGGGCACGGACTGGTGGGACCAGGAAGTTGCTTGGATGATGACAACAAATGAGATTCTCTGTGCGGGGAGGTTCTGGTAGCTCATTGGAGCACTCATGACAAAGGCAGAGGCTGAAATGTCAGTCTGGGTCCACTCTTTGGTTATGTCAGGAATCAGGATCCTAGCTGAAGCATCTTCTGCACCTCCGTTATCTTCCTTCTGTGGTTAGACTAAGCGAAAGTGTGACGAGTCGTGCTCCACCTTTATCCTCTTCTGCTAACCGCAGCAGCGAGCAGGTGGAAGGGCAGGTCACCCTTGAGGCAGCCTTGAGAGTGCTTCAGCAACCCCTGTAGCAACACCTTCTGCCTGTCTTCTCCCTTTTATTTGGTGGCTGTAGGGAGGGACAGATAGTTGGAACAGTTGATGTTGTGTCAAGTGTGGGGGAGAGATACCAACGGCGCAGTTTGGAGGGGCCGCAGGCACTTTAACAGCAATCGCTGAGGACATCAGCATTGCGGGACAGCTCACTGTTTCAGGGAGAAGAGCCGGCCATGGAAGCCAAGTTTAGATGAATCTCTACCATGCAGCAAGCAGTGGCTGGAGGGTTAGCAGGGATTCTGTGGTGGTCTCAGACTCTACCGCAGTTGCCTTTATTCTTCTGCGTTCAATCAGTGCACTAGCCTCACATAGTTAAAGCCCATTGTTGATGAATAATTGTCTTGTTTTTTTTGCCTTCCTACATTTGGAGAAGTAACATGAATTATCTCCGGCTACCCTCACTAAACAGCTAGTTAAATGCCTTTGTCCAGTGCATAATTTGAGCCGGTAGTTGACTGGACACTCACAAAGGTGCCGATGGGGGTGGGGCCCTAGTAAATAGTTGGACGTGTCGCATTCCAGTTTGCGATTCCTGGTGGCTGAGGTCCCCCGTGATGGTGAGGAATTAGTCCCGAACCCAATGGCTTGACAGGCTCAATACACATACTCATACACATACAAACTCAATACACATACAAACACATACTCAATTGGTAACTTTACAGGTGAGTGGTGCTTTTTCTTTCCATTGGTTGAAAAAGATGAGTGTGGTTAACTGCATATGGGCTGCATGGGTTCCTTGGATGACCAGCTGCCAGCCTGTGACTCCACCTGAATTGGATATGCCATCTTATCTTAGAGAAATTTCTGGAAGCCGAGCTAAGCTTCCCTGTCCTTACATGCCCTTTCTCTTTCCCCGGTACGACGTGCTTGCATAACTTTGTGCATAACTTTGTGGAGTGTTTTTTTTTTTTAAACGTTGATGGAATGTCATTCTAAAGAGATCGTTTTTAAAATGTTTCTGTTGCAGTCACTTTGCACCTTCCAATTTTCTACAGTTTCATATTAGGCTTTCGTTCCTTTCAGTTGAGTGTCAAACTTCCCCAACTCAAGGACAGGGGTGGGGGCGCCTTTTAGAGCTTGACAGGTGGGATTAAAGCAATGGACCATTGTTTATCAGCCTCTTTGGAAAGTGGCTTGCAGCTGTCTAGTGCAGAGATGGTATCACTTGACCTTCAGCGGTTGGCACTAAATTTAGAGACGGCATGGAAGAGAGAAGGGGTGGGGGGAGGACAGGCGCACAGAGCCGCGGCAACAGAAATGTGAATTTGCAAGGGAGACTCACAAAACAACATAAGAGAGAAAGAGGCGAAGACGGGTGTGATGTTACAGGCAGAGAGAAAGAGGTAGTCTGAGGCGGGAGAAGAAAGAAAACAAGAAAAAAAGATTAAAGAGGAAAGACAGAGAGAGATATCGAAAGAGGAGAAGAGCGTGAGAGACTGGGAGAGAAAAAGTTGGTAAGTGGGGAGTGGGATGGGGAACGAGAGGAAAGAAGCAATAGTGGAAGGAAAAATGGAGGAAAGGAAGGAGGGGACATGGGGAATACAGGAACGAATGAAGAACAGAAGAAAGAAGGAAAGAAAGGATGTTTGGAAAGAAGAAATAGATAATACAGAAAAAGATGGAAGAAACAAGGCAAAGGATATAATGATCAAAGAAAGGGTGAAACGAAGGAATGAGGGAATGTAGAAAGGAGGAAGCTCAAAATAAAGTCGTGAGTAAGTGTGGAAGGGGTAGAAAGTAAGAAAAAGAAAGATATCAATTAACAATTACAAGGTAAAGGAATCATGAAAAAGGATGAGAAAGAGAACGACTGAGTAGAGAGCAAATTGGGTAAGGAACACGAAAACGGGGAAAGCATGCGGTAAAACAAGAAAGTGAAGGAACTAGAAAGACCGCTGGCGAATGCATTGCTGTTGCCGCTACCAAGACAAACAATGGAAGGAATCTATTCTGACCGATAAGGTTACCCATGACAGTAGAGGAGGTTGGCCCGGGACACAAGAGGGCCCCGCAGGCCGTGCCTCCCTCCTGAAGGCGTGGGCCGACAAGGGGGCCAGCTTCCCGCAGTCTGCTGCAACACTGCTGTAAGAAGTAGAAACGCTCCACAACCATGGCCGACCACCCACTGCTGGCCACGCACTGGTGATAGCTGGAGAGAGGTGCAAACGAGATGGCTCGGCGGCCTAAGCTGCATCCAGAGTGACAGGGCTCAGGCAGCGTCAGCAGAGGGCAGTAGAAGGGGACCTTTTGCTTTACCAAAGCTGCCTACAGGAGCTGCACTCATGAAGGCATGCAGGCACCCGCCGGAGACCCTGCGCGTGACCCCCCACCAGAGCCAGCCCACGTCACCCTGCCCATGCTGGTGCTGATCATGTGTGTCCTCGTGCCCTGCCTGGCGCTGCTAACCCTCTACCTTCTCTCCTTAGGAGGAAAAGGCGGCAGCAACAAGAAGAACGATGGTGTGAAGGTAAGTTTAGCCGGCGCCACCAGTGCCTAGGGCTTGGTCACTCCGTATGCTTTTTGCATGTCTAGTTTCAGCCACTTTTCTTGGTCCAGGGACATTTTTTGCCCCTGTGCATGAGGCAAGAGTCAGTCTCTATGTATTTTTCTAGAGTTCAGCTCTACTTCCTGCCTCCTGCTGCTTTGGTTGGGTTTGAAATTATTAAACCGCACCTTACATGGCCTGGCAGTATTCCATAGGCTTGTTTCTAGGATGTCTTTTGTTGTGACTCACAGTGCATCCGGGCTACAGGATTTGACTTCAGCCTCTGGTCTGGTTCCTAGACGCAGCTCGAACAGCCATGGTTGGCCTGCTTCTGGAACCTGCCACCTTAACACGTGTTTGGCAACAGTGAGATGCCAGTGGCTTGATTCCAGACTCTGACTGCCAGAAATGGCCCCACAGCCTGGTTTCAAGGCCTGACATTTACCCCTCGACCTGACCCTCGCAGGTAGGCCCAAGAGAGACAGGTCTCCGAGCATGGTGCCAGGCCCTGCTCTCTAGAACATGACCTTTTCTCTAGGCACGCGTGGGCATCAGCGGCCCGTGCGAGGTGCTCCCTTGCTTTGTTACTGGTTTGGGCCCATTCCCGGTGGTGGACATAGAACTTCCGGAACGCGTGAGTTTATGACCGGAAACGATGCCTGTGAAGTACATGACGACAAGTGCATGTTCACGTTATTGATCTGACTCCTTGGGTCGTGTCACCTGGGAGGCTTGGGGTGCCTCTCTTGTACAAAAAATTGAATGTAACATTGGGTCATTCTTAGCAGCCACTGCAGTGGAATCTAGCAGGTTCCATTGGAGCCTTTCCATCTCATCGACAGAGCGCCTGCTGCCTTACTCACCCCACTGCTCGCTGTCTCACCCGCCCCACGGCCTGCTGCCTCATTCACCTCCACCTGCCTTCTTGATCAACCCATTGTCTGCTACCTCAACCACGCCATGGCCTGCTGCCTTTAGCGACTCACCACCGCTGCCACCATCAACGCACTGCTCACCGATTTAGGCACCCTTCTGCCAGCTGCACCAGTGACACCACAGCCTTCAGCCTACATCACCCATTGTAAACTGTCTTATTCACTGCATTGCCTGCAGCACCTATCATTCACTGCTTGCTAAATACAGTCCACCTGCTCCTCAGCCTCAGTCACAGCCTTCCTGCGGCCGCACCCCCTGCACTGCTGGCAAGAACCAAGTCCCTCACTGCTGCTGCTCGTAGCCTCCATCATTCTCATTCTTGCTACATCAATACTTCTACCACTCACTACCTCAGCCACCTCACTGCTCGCTGCCTCATTTACCACTATGCTCATTGCCACAGTAACCTATTTTGCTGCTGCATCATTGCACTTATTGTTTACTACCTCATTCACTGCAGTGCTCACTGCCTCAGTCACCACACTGCTCGCTGCCACAGTCACCTCACTTCAGGCTGCCTCAGACACCACACTTCTCGCTGCCTGAGCCACCACACTGCTCGCTGCCTCAGCCACCACACTGCTCGCTGCCACAGTCACCTCACTTCTCACTGCCTCAGCCACCACACTGCTCGCTGCCTCAGTCACTGCACGCTGGCGCATTCAACTCACTTTTCACTACATTAGTAGTTAAATTATTCACTACTACAATCAAAACACTGCTCACTGGTGCAGCCAAAGCACAGCTCACTGCCTCAATCACCACACTGCTTGCTGCCTAAGTCACCTCACTACTCGCTGCTACAGCCACCCCACTGCCTGCAACCTCCTTCCACTGCTGCTCACCCTCCACCGGGACTTTTCACTGTGTTGTGTAGTCTGGGTTCTCTCGTGTGTTGTCTGGTTCCCTGCTTCATTCTCTGCCATTTCTATGTCTCGTCTTCGACGTGGTGCTAATCCCCCCACTTACTCTTCTGCTTTCTCTCCTCCCTTTTGCTTGCTTACGTCCTTTGCTGTTCCCTACCCACCTACTGCCCTCTTCGCCTCTGTCTGTTCTATTCTCCTCTTCTTCTCTTTCTGTCTCATTCTTTCTTGTCTCCCCTGTTCGTTTATTTGCTTCCCAGTTTTTCGCTTTTCCTCTCTGCCTCTTCCATCTTTTGCCTCGCTTTTCCTCTAAGCAGATATATTTCCATTTGTGATCTCGTTCACTTTGTTCCTTTCCTCTTTGCTTGTCTCTTTTTCTTTCCTTCTGTCTTCCATTTTCTGCTTTCTTCCTACGCCTGCTCGTCTGCTCTTGCCAACACAGCTTGTTTTTCACTCTAGTATTCTCTTGGCTGTGCTGCATCTCCCTCCCTCCCTCCCTCCCTCCCTCCCTCCCTCCCTCCCTCCCCCCTTCCTTCCTTCCTTCCTTCCTTCCTTCCTTCCTTCCTTCCTTCCTTCCTTCCTTCCTTCCTTCCTTCCTTCCTTCCTTCCTTCCTTCCTTCCTTCCTTCCTTCCTTCCTTCCTTCCTTCCTTCCTTCCTTCCTTCCTTCCTTCCTTCCTCCCTCCCTCCCTCCCTCACTCCCTTCCTCCCTCCCTCCGTTCTCTAGTGACATTGCTGCTGCTGTCTTCTTTGCCCCGCTATTTTTCAACCTTCTCATGTTTTGTGACCAACTCTCTCTCTCTCTCTCTCCCCCTCACTCACTCTCTCTCTCTCTCTCTTTCTACTACTTTTTCAATCCTACACATCTCTCTTTCTCTGCTGATCTCCCACTCCCTCTCTTTCCTGGTTCTCTCCTTTTCGCCCTGACTCCTCCACATATCTTTGTCTTTCTCTACTCCCTTTCCCTCCTTATCTCTCTAACCAAAATTTCTGTTTCTTATTCACTCTTTTTCTTTCTTCTTTTTTCTATCTTTCTTCCTTCCTGTTTTTCTCAGCTTTTCTTCTGCTTGCTGTTCCTTTCTGGTCAACTCTTTCTCCCCATTACTTTCAGTCTCGCAGTGTTGCTTTATATCACCTCTCTTTCTCACTTTGTCCAGCTCGATGCTGTATATCTCCTTTCTTTCTCACCCGCACTATCTCTCCCTCTTCTTTTCTCCCTCTACCTTGCGTTTACTTTATCTTTCCTCTTGCCTTTCTTGTGCTCGCTGCCTCTCCCTGTGCCACCCGCTGCCTCTCTCACTCTGCTTTCCTATCTGTTCTCCTTGTTTTTCCAGAAAAGAAAGTCCAGTTCCAGTGTCCAGTTAATGGTGAGTGTTTTTTGTCTACTATAGAGCCGGTCTACCTGGACCGGGGTACAGCCAGCATCTAAACCAGGCTGGCTAGGCATCAAGTGACAGCCTGTTCTCAGTCCCTTGAGTAATGGGACAGGAAGTCCTCCCTCATAGGCAAATGATGCCCATACAGATCAGTGATAGTGGATCACCGTGACATAATAATGCACCAAGATTTTAGCCTACAGCTTGCACTTTTAAATCACTTACTCATTATAGATTGTCTCATGCAATGAGTTATACTTTCATGCAACCCGGCCTTTTTAGCCCTCACTGCATTGCATTTTGGGACTTACAGTTTCAATTTAAACATTGTATGTATCGGCTGCAAAATGCTCTTAGCTATAAAGCCAGGATTGGCTGATGCTATCAAATGCAACTTTTCACCACAGTTATGACTCAGTGTCATAGAAAAACACCGGTTTGCAAAGTTAAATTGCTTTCAATAAAGGGTTAATTTAATTGGTAATTGAGTAACATGATTACATTGTTACAATAGACTAACCAAAGAATAGAAGAATATAGATTTACAATTTTAAAATAGCAGGATTCTTAAACCAATATGAGAATATTAAAATATTTGCATAAAATATAATAAACTGAGAATACAACACTAAAACAAATTCCTTTTCTAGGTCCCTAAAACCTCACTCAATTAGTGAACAAAATATAAAAAATGTAAGACTCGCAATATCCCCTATTTATTCCTTGCATGTTTGTCACGTTACATGTTTGTTGTGTCATTTACTCAGTGGCAATAAATTAAAGTTGTCTTTGGGAAATAATTCTGCGCAGTAGAAATAGTGAACCAAACAGTACACCAAACAGTCCTGTTTTAAGAATCAGGATTTGCATAATTTAGAAATATTACTCATTCGTTAGCCAAAATGCCTCAAACTAAGACTCACAATCATCCTCATTTAGTACTTTAAACATACCTAATCTGATAAGAGACTTTTAGCTTCAGATTCCTTACCTTTGAATTTCCCAGGCATCAGACTGGATCTGGAAAGTTTTGGACAAACAGTAACCCCTGCACGTTGTAGGGTGGCTCAGTCGTTTCCACTTGGTATCATCAACATCGTTGGGGCCAGATGTGACGTTGTGGTCACCTATATAGGCGCCATCCGGGCTTACTTCCATCCGTTCTTTTCTTTCCGCGCCAGTTAGCGCTGATCTGAAGAAGAGCTACTCCTTTGTTTCTTTTGACAGACTTTTTTGATGTTTTGTCGAGGCTTTAAGCCGTGTGCTGCCTGCCACTGCGCCATGTTGGTTACCGACCCGCAGCTTGTGTGCTTATGGTATCTCGAGCATGACCATGACTTGAAGATGTGCTCGGACTGCTGGGCCATGGCACCAAAGACTTTGAGGGAGCGGTCCCTAAAGTTGCTTGTGGCCTGGCAGTCTATGCCATCGAGCGTGACTCCTCTTAGGTCCTAGTCCTGATTGAGGAAGAGAAGGTCACAGGAATACTCCAGGAGCCCAGGTTCCTCCTCATCACACACGAGATCCTCGGGACACTCGGGGAGGAGGCACAAGAAGAAGAAGTCTAAGCAGAATTCAACTTCACCTCGTCCGTTGAGGATTGACGAGACAAGTGAGGAACGTTGATGTTCCAGGCACGGCTATGCTGAGCTGGAGCCAGGTTCAGCCGTCAACTCCCCCCTGCTCAGATAAGTTCGTTTTACCAGGCCATGCGCCGAGTATTTGAGCAGGCTGACCTCCATAATTGAGGTGTGCCTTCAGGCCCTGCAGGGTCAGAGGAGATCCCATCAGGTTCTGCAACTATGGCTCTGCCTCGGCTCTGGTGGGGTCTCATGGATCTGATTCTATATCCGGATCGGTGCTGGTTGTGCCAACATGACCTTTTCTGGTGCTGGTCCCGAAGTCAATGCCCCGGTGCCGCCAGCCCAATTCTGATTCCCGATGATTCAGAGTCGGCTCGGTGTCAGTCGACACCTACTCTGGCGCCAACGGGGCCCAGAGGCTCTAGGTCATTGCCTGAATGTTTTGAGGAGGTTTTAGGCATGGGAGAAGAATTGGAGGGTTCACTAGCCCCTTTAGAACACCAATTAGACTCTCCTGGTGAGGAATGTAACTGGTAGGAGACTTACAGTGGACCAGATATCTCTCTAGATTCTGGTATGCTCTCTCCACCTATTGTGACTATGGAGGAGGGAGCTTATTATGTTTAGGTGGTGAAGAGGGCAGCAGAAGTACTTGGCCTAGAGCTGCCCTCAGTGCAGGTCAAGACTAACCTCTTGTCTGAAGTGCTTCAGCCTGACTCTTCTTCATCTGAACCCCTTTTGCTCTTTAATGAGGCACTGTCATAGGTCCTTCTAGACTCATGGCTCAAGCCTAGCACAGGGGCTCCTGTGAGCAGGACTACAGCATGTCACCTTCACCCTGCCCGGGTGATCCAAGTTTCCTCAGCCAACATCCTACTACTGAGAGCTTGTTGGTGCAAGCCTCAACATCCCATGGTGCATTCCTTTCCACTCATCCGGACAGAGAATCCAAGAGGCTGGTCGAACTTGGGAAGAAGATGTTTCCTCCCCCAGGCAAGCATTGTGGTTGGTGACCAATGCATGCCTTTTGGGCTGTTTCTCGTTTACCTTATGGGAAACAGTTGTGCAAGTGCTGCCACAGGTCCAGGAAGAGGCCCGTGCCGTGCTCTCCCATGCCGTGAAAGATGAGAGGGATGCAGCAAAGTTCACCATTACGTGTGGTATGGATACGACTGACTCACTGGGTAGAACAGTTTCATCAATGGTGGCCTTGTGGCGCCACTCCTGGGTAAGAGCATTTGACTTCTCAGGGGATGTCCAGGCCAACCTCATGGACTTGACCTTCTATGGGACACATATCTTCAAAGAGACGGCAGACTCAGCGCTGGAGGGCTTCAAGGACTCGTGGGCTACGACCAGGTCCTTGGGCCTCTCAGTGACACCCCGTCCCCAGTCAGTCTTTTGCCCCTTTCATGGCAATGGAAGGGGATTTCAAATGCACCAGCCATACTCTGGCTACTGTCCTGCGCAGACTTCCCAAGTTGTGCGAGGACTTACACTGCGCATTGCAACCTTGTGGTAATGTTAGCCAGAAGTTGTCCACCACCAACCAGCCAGCAGCTGCAACCTCTAACCCTTCCTAGTTTGGTTCTGCAATACCATGGCTGTTTAGTTGGAGGGAGATTCCAACATCATCTCTTCCACTGACGGTCTGTAACATTGGACATCTGGGTTTTGCAGATCATTTAGATGGTTACTACCCCCCTTTTCTATCTTTTCCTCCTACTTTACTGGCAACTAAAGAAATGCTGACGGAGAATCATCTTGTCTTGGTCAGAGAGAAAGTTTAAGCTCTGCTTGCCAAGAGGGCTATGGAGAGGGTTCCGATTTCAGAAGTAGGCAGTGGTTCTTATTCCCGCTACTTTCTGATACCCAAAAAGAACAAAGGTCTTCCTACAATTTTAGACCTTCAGACTATCAATCTCTTACTCAAAAAAGGAGAAATTCAAGATGCTCACATGTTTTGGGCTTGTCTGCCCTAGACCAAGGAGACTGTCTGTTAGCGTTGGACTTCCAGGATGCATATTTTCACATCTCCATTCTGCTAGCCCACAGGCGTTACCTGCAGTTCAAGGTAGGCCACGAGCACTTTCAGTTTAGTGTGCTACCCGTTGGTCTTACCAGCTCCCCTCGGGTGTTCACCTAGGTGATGGCGGTGGTTGCATCTCATTGGCGCTGTTTAAGGGTTCCAGTCTTCCCCTACCTGGACGACTGACTGTTGAAATTGTCCTCTCCCCAGACTGTCTATTCCTATATCCAGACTACAGCAGACCTCCTGTATTGACTAGGGTTCACTATACACATGCCAAAGTCATGCCTTACTCCTTCTCAGATTCTCCCTTTCACCGGAGCTGTTCTGGACAAAGTGTAGTTTTAGGATTTTCCTCCCCAGTAGTGAATCCAGGATATTCAGGTTATGATAGTGATGTTTCAGCCTCTATCCATGATTTCGGTGAGAATGACTTTAAGGCTGCTGGGCCTCATGGCGTCCTGTATGCTGTTGGTAAACCATGCCAGATAGCACATACAGGCTCAGCAGTGGGACCTGAAGTTCCAGTGTGCGCAGCATCAGGAGAATCTCTCTGAGGTGGTCAAGATCTCAGGGGGATCTGCAAAAGACCTTCAGTGGGGGCTAGCTGAGCGGAGTTGGGCCATAGGCAGACCCCTCTCTCTTCCCTTACCAGATCTCACAGTGGTAACAGATGCGTCACTCCTGGGATGGGTGGCCATTTGGGAGATTTGGAGATTAGAGGACTCTGGTCTGTAGCGGAATCAGGGCTCCACATCAACTTGTTGGAGCTCCGGGTGATTCGATTGGCAGTGAAAGCATTTCTTCTCTCTGCCAAGGGGAAGTTAGTGCAGGTGTTCATGGACAACATGACCGCCATGTAGTACTGCAACAAGCAGGTTGTGGACCTTTTGTCAAGATGCCCTGCGCCTCTTGGCATGGCTGGAACAGCAGGGCCTAGCCCTGGTATTTTAACACCTGGCAGGGTCATTGAACGCCAGGGTAGACAAATTCAGCAGCCGATGCTTAGCAGATCATGAATGGCATCTCCAGCCGGAGAAGGCGCAAGGTCTCTTTCAGCAGTGGGGAGAGCCTTGGTTAGATCTGTTCACCTCCGAAGAGAACATGTATTGTCAGCAGTATTATGCGTTGGAGTTTCCATTGCGGCTATCACTCGGTGATGCTTTTAATCACAAGTAGAGCTTAGGCCTCCTGTACTCCTTTCCACCCACACCACTTCTGCCTATTCTGCATAGAGTTCTCAAGAAGATCAAGAACGACCAAGCCCAAGTCATTCTTGTGGCTTCGGACTGGGTATAGTGAGTCTGGTATCCTGAGTTTCTTCGAATGAGCATCGATCCTCTGATCAGGCTGCCCCTTCGGGGAGGATCTTCTGTCGCAGCAGCAGGGGAGGGTCTTCCACCCAAACCTGTCAACTCTCCGCCTCCTTGTGTAAAGATTGAGCGGCGCCAGTTGATAGCTTTTCACCTTCCTCCTGAAGTCTGTACGGTTATCTTGGTGGCTGTGCGGCCCTCCACCAAGATGGTATATGCCTGCTGTTGGCAAAAAATGTAAAATATTGTCCAGAAAAGTTTATTGACTCTCTTTCTGCATCTCTCTCTGATATTCTGCTCTTTATTCTTACTCTTGCCCAACAGGGCTGTGCTCTGGGCACTCTCAAGGGTTATCTTTCTGCTCTGTCTGCTTTCCTGTGGCTGCCTGTCCAACCCTCTTTATTCAATTCCCCTATTGTAAATAGGTTCCTGAAAGGGCTTGCACAAATGTTCATCCTACGCCCTCATTAAGCCTCAGTGGGATCTGAACCTAGTTCTCACTTATCTCATGTGTGCTCCCTTTGAGCCACTGCATAATTGTCCCCTCAGGTTGCTTACCATCGAAACATAATTTCTAGTGGCAATATCATCTGCCCAGAGGGTGAGTGAGCTGCAGGCTTTATCATCCAAGCCTCCCTATCTTAAGTTATTCCAGATAAGTTGGTGCTTCTCACCCAAGCCTCTTTCCTTCCTAAGGTGGTGACCCCATTCCATCTCTGTCAGTTGGTCACACTGCCCACCTTTTATATTCCTCCACCTCCTTCTAAGACAGAGAATGTTCTTCATAGTCTGGACACAAAAAAGAGCATTGTCAATCTTCTTGGACAGCACAAACGAGTTCCGGGTGGATAACCATCTCTTTGTGATCTATGTGGGAGTTAATAAAGGTCAGGCAGTGCAGAACCAAACAATTTCGCACTGGGTCATCATCTGTATTAGGATCTGCTACTCCCTGGCTAAAAAGCATCCTCCTGATGGCTTATGAGCCCATTTTACCAAGGGGAAGGCTGCGACTACGGCGTTGGCTCACGGAGTGCCAGTCCAGGGACATATATCAGGTAGTAGCATGAGCTTCCCTGCACATGTTTGCTAAAACCAACTGCCTGGACAGTCAAGTCTGCAGGGATGGACATTTTGTCTGTTCGATCCTGCAGAACATTTTAGTCTAGTAATTTTCCATATCCCACCGCCAGGATGTATGGCTTGGGTATCTATTCAGTGGTAAGGAATCAGCAGCTAGAAGTCTCTATCAGATGAACAAGTTACTTACCATCTGTAACTCATTATCTGGTAGAGATAATATCTATTTGCAGGTTCCTTGCAGACCCAACCATGCCTCCCCACTCTGCTGACTCATTTATAGGGCTACGGTTGCTCCCATTTCAGTGGCCTAGTTTGGACATACACTAGTCAGTTCACTTCATGGCTCTGCGCTTATGTAGTAAGAAGCGTAAAAAGTAACTGACGTCCGCCACCTGGGTGCCGCCTATATAGTTGATCATGACATCCCATCCAGTGCTAATGAAGGTGCCACAGAGAACCGAACGGAGCCACTTGACTGCAACCAGTGGTACTGCTCGCACAAAAGTTTCCAGATCTAGTCTGATGCCTGGGAAATTCAAATGTAAGGAATCTGCAGCTGGAAATTGTCTCTACCAGATAATGAGTTATCAAAGGTAAGCAACTTGTTCATTAAGTATACATCAATAATTTTCTTTAATGAGCATCAAATATATATTTTTTCCAGTGCCCAGAAATATCTAAACTCTAAGATTGAAACCACTCTCTCTGAATCACAAATGTGAGACATTTTGTTCTATGTTTGGTACGAAAATCACTTTTTGTTTGGTCAAGAGAATATCTGTAATTTAAAATTCAACGTTTTCCCAAAAATGATCTTCAAATGGCAAAATTTAAGACTCAAAATATTATTCACATGGGTGTGTATGTGCTATTTGCTTGGCTGCAATAATACGTTTAATTTTAACCAGCTTATCTTTCACTTTATGTCCTACTTATGCCACATTTAAGACCAATAATTCATATACCAAGTCCTAAATATCTTGGAGTTCAGATTCAAAATGTTTCTTGTGTTGGAGTTTATGTACATTCTCATGTAGCATCAATGTATTTCTAAACTTTCCCCATGTTATTCTACATTCCAGACCCAATTGTACCTTAAGGCATAAGATTCACCTCCTGTGGCGAACACATCCCCATATGAATAAACAATCTTCTTTATTTAGTATTCCCAGTGTTTCTTGGCTTGCTAACAACTCTTGTCATCATTATCTTAAATGTAGGGGTAGGTGTAACTGGTGTAATTTTCTCTAGCGTAATTACGCGTAATTTCCACAACCTTGCTCGTAATTATGTGTAATTATGTGAGAAGTGTAACCCAGCATTTAAATCTGTTTTCTTAGTGCCAAACAAATGAATACTCGGGTTCAAAATGGGCCCAAGGATGCATTTTGCCCTAAGAAAAAAATAGCACTAAATGGTACAGAACACGAACACCAGAAGCCAGCGGCCAGTCGCTCTCTCTCAGTTTGTTGTTCCTGTGCTCCTGCAGCAGGATTTTTGCCCCAAATTACTCTTCATCACTCAAGCTGGCATAATGGCATAATTTTGTAAATTTTGTGTCACATGAGTAATGCATAATTTCAGAATTTTACTCCAATTACTCCGTCATGATGAATATTTTTCCCAGGCCAATTTAAAGGTTATTCCCTGGGGCTTGGGGAAGTTTTTTTCTGTAAAGACTATTGATCTTGTATCCTTCATTGTGGGCGCCTCTTTTTATATAAACAAAAAATTCATCAATATAGTCAGTCTTCTTTTAAAACTTTTTACATTAACCTCTTCACTGCGGCACAAATTCCACCGCACTGCTGGACATTCCAATCACAGGCGTGGTCATGATGGCTCCCGGCCGTCATGAGCACATGCCCACCGTAACTCATGATGGCCGGGAGCCGTCATGAGCATGCAAGAGGTTAATTGAAAAACACCCCAACCCTTTGGTATATGGAATCTCCACCATTTGCTTGTGCTATCCATATACAGACTCAAGAAGCCTGAAGGATCACACATATAAAAATGTGAAAGAATAATCCCCACTACAACCGTTTGAAATCACCCAAGTTGTGCTTAAGTAACATGTTCATGAGATTTAACTGGGTTTTAGCAGTTTTTATTTTGCCTTCAAATGCTATATACCCCCTTATTCTGCTACTAAAGTAAAGTGCTATCGAACCTTTGATACTGTTACTGCATTTCAAAAGATGTCCTCATTTAATTTCTAACAGAAAAACTTTGGCCGCGGCTGACGCAAGTGGTCCCCTCTACAGTCTCTAGTGGCGGCGAGGACAACATATTTGTGACAGTCCATTGAGTTGGCACAAAGTGTATTCACTAAAGACTCTCAGAGAAATCATGCATTCATTACTTGAGTGTCACAGGAGCGCTTCTCGGTCATCCTGCCCCTACATGGGCTCCCCTTTTTACTGGGTGCTCCCCTGATTTAGGAATGGGTCTCGGGGGAAAGAGCCGCCATAAAAAGTGGCTGGGCACCTACAAGGACCATCATTTTCACAGCATCAATATACTGCCTTGCCATAGACAAAAGTAATATGTGATTTATCTTATCCGGAGGACTGTAAATATTAACAATGGAGTGCATCACTGCGCTCTGTGTCCCCTAAGCCCCAGAATCGTATTTATCTGTCAATCAAATAAATGCATATTTTGACACATTTATTTTTGTTTTCAATGTGCAACTGTTAATCCATCTGTGGCCTGTGCTTGCCAGCTCAGTCTCTCTTTCAGCCTCTCTCCCACTCTCTCCATCTTTTCTTCCTCAATAATAATGTATTCTCTCATAGGATCCCTTTGAGTCTTTTCGTTTTCTATTGCTTTTTCGCACTCATCCTGTTGAGAGGGAGAGGATGAAAGAAAGACAGAGGTCTGATTTTTTTATTTCACCCTCTCGCTCATTCTCTTAACTTACAGCTATTTTATGCACCATTCTGTCTTCTCTTGTTTCATGCTTTCTCTTATGCTTTTCACTTTTGTTCCCACAACTGCTATCTCCCATTCTCTTGTTTTCTCCCTACATTATTCTTTGATTTCTCATTCACTTCTTCCTTCACCAATGCACTTGTCCTTTCCATTCCCACATTTATTATTCTGCTTTGTTCTGTACTCAACATCAACATCATCAGCATCTCCTTTGAAACAGCGACTTCCCTCAAAGCTTTAAACACACTGAAATCAACACCCTCCTCAAGAAGCCCAAGGTGGACCCCAAGGACCTCAAGAACTTCCGGCCCATCTCCCTGCTCCCGTTCCCGGCAAAGGTCATCGAGCAAATCGTCAACAGGCAATTGGCCAGCCTCCTGGAAGACAACAACATCCTGGACCCGTCCCAGTCCGGATTCAGATGAAACCACAGCACCGAGACAGCTCTCATCACCGCCACTGACGACATCAGGAGCCAACTAGACAACGGCGAAACATCAGCCCTCCTCCTCCTGGACCTGTCGGCCGCCTTCGACACGGTCTGCCATTGCACTCTAAAGACACGCCTCCTAGAAGCCGGAATCCAAGAGAAGGCCCTTGACTGGACCACGTCCTTCCTCTCCGGCAGTACCCAGTGCGTCCGCCTCCCACCCTTCCGATCTGAAGCCACCAACATCATCTGTGGTGTCCCACAGGGCTCTTCCCTCAGCCCGACGCTGTTCAACATCTACATGTCCCCCCTCGTACAAGTGGCCCGCCAGCACGACCTCAACATCATCTCCTACGCCGACGACACCCAGCTCATCCTCTCCCTCACCAAGGACCCACACACCGCCAAAACCAACCTCCACAAGGGAATTAAGGCCGTCGCCGACTGGATGAGGAGCAACCGTCTGAACCTGAACTCGGACAAGACGGAGGTACTCATCCTCGGACCCACCCCCTCAGCCTGGGACGACTCCTGGTGGCCGACCACACTGGGAACAGCACCAACACCCACCGACCATGCACACAACCTAGGATTCATCCTCGACTCCTCCCTCTCCATGGCTAAGCAAGTCAACGCCGTCTCCTCCTCCTGCTACAACACCCTCTGCATGCTCCGCAGGATCTACAAGTGGATCCCAACCGAAACAAGAAAAACGGTGACATAGGCCCTCGTCAGCAGCAGACTGGACTACGGCAACGCACTTTACGCAGTAATCCCAGCCAAACACCTACGACGACTACAACGCATCCAAATCACCTCCGCCCGACTAATCGTCAACGTCCCCCGATTCAGCCACATCACCCCCCCACCTGAGAGACCCACACTGGCTCCCCGTCGACAAGAGGATCACCTTCAAACTCCTCACCCACGCACACAAAGCACTCCACAACACCGGACCAGCCTACCTTAACAGCAGACTCAGCTTCTACACCCCCACCCGCCAGCTCCGCTCCGCCAGCCTCGCCGGTGTACCCCGCATCCAACGAACGACCTCCAGGAGCAGATCCTTACCTCGCCCCCAAGACCTGGAACACACACCAGACCCAAGACCTACTCGCCTTCAGAAGACTCCTCAAGACCTTGCACTTCGAGCAGTAGCAGCACCCCCCCCCCCCAGCGCCTTGAGACCCTCACGGGTAAGTAGCGCGCTCTACAAGTACTCTGATTGATTGATTGATTGTTCTACTCATTGCAAAGTGCTTCCGCCCCCCATGAGGGAAAGCGAGCGCTGTATAAATACAATTGACAATTGCAATAATTTTGCTTACTCTGCCAAATACCAACCATTTTCTTCTCTTTATTACTTCTTTGTGCTCTATGTTGCACTTCCTGTATGTTTTTTATTTTTATTCTGTACTTGTTCGTTTCTGTTTCTGCATTGTGTTTTATCTTTCCATTTTCTATTTTACTTTTGTACTTTGTATTTTTCTTTACTCTTTAGTGTTTGTTCGTAATTTGATTCTTCTCCTCTCGCATTCCTTTGTTTTCTATATTGCCTTTGATTGGTAACCTACGGTAAGGGTGGCCCTTAGGAGGTCAAATATTAAAGAAAAATTGCGAGAGTCTTTATGCCAACTCTGCACAACCAAGCAGTAGCCGGGCGAGACCCAGTCCTTCATAAAAGCTGATGGCTCATGATCAGCCAAAGTCATTGCTAATATGGTAGCTTCAGATTTTCAAACACTCAAATTAGTCTTCCTGACAAAGGGTCATGTTCTTTAGGGCCAATATAACACCTTCCACTGCTGCCCAAGACACTAGCTTTAAACCCGCACCTCAAACCACCTCACATACTTTCTACTAACCTTCATGAACTTATAGAGCAACACAATTCAAAGTAAACACTATACAAGTAGACATGCACGTTAGGGTTGACTACCGTACAAGGGAAGTGTAAATTGACCGTGCCTTTGTTTTGTGTTCCACTCCGCACCCTGCACTCCCCCAAGCCTCTGTCTCATCTCCCCCACTCCCTGCTTCGATCACTATTACTTAGTACCTGGTTAGCTCAGGGTTTAAACAATGTTGTAAAACCTGAACAGATGTCCACGTTACAACAGCTGGTCATTAAGAGAACACTTCTGTTTCCACTTCCCACCTGTGAGCTGTGGCCATCCATTGATGAACTTGGCTTATCTGGCTACTCATACAGGATTGTGGTCTAGCCCCACCATCTTCACCCGGTTTACTGAAATCCCTGACCAACAGTGCCAGCTCCTCTTTGCTTTGATACCTTGACACGTGAGGTCTGGATGCATTTAGCATTCTGAATTCTCACAGTTCATAGACTACTCTTGAAAAAGGCGAGGCATCATCTCATGCATCTCCAATGAAATGGGGCCATGGCTAAAGCCAATCCAGGAGATATCCTTTCAGTAAGCTGTGATCTGACAACAAACATGTTCTTGCAGAAGAGTACAGGTTTTTGGTTAATCAGAAGATTTCCTGTCAAAGCTCAACCTTACAAAGGCATCAATCAGTCTGATGTCAACTCTCTTGAACTTACAATAGACCGTCTACTAGCGTTTAATAAACTTAGGTCTGATCTCTGACGAGTCTCTAAAGCAACTTACAATGTGCTCCACCAAACCCCGTTAAAAGAATGTGGCAATGGGCTGTAGCTCAGATCAGACAAGCCTTTTATTATAATGTACCATCACATACATCCTAATGAGTGCCATCCTGCTTTTCTTTACAGCAGTCAAAAATAGAAATACCACCACATTGTGGGTGGTAGTGTAGGTGTTGTGCTAGTACATCTTATGTGTAAAATTAGAGTTAAGCGGTGTCCTACACAGCCGCGTTCCATGCAGGTAACAACGGTGGGGCCAGGTAAGGGGATTTTGAGGGACGCCGCCGAGGGAAGATTTAAATAATTAATTTTCGCTCTGCATCGTCCCTCGAAATCCCCCCTCATTTGGCCCCACCGATGTTACCTGCACGGACTGCGGCTGGTCCTACAACACCCACTGACACACCCATTTAGTTTGTATTCAAATGTCTGGTCCTTAAAAAGTGGAGCGGCTAACACCAAAGTGTTTTGTAGCTTTAGGTGGGTAAAGGAGCAGTCCCCTTGGGTAAAAGTTTTGGCACAAGTCAATAAGATCCTCAGAGAGGACGACCGTGCTCTGCTGTTGCTGGTGTGTGTTTATGTATGTGATGTCAGTGACGTAGTGTCTGAGTATGGGCAGCAGGTGCAGCAGTGCCACAGGCACATTGTTCACTACCACATTCATGATTGCATGATCTGCCTGCTTTTTGTCAGGCACGGCAGTGTAACAAGGCTATTGTTCACTACCACAGTAATTTCTATAGTTAATAGTTAAAGGCGGCACCAAGAGGGCCCTACTGATTTCTAAAGAGAAACTCTGACTCATATGTTGTTTTGTGGGGTGTGGCATACTCACCACTCTACTAGTCGCATTGTAACAAATAATAACCTTAAGTATGGTAAATGAATGCGGCGGATCACTTAAGGAACCAGTTCAAAATAGTTATATTGTGTTTGCATACATCAACCTGTATTCCGCCATTGAACTGAGAAGGAAAAGGCTATCTCCTTTTGCTTGTTGCAGCAGAGGTCTTTTTTTGCCTGAAGTCAGAGATCTAAAAAAGAGAAGGAATATTTTGGAGAAAAAGCAAGGGACAGAATTCAGAAAATATTTTTTCTGATAACCATAGATGTAGAATTTGCTGACATTTTTTTATTTTATTTTGCTTTAACGTATGGAATCGGTTTCTTGTTGGGTAGTTCAGAAACGAGGCTTATGTATTGGGGTTAGGACCCGTGTTGGCTCCTAATTGTGTGGATTTTAACATTGTGTGGGTAAACATATATGTGAAGATTTAAATGTTGGAAGGGCATTCATTGATGGGAGAGAAAGGGACTTTAAATATTGAGAGCAGACAAGTCGTTAGATGGTAGCAGTCGCTGGAATAGGTAGATTTTTGAGGTGGGTGCATTTAGGTGTTGGAATTAATTGAAGTCTAAAATGGAAAAGTATTTAGGGGTTGACTGACAGAATGATCATTCCTTAGATGTTTGGCAGATAAGACGCCTGTAAATGTTGTGTGAATTCAACCTTTGTGGATTTTAGTTGGAGACATCTTTTGATGTTGGTTAGAAGAAATGTATTTAGAAGTTATATGAAAGGGGCTTCTTTAGCTGCTGGGTATGGTAATGTGTGGATGTTGATTTGAGAAGAAGCCATTGGATGTTGCTAGAGTAGACATTATGATGTAGAGTAGTGGAGACATCTAGATGAATATAGTAGATATTTTAGATATTGCATGAATGAAATCTTTATACACAAAATGTAGGAATAGTCTTTAGATTTTCGGTATGTAATAGGTCTTACAATATTGAGTATCAAAGTAGTCATTAGATGTTATGTAGGCAAATATATCTTATAATATTGACTGTAGGGAGAATTTTGTTTCCTTGGATTACAAACATTTAGATATTTGTTGGAGTACAGACCTTTAAATGTTATGTTCAGAAATATATGTTAGTAGTTTGAGGAAAAGTCTTTAAATGTTGGGAAGATGAGAACCATTTAGAACTCAGGAGGAGAAGAATACTTTCACTGTAAAGGGAATGTGATGTCTTAAGGTATAGGGAGATTTCATCATCTGTGGACGCTAGATATCTGAGAAGCCTTTAGATCTTAAGACATGCCTTAAGATGCCCTTAGATGTTATGGTGAGTAAATTATGGTTGGATGAGAAAATGTCTAGGAGTGTTAGGATGAATGTAAGTGTTTAGGCATTTGACAGAGTTTTTGAGTGGAGGTAAAATACTTTTGACTTTGAGAAGAAGGTGCACTTTAGAAATTCTATGGAAGATAGGAAATTAACATTTGAATGAAACCTTTAGGAGTTCAGTTGAGAAGGGGCCTGTAAGTGCTAGGAGAAGACTTTGGATGCTGGCAGCAGTTGCAGCATTTAAATGTTAAGGGGCCACTGCCTATTAACTTTTACATAGATGACTTTGGGTCACTGAATATTAGGATTAGCGAAGCCTTTATGTTCGTGTGGAAGGGAAGCCATTAGATGTAGGAGCATTTTCAACCCTGTAAGACGAGGTAGCGGTATTTAGATTTTAAGTGTACCATTTATATGTTCCAAGCAGCTTGAGAAGCTTTTAGAGGATTAGAATAGGAGAGATCTTTCAATTTTATACAGACACATCTTTGGATATTAATTAGAGTTAGGATGCTTAGATGTTGGCCATATACTGTTATGAAACAATATTTAAGCAATGCAATAATACACTGTTGAATGCTAGGTGCAAAAATGTGTTCATTTTTAGAGCATGAAGGGTATAAATAGGTTGGGAGTAAAAATATCCAAAGAATGAGGCGAAATCTTACCATATTGGGCGCAAAAGTGTTCTATATATTGAAAAGAAATGCTTTGAGGTTTAGTGGCAGGGGCAGTATTTAGACACTGAGATGGGGAGAACTGCCTTTAGTGGTCTGTAGTTTTGAGGGGAAATGTTTTAGGTTTTGCAGGGGGTGAAGTCTGTAGAGGATTAGGAGACAGCAGGAAAAAGGAGAACATTTCCAAGTTGGAATAAACACAGATATTTACATTTTTTAGAGTAAGAGAATTCTGTGTGTTTACAGGGGAAGGCTTTAGAAAGGTAGATTATTGCAGCGCCCAATGTATATAGACATAGGAATATTTTTAGATAAAATGATGAAGTAGATTTCACCTTTTTATCTGTCTTTTCTTTTTATAGGAATCTTCTGAGAGTACCAACACCACAATTGAAGATGAAGACACTAAAGGTGGGTTAATCCCAAATGGTTTTATAACTCTACAGATGCTGTTCATTTCTGCCCTGAAACATTTTTATAGATCTCCAGCTAGTGATCTAATTCCTGCAGCATCTCCTAATTACTGAGGAACCCCATAGCCTAAATAATTTTGTTTCCTCACAGAGAATTAATTGTACATTCCAGCATATTCCTATTCTACAACACCACTCATATTTAAAAGAAATAAATTGCAAAGCTCTTGATAACTAAGTCAAGCGGACTAGTTTGGCGGGAAAATATTGATAAAATGAGTTTTAACAAATATGGAAATCTTTTTGATTTGAAGTTGTTTAGGCGCCAGAATGCAAATTGCCTTGTCATTGGAGCATTACAGATTTATATCCTCACTTGTCTAGACCTTAAATAAAGGATTTGCTCAAAAGCTAATTTGTAGCCTGCCTGCTACAAGTCTTTATGTCTGCCTTCGCAGCCTTATTATTGTAAGTGTATTGTCTTTGCTACATTTCAGTTCCAGTTTCCTCTGTGCAATTACCGGACATTGCATGGCTCTTCTGGGGCTATTTTAGGTCCAAGCAGGAGCATGTGAGGCTTTCATGGGGGCTAAACAAGGATCTGGTGGAGCAACTATGGCTACATTGAGGTGACATGATGATGTTTTGGTGCTCTGGAAAGCTCTGTCTGTGATAGTCAAGGTTTAGTTTTGTGAGTATCTGATGGACATTTAGGGAGTCTTGGGTGGTAGTTTATTGTGTTCTAATTGGGCACATTTGCAAACTCATTGCTGTGTGTTTTGGGAGCTATACAAGTGTGTATGTGGGACAGAATTCCTTGTATGACTGGCCTGGCCTATTTTTCCCACAGTGAACCTCTCAATCTGTAAATTAACTAAGGGTGCTGCATGGTGTTTTTGGCATTGCTCAACAAAGCACTAAAGTGTACTGTTCAGCCTAGTGCTTTAATAATGGGTGGGAGCATCCTCCTTAAACTAGTCTATCAAGAGATTGATATTTGGTAGCACCTCAATCAGTAGAAGTTGAAATACAAATTCCATTTTACTTGCCCTGGGGTTGGGAGAAGGCCTACTGCACTCTTTACGTGCTTAGTTTCACAACCTAATATAACACTAAATCAAAAATGTGTCTCCTCTCACAGTAAGTACACTTACATATTGTTCAGAACAGGGCTTGCCTTTTTCACTTCGAATTAGACATTTTAATTTTGAGGTGTGTAAAACCTCGTTCATGGTGGAGAAAGATAAGGCATCTATTTGATTATTCATGCACTGCCTCACTTGCAGCCTCATATCAATGACCGCAAGGATACATCAGTCAATGGTGGTGCGAAAATGTTATCTGAGGAACACTTATTTTTGTTGAAAAAATCTTGAAGCAGTGTTGGAGTACACTTAAGATTTAATATAACAGGGGAATGTTTAAAATGCTAAACAAAAAAAAAGCTATCCGAACAAACAAGTCTAACTGAAACACTAAAGTAAAACTCCTCCCTTCTCTCTGGGATCCTCTCCCACCAGACCATTACATGATTAGAATGGCTTTGAAACCGAAAGAGTTGTCCACAGGCACCTCTGGGAGGTGCGGATTCTGGGTCCAGGCATTTAAGTACTGGTTGGCATTGTTGTCCGGCCTTGAACATAGCACGATATAAAATTAAGGTGAGTGATGAATACAAAGCAGCAGAAGCTTGACCAAGTCACCTCCCCCTTAAAAGGGACAAGACATTTTCAAATTGAAAAACAGAGACAGAGTAAAGTATGATTGCATGGAGGGTGCCATTATTGGGATTATTTTGTTAACTTAACCTGGTTGCCATAGGAGCATTATTGATATGAATATAACGTTTAAACCAAGTTGTCCCATTGTAAACCTGGATTCATTTTGTGAATTTGAATTTTGATCATTTTAGGTCAGGGAGAAAAGCCTGCAAGGAACGGTGGAAATGTTACGTGAAGACAGGAGGCTAGCATTATGCATTTATCTTGTATTTACTCCTTCTGAGCATCAGCACTATTAAAAGATTCCAAATAGAACTTTAAAAAATATCACAATGGAAAAATAGAATGTTCAGTCCTCGGTCTGATAGAAGACTCTTGTTCGTTGTGTGCAAGAGCCTCTTTCGAAGGGGCGATTGGGTATTTCACCCAGCATTGGCTCGAGTTGCTATTGGCTTTGTTTAGCAATACTCCATTTTTTTAGAGGAATTTGGACTGCGAGGACCATTGCTTAACAATGATAGCCTCAAGGCATATCGGTCTCAGCAAAATTAACAGTTGATGCAGTTTTTATCACCATTTCAAGGTGAGACTGTTTGAAAGTAGAGTATGCTGTGAAAATAAGATTAGTATTAAAAAATATTAATATTAGATGCAATTTTTTTTTATTAACCCTCTGATGCCAGGGTATTAGGGAGGGAAGTATGGAGTCTCAAGATAGTGAGGTAAATCAGGCGAGCATGATTCGGAAGATAATTGTTCAGGAATTGGGCAGTGCTCTGCGGGAGACAGTTAAAAAAGCATTACAAAAAGAGTGGGAGGCAGTCTATGTTAAGGACGATGAGTATTTTTCTATTTCAGAAGACTTGAGCACAGAGAGCAAGGAGGTAAATGCGCAAGAAAGAGAAAGCCTGGGGATATGGTAATATGCAAGAAGGGAGTCCTAGGCGGCTCAGGTGGAGCGCGTGTCTGCAGCGGCACGCATAAGGGGCAGTCGACCACTGCGAGTTATGTACCATCAAGTATAATGGAGGTTAAAGGAGGGACATCAAGTTGGGATGAGTATGTGCTGGATGTAGACTACAATGATAATTTGGAAGAGGAATTTTGGGATACTTCAGATGAGAGGTCGAGAAAGGTGAAGAAAGTAGCCAATCCGATGGGGGGCAGAATATTTTTGATCTTTGTGATATTAGATATCCCTGTGGAAAGGATTGGTGGCCTGTGGGTCGTATGAGTCTGAGTATATTAGGCACTAGATTAAAAAGGTTATTGGAGAAAGAGGAGCGTAATATAATGAAAGCCGAGTGTTCTCGGCCGGTCATAGATGATAAGGTCACAATGACCTTTGATTTTGGGTTTGAAAATTATGACCTATTTGTTCAAACTAGGGCAGAATCCTAGAAAAGGTTTAGAGTTCTCTCTCAAACAATGTCAGGACAAGCTCCTTGATGTTTTAGGGCCCTCAGCAAAGATGTTTGACTTGTTGGAAGATGCTTTTCCTAATGGAAGGGATCTAAATATTGAGTTGTTAGTGCCAGCGTGCCTTATGTTTTCTAGGCAATGCTAACGCGGGCCAATTAGCAGAGCATCAATCCAAAGTTAAGTGATCTGGCCAAAAGAGAGACAAGTGAGGGCACCAAAAGCCTTTTGTTTAGTGAAGGAATGGTGAAGTCCTTGGTAAAGTTCGTGCAGATGTTCACCAGTCTGGATAATGTGCAGTTTAATATGAACAGTGTATTTAACATTGGTAGTTTTTCTGGGTGGGCTTCAAGGCGAGGGCAAGCTTTCAGCTGCACCAATTATAGGACCCATTACTATGGCTACCGGTTAAATGATAATTATGGATCCGAAAGAAAACAAGGAAATTTCTATCCCTCTAGGGGAAGGAGCGGCAGATATAAATCTTCTAGAAGACGAGGACAAACCTCCAATGCAGGACTAAGTGAATACGAAGATCAGTATTGGCTCTATCCCTATAAAGGTGGGAAGAAGATTTAGGTTGTTTCACACTCAGTGGAGTCAAATAACAAAGAAGGAGATCAGGAAATTCAACTATTCAGGTGGTAGGGTGTTTTATACCTGTTTCAGTGCCTTTGGTTTGGATTATCAGTAGCCCATTGGTGTTTTACAAAAGTGTTGAAGCCAGCAGTTGGGTATTTGCAATAGAAGGGTGTTCAGTGATAATATTCCTAGATGATACCCTGTTAATGGGACAGTAGTTGGAGGAGTTGAACAGTCAGCTGGTTATAGTGAAGGATTGTTGGAAAACGTGGGACTTGTAGTGAATTTAGAGAAATCAATTTTGACTCCAACACGGCGTATGGAGTTTTTGGGGTTTGTGGTGGACACAGTGTCTTATCAGTTGCAGTTACCGGAGAAAAAAGTCAGGATGATAAGACAAGAAGTGAAGGCTTTGTTAAGGAAAGATGATATAAAGTTGAGGGAGTTAGCTCTAGTGATTGGCCGGTGTCTTTGACAGTTCAGGCTTTGTCAATTTTCCAGGACCATTGCATTATCGAGCATGGCAAAGCTTGAAGGCGTTCGGTTTATCCGGAGGTCTGTGGTATTTAGACACAATAGTTTCGAGTCAGGATGTGAGGATAGAGTTACAATGGTGGAAGGAGAATTTAGATACCTGGGATGGAAAGCCTATATTTGGGGTGAAGCCGGATTTCAGTTTGGAATCGGATGTGAGCAAATTAAGATGGTGTGGCTTGTTGCTCAGGTCAAGAAACAGGAGGTGTTTGAAATGCTTTGGAGAAGTAAAGTCACATACATTGTTTGGAAATGAAGGCAGGGTTATTTGTCTTGCAGTGTTTCAAAAGGCAGTTGGAAAGTCATTCTGTTCTTTTGTGGATGGACAACATATCAGCAGTGACCTATATCAACAAATTTGGAGGAACAAGATCAAAGAGATTGGTGGATTTAACCCAAGAGAGTTGAGAATTTTGTTTGGAGCACAACATTGTTCTGCCTGCAGAGTATTTACCTGGTGTTTCCAATGTTATAGCAGATTGAAATTCAAGCAGTATGACATATTACAGCTATAGGAAGCTGTTGGAGGATTTGTTTCTGCAAATCAGTAGGCTTTAGGACCCTTTGGGGTGGATCTTTTTGCATCCAGGTTAACAGCTCTGTTAGTGAATTATGTAAGTTAGTGACCGTATCCAGGAGCGATAGCAGTGGAAGTGTTTAGTCAGAATTGGAAGGGGATGAAAGGCTATGCTTTCCCTCCTTTGGCAGTGATACAGAGAGTGTTGTTTTAGATGAGGAAGCAGATGTGCCAGATGGTGTCGTTGACCTCATTTTCGAAAACATAAGTTTTGTTTTCAACTTTGTTGGAAATGGCAACATTCCATATTTAATTCAGTTGTACGAAGGACTTCTGCAGGGAGTATAGCAGGAGGAACTTCCTTTGGTATCAGCGGGTTTGTTCAACCTTCTAGTATTTAAGGTGTCAAAATTCTGGAAGATTCTTAGGCCTTTCGGGAGCAGCTTCTGACTTGCTTAATGAGTCATGGGGATTTGGTACAAAGAAGAAATACAGAGGAGCTTGGTGAGTTTGGGTACGTTGGTGCTTGGAAAGGGATTTGGATCCTGTACAAGCGGATGAGGTAGAAGTGGTGAATTTGTTTGGGGAATTGTTTGGTAAAGGGTTGTCATACAGGACGGTTGATTGTTATAGGTCAGCTTTAGCGGCATATCATTCTTTGGTGCAAGTAATTCTATTGGTAGAAGTCCCTTGGTGTGTGAGTAATGAAAGAAGTTCGGCTGAATATGCCACCAAGCGCTAAGTATCAGAGAATATGGGATGTGGATTTAGTACTCAAGTTGTTTGAAAATTGGCCAGGATACAAATATTTAGGAGTGTGTGAATTGTTGTGGAAGTTGACAATGTTGTCATGTTTGATTTTATTCAGGAGGGAATTAGAGCTTTGGACATATCTAATAGGTTTTATCAACCTAATGGAGTGCTTTTTGAAGTATGGAAGAGGACTCTGACTATGTCTGGTTCCATTTTTTATTCAAGTTTCGATAATATACCAAAATTATGTGTGGTGAGATGTTTAAGCGAGTGTAGAGTGTTGGAGAAAAGATATGCAGGGAAAGATCAATTGTTGATTTCTTATGTAAAACCATTCAAGGGTGTATCAAATGCTATCATTGCAAGATGGGTTAAAGGGGTGATGAAAGAAGAAGGTGTAGATTTATCAAGCTTTACAGCTGATTCTTTAAGAGGGGCTATGGCGAGCCAAGTGTGTATGTCAGGAGGACGATTAGAAGATGTTTTAAAAGCAGCAGATTGGCTTAACCCTGATTCATTGATGAGATTTTACTTTAAGGCTGTGGAGCATGTTTCAGGTTGTGCCTTCAAAAGCTTTGAACATGCATAATGCTAGCCTCCTGTCTTGACATAAAATGACTATTCTTATAGGTTGACTGAATAAAGAATTGTGATGTTATTAAAGACTAAGGAGGCTAGTTTTATCACACCACCCTTCCCTTAAGCAGGGGCTTTAAGGTGAGGAATGATACATTTATATATTGGTGATCTTTGTGTCTATAAAAGTTTGATTAGTTGTAATCTAAGGCTAATTTATTTGGGATTATATGAGTAGGATTCATATTGTGATTCTTTTCTCAGATAACTTGACAAGGATAGACTCTTCCTGGAGTTTGGCTCAGGACTATTCACAAAGAAAAACAAACAAAAGAGGAGGAAGTTGGAGGTCAAGCCGGGACTAAACATTCTATTTTATTGTTGTGATGTTTTTTGAAGTTTTATTTGGAAGCATTTAATGGTGTTGCTGCTCAGAAAGAGTAAATAAAAGATAAATGCATAATGCTAGCTTCCTTAGTCTTTAATAAAATCACGATCGTTTATTCAGTCAATCTATAAGAATCATCATTCTCATTAAACATCTCTCTTATGATATATCTCTGAAGGTGTGATAATACCTCTCTGATATGCAAAGTGCTTCAGATGTGAAGAAATGGACAGTGAACTTAGTTGGATACAAATAGCTTGATCAACAGCTAACTAGACGATTTCAGGGTAAAGTCATTGCGAAATGGCAAAACAGTTCCCAAGGCTCACAGAAGAGACAGAATCTCAAAGGGAATAGGTCCTCTTGTCACAGCCAGCAAATAAACGGTGTCAAGCGAGGCTCCTGTACCATTGTGTCTCTAGTACCTCCTAACGGTGCCTTCAAAAACCTAATCAATCAATCAATCAATCAATCAATCACTGCATTTCTAAAGTGCGCTACATGCCCGGTGGGGTCTCAAGGCGGGGGGCGGGGGGGGGCGCTGCTACTGATCGAAGAGCCAGGTCTTAAGAAGTCTTCTGAAGGCCAGCAGGTCCTGGGCCTGTCGTAGACTGGTAGGGAGAGCTTTCCAGGTCTTGGCAGCGAGGTAGGAGAAGGATCTGCCGCCGGCAGTGGTCTTCCGGATACGAGGAACTGAGGCGAGGGCGAGGCTGGCCGAGCGGAGGCTGCGGGTCGGGGTGTGGCAGCTGAGTCGGTCGTTGAGGTATGTGGGTCCGGTGTTGTTTAGCGCTTTGTGTGCGTGGATGAGGAGTTTTAAGGTGATCCTCTTGTCGACGGGGAGCCAGTGTAGGCCTCTCCGGTGGGGTGTGATGTGGCTACGTCGGGGGACGTCGAGGATTAGTCGTGTCGAGGAGTTCTGGATTCGTTGTAGTTGTCTAACAGTCACTTCACAATCAACTCTACATGGATAGTGAGAGGGTCACTGTTCTCTGGGATATTACCATCAACAGGACTACCATGGCCATGATTACCAAGTAGGTAGACTCCAAAAAGTGCATCAAAGTTTCCATGGATAAGTAAGTCTATCAGTGGAAGAGTTTTTCACCATGTCATTACTGAAGTGTGCAACTTCAGGCTGGTATTCTAATTAGGTTAGCAAAAGTTGGTGTGCAGACAGTCCTTAGTATGCACTGGTTGCTGTTGAACAACCTTACTGAGTTTGGGTTGGTGGCCATGGTTGAGCCACTCTGTAGAGTCTCAAAAGGGGAAGTAGCCTTAGGCTGAGATCCCAAAGAGGGCAGTGACTAAAGCTCAGTTCAAGGAGCGTTCAGCAGGTACACTAGTCCCACAGTCAGGGCTGAATACTCTGCTCTGACAGTAGAGGAGAGGAATGTGAGCATGTGACTAGGGGCTGGTGGTGGAGTATTAAGACCTACCAGTCCTCCAAGACTGTAAGATTCTGGGAGCTCTAATGAGGCGGAATGCTCCTTTCTGTAGCAACTGTGCAGAATGACATAAATGTTGGTGATAGCTGAAGGGAACTTCAATGTTCCAAGGCACGGTGCACTTCTCTATACTGAGCCTTCTAATCCTAAACCTAAGGCTTGCTAGAGGCTGGCTGGCCCTCCATATCCACAGGAACTTCATCTTGCAGTTGGTCCCTAAGTATAACACCTTATATTTGAGGAAATGGAAACAGTTGTATGCCCTGATTTTCTGGTTAGGTATGAGAGTCAGCATAAAGAGGGTTTTTCAGACCTGAAGAAGGTACAAGAATAGTTGTAAGGATGGCAGATTGGCAGGCAATGTCTTCCCTTGTCTGTCAACTGTCATTCAAGAGAGTTTTGGTTGATATTGTTTTTTTCTTGGATCCTCATATAACCTCAGTGAGAAGATACTTTCTTGTTGTCATGGACCATACAATTGTTGAGGCTAAGAAAAATAGTACTCACCAGAGTCCTTGTTGGAATTCTGTATTATGTCAAGTTACCAAGAAGAGACCGAGGGCCCGATGTAGGTAGCCAAATACCGGTCGGTAACGGCCGAAATTACCGAATTTCGGCCGTTACCGACCGGTATTGGGCTTTCCAGATGTAGGTGGCATTTTTTAAAGATTCAGTATTTTACCGAATCGGTAATTTAAGGATTCTGTAAAATACCGAATTCTTAACATAACGATTCGGTAAAATACCGAATCCAGGATGTAGGAAGCCCTCAAGTTAGTGCATTCCTCAGTAAAGGATTTGTTATTTACCACCAACTAGAAGTTGGTGGTAAATAATGAAAACCCTTGAAAAAGCATTTTTTTTGCTTTACCAACAGTGCCATGTTGCAGACATACATGCCCTTAGGGCATGTATGTCTGCAACATGTGCACCCATACACAATTGAGGGGTGCAACAGGTTGTCAAAGTGACACCCTGCCACCCTTCAATGTTTCCCCCAATTACCGAATCGGTAAATACCGATTCAGTAATTACCGAAACTTACAGATTCTGTAATTTTTTAGGTAAAATTACCTACATCCCATTTGCCTGTTCTTAAATACCGAATCGGTATGATTCGGTATTTAAGAATCGGTAATCTGGGATTACCTACATCGGGCCCTAAGAGAGCAGACAAATATCCACCTAACTAAAGGCAACATGGGATGAATTTGGAGAACATTATGACTTCTTTCTCATACAACATGCTAACGAATGGATTGAAAGATAATTTTTTTAACAAAATTGAAACGTTTGTGCCTTGAGGAACTATTTGCGCATAATGGGATATCCTGATGGCTTGCTTTCTCTTTCTGTTGTGTCTATTGAGAGTGCCACAAAAGGAAGTTGGTTACATCCCTTTGAAGCATTTTCCATCCCTACACCTAGGTGAAAGAGGGTTGAGTGGGATATTTGAGGTCGCCAACCTTATGTTGTGTACTAGGTGCTGGACCTTAGATTGAAGATTGCTGCACTGAGTTTCAAGTTAATGGGTACCTTCTGTCATTGCATGCATGATTAATGGAATGCTGTCACCAGAAGTCAATATCTGCTGGGTACTAGAGGATCTGGGAAGACATCTGATTCTTTAACCAGTTGATCCTGTCACTCTGAACGACAAATGGGGCTGCTCTTATGAATATTAGTGGAGTCCATTATTTTGTTGACAGCTGAAGTACACCACAGTGTGTTCTATGAAAATCAGTCCATGCCATAACTCCAGAGAGTGAATTTGGAGCTGTCCTCACAGGGACTGACCAGAGTGCTCCCCTCCTTGTAATGTTTTTTTTTTTTTTGGTTGTAAGACTTTATTTGCATTTGACAATTATACAATACATAATTTGTGTGTATAGAGGACAATGTCACGCCTTAGTCATTCCGATGCTCGTGATACACAGCTATTCAGCCGACAACCTTCCGGTCCGGCAGCGATTATGATCATGGTGCGTCAAATTTTCCATCAGTGTATACAGAATTATTAGTCTTACTTTCTTAAGTATTTGTTTTAAATTGAAACAGAACTATAGACTCATCAGGAACTATGAACAGTTTAATAGAGCTTCAATACACGGACATTCATCTATATCGGTGGGGCTTTACTGATGTACTACGCTGTATTCTTACCCATGAGTTCCCCATGGTCTCTTACCATCACACCCATATCCCTCCCCGCATCCTGTCCATGGGTATGTATTAGTTCCCAAGTTCATCCTCCTCATCAGAGCTATCCTCTCCTTCCTCCGGCAAAGGTTCACACAGTTCACCTCTATACTTGTTCCAGGGTAACCAGATCCTGTTCCACTTGCGAGGGTTGGCCCTTATTTTATAGACCGCACGCTCAGTAATCATCAGTTTGTCCATGTGTTTGCACCACTGTGCCAATGTCGGTGTGTCTTCCGCCCCCCATTTCTGTGCTATATCGCGCTTGGCCACCATCGCTCCTATCACAACCCACTGTTGTCCTTGTCTAGGTAGATCCGTCCTCCCCCACACATTCAATAAGCAAACCCTCGGGTCTGGTGTAAGTGAGACTTCCAGTGTTTGTGAAATGGTCTTCATAATTCACCTCCAGTATTCGCTAATGACCTGACATCCCCAAAGTGTGTGTAGGAGTGTCCCTTCCTCTCCACAGCCTCTCAGACAGTTTGGATGCTGCGCTCTGTGTATTCTATACAAAGCGGTTCTTGTGTAGTAGACCCTATGGAGTATTTTGAATTGTACTAGGCGGAATCGGGCCGAGACTCCGGCCTCTCTCGGGGATGCCAGTGCAGCATTCCAGTCTGTTTCATCCATTTCTCCCAACTCCGTCTCCCATTTATCCCGTAATTTAACTAGTGGGTCCGGTAGATTATTTAATAGTTTTCGATAAGTGAGTGATGTAGCTCCTGTTTGCATATAATCAGTGAGCAGGCGGTCTTCTAATGGAGATGATTCAGGGACTTTAGTCCCCGGCTCTATAGCCGTCATCAATGCGTGTCTGATCTGTATATACCTATATGTCTCAGTGGATCCTAGGTCATACTGTTGTTGTAGGAGTGAGAATAGGATCATACCAGTACTCGTCCATAGGTCCCCCACTGTGGAGATTCCTATGTTGTCCCATAGGGTAAATCCTTTGCTATGTCTCAGACAACCCAGTGCTTTAGTATCCCACAGGGGTGTGAGTTTTGTTATAACATCCCCCCATTTTAATCAAGCCTGCGCCTTATGCCACAATATTACCGTGTGCTTTGTCGGGCCTACCAATTTAGTCAATAGTCGTTTGTTATATAGTGGTGCCAATAGGCTGTGCGTTCCTAATTGGGTTCTGTCAGCCATATATGCCGGGTCGTCTTGTGATGCGTGGATCCACTGGTTTATCACCTTAAGTTGGGACGCCCAGTAATATAACTGTAAATTTGGCAGTGCTATCCCACCGTCGTACCATCCACGTTTAAGTTTTATATGAGCCACGCGAGCCGGGCGCTCTCCCCATAGCAAACCTGAGAGGACTGCTGTCACCTTCTTAAAATATGAGGGTGGGACAAGGGTCGGCGTGTTCTCCAATATATATAAAAAACGCGGAAGTGCCTTTATTTTAAATAAAGCCGCCCTGCCCAGAAGCGTCAGTGGTAAATTCGCCCAGTGTCTTGTATCCGCCTTTAAACGAGTGAGTGGGGGTAATAAATTCTGCGTAAAGTAGTGCGAGGCATCTCGGGTTACATAAATGCCTAGATATTTAAACAAGGGGTGTGCTATGGTCAATTGGCATTCGCTGGGTATATGCGGCAGAGGACCCTTCAGTTCATATATAATCGATTTTGACCAATTTATGGTGTAGCCGGAGTAAACACTGTGTGCATTACACAGGTCAAGTAGAGTAGGAATACCTGCAGCCGGATCAGACAAGTATATCAACATATCATCAGCATAAAGGGAGACCCTGTCTTCCCAATGATCCCCCCAACTTACCCCCTTTAACAAAGGAGTGTCTCTAATGATAGTCGCTAACGGTTCCAGAACCAACGCAAACAGCAGAGGGGAGAGAGGGCAGCCCTGCCTCGTTCCTCTAGCCAATGGCATATCACGTGAAACGTGGCCATTCGCCGTCACATGTGCCACAGGTTCTGTATATAAGAGTTTTATCCACGCTATGAATTTGGGGCCAAAGCCCATATGTGCTAGAACTGCGAAAAGGTATGGCCACTCCACTAAATCGAACGCCATCTTGGCGTCTAGCGAAAGAATGACCGCTGGTTCTGTCAATAGGGGGGCACGCGCCAGTGCGCCATGGACTCTTCGGAGGTTAAGTGCCGTGCTCCTATGTGGTATAAAGCCAGATTGGTCTGGATGGATCAAGTGGGAAAGGTGGGGCACCAATCTGGTAGCCAATATCTTTGCCAGTATCTTGGCTTCCGCATTGAGTAGCGAGATTGGTCGGTATGAGGCACAGTCTGCTGGTGGCTTACCCGGTTTCGGGATGGCTACTATAGTGGCTAACCGCTGATCTAGGGGCAATACCCCCTGCTCCAAGCTATCCTTGAACATCGCCAATAATGGCTCACTTAGTGTGTCAGACATTGTTTGATACCATTCAACCGGGATCCCGTTGGGGCCCACTGCTTTCCCTGTGTGAAGTGTGTTAATTGCTGCCTTAACCTCTTGTACTGTCAGGTCTGCCTCCAGTTCCTCCACTGCGTCTTGAGGCAGGGTTGGGGTGCGAACCGGTTGCAGAGCCAGCGTCGCAGCAGCCTCCGTAACTTCTCTTTCAGGAGTGTATACCTCTTGAAAATGATCTGCGAGGAGGTCAATTATTTCCGACGGGTGCGAGTGTAGTGTCCCACTGTGGTCTGCCAATTGTAGTATGGTCCTGCTACCTTCTTTTCTCTTATCTAAAGAGGCCAGCAGTTTACTGGCCTTGTCACCTATATCATATACTCTATTCGCTGTTGCTGTTATATTCTCCATCGTTTGTAGACGGATATGATCAGTGTGGGCTTGTTGGCTTAGTGTAAGTGTGTGTAGTGTTTCCTCCGTCGGGTGTTCCATGTGGGCCATGTTTGCTATCTCTAGGTCCAACTCTAGGTCCCGCAACTCCTGCTGCTGCATGCGCTTATGTCCCGTTATTGTTGTAATGGCATGACCTCTCAAGACCGTTTTGTATGCTTCCCATAGAGTAGTGGGAGAGGATACCGAACCAGTATTTTTGGCAAAATAGTGCCGGGTCGCCTTTTTCAGTTCTTTCCGTACTTGTGGTACCTTGATATACCCCGGATAAATTGGATATAGTCTTCTGCGTACCCTCCCAAAGCATGAGATGTTTAGTATTAAGGGGGAATGATCTGAAACACCCCTGGGCCTAATCTGTACATCACTAATTGTAAGTTGACCGTACCCCAATGTAAGAAAGTAGTCTATGCGAGACAGACTGTTATGGGTTGCCGAGTAATAAGTGTATTTCCGGTCCTCAGGGTAAAGGTGCCGCCAAATGTCCACCAGCCCTTGTGCATCAATGAATTCTTGAAAGCGGGACGGACCAGACGCATGTGTTCTGGCCGGGTACCTATCCTGCGTGTTATGTGCCACTGCGTTGAAGTCTCCCCCCACCACCAGGTCACCTTCCGGGAGATCTAACAGTAATTTCCCTAACTCGGGTAGAGTGGTCGCTTGCAGTGCCGGTGGAATGTATACCGAAACCACGCTAAGTGGCTTGCCCTCCCACTGTCCAATCGCCACAGCAAAGCGGCCATATTCATCGGTTCTCGTGGAATGCAGTATGAAACGGGATGCCTTTTTCATCAGTATACCCGTTCCACGAGACCCGGAGGTAAAGTCCGAGTGTACCACCATACTGTATCCCCTTCTGTCTAATGCCTTGCTCACCGTTCCCACTAGGTGTGTCTCCTGAAGAAGGATTAGATCTGGATTCAGTCTCTTAATTCCCTGCAAGACCAGCCCTCTCTTTATCTTATCCCCAAGACCTCTCACATTCCAGGACATCACTTGTAGTGGAGGTATCGGACCTGTGCTTATATTCTCATGTTGAGGAGTAGATTGTGAGTCGCGTGCCATGCGCACCTATCATGTTTAGTCTGTACATTCCAACATCTACGTGCCATAGTACTCGGTACATACCCCTGTTATCTTTCAGTTCGCTGTGTTGCCTATTATTTCCCTGAGTCAAACAAAACAAAAAACCAGGAACGCCCCCCACACCCCAAACAACCCCCCTCCCTGCCCCCCTGCTATACGGACTCAGAACTGCCCGCCCCCCCAACTTAGCAGAGTGCCTGTCCCATTCCCCACACCGAATACTTGCTCGCGGGAGTGAAGAGTCTCCGGAGCCGGCGGCCCCTCATACACTCCTTGGAAGTCCTCAGCCCAGTGTCCTGTAGCCGGCCCCCAGGCAGAATCCAAAACAAAGAAACAAAATTGGTATGTCCTTTATGAAGATTAGTGTCCCTTGCTGGCGCCTTCCTCCACCGCGTCTTCATCTTGTGAGTTGTCTTCTTCCGTCCTGTGAGACGTCTGCGAGCCCTCCGGGGGTCCCGCGTTTTTGTCCTTTTTCGATCTGTTGGATCTACGAGGTTGTGTCGCCGGTCTCCATCCATCAAGCCAGTCTCTCGCAAGGTCAGGTGTATCAAAGAACCACGTTTTATTGTCTGATACCACCCTCAATCGCGCTGGAAAAAGCATGGAGTAGGGGATCTCTCTCGCCCTCAATTTCTTCTTGACCTCCAGAAATGTCCTTCTACGGCGCGCGACTTCCGCCGTATTTGTCCGGGAAAAAGGCCAGAGTGGAGTTAAGGATCTTCACCGGAGGGGACACCCTAGCTGCCTGCAAAATGGCGTCTCTGTCCCGGAAGTTGAAGAGACGAGCCAAGATGGGTCTCGGCGTCGCTCCCAGCTTAGGTTTACCCCCCGGCACTCGATGTGCTCTTTCGACAGAGAAAAAGGCAGACAATCCCTTGGGTTGGAGCTCTTTTTTAATTAGGTCTTCCACGTAGAGATCAGTTGCTCTAACACCTTCGGATTCCGGTACGCCAAGAATTCGTATGTTGTTCTTTCTTGAGCGACCTTCCTGATCATCCAGCTTTTCCCGCAATGATCTGTTCTCTATCGCCAGTTTTTGCATCTCTGTTTGGAGCTCAGAGACGTCCTCCACTAGGGACTTCGTGACCACTTCCATCGATTTCACCTTCTCAGACATTTTTGGGAAGTCGGCACGGATCAAAGTGATCTCAGTAGAGATTGAGCCAACCGTGGCCTGTACTTGAGTCAGTGTCTTCATGACATCGTCCAATGTCGTTTTTTGCGTGTTCGTACCTTCCGCCATCTTGCCGGCTGAGGCCGACGGGGAGGATGATGCCCCACCACTGGCAAATCGATCAATTCGGGTCTGCGTGGCGCCCCCTCTCGCGTTCTTTCCAGCCATTCTCACCCCTTCGTACCCTAGAAGCCTCACAGGGTATTCCGCCCAGTTGTTCGGGGCGCCACGGAGGGCTGGTGTGTAGGTGGTCAACACCTGTCTCCTTATGTGTGTAGCGGGCCACCCCCTCCCCGCACGCTCAGTCCTTGGTTTATGATTCCTTCAGCGGGTCAGGTGCCGGTGCTATTAGGCAAGAGGTTCCACTCTCAAAAGTTGATCTCGATGGAGAGGCGACGGTGTCCAAAGGCAGTCGACTTGTTGAGTATTATGCGCCAAGATGGCGGACCAGTCCTTTGTTCTCCTTAGGTTTCGGTTTCACCTGTCCGCCGTCTGGAGGAACTTTCTCCTGATCGCTTGGAGATCGGCTCCTTAAGTGTAATCGTGGCTAACGAAGACAGTTTGAACAAGTCTTGCCGCTTCCGAGCTCATGAGCCACTCTCCGGATTGCGGTCGTGCATTTCCGTTGGAGATGAACCGAGCCTCCCTCGTCTCTTGTCGGCCGATAGTTCAGGACATGTCCCGGCTTCTCATGGCCAACCAGGCCTCAGTGTCGTCTCAACGTATTTTCTGTTTCCAGTGTCAGACAGACTTCCAAGTTGCTGCCCTGGGTCCTGCCCGGTCCTAGGCTTCGGAACCCTCCGTTAGAGCTTCTTTTCTGCACGGATAAGTGGTCGGATATTAGGAGAGGCCGTCCGGTCTACGGAGCTCCTCTTTTAGGCTGCCGCCATGATCGGCTGCTAGCCACGCCCCCCCCTCCTTGTAATGTTGCATTGATTGGGAGAAGATGGATCAACAAAAGTGATATTTCCAGCTGGTCTTACACATACACAGCAGAAATACCTCATAGCAGTAGTAGCCTGATTAACAAACCTGCTCTCACTGACACCTGGGAAGACTTTGGCCTGCATCACTGACGCTGACATAGGAGACAGTGTTCCTGTGCATTATGTCAGAGCAGGTGCAGAAGACCATCTTGACAGAAGTATCTATAATGTTACCCCTGAGAATGATTGAGATTTCATAAAACCAGACCCTGGTCCTTCATGCAAACAACGAATCTAGGGTCAAGGGATCTGGATTCTTCGGTAACAACTGAATAGGACACTGGGCACACCTATTGCAGATCTTTGAAGCACTGCAGAAGGAAAAGCTAAATGTTTGATCATAGATCAGTCAGTATTGCTTTGTGTACCTTGAGCACATTGTGGGCAGTGCAGTGAAAGGATTTGCTGGCTCAAGGGACAGTCGAGGCTGTGCTGGTCTAGGGAATCTCGACTATCCAGACTCTGGTGAGAGCCTATTAATGTCTTAGCTGGTACTACAGGGAATGTGTGGCTATCGTTTCCTGCGACTTTCTTCACTGAGAAGAAGTTCATAAGGACTGCTTAGTTTCTTGACACCATGAAGTGGATATTATGCACATCTGTTGCCAGCTCCTGGCCATGGCCTGCCTTAATAAGCCAGATGGACACTGCTCACAAAGTAGTTGTGCCATTCTGGTCTAATTTAATGGGATACAAAGGGAGCTTTAATTCACTTTTACCTTACCTAGGGAGCAGAACCTGGATGTGATTGAGGATTAGTGCTTTGCTGTTGTCCGGGCCTGAAAGGGCACTAGGTCATACTTTTATGACACTAACTCTATCATTCAGGAAGACCATAACATCTTGCAGGGCTGATCACAATGAAAATATTGAGCTATTGCGGTGGTATATTTTGTTGCAATGGATTGGACTTCACTGTAAAGCATAATGCAGTGACATAATATAGTAATTCTGGAGAACTTCGTTGACGTTTTACCAATTAGATGATAGGGGGCTTTACTACAGAGCAGTAATCTCTCAATGTCTATTCCAAGATACATGTTCTGTGCAGATAAAAGTGCTTGTATGCCAAAGAAAAGTGTGTTATCCTAAGATCCCGTTTACTTTTTTGGTCTACCCTGTTCATTTCCTCCGTGGACTAGGCATTCTACAAGCTCCCTGAGAGGATACAATTTTCTCTGAAGTCTCAGTAGTGCACCAGGCTCTGCTTACCTGGAATTGTGCTGACAGTGCACTCCCATACTGTGCAGATAGCAGTGACAACCCCGGTCATCTCAGGCTATGGGGAGACTGACAGGTGGTGGCATGTGTATTGGTAGTTAAAGGCTTTTTACCAAATCCCTGGTAAACTCTTCTCCATCACTCATAACTGGAGTCCTTTGTTACCTCAGCTCAATGTGCTGCTGGTCCATTAAATAGGTTTGTTTGTTGTGTGTTTGGGCCCACGCACTTGGTGTGTGTTGATAGCCAATAGAGCATAGCAGGTATCCTATGAAGGCCCATATTACATGCAGCAGAAAATATTTATTTTCATTCACAGAGTAGGAAACATCTAGTATTCCTGGGGCTGAACCTGAGGGACCTCATAGCAGTTGTACCCCAGTCTAGTTTCAGGCGGCAGTATGAATTCAGAATAGAATCAGATGGGATACTCCATAAGAGGGAAGCCATAGTACAAAAGCTACAACATCATCACATCTAGTTATTTCCCAATCATGAGAAGAGGGAATAAATTACTCATTGATAGTGTTGATTCCTTCCCGATTACCAAGTGTAGGCTAAGTGTCAAACAAGTGGTGTATCAAAGTGTGCCAAACTCAAGTTTAATATCAGAACTATCTTAATCAAACAAAAATTACAATGTAATCACAATCAAACCAATTTAAAGCCTTTATAGAAGCAGCTGCTGATTGGATCACTGGAAATTGTTTACAGCTAAAGGGTGACAAGACAGATGTGTTCTTCTTCCGCCAAGACCCATTCGCTTGGTCAGCAGCCTAGTGGTCTGTAGGACATTGAAAAGTGTGCATTGTTCCTATTCCTGTGCTGCTTCACCTACAAAGTTGTGAACAAACTTGTCCCCTCTACCTAAGAAAGAGGTTCACAGTACATTGTCCATTTCGCGCACACAAGTCATCTGATAACAAAAAACCTGTACTCCCCAAGATCAGGAGAAGAAGATCGGGAGGACGCCCTTCTCTTTTCTAGCCTCTTTTCTAGCAATGGAACTCTCTTCTTGTAGAGTTGACATTGGCCTCCACAGTCGAACTTTTCCAGAAAAGGTTAAAAATACGGCTGTTTTAAACTCGGCTTCTGTTTAGGACGTATTTTTAGTGCCAAGAAACCATTGGTATCAGTGTGAATTTCTAAATTTTAAAACCTACCGTTATAAACATGCACTAGGTTGAAAATTACTTTTAGTATCAAGACTATTGATATCATTTTTAATATGAGAACTATAATAAAAACCATTGCAGCAAATTAATTTTCAATAATTGCACTCATACCCTTGGTCCCATCAGACCAGTTGAATGTCTAAATCTCACACACTCCTCATCATTTTTATATCACAATACTCACATCTATAGACATCGTCTTTTATAGCCACCACATATTTTAGCCAGAACAAACAGCATTGTCTAGACAAGTATATCAATGCTTTCTTGCTCAGGAACAAAGGTGTCCCAAATCAGCTCAGAGATAAGCTGACTCAGAGTATCTTATTTGTGTCGGCCAAGTTCTCATATAGAGTTCCTATATGACCTCCCCCATTTTTGCTCTGCCAGTAACTGGAAATCACAGATATACCACTGAGGAGTATGTCCTCAAAATAGACATTTCTTTGCCCAGTTGGTTTCTGTCCTTCCCCTTGTTTGTAAATTCCCTGGAAGAAAGTCTGCCCAGATACTTTTTACTTTAGTTGGACAGGGTTAAGATTACTTATCTGAAACCCTACATTGAGTTGCGCTGTTTTCCTGTCCCTGACTCTAGTTTTATTAAACTACTTGTCATGTTGACCAATTAGGTTGCACTCCTCTGGATGTCTGGTCATGCACCATTATAGAGGGCCTGCGGACGGGGAGCAGGGTGCTGACAGTTTTGATCCAGTGACCACTCTTGGAAGAAGAGGAAGTTGTAAAGCCCTGTGTGTGGGAAAGAGGTGAACCCTGTGCTCTGATATGGGCAAGACCTCGCAAACTGAAGTCTGTGAGCCTAACAGCTGCTGTGACGGCCATGTAGTCCACCTAGCCAGATTCAAACTAAAATCATCAGCAATTTAAGATAGTCAAGGACCAACAGCAAACATTCTAGGACCTTGATTGTAGTGACCCTGCATTTACCCAATCCATTGTGTATCATCACTGCCTCCCATTTCCAGCCAAAGAAGGACACAGCGATTATCCTCCTTTACTCTTGGTTATATGTTAGTGTCCTGTTGCCAGAGTCTAATCACTCTTAGAATAGAAATGTTGAAATAATGAAGCTTGCCCTTACCTCGTTTTTCCTACAGTTGCATCTGAACTTTCATGTTAAATCTGAGTTCCCCAGTTCTGATGGATGGCAAGTTTGTCCAAGATCAGCCATATTTGGTAACACCTGCACTTAAAGTTTGGTACTCCAAGGGCGCTTGATTACCAGCATCAGCAGGTCCTCAATTAGATGAATTACCTTGAAAAGAGTTAGGGTCCTTAGCTTGTCTTTCTTTAGTAACACCCTTTGTCCCTAGAGTACTGGCAATGGGTCCCCTTGTGCTCCAGATAACTGGACACTTTAAATACATTGACTCAGTAGGATTTGGGACCAGCCTCCCCCGCTAAATTTGTAGCCTTTAAATGGATGAGAGTCTTTGGGGTATGTTCTTTTTTTGCTAATTCTCATTCACCCGAGATAAAATCCTCTGATCTATCTCACTGGAAGCAGAGCAATTAAAAATCTAGGGTAAATGGCAGCCATACACTTTAAAATATTAAAAAGCAATTCGGCCCTGCCGGATAGGGTCCCGGGGCCCGATTATGCTCTGAGAAGGGAGCTGAATGATGCCCCCTTCCCCTTAAGAATTCAGACCTGTGAGCCCTATCGAATAACAGCCTGCTGGGTGGTTGGCCAAAGGCCATGCACAGCGTGGGGTTGGCTGCCTGGGGGAGTTGGACACAGGGCCTGGCTGCAAGCCACACCCTGCAGCCAACCACAAGCACGACTAAGGTTGAGCGCTGCACTGAGTTGGCTGCCTCCGGGTGGCTGCCTGCAAGAGGTTGGATGCAGGGCCTGGCTGCATGCCAGGCCCTATTGCCATCTGCACACAACGAAAGGCTGTGCGCAGGTCGGGTGGGCTGCCTCCAGATAGGTTTGGCACAGGGCCTTGTCCTGTAGCCAACACCCCTGCTGTGCTCAGCCAAAGGATTACTTAATTTAGGGTTGGCTGACTGTGGAGGGTTGGCCGCAGGCCTTGCAGCTAACCCCCCGCCACGCACAACTCAGGGCCGTACAGAGCAGGGGGATTGGCTTAATGCATGATTGTAAAATATTGCTTTATGTTAAAAAAAACTGAAAATGTACTGAAAAAACAATTGTTAAAGTAATATTATAGTTAGTGAAATGTTCAGTAACAACGTAACACTTGAAACTCTAAAAACCAAAGAAATTCACCAGTTATAGTTATCTCAAGTAACTATAACTCCTGTAGACACTGGTCCTGAAGAATTGCTGATTGACCCATTAGGGACAGAAGGCAAGAAACATGTCGATCATATACACAAACTAGACCCTGTATGACCATTAATGCCAAACAGGGCTCACACAATTTTGGTTAGGTTAGTACACCCCACGAATAAAATGTGTTCCTTATAGGGCAGTACTAAACCTATTTTTATCCACAACTCACACTCACTGCACTACCTTGACCACTGACCCTCACTCACCAACGACTGTCTCTTAAAAGATCTCTGAGAAAGAGCCCCTTCGCAGGAGCCCGTTGGGCATTGCAGCACCGGCCCTACGATGAGCTCAGCCCAATGATGAAGCCATTCTTCGGGGTGTGTGAGGGCAATCCATAATAGACCTGTTCACGCCTTTCCTCTCTCCTGAGGAACTGCACATTCTTTTGATTTACGTATCTATTAGGAGCGTTGTGCTGGACCTCATAAAAAGTTCCTGGTTCCTCCACTTTGACTTAAATAATATCACTGCAACATTTGCAATTCTGTTATTGATGAGAAAACTGTGCATTGTTACCTTACAGCACAAGTTATGGTTACTTGAGAACTATAACTATGTCTGGTGAATTTCTGTGGTGTTTAGATCTTAAAACGTTACGGTGTTATGGACCATTTCACCTAAACATAATGTTATTTTAACCTTTGTTTCAGTGAATATATATATTACCCACAGGGTAGTTATAGTTAGGAATGTGTTCACAAGGGCCTTGTTTGATGAATCTGCACAAAACTTTCTAAACAAAAGGTTCATCCACCTCATCTCCTTCCTGGAATGTTTCAGGGAGTTATGTCAAGCATGGGCTGAGAAAAAGGGGGATTCCAAAATGCAAATTCTCCAAGCAATTTCCATAGGCAATTTTAGAGGGACTAAATTGGTCAAAATTTGGCAGAAAACTAGATCTTTACCCACAAATCGTGCTCTTTGGGATTTGGTAGAAATATGTGCAGTAGTTTTTGAAAAACGGAGGTTAAAATTGTATAGATATATTGGCAGTTGGGCTTGAATTAGAAAATGCAAATGTTCTGATTGGCTGAGGGGTGCTTTTTGTAGCAAGTGCTGTGATTGACTGGTTGCAACATGAACAGAAATGTTATGGCCACCATTACAGGACTTGAAGACGTGGTCCCTGTGTCCTGAGAAGGGTTTTAAAAAAGACATGAGGGAAAATGTGCCAATTTACCCATCTAACTAGAACTAGGGTTTTCACCAAACGTGGTTTCTGTACTGTGACTGGGCCTAAATCCGGATTGAGTGGCTTCAAGAAGATAGTTGTTGTTGAGGTGGGTGGTTAGGCGTTTATTTATCATCATCTCCATGACTTTTTACTGGGTAGTTCTATCAGATAAGCCAGTAGTTGGCTAGTGTATTCAGGTCTAGTGAGGGTTTCTTGAGGAAGGTGTGTATAGTGGCTTTTTTCCAGGCATCTTGGTAGCCACTGGCATGATATAGTTATTCATAATTGCTGTTAGGGCTGCATTGATGGGGCCCACCCCTCTAATGAAGATGGAGTGAGGGCAGGGGTCTGAGGGTGCTCCAGAATATTTGAACTGCATGGTCATTGCGTTTTCTTGAGTAATGATGGTGTACCAGGTGGTCAGGGTGGTCCTCTGGATTTCGGTTGAGATGGACAGGAGGGCTGTGAGGGTGAAAGGGTCCAGGTGGGGCTCGAAGTTGTTGAAGATGCTGTTGATCTTGTTGCTAAAGAATAGGGACAGCTGGGTGCAGAGGTCCTGAGAAGGGGTTATTGCTGATGGACTTTACTGATAGTGAAGTGAAATCTTCCACTATGGTGAAAATGTCCTTGGCGCTAGCGGTACTGCTTTCGATGTGGTTGGTGAGCATGGAGCATTTGGTGGTTGTAATTTTCTTATGGTAGCGTCTGAGTGCAAATTTGTAGATGCTCTTGTCTGTGCCATTCTGACTTTGTCTCCATCTGCTTTCAAGTTGTTTGCAGTGACGTTTGGTAAGCCGGTGCTTTTCCATGTACCAGCTTTCCTGCAGTCTGGTTCTTGTGGCTTTGTTGGCTTTGAGAGGAGCCAGGGTGTCTGTTTAGGTGGTAATCTGGGTGTTGAAATTGGCGATCTGTGGAGGTTGTTCCTATGTCGAGGCTGGGGTGTAGGAGTTCAAAAGACCAGGATGCTTCTGAGATCTTGTTCCACTCCCATCAAGAAGTCTTGATGTTTCTGCAGGGTGTGAGGAGAGTTTGTGGAAGTTGACAAGGGCATGGTCAGAACAGGGGATGGTTTTGACTTGCCTACTGGAATGCTGCTGAAGCTGGGGTTGAATAGGTGTTCAGCGGCGTGTGTGGAGCCTTCCACAAGCTGGTTGAGTCCAAGGTTAGACAGGTTCTCTGGGAGGTTGGTTATGTTGGGAACAGTGAAGTCCTCCAGGTGGTAGTTGAGGATTAGTGAGGCGATGGCATCCGCAATGGGGCTGCTGAAATTGATGAGCGGTTCGGGGGGGGGGGGGGGGGGCAGTAGATGAGGGTGATGCTCAGGGTGTAGTTTGCAGTGATGTGAAGTTTGAAGGTCAAGTGTTCCATGTTGTTGGTGGTGCTTTATGAGGTGGTGGAGAATTTGATGGGTTCTTCAAAAAGAATTGCGATTCCGCCTCTTGGTCTGTTTGAAGTGCGCTGTCTTGAGATCCTGCACTTGGGGGTGGGGGGTGATTGCCATAGCGATGTGTTGGTTGGCAAGGCGTGGCAACAGCGTTGGGAGATGTGACCGGGGCTCAGGGCGTGAATGGTCATTGTGGAGTAGGGACGGGTTCCCACTCTATGCAGCCTCCATTAAGTGAAGACAGCTTTGGCAGGAAACCAGTGGTGTCACTTCCTGTTCAGATGTATGATAGTGAATGAGTCCTCTTGTTTGGCTTCATCTTTTATAGACAGTTTTGACGGCGAACATATTTGCTTACTTATTACAATGCCACAGAAATTCACATTTCTGCCCACTTTATCAGTTTTCCCAGTGCCATTGGCATACCTTTTGTATCTACTTCTAGTTCCATGCCACATAAATGCAGATATTCGCCTAGTCTATCAAATGCTGCAGCACTGCATATCGTTGTCGTTTCCACAAAAGGTAAATAATGCGCATATTTTCGCAGTCAGACACCTCGGCCAAAGTTCTGATATTGCACGCGGGCCCAGTTTTCACAGGGTCACACAATGCGAACACGGTATTCCTCCTGTTTACGGTCTTTCAAGGATTTCGAAGTTCGGAAACGCAACATTTTCAAGACTCGGATTCTGTCATATGACTTAATGTGTTCTGGTTGAAATTTTACTTTTCCACGATGCCCCCGAGAAGCCCTTGTGGCTGTCATCCTGGAAATGAGCATAGCCCCGGTATGGCGGGATTCCACTTTTTGGGTGCTGGGGTATGCACAGGCAGTGATTCCCAACTCACCTCTTGGTGAAATTAGATGGTTTAATTGAAAAGCTGATGGTTCTCAGCGTGACATGACTTAATTGAAAACTCACCCACGCTTCCCAGCAGGGGAAATGCAAGAATCAATGTGCTGGAGAATCGGAGACTTCAGGCGAGAAATGCAAAACAGGCAACACAAAGGAAGAACCCTCCTGGGCCAACGCATTGCTTTGTTAAATAGCTTTGTATTCCTTCTTGGTAAAATTAAGAGTGAAAATGCGTGCAAAATCACGCTTTACTTTCTGCGGAGAGGCAGAGAAAAGCCAGCGCGGCTGCAGACCCGTGTATCAGGATGGCTGCTGTCACCCCAAACAAAAAAAGACCTATTGCCCCCTCTCCGTGACATTTGGAGGGCTATATTCGATGATCGTCGAGCCAATCTTCCGCCCCATGTAGGGTGCAACCTAACTCTTGCTACCATAGAGAGGCTTGGTGGTCTGATGGGGCGGGTCTCTCTGCTGGGGCTTTGTATGGACAGAGTTTTGTATTTGCGCTGTTTCGATAGATAATGAAATAACACGGCTAACCAGACAAGAACTTTCAGCGTTCCAGGCAAAAATAGCATATTGCCTCCTGGAGCACTCCCCATTCTCCGAAATTGCACTTTTTTTTAACCTGTTGTAGTTAGTAATTTGGCATTTCTTGATAGCTGCTGCCGGACCTCGACCGCTGTTACATCCTGGGGGCTTATTTTCAAGCCCCTTGCGACACTTTTGCGTCATTTCTAACATGGGAAAAGTAACGTAGGGGTGGCGCAAGGGGCTTGAAAACAAGCCCCCTTGTGTCTAATGTGTTCCATGGTGGGAATCCAGCCCCGCCAGCAGATGTCACCAGAGACACGCCTGTTGCGTGTCTCGGCCCATACTGTGTGTTGAGTCAAGCCTCGCCTTTTTTAGGGGCTGTGTAGGGCAGCCAGCCAGCCATGCCTTCTTCGGAAGATGACTCATTTGTGCTCATTTTGACAGGTGTTTCTAGAGCGGCGGCTTCACCACTGAGCTTCAGAACCTGTGAGACTATGGGGCAGAGATACTGTTGGTGAACCCTCAACCACTTTCTGCTGGGGCTCAATTCTTCAGGGTGGACGGCCCCTTCTCAGCTCCTCACTTCCAGGGTCCTTCTGCTCAGTCAGCACAAGTTCTGACAGGTTATTAGACATTCCAAACCTCTCAGGCTGACCAGTTCTCACCAGAGCGCTTGGGAAGAGTGATACTGCTCCTTTATGGTATGTGGGGACAAGTCAGCTTTTCCCTCTGGATGACAGTCTGACAAATGCTCAACACAGGGAAGTTTTCTCTCCCTTGTCTGACAGGGCAGAATGAGAGTCACCCCCTCAGGGACTGTAGGCCAGCATGAGGCAGCTTAGCTTTCTCCTGTTCACTGTGGTATACATCTTCCTACCCTTCTAATTCTAACCATGAATCTTACATGGGAGCAAAAAATGTCACCTCTGCCTGTCCTACACTTAAGTAATCTTTCTTTAGAACTGTGTGTTTCACTCGATTGCACTCGGGCCAGGGATATGAAACCCCCCCCGGGAAGTCACAAGGAACTAGTGCCCCTCTCCCCAAAAAGTCTTCGACTGTGTGACTGCCTGCAGCTCTGAACCTGGTGGACCCAAAGATAGAAGTGTGTCCCAGTCTTCTTTTATATGCTAATACTCACCTCAGGTTACTGGACACTACTAAATCTATTGAGGTTCTGCCATCTCCACTGAGAAAGGACCTTACCTTCTGACTGTATCTGTGTTGTGGGGCCACTTTCCCCCACTTTCAAGAATTTACTCCTTAGAATCGCAAAGAGGGTTTGTCTGTGCTTCACCCACACTTGCTATCATTCCAGTTCGTATAAGGTCTTACATCAGAAATGCACATAACTGGTAACTTATGACAAATCACCACCCTCGTCCTCCCTTCAATGACCCTGTTTATTTCTAGGGCCACATCTCCAACAGGGTCATGCACTTTTACCTCTGTATCACCTTAACCAATGAGTACTCCCAAGAGGCAGACCTATTTATTCCTGCTCACCTCAAAAGAGAGTCTTGTGTCAATGGGATCAAGGCCAACCACTCACCCAGGGTTAAAGAATATATACTCTTTGTACAACTCATAGTTTACCTGTGCGTCTTTTTACTGTTGAACTTCCTGGACATGAAGTAGCTTTTCTTTTATACTCTGGGCTCTTGATATCCCAATGTGCCTTAAGACTAAGGACAATTAGAGCCTATACCCTCTTGGTTCCCCATCATTCTTCACTTTGTCCACATGTCTCTAATCTCCGGTCTTGTCTGCCATTTTGGAAGGTTTTGGGAAAAACATGCAAGTTATATTGTGTCCACGTATCAGTTACTTGATGCAGCTACCTGTACTTGGCAATGGTTGTAACATTTCATTATTAGTATAATTCAGAATAACTTGTTTTTATATATGTTAGAGCCAGTTTAGTGGGCTAAAGGGCAAGCAAGGGTTACGGGACCTCAACCCTGTGGTTGGGACCTTTTACCACTGGTGTTCAGGGCTTCATCCTACTATGGTGCTGCAAACTGGGCCAGAAACACCACCACTGCAGTTGACTCCCAGGGTAAGACTCCAGGTCATTGCAAGGAAACAATGTTGGGGAGTAGAGACTGAGAACTCAAACAAACAAACAATAGGTGCAATAAGTGAATGCCAAGTCCAGTGTAAAAAAAATATTTTACTCACACCAAAACGTAAACCGGGACATAAAGAAAAGGTTACACTACCAGGATTCACACTAAAGGTATGTAGGGCTGACTGTACAGAACATTTTAGAATTAAGTGCAGGATCACTACTTTGATTAAGGGAATACGTTTTCCAGTATTCTGTCACCCGTAGGTCAATCTGTAACCTTTGACTATGCAGGTCTTGTATGTGGGTTGCTACTATCTTAAGAAAAACAGCAAATTCTGTTTAACCAACTTACTCAAAATTCAATGTCTCTCAGACAGGTGTTTACCTGGGTATGGTGCACACTGGGAATTTCCAACCGGGTGTGTTCACACGGAGACGTTCGCTGCTTGAGGTCACCAAAGCTCGTTACGGCAGCCATGCCTTTGATCCAGCAACACTATAGAAATTCTGTCTCATGTGCGTCACCATTTACTACCCATTTATTACCTAATACTAACCATACAAATCAATACCAAGGCCCATACAACTATGACAAAAAAACATGGAGCTGAATCATGTGGCCTAATTAATCACACCTTCAAACTTATATGTACATTATTTACAACTGCAGTATAACATTTATATTCATAGATAATTAAGAAAACATTTAATTAGACCATTTGGTCAATGAATCAGCTATTGGTAAGGACTAAATAATCAAGACCAGCTTGACGTTTTAAGTCTTTTATTTTTAAAGTTTCAAAGTTTCAAAATCTTTATTAGCTCATTTATTAATTTCAAACACTTTTATTAAATCGGTATTATTCATTAGATTATTGGCACAAAGGTCTGGCACTTCAACATTGCACAAAATGAATGAAACATCAATCCTAAATCCCTATGTTAAGCTTTCTAACCTAAAAAGAAAATAATTATTTATGCATTCAGAATCCTTACGTGTCCAAAGGAAAATCGGACAGCACTTCGCCCTCAGGAACAGTCAGCCACGCTCCCTTCAAGAGGCCAAGTTTTTATACCTTTTCTTACTCACTAATCTAACTAAAATGATATTTTAGTAAAAATGCAGCAACCTAATCGGTTGTTGTCCATCAGACCACCGAGAGGCCAACGTTCTCGTGACATCATTATGTCATTGTCCATTGACACGAAGCGACACTGGCTTCCTAGAGTTGCAACATTAAACTAAATGTTCGTAGCTATTTCCTCCAGGATTTTTAGCCAAGCTGCCTCTACACGCTTCCTTGGCCTCGACGTATTCACTTTCGAAGCTAGATGCACACAATGTTCATTGTTTGAGCTCCTGCACGTTTCCGTGGAAGTATTTTATTAAAAAGCATCAACTCTGCTGTGCTCAGCGTCTTTCAGTCAGGCCAACCAACTTCCATTAAAACTAGGCCTCAAGCCTTTTTCTCGAGCTAGTATTTAAACAAACACAAAAAGGTAATTAATTTAAGTAAAATAAACCCTTCTGTTACCCACCCTCCATTGCTAATATTTAACCCATTAATATATGTCACCTAGCAGAAGCACACAAATAAAGCAGCACATTTAATATCTACCATTCTTCTTAAAGTCCAGCTAAATTCTTCATATATCTGAAAGAGTAAAAAGATAGACGAACAAAACATGGATAGACAGTCACAACATAGACAAACACATAAGCACACATAATAAAAGCACATGCCATCAGATAATCAGCCGCATTAATAGTGACAAAGACAATAGGACGAACAAGACAATATTAATTATGTGTTACAGAACAAACTCGCAAATGCAACATGAGCACATAAATATTAGTCCCACATGTTTGTGAATGCAATTTTACTCTAGGTTGGTTTAGTAATACAAATCATGCAACAATTCATGAATAAGTTAGTTCATGTTACAGAGAATTAATTTCACGAGCCAGAATAAAATGAATTCTGAAACTTGCTCCATCAACTCCCTCATCTGGTGATTTCAAAATCACCAAACAACACCCAAAATTTAGAAAATTTTGAACCCAATTTAGAGACGTCACACTTTGATTTCTTTCAGTATTAGTCTCCCTAAACCCCTGTTTCTGCTGTTTGCTCAACACTTTCAAACTGAGCCCTTCGCATCTCTTCTAACTCATATTCCTTCTCCTGTTCCTTTCTGAGTTTATAAATCCTCCTCTTTGCTCTCTGATGCTTCTTTCTCTTGTGAATCATGCAACTAATTTTTAACAGCAATATCACTATAATGATGACGATTACTGGATACAGCACTTTGCCAATGATGGAGCCACCAATTTCTGAAAATCATTCTTTTATTGCCTCCATTCTTTTGCCTAATCGTTCAGTGAAACTTTCTTCCTCCATGGGTTCTATTTCTTCATGAAATTCTGTAATATTTTTAATAAGCGACTCTATATTCCGACTCTTGTCAGGAATATAAGTACAACAATGCTGGACATGTAAGACCCCACAGACTCCTCCCTCTTTTGCAAGCAGAATGTCTAATACAAGACGATTCTGCATAACCATGCTTCTGGTAGCAACAAGTTCTGTATTGACTAATTGGAAACCACTTGCAGTATCTGTTGACAATCTATCTACAATTGTAGAAACCTTTCCGATTTTGATTGAATTCATGGTAATTCCTACCATAGGAATGACAGCACCAAAGATGTCTCCCAGGATTTCTGTAAAACTTTCTCTTTTGTACCTATTCAGGTGTTCACCAAATTCAAAATTACCCTTTTCGTTTCTGTCAACATGAAACATTTTTGGAAAAATTAATCCAAGATAGCATGTCCCATATCAATGGTCTGGGAGACTAAAATATGCCTTATTACCACAAATAAAATAAATTCCAGGAAAAATTGGATCCTTACCACCTTTAAATCCCCATCCCCCTATGATACGATAGGTATCCTCACATTGACTAGCACCCACAAAAAAGTTATCATAGAGTGTGTTATCTCTTCTAATGCAAAATTTACCACTAACTGGTTCATCTATATGAATAGCTGCATTTGTGTTAACACCATTAAGTTTAGCATCTTCCATTTGCCAGTACTTGGACTTAGCATGTTTAAGCATCTCATTTCTCTTGTAAACTGCCCTTCTTTCCTCAACCATGTTCAGGAAAGTCTTTTCTTCCGCTCTCATTTTGCATGTTAAATTATTTCTATAAGCATATTCGTAATTAAGTTCATTAGATACTAAAAAGAATTCCCTCATCTGTTTCGCAGTCTTTACTTTGTTTAAGCTATTTACAACTTTGAGATTTGCAAAAACCTCATCAAAATCTGAGTACTAATACTCCAGACGACCAGTTTGATAAAACAGGCTAGCAATTACACTGCAAGTGATGCCATAAGTGAGAGGTAACATGTTATAAGTAACCCCCTCTGAGACAGAAGCAGGCAGCTTCACACAGACATAGCAGTCTTTAACATTCATTACTTTAACATATTCAGACAGAAGCCTTGAAAATGAATTGCTAGAAAAATCTCCAACAGATCTATCTTGATGGATCTCTGGATTATGCTCAATAACTCTACTAGACTTGCCAGCATGTTTCTCATGTTTAGTCTCTAGCTTACTTGTTATATTAGTCTTACGTTTCTGTTTATCTATACCAAAAGGGTACACTACAGCTAATATTAACCAAACTAAAATTAATAAAACCACACAGATTGAAGACATTTTGCAACATCTTCTCAAAATAGAACACCTTGAAGTATCTGAACTAGGCATTTTGAAAAATGATCAAAATTGAAAAACAAAAATTTAAAATAATGTAAGTTAACTAAAATGTAAACTAAAACTAAACTATATTCCCCCCTTTTAATTTTTTTTTTTTTTAAAGAAACCCTAAAACAGCTTTTCTTCGACCTTGCGTCACATGAATATGTGCTTTCCAGCTAAACACAATTTCTTCGACCTAAAGTCACCTAACACTTTTTCTTCAGCCTCATGCCAGGAATCAAAAATTTTATTCAAAATTAAACAGCATCAGTCATTGCCACTAGCGTCTTCCAAATCTTCTTGACTACTACTGCCTACCTCAACAATTGGCGGAATAATTATGTAAGTCCACTCTGGGGACTTATACTTCTGATTTGGCTTTATTACTCTTTTTGTTTTGCGAGTTATTACTTCTATTTTCTTATTCTTCTCGTCTTTCTTATCAGAGTCACCTCCCTGACTAGATACTTTGTTGATCTGCTCTTTTGATTTCTTCACCAGTTTGAATTTCAAGTTATCTTCTGGCCAAATATCTCCTTTTCTCAAGATTTTCTTCTTTGGCACGTTTTCATTAAATTCAGCTTTCCAAGCTCTTTTTCTGAATTTTCTTATTTCAGATTCTTCATCATCACTTCCATCAGTGTCTGTATCTGAGACTTCAAATCTATACCTAGGAACTTATTTACTCGGCAGCTTCACTCCATTAGGAACATCATCCTTACAGCTGGTACTTGGTAATTCTTCTTCTTCTTCAGGGATCACCTTTAGCTTCCCAGTTTCAGGTTTCTTGCTCCTGCACACAGAGCTACTTCTTTGCCTTTCAATACTCTCCTGGATTAGATTTCTATCTTGCTCAAAGTCTTTTGCTTCTGAATCTCCCTTTTCTTTTTGAGATTCTTTTCCTAACAGATCTTCATCAACACCTTGATCTCCAGTTTCGATACCCAGATCTTCTTCATTCAAGTTCTGATTCTCATCTAGATTCTCCAGATGTTGATTTTCTTGCTGATCATCATTTCTGGATCCTCAGGGTCTCCTTCTGAATCTGAATCAGTTGTTGTCTCACTTTCTTCTTCAGAATTCTCAGGAGGTGGTACACGAATAGTATGGCTCGCATGCATCCACCTTTTCAGCCCTTTGCATTTAACTGCATTTGTTGTGACCAAAATGACTTGTCTTGCTTTCTGCCACCTTGGTACTAAACAATTTCTTCTTCGATGAACCTTAGTCCTCACCCAGTCTCCAGGTAACAAATCATGAGCTTGTTCTTTCTCCTTGGTAATTACATCTGTTCCCACCTGATGAAATACAGAATTAACTACATCAGAAAGATTCTGGCAGTATTCAATGATTGCACTATCATTAATACTCAACAGTTTGCCAACTGGAACAAATGCTTGCCTCATTACTCTACCCATTAAAATATCATGGGGACTAAGGCCTGTCTTTTTCTCTGGGGTGCTTCTTAATGACATCAGAACAAGTGGAAGAGCATCTGTCCACTTCACTCCTGTAGCTAGACACATTTTTGAAATCCTGTTTTTGATAGTTCCATTTATCTGTTCAACAACACCTAATGCTTCTGGTCTGTATGCACAATGCAGCTTTTGCTCAATGTTTAAAGCCTCACAAACTAATTTCAGCAATCTGTTTTCAAAATGGGTTCCGTGAGCACTTTCAATAGTTACTGGAAATCCGTACCTAGGTATGATCTCCCTCAAAAGCAATTTTGCCACAGTGACTGAGTCATTATGACGAGGTGGGAAAGCTTCCACCCATCATGAAAACAGACAAACAAACACAAGCACATATTTGAGCTTGTTGTGCTTTGGCATGTCTGCAGAGGTCAAATAACCTCTTTGAGACCATAGCTGTCCATAGTCATGAACTACGCCATATCCATACTGACTATCAGTCACTATGGTTACCTTTTTGCCAGCTGCCTTTTCACAAGCTCTAATTAAACCAATTAGCTCTGCAATCTGAGCAGAACGAAGTCCATCAAGAGGTGAACCCTCTACAACATCTGAAACTGTACACACTGAATATGCTGCTCTCAGAATTCCCTCATCAGTTCTTAAACAGGAACCGTCCACAAAATACACCAGATCAGATTCGGGTAAAGGAACATCTTTTATGTCCTGTCGAGGTTTTGTACAGTAATCTACAACATCCAGACATTCATGATCTATGTCATTCTCATTATTTACCTCACTAACAACTCCATCTGGCAATAATGTGGAAGGATTTAGGTTCACGCATCTTGCAATAGAAACGTTATCTGATCCCAGAATTGTTTTCTCATATTTTGTCAATCTGCTACTTGTCAAATGTTGAGTTTTGCTTCTGGTAAGAAGAATTTCAACTGAATGAGGTACATATACTTTTACAGGAAATCCCATAATGATACCCTCACTTTGTTCAAGACTCACACTTGTTGCAGCCACTGCTTTTAAGCAACCTGGCAAAGCTTTTGCAACAGGATCCAAAACTTCTGAGAAATATGCAATTGGCTTTCTCAATTTTTCATGTCTCTGAATCAAAACAGACAATGCACATCCTTCCCTTTCACTGCAGTATAGCTCAAATTCTTTCTCATAATCTGGCATACCCAAAGCTGGTGCTTCACATAAGCTTCTTTTTAATTTTTCAAAAGCTTCTAGTTCAATTTTTGACAGTCTGATTGGATCTTGTATATCTGCTTTTGTTAGTCTTTGGAGTGGTTTCGCAATTACCGAAAATCCACTAATCCATTGTCGACAGTAACCAACCATTCCCAGAAACATTCTGACCTGTCTTTGTGTTGTCGGAGGCTGTATTGCTCGAATCATTTTAATACTTTCAATTGTCACTTGTCTTGTTCCCTTTGCAATTCTGTGACCAAGATACTTTACTTCTTGTTTACAAAACTGCAATTTTGCAGGTGACACTTTATGTCCCTCATCTGCCAATCGATTTAAAAGAGTAATGGTATCATTTACACAATTTTCTTGTGTTTTTGCTGCCACGAGCAAGTCATCAATATACTGAACCAATGTAGAATTTCCAGGCAAAATCAGATCTTCCAAAGATTTCTTTAATAACTGATGAAAGATGGATGTACTCTCAGTATACCCCTGTGGGATACGACACCATGCTAAAATGCGATTCTGGAACCTAAATGCAAAAATTTGCTGGCTTTCGGGATGCAATGGAACTGTAAAGAAGGCATTACACAGATCAATAACCGTGTACCATTCTGCGTCATGCGGAATCTGATAAAGAATTACCGCAGGATTTGGAACAATTGGGCAACATGGAACAACAATTTGATTAATTTTCCTTAAATCCTGAACAATTCTATATGTTCCGTTTGGCTTTTTAATACCCATTATCGGTGAATTACATGGGCTGCTCTCAATTTATTTTAACACACCATGACTTATAAATTTTTCAATCGCTGGAATAAAACCTTCAATTGTTTCAGCTTTCATTTTATATTGAGGAACATTTGGAAAATCTATTCCTTGCTTTACAGTAATTTTTACTGGATCTACATTTTTCATAAGACCCATATCATTTCCAGTTAGATCCCAAATTTCTGGATTGACTGGCTTTTTGAGCTCTTCTGGCAAATCATTTTTGTCAAAAACAGGAAACAATAATTTATTTTCTTCATCAACCATCAACATTGTCAATTTATAAAGCCCATCTTCTTCTAATGTTTGCATTTCAATTCCATCTGGTGAGCAATATATCTTGCAATTCATTTTGCATAATATACCACGACCCAACAGATTCACAGGACTGCTGTCACAAACTAGAAACCTGTGTTTATCTTTGTAATTTCCAATCTCCACTTTTATTGGTTCTGTCAGACTTGTTTTAATTTGCTGATTAGCTACACCTACAACTTGGATAGACTCACCAGAGAGAGGAAGGTTTTCTATTTCTGCTGATCTGACAGTAGAACGGGTAGCACCTGTATCCACAAGAAAAGTGATATCAACATCATTCACTTTACCATTTACAAATGGACCAGACTGATTTACCTCAAGAGTGGGTCCAAGCACACACTCTTCTTCCTCTCTCAGGCACCGTTATGAATAATCTTCTGACGAATCACTCTCTTCCTTATTTTTCAGCCAAAATTGGGAAGCATTTGACATGTTAACTCTTGACACATTATTTACCTGATTACCTCCACAGAAACCTGTTTCGGGTGTAAACCTCTGCGCATTAGCACTATTTGGAAATGGTGCTTGTGGAATCTGGCTCTGCTGAATTTGACTCTGCTGTAGCTGGTTCTGTTGAATCTGGCTCTGCTGATTCGCTACCTGTCGCTGTAGCTGTCGCTGCTGACTTAACTTGTTTAACTGTTGCTGTAGCTGTTGCTGCTGTTGCTGATTTAACTCACACTGCACCTGTGGATTCAATGAATTATTTTTAAAATTTCTGGGCGGGTTTTTACACTCGCGTTTCCAGTGTCCAATTTTGCCGCAATTAAAACATGGGAGCTTTTGTTTTAGCTCTTCAACATTTACATTACATTTAGGCTTACTATTATTATTAAAATTGGTCTTGAATTTGCCTTGATTCTGCTGCATAGAAGCCAACTGCTGTTGTTGATGCTCTGCTACCTTCACTTGTGCCCACATTACCTTCTCCTTGAGGTTCTTCTGCTTTGCATCTATCTCATCACAGCAATATTTTGCTTTTCTCAGGATGTCATGAACTGAAAGTGATTGCCAGCACACAATTCCATTTTTAATCATTTCACCAATTTCAGGTCTCAGGCCATAAACAAATCTGTAAATAAAGTGGCTCATGTCCTTTTCACTTAATTTTTCAAAGCCACTGTACTGTTTGAAGACTAACAGTAACCTTTCATAAAATGAATGTACTGATTCTTTTGGTTCCTGATTTGTTCTGTCAATTTTAACCCAGTCCACTTCTTTCGGGGGAATTTTCCCTTTCAGCCAATAGATTACTTTATTATAAATGTCCATAACATCTTTTGATGGGGCACCTGTAATTGTGTCACGGGCAGGTTCTTCTTTTGGCCAATCCACAGAAATTTTGCATTCTGTCCAAAGATCTGATGGGACAACAATGCCAAAGAATCCATCCAGATCAATCCACAGAACTTTTGACACTTTTATAAATCTGTCTACCTGTCGATATCATTCAACTGGCTTCTCTCTTAAACGAGGGAAATCATTGGTAAATAGCAGAATATCCTGTCTGGACCAAGGAACATGCACATACCCTCCTCCTGCTATTTCCCTCATTGGAAATTCTGAAACCACTTCGTTTCTCATCCTTTAATCCTGTTCTTTATTCTTTGACCATTTTATTCTCCATTTACCTAATTCACCTAGTTTTCTGAGAAAACTATTAATTCTTTTATATGGGTCATCCTTCCAGCAACATTGAGATTGTCAATATCCTTTTCAGAAAAATCCACTCTGTAGTGTTTCTGCAAATGTTTCTGTTTACTCAAATCAATTTCTAATTCAGCAGCCATTTCTTCCAGTTGCTCATACCTGTTTTTCGTTTTCCACTGAATACTCTTACAAATAAAAATAAGTTCATCATCTTGATACAATTTCAAACTGTCAGTACCAATTGTGCCAATAATTAATTCTTCTAAATCAGCCTTTAATTTTGCAACATCAAGCTTTTTGTAATCATGAGCTTCTGGAGATAATGCATTTTGTGTTAAATCTATTCTGTTTAAGCTTCTCTCTGACAAACCTGGGTCTGATTCTGCAACAGATGGTGTCTGAGAACCTGACAGACTCCCATTTAATGTTAAATTTGGCATCATAGATTTTTCTCTATGTATTTCTGAAAGTTCCGAATAAAATTTCTCCGCCACTTTTTGAATTTCTGCATTTAATGGAACTGTCAAAGCAGAATGTCTATTTTCTCCTTGATCGAAAACTGGTACAACAGGACCAATAGTTACTGGTACTGTCACTGATTCCATGCTTTTTGTCAATTGTTGAATTAACTCTTCCTTCGCTTTATTGTAACTGGAAATTTCTGGCATGTCAGCAAGCATTCTTTCCTGACTTCTCGTAAAATTATTTTCCTGTTGAGGAAATCTATTTTCTCTAAGTGTGCTACAATTATTTATTGACCCTACTCTTTCAGGTAATTTTAAAAATCTGGGAGAACCTTCGTCAGCTTCCCTAGGAGGTGCACTTGGAGAAGTTCCTGTAGAAACTCTCGGGGTAGATTGAGAATCTATTTGATAAGGTGGCGGTTTGCGTTTAGTAGCATAAATGTCTTCTAAAACTGCATCATCTAATTCCTCATCAAGTCTCTTCTGAGCTTTCTTTTGTTCTAGATCTTCAGTAATCATTATTCTCACTGGATACAGACCATCATACATGTCTGCTTTTCTCCAGCGTCTCACTTTGTCTTCATGTGTTTCTCTATCTAGAATATACTTTGAATTTCTAGGTGCTAAGCATTTACTTTCACGTTCAAGTTCCATCATCTCAACTTCCCATTCAACCAATGCCTCAAATTGTGTAGGTCTAGGCTTCGGTACCAGATCCATCATTTTTCCTCTCAGATTTCTCAAAACTTTCATATTAAATGACCCATCTTCCGGCCAAGCTAATACGCCATCATTTTTACTATAATGCATCCAATTGTCAAACCAAATGACAGTATGATAGCCATATTCGCCTTCCATATAGGCTGCGGGTGTTTTGTACTTATGAAGTAATTTACCACCACGCGTTTCAATTTTCTTGTCAGGTTTAAACAAATTTTTCATTTTCTGAAACAATGAAGGCTTCTTTTTCTCACTATCATTCCAATAACTCATGTTTAAAATCAAAATTGTTTATTCCGAAAGCTTCGAAATATTCTCTTGGTGTTCCGCTATTCTAGCCAATCCGTGCGCGAAAGACACCAACAAGCCAATCAGGTTAAGCTACGTCACCACCTTGCTCAACCAATAGAAATACAGTATTCAGAACTGACCAATCTGGTATCAGCTCGTCACTGTCACGTGAACCAATCAGTGGGCTTGCTGTGACGTATGTTAGCCAATCACAGAGGGAACCGAAGGGACGTACACTGCCGCTGCAGCTTCTCTGTGTGTTACTCCGTAAACTCACCCCTCCTTCACAATAATTTTTCACAGCGCCATTTTAAACAATGCTTTCCAATGAATTTTAATTAGTAACCACAAATAAACAAACCACTTGTCTGTTTCGCTAGTAAAGTGATAGTTTTGCAAACATTCAGAACTCTCTCCGCATAAAATAGACGACGCTATTTCTATACGATCATTTACGGATTTAACCGAAAACCCTAATCATACACACACGAAATCTTGGCAGGACTTGAACCAACCACAGAAAACGTCAAACGTTAATAAGAATAGACGACGCTATCTCACCCTTCTCTCAAGCTTGGATAAATCCTATTACTCTTTTCACAAAAAGTTTTAAAACTGGCTCACCAGGTCCCTATGCTTAATGCTACGATTTCATAGACAATCCTCACTAATACATTCAACCAGTCATGTCTAAGGTCCCTAAATTTGTGTTGTACGTCCACAACATGTGATATATTCTATACCACAGTTTTGAAACAGAACAAATGCACTGTGTAACTCTTCTAGTCACACTACTCTTTTACCGGCAAACAACCAGGAATTTTTCACACTGCTGGAAAAATCCTTTCGACTACATACAACAAGTGAACAAATTCAACAACATGTTTAGACATTTATCCTATGTAATTAACATGTAACATGTATGTTACCATAGCAACCGAACTCTGCTACCAAAAGAATTGATCCAGCGTCACTATAGAAATTCTGTCTCACATGCGTCACCATTTACTACCTAATACTCACCATACAAATCAATACCAAGGCCCATACAACTATGACAGAAAATCATGGAGCTGAATCGTGTGGCCTAATTAATCACACCTTCAAACTTATATGTACATTATTTACAACTGCAGTATAACATTTATATTCATAGATAATTAAGAAAACATTTAATTAGACCACTATGGTCAATGAATCAGCTATTGGTAACGACTAAATAATCAAGACCAGCTTGACGTTTTAAGTCTTTTATTTTTAAAGTTTCAAAGTTTCAAAATCTTTATTAGCTCATTTATTAATTTCAAACACTTTTATTAAATCAGTATTATTCATTAGAATATTGGCACAAAGGTCTGGCACTTCAACATTGCACAAAATTAATGAAACATCAATCTTAAATCCCTATGTTAAGCTTTCTGACCTGAAAAGAAAATAATTATTTATGCATTCAGAATCCTTACGTGTCCAAAGGAAAATCGGACAGCACTTCGCCCTCAGGAACAGTCAGCCCGCTCCCTTCAAGAGGCCAAGTTTTTATACCTTTTCTAACTCACTAATCTAACTAAAATGATATTTTAGTAAAAATGCAGCAACCTAATTGGTTGTTGTCCATCAGACCACCGAGAGGCCAACGCATCAGTTCTCGTGACATCATTATGTCTAAGTATGAGCTTAAAATCCGTTCCGCTCGCGGATTTTGCGAATTTTCGGTAAATTCGCGATCCGCGAACTCCCGCGAATTTACCGAGAATTCGCAAATCCACGAGCGGCGGATCCGGGGGCAAAAGTTGAAGCCTGGCCTGTTGTAACTATTTTACGATGGCGCCGGCAAGCTGCCAGCGCCATCCTAAAATAGTTACTAAGTTAGCTTCAACAGGAAGCTCTAATAGATAAAATAAAGCAGGTGCTCGATTTTATCTATTAGAGCTTCCTGTTAAAGCTAATTTAGTAACTATTTTAGGATGGCGCTGGCAGCTTGCCGGCGCCATCGTAAAATAGTTACAACAGGCCAGGCTGGTGTGCTTTTTTTCCCAAATGTACCGTGGAAAATCAGCTGTGATGCTGGATAGAGGCCTTTGCATCCTTGACTTTCACGAGCACAATACCCATCCTGTTCTTGTGACCAGGGGCGTCTTTCTCTTCATCTGCTGAACTGATCTTTCTCTGACCTTTTATGCACACAAGAGGCATGTGAACTCGCATGGAAGCCCCGTACCGTTGGCCCCGCCCACACACTCGCGGTTTGCAACGTCTTCCCGCCATTCACCCACTATGATGGACAGCTCACTCAAGGGACCCCTGCGCCCTTCGGGGCGATTGCATAGTAACACACACATGGTCGCTCGAACTAGGGGATGCTCAAATTCAGTGACTCATTCATTAGCCCAAAAACAATCGTGAGCGTCGCCGAGGCTGGACAGGTGTGCCTTTTTTCCCAACTCTACCGTGGAAAATCAGCTGTGATGCTGTATAGAGGCCTTTGCATCCTTGACTTTCACGAGCACAATACCCGTGCTGTTCTTGTGACCAGGGGCGTCTTTCTCTTCATCTGCTGAACTGATCTTTCTCTGACCTTTTATGCACACAAGAGGCATGTGAACTCGCATGGAAGCCCCGCACCGTTGGCCCCGCCCACACACTCGCGGTTTGCACCGTCTTCCCGCCATTCACCCACTATGATGGACAGCTCACTCAAGGGACCCCTGCGCCCTTCGGGGCGATTGCATAGTAACACACACATGGTCGCTCGAACTAGTTGATGCTCAAATTCAGTGACTCATTCATTAGCCCAAAAACAATCGTGAGCGTCGTCGAGGCTGGACAGGCGTGCCTTTTTTCCTAACTCTACCGTGGAAAATCAGCTGTGATGCTGTATAGAGGCCTTTGCATCCTTGACTTTCACGAGCACAATACCCGTGCTGTTCTTGTGACCAGGGGCGTCTTTCTCTTCATCTGCTGAACTGATCTTTCTCTGACCTTTTATGCACACAAGAGGCATGTGCACTCGCATGGAAGCCCCGCCCCAAATCCGCGGATCCGCAAATCCGCAAAATCCGCGGATCGTGGATCCGCAAAATCCGCCCATGCTTAATTATGTCATTGTCCATTGACACGAAGCGACACTGGCTTCCTAGAGTTGCAACATTAAACTAAATGTTCGTAACTATTTCCTCCAGGATTTTTCGCCAAGCTGCCTCTACACGCTTCCTTGGCCTTGACGTATTCACTTTCGAAGCTAGATGCACACAATGTCCATTGTTTGAGCTCCTGCACGTTTTTGTGGAAGTATTTTATTAAAAAGCATCAACTCTGCTGTGCTCAGCTTCTTTCAGTCAGGCCAACCAACTTCCATTAAAACTAGGCCTCAAGCCTTTTTCTCGAGCTAGTATTTAAACAAACACAAAAAGGTAATTAATTCAAGTAAAATAAACCCTTCTGTTACCCACCCTCCATTGCTAATATTTAACCCATTAATATATGTCACCTAGCAGAAGCACAAAAATAAAGCAGCACATTTAATATCTACCATTCTTCTTAAAGTCCAGCTGAATTCTTCATATATCTGAAAGAGTAAAAAGATAGTCGAGCAAAACATGGATAGACAGTCACAACATAGACAAGCACATAAGCACACATAATAAAAGCACATGCCATCAGATAATCAGCCGCATTAATAGTGACAAAGACAATAGGACGAACAAGACAATATTAATTATGTGTTACAGAACAAACTCGCAAATGCAACATGAGCACATAAATATTAGTCCCACGTGTTTGTGAATGCAATTTTACTCTAGGTTGGTTTAGTAATACAAATCATGCAACAATTCATTAATAAGTTAGTTCATGTTACAGAGAATTAATTTCACGAGCCAGAATAAAATGAATTCTGAAACTCGCTCCATCACCTTCTTCTCACCACATTGGTGAAGACTGCATTGCTCGTTAAAGTGACTCCAGACATGTAGCTCCAGAACTTGCAGAGGGGGGTTCGTTTCCTCTGGGCCGTGACATGAAAGCCTGGCCCTTGAGTGCGGCAAAGACAGAGTCAGCACAAGCCCCCTCCCCTCTTATGTGGCAGTCCCTGGAGTGGGTGCTTTGCTCGATCACTGGGTATACAGACTTGGTCTTTAGTCATGCAGATACCCTCAGATTCCTGCAGAATGGCTCCAGATAATCTGTCACTTCTGGGCAACTACTATCTCTGGACTCAGTTGCTGGGCATCTCCTCCTTGGGCAAATAACTCCAGAGGACAATTCATTCTCTTGCCTCTTCTCAGCAGGCAGGAAAACCCCAGGTCTCAGGCAGTCACACACCTTCTCCAGCAAGATGTGCAGGTTCCAGTCAACGTCCCTTCTCCTTTGGAAATTGCTGTTGGTGACACTAGCCCTAGATCACAGAAGATATTTTACCACTCTGTGGAGTACCTCCATCCGTGGAGCATCTTGGAACTGGAGACAAGTGGGTACGTTTGGACCCCACGATTTCTAGACAGGGGATATGGATCCACTGCCTGCCATTCAGCAGCCTATTTGGGGACCCTTTTTCAGAAATATATCTCCTATCAGCAGTGCAGACAAATCCTTTGTGTAAGGTTATGTCTCTCACAGCAGGCAGTAATGAAAGTGGTTTCAAGCAAGAGAGCTCATAACACAAGCATACCTGCCTCTTATCAGGCTACCTGGATAGATTACTCAGAGGAAGACAATATTTCCAAGCCATTCCTAAAATGTATCTCCCTTTAACAAGTGAATCTGCTGAATCACCCCATTTTTCTGTCATGAACTACTTAGCAGCACTCAGTATGGACCAGTCGACAATCCTCTGCAAATCATGTCACATAGATTTTCTAAAGGGAGTGATGCTTCCTTTCTTCAATACTTCAGAGTTTAGAAATACATGCTGCAGCACAGGAATGTAGGCAATACACTCCATAGTCTGGGGAGGATATCTCACAACCTCCATTTTCTTTAATGTGTAAACTAGGGGGGGCTCCAAAATGGATCCCACTGGTTACAGTACACACACATATACAAGCAACATAGTGTCCTGCTACCAGGCAGCATACCTGCAGCACACACTTGACATGGGCACAGGGATGTCAGTGCAGTGTCTGGGCATGAGACACCTGTGGAACTTTACATGAACAAGCCTGTAGGTATCACGTTCTTACTTGGAACAAGTAAAAAGACTTATCCAAACACTATAGTTTCAAAAGCGGTATGCTGCAGGGGCGTAAGGAAGACCCCGCAGGCCCTGCAGTGCGGGGGGGAAACGAATAAATAAAACTCTCAGAAGCAGCACAGCAGTTAGGGAATGGGTAAAGGAGCCCCTCACCTTACCTTGCAGGGGGGCCCCATGAGGTTTTGTAACGCCGCTGACATGCTGCCACCACCAACTGTAAATGTGGAAGAAAGATTCATGGATTAATTGTATCAACTGCAGAGTTTGCTTTTGTACCGTACATGACCTCAGAGTCAGGCTCATGGTCAATTTCAGGCAGAGGCCTCAGTGTGAATGCAGAATTTTGTGCGTGCTGGGCTAAAAGAAAGTCAGGCTACCAGATTCACTTACAGTCGGGTATCTTAATGCAGAGGTGCACATCCATTACCCTACATGGTGGGGCATTCCCATCTCAGCAATCTATGTCTTTTGTCAATCAAATCAAACAATCCTTCAAGAGTCTTCCCTATTTACCCCTGGCCCTGCTTCTCAGTAACTTTAGTCAATTATTCACCCTTGTACCCAAAGTTTGGAAGGATTCTTTGTAGAAGCCCAAAACTCCTTAGACATTTTTCAAGAAATTTCACAAATGTTCTCTATTCAATGGACCCATCGTACGTACAGGCATTCAAGCTTATTTCTTTTAGTGTCATGTAGTTATAGGGTAACTCTGACAGCAGGTTTCCATAAAAATTTACTTTTTTCCTCTTCAGGCAAACCATGGACACTGCAGTTCAATTCAAAGGGAGCACACCAGTCTGATATATCACATACACATAATGCCCATCCAATACTTCTTTTGCGATATCAGATTGGGTCCATGAGGCAAACCTACACAGTGTATCATGCTGAGTCTATCTTGGTTGTGCATGTTGTAATTGACCTAATACAAATCGTTTCTGAAATATGATTATTAAGCGAACAACAAGAAAGCAGGAGGTGCTTTTGTAACTTATTGGCGTGCTTCTCAAAAGCTTTCACTTACAACAGCTAGAAGATAGGATAATGTAGTATTTCCAGTGGTTTTTGATTTAGTTTCTTAACTTAAACCATCCGGAGTAATGATAAATTGAATGAGTCATATATACAGAGATGTCATTATGCTACTCTTCGATGTGAGGAACTAATGCAATTCTGGCGTTGTGTGGAGGCAAAGCTATAGAATCTTTCAGGGAAGCAGGAAAAGAGAAGAAGGACAGTAAAGAGAGGAAGACCAGGAGGGGGAACAGATAGAGAGCATGATGAGCATGAAAGTGACACTACAAATGATTTCATCAAAGCTACGACAAGCGAAAGAAGATGCTGCTGCTTTCCAAAGAAACCAGCATGCCACCTCTAAATGCTTCATTTCATGGCCACTGGCAGCTACAGGCTAAATTTGGATCACAAGAGCCATGGTACCGCTTCAGAATTTCCTGCATGACTGCTCCTGCTAAAAGCATATGGAGTCTCGGGGTGAAGTTCAGCTGAAAGGAGGAATGACCAGAGGAATCGGGAGAGGAATTACTGATTCCCCCTGTCATTTTTAATTTTGGAGCAAACTCTCTAGGTCACAGCCTGTGTGTTAGCAGTGAGTATTAATTGGCTGAGCTACTGCTCTGGCTTGTCTCATTCTTATACATTCCTTTGAAAGTAGTCGTCATTTTTTTGTTTGGAGATTTCTTCTTATCTGCCATCTTTGTTTTCTGTATGTTTGTTTTGAGTCTTAGAGCCTTTTTCCGTGGCTTTAAATAATAGCTTCTTTCTTAGGCATTTGCAAAGTTCCAGCTTGCTTAGTGCTTTCATTTCCTCCATGGTTGGCATTAAGATGTAAGGCTCCAGCTAGTGCCCAACCAGGATGATACTCAAACCCAGGGAACTGTAATGGCTTTCTAAGCGTAGTAAACAAAAAACGTGATGGGTGAAATTCATGAATTGTTCTCTTCTCAGCCTCTGGTAATAACTTTGGGCTGAATCCCAGTCCAGTTTTCCTTTTGCCCACCATGCCACCTCCATGTAGACCCAACTATATGAGAATCAGCCTTGGTCCTGCTGCAATAGAAACAGTCCAACAAGAACTGCCAGGCCAGGTCCTCTTTAAACCATAAAACAAGTAACCAAAGGCCAGTTTCATACTAGTTGCGGCTCTTCAGTAGGGTGCAGCTTGGGTCCAGTGGCACAGTGAGCTTGAGCATCTGGCTTACCCATCACATTTAGGGCATTACACTGAAGTAGCAAACACATCAAGGTGAAGGACGGCGTGCTGTAACTTTTCACTCACCCCCAGTCACAGATCTGGGTTTAAGCCATAGTTCTTTTGATCACTATGCCTCCCCAATTTGGACGTAGCCATATGCAAATCAGTCTTGACCCTGCTCCAAATTGGAACAGTCCAGCCCGAACTGCCAGGCCAGGCCCTCCGTGGATTGGAAATAAGCATCGTGGGACTGGTTTCGGAGTGTAACTCCTCATTAGCCATGCTAGTTTGAATCCAGTGGCACAGTGAGCATGAGAGCAACATCTGGCATACGCATTACCTTTTGGACATTAAACTGAAGTAATCATAAAAGTGATGGGTGAAATGCTTGAATTAATCTCAGCCAATGGTAATTACTCTGGGCCACATCCCAGTCCTTGTTTTTTTGCTCACCGTGCCACTTCAGATTAGACCCAGCCATATTCAAATTAGCCTTGGTCTTATTCCAATAAAAACAGTCCAGCTCAAACTGCCAAGCTAGGTCATCGCTAAACTGTTATATAAGCAACTCAAGACCAATTTTGCCCAAGTTGGGGCTCTTAAGTCTGGTGTTGCTTTATTCCAGCGGCACAGTGAGCACGGGACCCCATCTGGGCATACTGGTCACACTTAGGGCATTGCATTGAAGTAAACAAAAAACTGCTGGGTGGAACGCTTGAATTTATCTGAGTCACTAGTAACTTTGCTGGGCTGCATCCCTGTTAAATTCTTTTTGCCCACCATGCTACCCCAGATAAGGGCACAACGGTTCAGGGAGGACATGGCCTGGCAGTTCAGATCTGCCTGTTTCTATTGGAGCAGTGTCAAGACTGATTTGCATGTGACTGAACCAGACTGAGGTGGTGTGGTGGGCGAAATTATTATGAACTCTGATGCTACCCCAAGTAATTACCAGTAGCTGAGATTATTTCAAGCATTTCACCAACACTTGTTAGCATGCTTCAGGCTCCTTAAGTCAGTTATTTATGCTAGGTACAGCTGGAATGGAAAATAAAAGAACTCCCTCTCCCTCTGCAAGTTACTAGAATGAATGGGAAGCATACAACATTGATGTGTTCCCTTGTCAGCAATTTGAATGACGTCAGTCAGCATATTTCATTGGGGCTGTACCAGATCTCAGGGCCATCTTGGAGCTTGGTCTGGTGGGCTCAGTGGTCTAAGGCATTTTCTCCGGAAACCTGTGTTTGGTCTCATTCAGGGCTTTAAGTGGGATCAGAAAACTGGGGGGTCTCTCAAAGGGGCTTGGTCAATGTATTTAAAGGAGTGGCTTAACACGTAGGCTACAAATCTGTGCTTAGCATAGTGTGCCACCCGACTTGTATTTTGCTGTTTCCGTCATTGCATCCGGATATGGGATACAAGAAGTAACATATCCACAAGTCAGAATTATTGGCTTTGTCAATGGGTGTTATTCGCATATGAATAATAAGTAGCAACTATGGCTTGTATATATTATTGAAAAAGTTTCAACTCAAAGCCCTGGTGACACTTAGACGATGTTGCTGCTCCTGAGTTTAAAAAAGAAAATGGGAAATCAAGAGAGAAAATGACTCTCGTTAAAGGATTTCCCTTCCCCTACAACGCTGCCCTGGCATGATGTCATGCCTTAACCTCTCCACCAGTGAGAAGTGAGCAGTGTGAGCCGCGCACATTCATGTGCCTGCTGTCACTTCAGTCCGGAAAAAACGGACCGGCTGTGCCAGGTCACAAAACACAGCCCGATATGCACCCGTTTTGAGGCCCCCTTAAAAAAACTGCCGGTGCACAATCCCAGTGAGACCCGGCCCACTTGATATGATATGATATGATATGCTATGATATGATATGAAAAAGAAATTTATACAGCGCACGTTCACCAACGGCTTCTTGGCGCTTTAGGACAGGCAAAGGACAGGACTGCAATGAGGTGACCTTAATTAATCAAAGGCTTGGGAAAACTTAAAGCTCGGGTCTCATTGTCACAGGTTCAAATGCTGATGGTTACATACAGCCTTTCATTCTTTTGACCCACAGGGCCAGATTCACAACGGGTCTCAGCAGTCGTGGTGAAGGCCCCACAGTCATGGGGGAGTCCCCACAGTCAGGGCAGAATCTCCACAATGAGTATTCTCCCTGCGGATATTCTGCTGCAAGTGTGGGGCCTCCCCCCTGCCTGCAGGGCTTCCCCCACAAGTGTAAAGGACCTTTGTGAATCAAACCCTTATTATTCAGCTCCAAGATGCCCGGAGAGGTGAATGTGTTTACACTTGTTATGCTTTGTTGTCCTGGATCTACCTCAATGATAGCTCCCGGATTGGGATGCTGTTGGATCTGTCACTATCTCAGCTCTTGGAGCATCTCATGGTGGCAGCTCATGGGTGGAGTTTGCAACATCCTTATTCACACTATCATGATTGAATTTGATTTGAAGCCTCAAATGATTGGAGAAGAAGACAATGCATGCTGTGCTCTGTGTTTGCTATGAACCTCCCAGTGTGTGCATGCTGAGAGATAATCCATAGTTTCGCTGGCAGCCACGATTAGATTGAGTTGATCTCCATTCCTATTTGTCAGTGGGTGACTGGGTGACACTGTCTTGTCTTGAGTGGCTGCCTCCGGGTAAGTGGATCTGCCATTGCGTGTGTCTTCCAGTGTGTGATTCCATCATGGCCTCCGCTCCTTTACCTGGGTGAAGGCGCCCTTTGCCTCGAAGGCTTGCTCTGCCCATGGGTCATGCAGGGACAGCTCTTCTGGTCCACAGTAACACGTCTTTCTCTCTTCACTCCTTGACAGTGCGCAAGCAAGAGATCATCAAGGTGACAGAGCAGCTCATTGAAGCAATAAGCAACGGCGACTTTGAGTCATACACGTGAGTAGATTTTGGAGGAAAATTGAAACTGAGTGAGGCCAAAACTCGTCGAAGGCATCCCTCTCCTCATCTCAAAACTAGAATAGAATAGTCTGACCTGATAGCTCCCATTGTTCCACACGTTTCACGTGGTTTTCGCGTTCTTCATAGTCTTCAGACTGCTTGCATCCTTTTTGCCTTCTCTGTCAGCCCATATACTTCTCTTGTCTCCATATCCACGTCATCTTCTGCCTCCTTCTCTTCTCTGCATCTCTCGAGCTATTATCATGCTCTGATCGCTGCTTTCTCTCTCTTGCTTCCTGCATTGCATTTCAACCTGTTTGTTTCTCTACAGTTTGTATGTTCTCTTCATAGCGATGTTGTAGAAATGCACTGCTCTGGCTTCATTGACAGGTCTGTAAATGTTCACGAAATCCAGAAAGCATCCAATACACCTCTCCAAGTGTAATCACAGTTTCTCTATCGCTCCACAACCAGGCAGCAATTACCTATCAGCTGTTCCTCGGATATATACTTTTACACTTCACCGTTCTGACAGCACCATCATATTAGGACCCGGATCCCCCAGCATGCTTCCCGCTCCCTCCTGATAACATGATACCCACATTAAATCATCAACAGAGATTTGTGTGGGTGTAAAACGGCCATGTTTATTATTAGACATTTCATAAACATGACAATGCATTTCATATTCATTATTCACAGTTATATCAACATAATTTTATTATTTATATCAACATAATTTTATCCTTGACTTTCCCTATCTTCTTCAGCAAGATTCTAATCCTCCAGCACTAAGGGGCCATCCAGCTCGCATCTTCCCTGCCGAGCATCCACGCAAGGTGCAACGCACCTGCGCCAACGAGGATTGGGCCCCAAACCTCTGATCCTTGTCCGTTCTCACCAGGGGCCCGCCCTCAGACCACCAGGCTGCCCAGGGACCCAGGAGGCTCGTAACCTGTCGCCCTAGCCTCCCCAGCCGGGGTCATATTTTCCACCGGAGAGCTTACCGTCTCCCCCCCTCAGTGCTGGCCTAGGGAGTACGCAAGGCAGACTTCTGTCCATTCCGTCGGTCAATTTTACTGTTCCAAGGTCTTTCTACCGCCACAAAGGTGACCAGGGCCCACAGGTCCGTCACCTTCCCCACCAGCGCTCCAAATGAAAGACCTACAATCTCTAATCCCAGTATACATAGAAATGCATGCTAACTGTACTCCATCTTTGTGATACATCACCTCACTGTAAACCATTGGGTGTGGAATATGGCACAGGCGGCCCTTCACTGAGCACAACCCGGCCCATTCCCCCTGAGCCGCCTCCCTCGAGCCATTCCAGGCTCTTGGCCGCGCTCCGGGCCCTTCCTTGTGATACCTCAACTCACCAACATTCATTCGGTGCGAATGCGACGCAAGCGGCCCTTCTCTGAGCTCGACTTGGCCCATCCCCATGGGTTGGATCAACGAGACCCTCCTGGCTCCTGGCTGCATATGGGGCCCTCCGCCCTGCGTGGTCTCTTGCCCGACCATGACATTCCGCCCATTTGAAAGACCCTTGCCCGACAGGCATACTCTTTCAGCAGCGCCTCCTTGACCGCCAGGCTCTCCAGTGACTCTTTCACCTCGACAGGGCACACTAATGCATAGGGGAAAAATAGCAAATTCAGGCATAGTCATGACGAAATCGTAACCATTGTGCACCAGTCACCCAGACTCGACATGTGGCAAAACAAGCTGACCACCCGCACCCCAGTTTCGTCCCGGTGCCAGATGCTGGTCCCGCCCTGCCGCCAGAGCAGCTGCCCCAATTCTAAAAGAACGCCCTGAGGCTGTCGGTTCGTTAGCGCAAAATTTTTGTGCGGCCCCTGCAAACTGAAGCATCTGCTGGAGTAGAGTGCCAGGGTTCTCCCGACCCTTAAATGGCGAGGCCTGGCCTGTGTCACGCAAACATAAAGGATGCGCTACTATAATCGCACCGCTGGTTTGTCAAGTTCTAGGTATACACACGCAGTGCTATCATACCTGACTCCACCAGACAACGTCTAATCATGCCGGCCGGCACCGGCCAGTGAGGCAGAGTTGTCACGCCGGACCCCAAGGGGCACTAAGGCATAGTCTTCATACACCGGTCCCCATCTGGTATGCAGGCGTGTTGGCAACATACTGGACTTTGCCAAGCACAATAGTATCCCACAGGACTCTGCCTGACAGTGAGGCGCTGTGCTATCATACAGCACTGCTCCCAGGCACAATGTTAATACACATGGTTCTGTCCGTGCAGCACGGAAATACAGGGTTCAAACGCAATTCGACCCTGGGTACGCCTAGTAAAGATATTGGTAGAAGTGGTCCAAACCCGTGAACTGACGCCCCCAGGCACAGTGTTATCATACAGCCTCAGTATTCCACCAGGCACAGTGTGAGTTGTACGGCTTTGTCGCGCAGAAATACCACCCACACGTTCAGTCGGACACAGTATTGTGTTAAAATCATTACCATTGTGAGTCATGACCCCCCAGTGTCCAAACTATGATCCTAGCGGGTTCCGCCAGGTACCGTAGTAATGTGATACATGGCTTCTCCATGGTAATTATGACCTCCCGGGTTCGGGCTGACCCAGCCTGCCATGATTCATGGGGCTCAGTCAAGCAAAGCCACGCAGTGCACACGCATAGATAAGGGGATCTATTGGTAACCCTTTTATTGTGAAACAGGGGGCTTTATTATTCAACACGACTCTACTGTCACTGGAGTTCCTTGCCGTGCCACCTAAGTCCCTAGAACTGCGAGTTTCGCTCCCCCCCTAAGTTACTAAATACGAACAGATAGTGTATTATGTTTGTGCGAAATAACCACCGCCACGCCATATTGTGACATTTGTCTGAAAACAGGGGGGGGGGCTCGTATTATGTTTGAAGACATCTGTACAATTTGTGTGAGGTAGCCTTAGAACTCAAAAAGCCACAGACATGCAATCCAAGAAATGGGCATTTGATCATAATCTTTATTCTAAAGGGTATTCTGGACAAGGAGTTTTTAACCTAAATCTTAAAGTCCTTTCTTACAAGTATGCAGCACAAATCTCTCCATATTTTCAAGGACCCTATTCCTACCAGAGTTCATTTTGGGGCACCAAGGCTCGAATGTTTTAGTGAATTCACCCTAATTGTAGCTTTCTGATTCTTCCCAAGATGGGCACAAGGAGTAGTTTCCTTGATTATATTGTGACCAACAATAACCTTGAGCAATTGTTAGGTCTTCTTTACTCCCTCTTAGCTGGTCATTCACTCTCACTGCTCTGTTTGAGGACAGAAAATATATTGAGAACTCTTTTTAACACACATTAGACCACTCTTTCCAGCAAATCAGGGACCATGCTCTGTTTCGAACATCTTTGAAATCATATTTCAGAAGTTGAAGCACTCAAAAACAACACATCAAAATATAAAAAATTGAAGTAAAGCACTACTCAAGCAACCAGACCCTGCGTCAATCTCCAGCCAGACCCTCCAACTCCATACTCTCTTGTTATTATTTGACCCCGAGGTTGAAATACTCAACAGTGTATTCTTATTCTAATCACAATATCCTTCTTAATAATGATGAGAAGAAGAGGAAGAATAGTTATTAGAAGAATATTAATATCTGGTCTTTATATAGTGTTTCATATTGTTTTGTATGCAGTCTCTCTTTGTTTCGAATAACATGTATTCCTCTAATCGTGTTTTGTGGCACTTAATTAAGAACATCTGATGGATAGAAGGCCGAGTTGGCCCTGCTGTGGCGGCAACCAAAGGTTACAGGTCTCAGCATACATCACAGGTGACCTTTTAACTCAGTTTGCTTTCTCGTCATCCAGTAGTAACAAACCAACTGTAAACAAGCAATCAATGGATGGAATGACCTGGCTAAGAAGCAGTCACGTCACATGAATGGCCTGGCCAATAAGCAGTCCTTCAGTAGTCTAGTGCGGATGTCAGATTGAAGCCCTGGAAGGCGAATGCTTGCGAGTGCTTTAACTGAAAAGGCGGAAAGTGGAGGGGACGCTTCCGCGACCAGCAACCGGTCCGGTGTCACAGAGGGCGAAGAGGCAGAGGTCACTGCCCCAGGGACCTAAATAGGTCCCAAGTCCCCGCCCTCTGCCCCACCGGAAACGCGTCACCGGATACTCCGGAAGGACTTACACCGCCGGCCACCCCAATGGTTGGGCTGACCGGCCGCCAGGAACTCTAGGCAAGGTGGGGGCGGGGGCCGGGGGGCCGGGTCCTAAGTGCGCGCTCGTTTAGACTTGCGCTTGTCAATCTTGTCTCTGCAAGTTCTATCACAGCTCATCACTCAGCCGGCACTTATACAGTTCACCTGTCTGATAATACTAGCTTTCTTCTCATACCCTCCCGACCCCCGACCTCCATAATCCCCACTGTTTCCATCTTCTCCTATAGCTAATCCTCATGTCGACCCTCAACGCTTTACTCCTTCTCTCTTGAGTGCTTTGTAAATGTTTTTGTTTGTTTTTTGTACTTGTATAGCGCACAGCTACCCGCAGTGGGTTTCCCGGCGCTTGTACGAATACCGCAAGGGAACCCTTCCTGGCTTTCCCTGTGAAGTGTCCACTCCTGGGCACCCCCATGGTGCAGACCAGGCATCCCTTGCATTGTGGGGGCCGTTGTGGAGACTAAGCAAGCTATTGCCCAGAGTTGCAGCGTGGGACCCATGATCAGAATAGGCACTGAGGCGAGAATATCCGGTCAGGGGAATTAATGAGCCCGAGACCCGCCGGGGCAGGAATCAAACCCTGGTCCCTGGCCAGAGCTCTGCATCGAGGTCTGCCTGCTCTAACCATTGAGCCACCCTTCTCTCTTCACCTCGGGTCTTATTTATGAGAAGTGTTGCATCGCTGCAACAAAGCAGCGATGCAACACTTTTCAGTGCGCCCTCCTTGCGACACCATGGATGCGCTTTATTTACAGTACGGAGCATTCTGTTGCAAGAAGTTACAGATACGTCAGTATTATTGACGTATCTGTACGTGCACAAGTGGACACAACTCCAGCAATGTGTCCTTTGAGCCTGCGTCACCTTTACACCTGCCATGTTTTGATACCTTGGCGTCCTAGGAGTGTCGCAGTGAAATCTGTAAGATTTCACTGCGCCACTCGAATGACCCTATCTTGCGGGGCCACCCTGCATACACTAAACTTGATGTATGTATAATGTAGTGCAGGGGTTTCCATTTGACACATCTGCCTAGATGCGTCACTTCGAAATATGGCGCAACGTGAGGCATTATTTACACTACCGCAGCGTCACAAAAAGGGACGCAACGTAGCGTAAATGTGTCGCAAGGGCTCATAAATAAGGCCCCTCATCTTTATCTTCTTCCACCACAACAATCTCCATTGCCACTTCTGTGTCCGCCCCGCCTTCTTTACCTCACTCATGTCTCCTCTTGTTTCTCTTCCTCTCTCGCAGTAAGATGTGTGATCCTGGAGTGACAGCGTTTGAACCAGAAGCTCTGGGGAACCTGGTAGAAGGGCTGGATTTCCATCGATTCTACTTTGAAAATTGTAAGTGACTCATTACTCTCTCCAGTGAATGCTTGTCTCATATTTGTTACCTACAATGTAGCTGCACATTTTTGTAACTGCCAACCATGAGCCATGCTGTGTGCTCCTACAGCGCCATCTGGTGTCATGATAACTAAAAGGAAAAGAAAAGAGTGGATGTGATATTAGTAGAACATTTTAACATCGATGACTTGAAAGCTGGGATAATTCTCCAAACCGTTAACCGGAACGCTGTTTCACTATTCTGTAATATAATAATAAGCTCCATAGAGGCAGTTTGCGTTCAGTGATTTTTTTTATTAATCACATCATGAGAACATGTCAATTGAGTAGTTTAACGAACTGGAAAACAGTTTTTGCGAGCAATGATTATGCCTTTTAATATGGTTTCACACCGTTCAATTTAGTAGGAATATGCCATTCTAGTCTATTGTGAATTCTGCAAAATATGTGAAATAGGAAATAAACAACATGATTGCTGTACAATACATTTACATTTTATATAATATTCTTTGCAAAAATCATTCTGCAAATTATTGCCATTTTACAAAAATGTTCGCTGATGGGCATAGTTTTGTGAAACTTTTTTGCAACCTTTGTGAAGGCAAAGTTTGTGAACTTGGCTAAACTTTGCAGGCAAAAAGTAAATATCACCATTTCAGCATCATCGGTGTATGCTACACTGGTATCTGGAGAGAGCAGTGAATAGTAAACCCAAAATGTGTTATTAAATGTACATGTTCTCTACACGACAAATGCACAGATGGTGTGCCTCAGTGATCAGGAGTGACATTAAAGCCGACTAGAGGTGCAGTATTCCTCATGAGGCGTGTCACCAGTTGGACCCCATCTTTTCCAACCTGTATGGTCTTTCCACAACAGCTCCGATTCAACTCATTTTGTCGGACCACTTGGCCGTTCCTTTTTTTTAATTAAGAAACCTCATCAATTCACTTCTTGCTCTACTAAACCTAAAGCCAAGTTTAGGAACTAGTGCAAATTACATGTCCCGGTGTTTAACGGCACACTTCATAAATCTAAACCTAATCTAGCTCAATGTATTGACATTGACCATCTTTTAGTGGATAGCTGGATTAAGGAGGCCTTAGAATTCTCTCTTCCTTCCATGGCTAAAACTTCAAATAGAATACATTCGCCGGCTCCTTGGTTTAATAGCACACTCTATCTAGAGAAGAAAAAATGCAAAGGCTTGGAAAGACTTTGGAGAGAAACCTTTGAGTTGGAAGCCAAACCAGTTGCGGCCCATGGAGGGAGTTCCGTGGGGTGGAAAGGCGGGCGGGGGAGGGGCAGGGTGGGGGGGTAGTAAACACCGGAATATGGATGATTGCAAGTAAGTAAACAATTAAATGAATAAAACGAATTTCATAGCGTGCGCTGCATCGCATTTTGAAATGCAGGGCACACAACGAAATTCGACACAGTGCCTCACGCTATCCTGATGGAGAGACTGAGGTCAATTGTCCGTGAGGGCACCGCCCTCGCGTGGCTGATCGAATTTCTGAAATCAAGATCTTTCCAAGTATTTTCGTCATATTCTCGATCAGAGCCCTGTACCCTCTCCTCAGGAGTTCCTCGGGGTTCTGCACTAAGTCTCTTGCTATTTAAGCTTTATATTCGTTCATTAGCAAATGTGGTGGAGAGCTGCTGCAGCACATTATTCTTGTATGTGGATGCCACCCAAATTATCTTTTCGCTGTCATCCTCTCAGAAGCACCATACTGAGACAATTAATATTGTCTTAAGCAGATTGCCACCTGGATGGATGGCAATCTGCTTAAATTGAACAGTGACAAAACTGATCATGGGTAGAAATCCTCAACTGTGGGGTCTGGAGCACTGGCCTGGTTCCTTAGGCTCTGTACCCACTCCTTCTCCCAAAGTGAAAAAACTGGGCTTCTGGTTAGATGAAGCCCAGTCTATGCACCCCCAAGCTACCATAGTAGCATCTTCCTGCTTTGCAGTTATGAAGTGGGTAAGGAAAATTAGTTGGATTATTCCTCACTCAGCAAAGAGATCATTAATTCAGGTCCTTACTCTTTCAAGACTACATTATGGAAATCTTCAGGTGGCGCAAAATTCTGCGGCTAGGCTTCTTGCTCGACTTTTGAGTAGGACTGCGGCCTCCCCCATTCTCCGAAAGCTGCACTGGCTACCAATTGGAAAAAGAGTACAATTCAAAGCCCTCTGCTTTTTGTTTAAAGCTAAGGCAGGGCTTGGCCCGAAATATATTCAAGAGCTGGTCTCTCCTTCTATTCCTTCCCGAGACGTAAGATCCGCCAACCAGGGGCGATACTGTATGCCCATAGTACACTGTCTACGTTTGGGCGGACATTCTTTCACATATTTAGGTACAAAACTATGGAATGCCCAGCCTCAGTATATGAGAAACTACACTTCTGTAATGCAGTTCCACAAACTTTTAAAAACATGGCTCTTCTAAAGGTAGTGTCTTCAGGAGCTCCTTGCAGGGTTTAGCGCCGGGAAACCCAATGGGTAGCTGTGTGCTTTACAAATGACAAAAAATAATATTAATAATTCAATGGACTCAGTCAGCACACTCTGCCCCATGAAGCCAGCATTCAGAGGGGTGGAATTAGGAGTTACCCAGGACAGGAAATGACACCTATCGCCTACTGCTGTTGTTTTTCAACAGCATAAAGTCCTCTGGCTAGTGGTGAGAGCAGTGTTAATGAGAAGGGAGTAGTATGGAAGTATTCCCGACAAAATGGCTTGGAACGGAAATTAACTTTTTGAAACATATATACAAAATGTTGTTCACATGGCACACAGGTCGGAGAAAGGCTGGGCTAAGATTGAGCAATTTAAGAACTACCAAATTGGTGCCATGCTGCTGTCCTAATCCAAAAAATGGAACTGAGTCATAATTTATTACATTGTCTCTTTTTTTAACCAAAAATCACATTTACTATGAGAGTGATAGTTGAGCTGGGTGGAAATTCTAGATTGTCTGGAGGTTGCCTCATTATGTAAACTATAAAAGGGTCTTAAGAATCCATGAAATGTATTGGATGCACATGTAGGGGTAGGAACAGGAAGGTAAGATAAGGCAAGCTGATTTTCTCTTATGCAGGAACCTACCAAGTGCTTCGTCTCTCCCCCTCGCATGTGCAGGGTTCCCTTCAAACTATGATTGGAGCTATGATCTGACTAGGGCTCACCTGACTGGTGCTTGCCCAGCTTTGAGTTTGAGGTAGCCTTCAGGCATGAACCCCTGGTCAGATTTTGTCTTCCTGTTGGCCTAGGATGGGTAGGTGGAATCTGGGCATTTTAATGTTTGTGTAGTTTCCACTAAGGTTGCACGCCTTAATTGCTTCTCTACATCCAATATACCTTCATGGGGTGCATTTATTCAGCATAAGACTATCTTGAATTCCAAATCTTGCCCCTTTGGTATTCTTCTACATTTTCAACAGTGGATTACACATTTCACTTCTCTCATTAGCCCCCTTTTTGGTCTACGGGCACATAGCACCCCGCTGCCCCTATGGTCTGTCTCTCACAAACTCTCCCTCATCTCACCGCTAGGCGCTGTGTCCCTTAACACAATAACCGCACTTCGTTGGTCATCAGGTGTGACAACATTTCCCATATAGAGTTAAAGCAAAAACAACACTCTCCCAACACACACCCTATCCAGTGTGGCTTGCCATTGATAGAGCACGCAAATCACCCGACTCAGATTACCATACTCACCTGGGCCCATAAAACAACATCATTTATCGTGAGTTTAATCAGGTAACCCATGCACTTACTGTAATCAGTGATTTATAAACTTCATTAAGGACCTATACCATTATGTTACCAATCTTCGTCATCGGTACCTAAAGTCCTAAGGGATCAAAGGTGTTAGAATAATAGGTAGAATAAGAACATTTGCACTCATAAAATAACCAAAATTCGGGAAAGGTTTAGACTCTTTACCTAAAATCTTTAAAATGTCATAATCCAAGCATTGAACAATAGAAAATTCTCCATTAGGAAAATAACGATTAGAATGAAAATATTCAGAGTTTTTATAAAGCAGTCTTTACACATTTGACATTAAGGGGGTAAAGAGAGAAGGAAGCAATATAATGACATACCCACATTGAATATTTACCTAGAATGGTGTGAAGAACTAACCCTGGCCACGGGTCAGTTTAAAGGACAGAAACCCGAAAGTGCAGGCACCATGAAGGCAAGCAGGTGCAAATTGGAATCAGGACAGGTAAAGTCAAATTGGATCAAGACAGGACCAACAAGGGCTAAGACCAGCACCCGCAGTTAGAGTTGCAACGCCTGCGTTACTCCCTCTCTGCAGCTAACAGGCAGAACCCGATAAGAGTTATCGATTTCTCCGACAAAGTGCTTCGCCAGCACTTCAGCTCTCAAACCCCGATCTGGGTTTTGAACCTTCTGACAGAGGGCTCCGCCAGCACCTCTGCTCCCGATCACCTATTGAGTGCGTTAGGTCAGTGACAGGTCAGCTATTCGGACAAATTAACTAACTAAGCCTACTCTAGTTATACTATTTTCCAGGACAGTGTACCACCCCCCAATGTTGCTAGTGTAAGGATCCCCAATTTTGATTGGACAAAAGAATGAGGAGAGGTCATCACACCATACTAAAATTAAACTTTTCTCCTGAATATTCTATTAACGTTCCCGCCCATCAATCTCATGCATCTTTATTCCACCCAACAATGGATGTTCTTATAGAAATACAATGTTAACAGTTTGTCTTCCACTTGGGGTCATCAAGTCAGGTTCCCAGGCGCATCCTCTAGTGTGATGAAATCTTGGCTTTGGTTCAATTGTGAAAGACTTAAGCTCCTTCTGGAGTTTGACATGCGCAGTGTGGGTTTTCAAGATGGAGTAATAGCACCTCCCAGGCCCAAAGATTACGATAGATGAAAAATAGAAAAGAAACAGTTTTAGAACACAGAATAAATGAATGTACTGTATACCACTTATCTCTACTCTATTCCCATTATTTTATATTTAACTATTGCATTAGAGTTAAGCAGAACGAACAGCTTGGCAAAAGCAGCGGTGCAAGCTTCTTGCATGTGAGGACATAGAGCAGCCATCTTGGTTCTAGTGCGCAGAAGCGAAAGATTCCCTCCAATGCAGAAAGTACGTCATGTCACGGGAGTGTGACAGACGCATGCGCAGTAAGAAATCCCGCGTAGCAGCGGCCATATTAATGCAAGCGGATTATCGTTAGTAAAAGCACATATGCAAGCCTCACTTAGATGTCATGTAATGCAATATTAATAGGACAAAACATGTTGATTAATATTTTAACGTTATGTCGAGAGGACTGAATACACACAAGTCGCATTTCGTGCGAATATTTGCTCCATCACCATCTGTATGGGTAAGCACTATACAGGTGCTATAATGCAATACAAAAACAATGAGCAAGGTCAAAAATGTATGATTAGATTATGTTGCATATTAAAATATGCTTAATTTGAGAGGATTTGCTCACATGTAACATTAAAAAATATTGTTTTAATACAATTAGTTAATTTTTTGCGAGTGAAATTTCATGTTCAATAAACGCAAAACTCATCCAGTGTAAATCTGGCATCATTTTGCAAGCGTGTTTGCAGTGCTAGGCGGTAGATAAATGGGGAAAATGTACCATGTTCCGCCATTCATGAACTGTGTAACATGCAGATCAGTAACAACGTTTTATCATATAGTGCAAGTTAAGAAGGTGTGAAGAGCTGGCCTTTATTGTTCTCTCAGGAGTAACTGTCACTCAGGGAACAATTACCCATGGTACAAGATTGTCAGTAGCAGTAAGTGTAAAGAAGGCTGGCAGAGAAAATGCTGTTCTAGAGGGATAGAGGAAAGCATGGAAAGTGGCTGACAAGTGGTCTGAAGATAATTGATACAGCTCAAGATAGTAAGAGTGGGCTGAACACTTCCTTTTCGGTCTTATTTAATGCTTTACTTGATATTCTTTGCCAGTTCTGGGATTTCCAAATCTCTCTACTTTACGTTTCCTTGTTCTCCACACATCTTTTACAAAGTCAACTGCTTCATCCTTGTGATGTTTTGGTTGATGGACTGTCCTGCTTAAATAGTCTCTAGCTCAGCCACCATCTGTAATTCGTAGGGAACATTAATATCTGCTCATCTGTTATTTTATGGACTACAGAAAAGACTACATTGTATAATGTGTAGCAGGGACCATTTAGGCAACAGGTCATTTTTTCCTCTTCTTAAACAATTATTAGCATATTTTCCCTAAATATAGTGCCTACTTTAAATTTGCTTACAGTTCATTTTCACATTCAAACTTTCAGAAGGTCCCCATAGACAAAAGGCTCATAATTTGAAGAAAAATGCACACATTTTTAAGGACAAATAGACGTTCGATTCCCTAATGTCTCTTTTCAATTCTTTTTTAATTAGCTCTTGTTGCTTAATTCCAGACAAAGGAAAAGTAAAAGACTACTATTTGCCTCATCCAAATTTGTTGATCTAGATTTTTGCCCTGCCCTATTGCAAATTTGCAACAGAGAAAATAAAAGATGTTTCTTCTCTGTTGAAAATCAAAAATATTGACATCCTCTTCTCTTTCTAGATTAATGGCTTATGTCTAATGTCACTAATCCTAAAATTATCTGATGTTAACTTTCAAAGAGATCACACAAAGCAAAGTAATCAACTCTATAGCTAGTTTAAAACCCCTCATCCATTGCTGAGACCTGATCCCTGCCCTTTTGCTAAAAGACAACAGCGCTTCTATCACCCCTTTTTTGGATGAACCTATCAACACCTCCCTGAGGCAGGGTTATCACTGAGGGCCTCATTTATGTTTTTTTTTGCTGTAGTGCAGCGCAGCAAGCCTTGCTGCTGTGCTGCCCTACGGCAAAAGAAAAGGGCAGAAGTGAGCTGCCTGTAGCTATTATATACAGCACATCCCTGTCCTTTTCCCATGCGCCGGCGCATAATAAGCTGTTGTGTGCCAACGCAGGCAGCTTTGCACCATAGTGCAAGGGTTCCTGCGTTGCGGTGATGATAATTTTGTGCAGGAAGGAAAACCTTCCTGCACAAAAACAATCATAAGAGGGTTTTTCCTCTTTCTATTTGTGCTGCAGAATGCAGCACACATAGAGAGAGAAAAAACGAGGAGAAATAAAGATATTTCTCCTCGTTGTGTCTCCCTTACACCTCCCCTGGGGAAGTGTAAGTTTTTGGTGCTGCCTCACACTCACGATTTCAGTGTAAAAAAGCCATGGCTGTTGCTGGGGCCGCCACAACACCCATGGAAAGCTCCTTTCACATAGTTTTCTGTGTGAAAGGGGCACATATTTATAAGGCCATGATAAGCCACGTAACATGGCTATATGTGGCCTTATAAATATGCCAGTGGCACATTATGCCACCAGAACGTCAAAAAAGAGTTATCCTGGCGATGCTAAATTGCCGGTAGGTCCTGATAAATGAGGCCCTCAATGTTTAGTAATAGGCGCAGTACCTTGCCTTTTAGTAAACTCACCAGTAGATGCTGGAGATCTGAGCATTGCCGGCCCCAAGTCAAAGCTGTTCCCAGTGAAGGTTGTGTGGTGACAGAGCTAAATTAATTCATATTATAAAACAATGAATTTGATGATCTACAATTGATTTCACCTGAAAATCTTCTTTCTGTAATATATCGTACCTCAAATTATCAGTGGCAAACACTCTTGGATGTCTTTCCAGCTCTGTAATTGATTGCCCTAAATCTTTTCCTGCAACCTGGACAACAAACTAAGAGCCAGATGTACAAAAGTTAGAAATAGCGATTTCCTACTTCAGATATTTTTGTGAATCGCAATTAGGAAATTGCTATTCCTAATGTATGAAACACTTTTGAGTTTCATTAGTGATTCGTAATGGGTCACAAATTGGCCTACCTCATGAATATTAATGAGGTAGGTAACAGCAAACCACCATATCTGTGATGCTTTTAATTAAAGCAATCTTTGTTTTTTAAATGCAGCCCGTTTTCCCTAAATAAAAAGGGGATGCGTTCAAAAAAAAAAAAGTTAACATTTATGTTTCATTTTTTAAGAGCAGGCAGTTAATGAATGAATGCCAACATTAGTGTGAATGAGTGGTCAACCAAGTGAATGGGACTGCATAAATTATTTATTTAATGGCTGAGTGAATATTCCTGAGGGAGTGATTGAATGATTTATGGATTCTCAGTCATTGTGTGAGGGCAAGTAGCTCAGTAAGAGAGAGTGAGACTTCTGTGTGTTTGTGTGCATGTCAGTGTATGTGTCTGTTTGTGTGTGTGTGTGTGTGTGTGTGTGTGTGTGTTTGTGTGTATGTCTGTGATCCAGTTACTGCTAATGAGTGAGCCAGCAGGTGAGCCAGCCAGTCAGTGAGCTAGTTAGAGTCTGCCAGTGTGTATCTTTCCTTAGAGGGCTCTTACAAGGCTGGGCGCTCTCTAGTGTTCATGGCTAGGTCTAGAGTCTAAATATGAGTCTCCCACCCACTACTCTCAACTGAAACACTTCCTGTTACACAATCATCAAGTGGAAATTGAGGTAACATGCAGTAATAGAAGCAACATGTCTGCTTCTCTCATATCCCTCTACTCACTCTATCCTTTTCTATCTACAGTGTGGTCCCGAAACAGCAAACCAGTGCATACCACTATCCTGAATCCCCATATTCATCTGATGGGAGACGAGTCAGCTTGTATCGCCTACATCCGCATCACTCAGTACATCGATGCCGGGGGAGTACCACGCACAGCGCAGTCCGAGGAGACCCGCATCTGGCACCGCCGGGATGGCAAATGGCAAATCGTTCACTTCCACAGGTCTGGCGGCCCATCCGTCCTGCCGCAGTAAGGAGCTTCCCGTGACTCCCCCTTAGGTCCCTCATCCATTTGGCGCCTGTTAAATAAGGGTGGTGGGAAATCTGAAGATACATAGATGCCGTTTAATCTCTAGATTTAACATAGCTACCCATTCTATACTTACATTTGACAACAGACTCTCCTAGCTTTTTAGCTTTACCTTTACTTTCACTGAATGATTGTTCCCCAGTGTCTGCTCCATGCATTTCTTCATTCATTTAGGATTTTTGATTCCAACTGCAATTACTAGGAGACAATATTTTTGCCCTTGCTTTTCTTTCTTAGCAACAACGTGATTTTATGCTACCCATGCCTAATGTGTCTGTTTTTTATCTTGATCTCAGCACCTGTGTGCTCTCAAAGCAAAGAGTTTGTTTTCACTGCCTAAAGTTTTGCCCTTGAATTGCTTGGGTGCTTTTTATAGATGTACATGCCTATGTCCCACCTCAATTTGCCAATCCACACTTTCAAAGTCTTGGTCTGTATTTCTCGCTGTTGACTCTTTCTAAATGATGGTCACCTTTTATCATCTACCCTTAAGACCAAAGATCAGTTTAGCAGCTTTTTTCCCACTCCATATTGTTGAGTTGGTTTACATATTGTAATTGTGATTGAGTGATAACCCACTTTTGGGCTTAAGTTTAATTAAGATACAGTGCCCTGCTTATGACGACAGCGCCTGGGTGGAGGCCTCGTTCCTCCAGCAAACAGGTAAGCTGCCTGCGTCTAGCATGCAATCATGATTGGCACGTACACAGATAAATGTTGTTTCTCTGGCGTGCCTGGAGCAGTCACTCCAGCCTTTATTTAAGCTCTTGGGCCTCGTCCGGCCCCTGGGGTGAAACGGTGCAACAAAATATAGTAGAGACCGGGTGGCACTCTACATCCTATCCAACTTTTACTTGAAATGAAAATCACACTGTAGCTAAATCATGCACACATGGTCTCGGAGCAACTGGCTCGGTTCTGGGTTAGGGTGAATGCCTGTCTCCTTCCTCTCTATCACCAACCTAGGGTGTGGCTAAAGTGAGTGACACCATCACGGAGCCTCGGGGCTGCTGACAACTGGGCACACCAGATCAGCCACTTGCTGTCATACCTGGCTGGTTGTGAGGGCTATTTCTGGTGCCAGCAGTAATGGGGTTGGTGGCCAACTGTTTTTTAGCCACCCTCTCATCACGTTCAGTGTTGTCGTCGCTCTGCTCCTCATGTGAGGGGAGTACTCGCTTGAGCCAGGACATGTTCCTGGACTTGGTAGTTCACTCCCACTGTGTGGTGACCATAGTCCCCTGGATTTCTAAGACCTTCCAGACCTCCTTCCCAATTGATGTATGGAATTTTCACCTAGGGTGGCGAACCGGCATGACCACTTGATCCTCCACAAATATTGCCGGGGCAGCAGCCTGCCGGGCCTGACTGGCTTGGTTGTTGGTGTTCCTCCTTCTCTCTTGTGTTACTTGCACATCCAAAATAACTAGCCTCCAGCTGGGTCCCGCAGGGATGCTGTCCCGGGTGGACCATTGCAGCAGCAAACCCAAGGGTGCACAGTTCAGATTCTAGGAAAGAGAGAAGACCCCACGTGTTCCAGGGAACAGGGTACTATGGACAATGAAAGTCAAGGGAATATCCCTGGAGGTACTACTGAACAACTATACTCACTTTACTGCCTTACAGTTTCATCTCGTTCACTCAGCATACTAGATTAAGGTACTCATTCAATGTAGTTACAACACTAAAATGTAACGTTTACAGTCTTTTATTTTCTTAAAACAGAGGAGTTTTCCCCTTCTCACTTTACATTTAATCTTCAAATTTCAGAAAAATTTCCTGAAAACATTTACAATAAGAACACATTATACAATACATTAGGTAGCATTAGGACACAATATTCACAGTACTTCGTCAAGTATAAACTGACTAGATTACTGTATATGTTTTTACTTTTGAAATTGTTTATACTTGATGAAGTACTGTGAATATTGGTGGTGTGGCTCACTGGTTAGAGGCGGCAGACCCGGAAGCAGAGGACGGCCCGGGACCAGGGTTCAATTCCAGACGCGGCAGAGTCGTGAACCAGGGTCAGCGGACTCGATTATTCTCGCATCGGTGCCTACTCTAACCAGGGATCACACTCGGCAACTCTGGGCATTAGCTTGCCTCATCTCCACAATGGCCCCCCACAAACGCCGGGGATGCCTGGTTTCACCTTGGAGATACCCAGGAGGGAACATCTCACAGGGAAAGCCAAGACTGGATCCCCAGCGGTCTATAGTGCCAGAACGCCTCTGGGTAGCAGTGCGCTTTACAAGACACACACATTTACATCACACACATTTATATTGTGTCCAAATGTATTGTATAATGTGTTCTTATTGTAAATGTTTTCAGGAATTGTTTCTGAAATTGGGGGTCAAAATTACTCTGTCTAAGGTGGTCACTGCGGCATCAAAGTCCAAATCACCACGTGTGTTGGGCTGGTATTTGAACAGTTCGTACCACTACGCCCCTCCAAAATAAAGCAGTAGCGATCACTTCACTGACCCATCTGTTTCACTTGTGGCGACAGAGTAGTGCTTTAACCCCCAGAACCATGACTGTCATCGCAGCATGGCTGTTGCTGGGTCTGCCAACTCACGGAACTGTGGCAATGCCGTGACAGAGGAGTAAATGTGTGTGTGGAGCAGGAGGTGGCAGGGTGGAGCCTGCTGTGGCTGAGACATGATGTGAGTCTTTTACTGGATTAGTACAGGCGTGTAGGTAATCACAGTGTGAGCCGAGCTCATGCTGGGCTGACTACTGTCATCGTCTAAGCACTGCCATGTCGGGACCTGACATGTGTGCTGCCGGCCGCAGTCTTAACCCCACGGGCTGGGGTGAGGCTTGCAAGGGAAAGCCAGAGAACCTTCAGTGAAGGACTTGAGAGATGAAGTCTCCAACAGCCCAGCAGGTGTACTGTTCAAAATCCTTTATTGGGTTTTTTTTGTCTGTCATTCTGCAGTGCTCCATTTTGTGTCAGAGCAATCCTTTATAACTGTGAGGCAGCCCATGTTCGCTTTATTAGATTCTGCCTTTATTAGACTCCATATGCATTCCCTTCAACGCTTGCATGTGAATCCGTGTCAGTGCGCGTCCTTAGGAAACGGTTTGGCTGTCTGGGGAGGGTGCTGTGTACCTCGCGCACCAGCAGTTGGCGCTGTCCATTTTCAAGACAAGTGGGCTTCGAAGGTACCAACAGAACCCAGGGATGTCACAGGCCACAGAGAGGTGCATCCCGGCACCCAGGCAGCAGTTGCTCAGCACTAAGAAGCTGTTATGTCAACCCTAAGCAGCCATAAGATGTCTGAATAGTGTTATATCTCTTCGATTCCCCAGCATTTCTGTGAGTCAAAATTAGTGATACTAACCCCCTTGGAAAAAAGGACTTCAACTCCCAGCATGTACCAATGGTAGGAGGCAGAAATCCAATGCCAACAACCACAAAATAACTTTTCAACATTGTTTAGGAATTCTCCAACCCGGCTGCCAGTGAAAACATCACACCCTCACAGGAGCTGTGCGGCAATCTCACCCTCTTCTTCCAAGACAAGATTGCAACCATATACAGAAACTTGATACCCCAGCCCACACCTACACTCCTCCATCTTCCCCAATAGATATGCCACCTCCGTAACTGACACAAACATCACACTGACCACCTGGAACATACTCTCCACCCAGGACACAACCTCCACCATGAAATCCATACTCTCGGGAGCTCCCACAGAACCATGGACACACCACATCTTCAATCTCAGAAACCAAAGGACTGGCCAGGAACTCAACACCCTACTCAATACCTCTATCACCACTGCCACATTTCTATATGCTTGGAAACACGCCAAAGTCAGACCACTACTCAAAAAACCCTCCACTATCCCCAACGAACTCAAAAACTACTGACCAATCTCCCTGTTCCGATTCCCAGTGAAGGTACTGGAAAAGATCATCAACAATCAACTCATGACACACCTGGAGAAGAACCAGCTACTCGATGCCTCCCAATTCAGCTTCCACAGCAATCACAGCACTGAAACTACCCTGAACGCAGCGACCAACAACATCTGAATACTCCTCGACCAATTATCTCACTTCCTGAATTCCAAATGGCACTGAAGACGTGGCTGTTTGAATAAGCCTCCAGGGCCTACAAGCCCCTGGATACCCTATTGTGTGATTAGCCGCCCATTGCCAATCCTGATTGGTTGATTTATACTATGCCCTGGTTAATCCGGGAGACTGGGTAGTAGTATTGGCTAAAGGACTGTCATGATGAGAGCAACGGACAAGTCTGTACTATAGGGTATACTTTACGGCATACAGCTGTGTTTGGCTAAGTGGCCCTTTCCTACCATCCTCCATCTGCTAACAGGTATTTGAAGTCTCCTATATTCAGGTCGCTGCAGTGGCAATTAAGGCCCTAAGAATGACTCGCCTTTCTTAAGCAAGGAAATATGCTAATAAAAAAACCTCTTAATTTCAGTTGTTTTTGTCTCAATTCCTTGCCTTATTGGGAGCAACTCCCTCAATTTTTCTCAACTTCAAGAAGGTTTGGGTCATGAAATTGAAATTTGGTCACACCTGTATGTAGAAGAAGCACATTTTCATTTTCTCCTTAAAAGATAAAGAAATGTGTCCTTGTATGTAAAGCTGTTGCTTGTTCCATGGCAATATCCAGCTAAACCAGACATCCACTTTGGACAGATCACTTCTTCATTTTAGGAATCTGCTGGACAATCTGGTGCGATGAAGTTCCATTTTTAAGCTGGTTGATGTTTTGTCACCTAAGACCGAAGGTCTCCAGGGTCCCATTTATGTATTGAATGATTGGTTGTCAACATTTTGAATTCTGTCGCTGAAGCTATTTGAAAGAGGGCAGTTTCCGTTGTTTGTTTACACTCGTTGAGACAAGGCTTCGAATTTTTATTCAGTCTACTTTTGGGTTTACTATGTAGAGACATAAGTTCTGTAGGAATTAAATTCTCACTGTGGAATTGTGAAAATCCAGAACTTCATGAAGTTGTAAAAATTGTGGACTTCTTTCTGTTGGGTGATTTCTCTCTTCTTTCCCCACAAAATACTTTCTTTGCAGGTGAACTTTCCTTCAAAATTATTAGGAGCATATTTTGATGCTGTAAAGTGTCTGTTTCGTGGTATTTTTAAACCACATTTTCTTTTAGCCAACAGTGTTTATTTGGAGATGTGAGATTATACCAACGCCACACAGGTGTCATGGGTTCAATAGGTACATATGGGTCTAAATCAGTATCACACTCATTGTGCTTATAAAGATATCTCAGGTGACCCAAGTCTCTAAGTACATATGGGTCCAATTACACAGTAGTATCTAGTTATGTATTGGTCTATATTAATGCCATATTGGTGACTTGGAGATGGTGACTGTTCATGGGTCTACACCAAACTTCGCAAATTGACCTGGGTTCTGTAGGTTCCTATACCTATACCTATATTGGTCTGTACCAATATCACACATGTTTTGAAATCTGCAGGTCTGAGCCCGCCTGGCTCAAGGCCACCGTGTGTTCCTTAGCACTCACAGGTGATATTGGGTCTCTGGATAGGTACTGGCCTAGCCTAAAATCGCAAAAGTCCATAGGGTTTGCAGAATTGCGTGAGTACATCATGAAGTGATGTGCAGTGACATGGGTTCTGTTGGCAGATGTGGGCTAATCCTAAAATACACTCATTCCTTGAGGTTTGTATTTAGGGAAGGGTTAAATCTAGAATGACGGCAGACACTTGGGCTGACTTTCAGGGTACTACTGGCACACTATTTGTGATCTACTTGGTTATCATGTGGAAGGGCTAGGACTAATCTAGTATCTCAGAAATGTCCTAAAGAAATGTGTCAACTTTGACCCATATGTTTTTCACTGTTCACAATCAATAGATTTATTGGCCTTTCTAGCTCCAGCAGGGCACTCAAAAGTCCTCTCTTGTTTGCAACTTTCACATTTGTAATCAGCATTGCATAAAAAGTACAGTTCCCGATGCCCCAACATTGATAACCCTTCCTTCTTTCTTGCAGCTGAGCTGTGGCATCCGGTGACTTCAACCAGGATCGAATACAGCTTTGAGCGGACTTCACAGGAGAGGGGGCCATCAACCATCACTGGAAAGATCTAGCCCACTGGACAAGGATGGTGGCTTCTAACTGGCACCTTGTAGAAGCCTATCTCCATGTTTGCCAGTTTCCCATCTCCAATTTACCTTTTCTTCCAATCTCACCCTGACTTCCACTCCACCAACAGTTCCTCTCCACCCAGAAGAAAAACGCTCCCAAGTTCAGTTTTGCAAATCTTCTTCCATTCCTCACCAAGTTTCAGGTTGTGTTTGCCAGATGAAAGGTCTGTGGTGGCTCAGAATCCCGTTCTCGGTTTCTCAGTCCCTTTGCAGTGGATACAGACACCTCAAAGGGACTACGTTTGTTAGCTTTGTGGTTTTCTGAAGGCACAGAGGGATCACGTTTAGCTGCCGGACTCCGAAAGGCCACCTGCCTCAGCTGGAGAAGTTTTCCCAACTTATCCCTGACTGGCAACTGCCCTGCTCTCCCAAACCATCTTTCCTTATGTCAGCGCCACTTCCTTTCTAGCCAAAAAATGACCTCTGCCAAAGAAAGGATGCAGGCGTTTGTACATTGGTATTGCTGTACAGTTTAATGTGTAGATTGTATTTATTTTGGTGCTGGACATACCACATCCTCCAATTCGTTGCCATCCTTTTTCCTTGACCTCGCCACAGGTGTTCAACTGCAGCAAGGTCTAGAGAGGAAGTATGAGCAGAGTTAAGGATTACAATGAATATATGGGTCACTTTTGAATGTAAATTTATATGTTTGCATTTCTTAGACATAGCAAAATCTCTGTTGTGAATAGTGGACATTCGGGCTGCCTTAGTTTGCTGCCTCAACTACTTGCTATCCACATGTACTTTGCTAACTGGATAATGTCCCAGCATGAGTGTTTTTATTGCCATGCACTGCAATGTGAAGCTAGCATCTGGAGTTCAGACTGTGTTTTTCCACTGGTGTAATCAATTGTTCTAGGACAGTTCTTCATTTGGTTGTTCTCGGTATGAATTATTACAAAACAATACCGAGGGTACTAAAGTATAAACTTGTAAAGATTGTCTTCCCCCCCTAAATCATTTAGTTGTATTTCCTATTTTCTCTTTACTCTGCCCTTTTTCCAAATTCCCAATGATAGGTTTCAACTATGCTGAATTGAGTAAATCCTGAGTAACACATCAGTATCTTCCTCCACCTCTCTGTGCCTATCACAGTAAGGGTGCCATACTTTTTTGTTTATTTAAACACAATACTCCTGTAAAGTACATAACGTTTTTTTCTATATCGACCATTATTTTACACCGTATATTGCCTAGATAAAAAAGGCGTTAAAGGAAATTGGCAAAAAAAACATTCTCAAGAGGTGCTGGCTATTGGCTCACCAGGAATGCTCATACAATTACTTCTATTGCATATTCGGAACGGGAGCAAAATAAATCACATAAAGACATTCAAAGTAAATTAAAAAACCCAGTACAACTCAGTCACACAACTAATAGGCCAACGTATCTCGAGAAACGGTTTATTATATATTTTGAGTAAATCAAAACAAAAAGGAAGATAAAGCCCTTGACACAAACGTCATAAAATAATCTTCTGTCCTAAAAGTATGGTATGATATGAGCATTGGAGTAAGGTGTCATCAAAAAGGCACCTCTTTGTTGTCTCTGGGGATCGTTTATCTTTTTAAAACACGTTTCCCTTACCTAGTTCAGCTACTGCGTCCAAAAACAAACACAAAAAAAGCAGGAAAAGAAAAACACAGACTGAACTTTGAAAGTTGGTGCCACTTTTCAATGGAATGGAATGTTCCACACTCAACATTTTTAATAGTTTGTTAAGCAGCCACAACACAACGCAAAACGACACTAGGCTCAAAAAAGGCTTCTGGCCTCCGAGGCAGGATTGAGGTTATACCCACCTCACTTTTCTTGTTTTTTCATGTATTCTTTTTTAAGATTGATAGTACAGCTCAGAAGGTCTCCTTTTAGCTACTTCCAGAAAAAGTCTCTTGTGGACAGACGTCTTCGTTGTATAAAACCAAGGGCTGAGAAGTTTAGTTTAAGTTGATATATTGGTTGAATTTTTCAGAATTACATTTCACCAACGTGAAAGATATTTTTTGATTCCTGTGCTTCTGGAAGCAAATAACGGCGGAGAGCACATTATACCAATGGGAAGAAGTGAGAGGTCTGTTTTAGTGGCACATACCCTGCTAAAGCATTAAACCACCTCCTGTGTCTTTTGGAAATGTGGTATATGCAGCAGTTTTGTATTTTTGAAAAATGGCATCACTGGTAGGTGAGAACTGAGATATTTTATTATTATTTTGCTAAAAATTGATTTAATTGTTATTTTTTCAGACTTGAGTTTTGACTTTGGTTAGTACGTTGAAACGTTTATTTTCCACTAATTTATTTTCATGCTGCTGTCTGGCACAGAGATGTAACGGTTGGAGCTGGTCCATATGCAGGAGATTATAAAGTCCCACCAGCAACCACATATATGGTAGGATGTGTGTTTGTAAGACTGTGTGCTCAGAGTCTTTCTGGCACAACAATTTATTCTTTGTCACTTAGTCAGGTATCTCACTTTCAGTACCTTCATTCTATATACTAACTTCTCCGAAGACTCATGAAAATCCTTAGAAAATCCTGAGTTCCTCCATTCCCTGGAGCAATGCTGTCTCCTCTTTCAGGGGAGATTTGTTGAGGGTTGTCTTTGAGATATATGAGCCCCTCTTACAGCCAACAGCTGAAGTAGCTGCCTTCTCCAAGCAGTGTGGTATCTATTTTCAGGTCAGTTCTCTAATAATGTAGCTGTCTTTCAGCTGTATGGTACCCACCTACATTTGAGGGCGGAAGCAAATGTCTCATTAATTTACAGGTGAGGCATTGAGAGATATTTATTTGTGGAGCGCAGCGCTGCTCAGTAATTCTACTCCCTTGATTCAGATCCTGCTATCACTGCAGCACCTTACGACTTTGAGGGGTAGATGTGTGAAAATTGCAGGGGCACTCCTCTCCAACTTTGCCATTTGGCAGGCCCTATTGTATTTATCTTTTATATGCAAATCACTTTGTGATTGTTTATGTGTTTAGAAAACATTAGTTAGTTATGTTTTAGTTTAGAAAAATGATTTGGTTGACATAATGCTTTTGAAAATCGCACTGTAAATGACACTAGTCAGGTTAATAATTTGGTGAGAATGTGATATTAGGTTGCCCGTATTTTGGCAATATTTCTTGTTTGAAGAACTATTTGATTTTGCACTGGCATGATAAATAACTCTTGATCTCTAGTGATACCTTTAGTAGTGGATATCAGTATGGCACACTTTTGTAGAACTTTCACATATAATACTTTGGCAATAAACAAGACCTTTCATAGGTGACCAGATACTTTTGAGAACAGTAATACATTAATTGCTTAATCTAAACTTGTTAGACACTCTGCAAGAGTATCAGAAATTTCATATTTCTCACACTTTTCACATATTTCCTCCTTCAATTTGATTATTGTTAAATTGGATAAAACAAATTAACACATTTGGAAAACCATTAAAATACTTAAATAAGGTTAGCTGTTTTCGAAATTCAAAATACTTCAATCTCATTTTCAGGTTAATGAAACAAACCAGAAATTGATTAGTAAGGTCTCATGAATAGGTTCTTCAGATTTCTTAACTATCCCCCTGTCCGCATGCTACATACACTTTGAAATGTCATCCCATCTCTTAGATTAAAGCTTTAATACTAGCTCATTCTGTGAACTGTGCTCAAAATACAATTCTGATGCCAAAGGACAATAAAGGGGGTTGCCATACAAGAAATCACAAGAAAGTGGACAAAATAGGAGAACTTTCAGCAGTTAGTGACTATGTGAGCTTTAGTAATAACATTTTTGAAGAAACTTGATTGTATCAAGATAACCAACATTATTATTAACTTATTTATTTGTATGCATGTTTATTTAAAAAATATATGAATTGGTGTGTCTGTCGATTGATTAATATTACTTCCTGAAAGTGGTACTTTATGTAATGACTAGACGTCTTATATGATTGTTTACATTTTCTGTGGTTTTAGGGAGACGTGGTCCTTGAGAGTGTTCTTTTAAAGATGATTGGTCGTTATTTATCATTGGAAGTAGGAGCAAAATTAGAAATTTGGATATAAGGGTCGACCATTTATGGTTTTCAGTGAAGCCTTATTTTTCCTTACAGTTGCAGGACGTCTTTCTAGATTTGAAAATGAATGATATTCTTTGCATATTTTGATGTCCTGCTGTATTGTTGGAGTCTGCTATGAGTTTTCAAGTTTCTGATGATTCAAAATTTAAAATTTAGCTGGGATAGTTTTCGGGTTAAATTAACATTTATGAATAGAAGGCTAAATGACAGTAATAATATTGTACTGTACATATACCTTATTCCGGTTAACACCCATCTAGCAAAAGGAGCAATATCCCTGGAAACTGTTGTTTTTATCTAAATAATCACAATCACACACATGTCCAAGCACTCAGTCATGAAGGCATACCTCTGCAGGCTAGCTTGTGCAAACACCCATACAGATAGAAAGCATTACTGTAGAAGGGCAATGTAGCCATCAAATTGCCATGTTCTAAAATGGAAGCTAAATCAGTTACAATATTAGGTGAGTCACTGAAGGCCCCCACTCGTGCTTTTTTGATTGGCCAATGTCTCTTCTTCCTGACAATTCCACCTAATGACATATCAAACATGGTAGGAAGGAAGTGTTTGACCTACCTTTATTTTTTTCTAATTCCATAATTGTCTGACAAAGAAGAGTTTGGGTTGGTTGGGATGAACTGGCTGCTGGTAATGTTTTTCAGATTAATGAACTAATTTGTTTCCTGAGTGGACAACAACTGTTCTAAGCAAAGTTAAAGAAGTTCATGAGAGGCTGTTTTTGTTTGGCCTGATGTTTAGTATTTTCCCAGAAGGAACAATGTCAATAATCTGAGACCAAGATCTAACTTCAAAGTTCAACTTCAAACTATCAACTAATGGACATTACATGAATTCCTATTTTGGTCAACAACTGATTAACTGGGATTCAGTGCATCGCCAAAAGCCCATCTGACTCTCAGCAAAATGAGTGCCACAAAGAAGCTGACAGAGACTGCTTGCTGTTACGTCAGCTGCTACGCGCTTCTCGCCTCACACACCAACAACTTTTAGTTACCGTTCCAGCGCATTTAACAGTGACTGATGTTGGATGCCTGACAATGGCTAGTGTTTGATGACTGCAATGGAATTGCACTCAGAGGAATCACAACTGCACCCACTCCCTTGCATGAGGTTTTCACTTGATATCATTGTAATTGAAAATCACACAATAATATGTTTGCTTTAAAGAGGGACAAGGGTATGTATTTGATCTTGGTGTCATGTGTGCTCTAGCCGGTGCTGTGCTTCTCTGTTCAGAGCACTAGAATGAATATTTCGCCACTCTCGCTCAGAAGTTGATAAATGCGTTTTCATGTTAATGCCATGGTCTGCAGTGAGGTCGGTGGACATCTGAAGTAAATCAGTGACCTAGGGTGAGAGAAATGGGTTGGTCAGCTGGCTTGGGGCTCAAGGATCTGATATCACAAATGTCTCCTTCCCAATGAAATCACAGTTAATGGTTTTTATTTTTGAATGTTTTCTTTTTTGTTGTCATGTTCTGTTACTGTTATCTAAGGAAGATCTGGTTTATTCTAGGCAGGCCTTCAGAGGCACTCAGCACATCACTAAAGAACATTGTGTCTCTGTTTTTGGATAGTTAAACATTGTTTCATACAATCGGGCCCCATAGTAATTCATCCCAGCATGTTGAGATTCTTTCGGCGAGTGTTTGTCTCACAAGGCAGTTGTGATGATTTGCTTTTTTACACAGCGTGAGGGGCTACGGTAGAATTTGCTACCAGTAAGAGTATAGATTGATAACAGTCACATTCATGCCAAATAGAAAAGCTTGTTTTTGTTGACGGGATAATTTCTTTGTTTTCTTTATTTACTTAAACGTTTAGGAGTATATTTTAAAATAATCCTTCGATAGTCCCTGCAGAAATACAGTAATATCTCTTAAAGATGTCTTGTAGTAAATTGAGAGTGCTGAATGAATTTGATTCTCAGGATGGGTAGAACTTTTGATGTGCATCTCTAAATGAACTCATTTAAGTACACAAATAAACTAAAAGAGTAAAAGAGAGAGAAGGAACACCCCCAAACACAAAAGAGACATTTTATTTAAAAAGAAGAGGGAAGCTGCACGCAAAACTGGCATTTCACTTTAGTTCACTCTCGCTGTTAAGGATCTAACTTTTATACCAAAGCGGGAAGGTATTGACATTTGTAGAGCTTGCTTTTCCCCAGCTTGGAACACCAAAATTAAAAAGACTCAACAAAAATTTAATTTGGAAATTACCTGGGGAGAATCGTGTTGGCAAATTTAAAATAGCCAAGTTTGTGGTAGATCAGAGCTGTACATCTCCTATTACGAGAATCAGATTAATTTATTAAATACGTTGCAATATATTTTACAAGATGTGAAGCAAGTGAAAAGAATGAATAATTGACCCAAGAAAAAGACCTACTAAACCTCTGGAAAATTCTCAATAATGTATTTTTAATGCTTTTTGGAGTAGCATTGCTTCTCATATCATTCTATTTCTAAGTCTGGAACAATCATTACCTTGTGGATGTAGCCAGGGCTTTAAGTGGGATGAAAAAACTGGGGAGTCTCTCAAAGGGGCGTGGTCAATGTATTGGCTTAAAAACACGTAAGCTAAAAATCTGTGTTTAGCACAGTGTGCTGTCCGGCTTGTATTTTGCTGTTCCTGTAATTGCGCTTAGATAAATGATAGAAGTCACATCATACCTACAAGTCACGACTATGGGCTTTGTCAATGGTTGCTAGTTACTTAAGATAATTAAGCAGCAACTATGTGACTTGTGTATAATATTGAAAAAACTTCCACTTAAAGCCCTGGTGACACCACGACAATATTGCTGCTCCTGAGTTTCAAAAAGAGAAGGGAAATCCAGAGAGAAAATTACTTTAAATGATTTCCCCTCATCTACAACTCTTACCACGCACACATGGATGTCACATCTGTCACTGCGGTCTTGAAAAAAACGGACCGCCTGTGCATAAAACAGAGCCCGATAGAGACCCGTTTCGAGGTCCCCTGAAAAAACCTGCTGGTGCTCAGACCTGGTGAGAACCGGCCCACTTAAAGGCCTGATTGAAGCTAAACCACAAAGACCTACTATTTAGAAACTAATGTTTCTACTAAGTCTCGAACAGCTTTATCGGGAGCCAGTAATACTAGCACACATCCACAGGGTGACTAACCTGGCACATTTTATAGACTATTTGAATTGTCACTGGATTACACTCCAGCTGCTAATTTGGCCTGGGCGTAATTTATGTACTTGTGCTGATTTTTAGTTCTGGGAGCTTGTCCTGCACTATAAAATCAGCTCAAAGAGCTAGATAGCACTACTTCTTTTTGCCACTCGAGCAAATTTTCTATACTTGCAGCAGCTTTCACACCCCAAGTGGCTTCTTTCTCAAGACAGTGACCTGTTGCAACTGCCCGCTTAGAGTAATCTTTCCGAAATTCTCATTCGTGGTCTCCAACTTACCATTGTTGAGTCATGCGTGAGGAAAATCGTACGCACCGTTTGGGCAAAACTCTGTGAAGTCTGCCAAAGGAGCAGAGTTTACCGCTCACCTCTACTTTTAATGTTGTTTCCTATCTTCAGATACTAGGCCAAGAGCATAAAGTGGTCTAAAATGACTTAACAGTTCCATTCTCAGGGCCCCTTTCTTTTTAAAAGGGGGTAATGTGTCCTTTGGGCACAGTTTGTTTTACACTGGCCGCAACTGTCTTTTCTAATCTCTCTCTCTCTCTCTCATTCTCTCTCTCTATGTTGCTTGATACTGAGTGACAGCTTCCTTGTGTCATTCAGTTTATCGTCACCCTTCATTTTCTTTTGTTGTTTGATTTTCTTCACTCTCCCCTGCAGAATATTCAATCCTTCATTCTACATTCTTTTTTTATTCCTGCTTCACTATTTTTCTCATTATTGGTTTCTGTTTCCCTCTCTATCTGGTTTATCAATGTATTTATTACATTCCATCTGTTCTTTCTTTCTTGTTACTGATTCTTCTTCTCGTGTTATCATTCCCTTGTGTATTTCAATGCTTTAATGTCTGTTCTCTTGTCGTTTACCTCTTCCTCATTCATCCCTTATGGTTTTCATGCTTTCTTTGTTCTGTTTTTCATTTTGTTTATTTTTTATATTCCTTATTATGTCCTTTTCAATCTAGCTTCTCCTTCTTCTTTTCGCTGTTGGTTTTAAAATTTCTGTCCTTTCTTTTTTCTTCACTCTTCCTCTGTTCCTTCCTGGCTTTCTCCCTTGCAACACCAATTCTACCCCAGCTACTGAGCTGAGCTACTATTTCAAATCCTGTAGAGGTTGAAGTGATGCCTGCTCCAACATCAAACTCAATTTCTCTGCCTCCACCCCCACCCCCACCACGTCTCAGCTCCATTCAGTTAACTACCAATTGTGCTGAAGGGACATTAAAAGCACATTATAACTCCAAAAAGAGGTAATGCATACATCTGGCAGCAATATGCTATCATCCCGAAAGGACCCAATAATAATTCAAGACAATGCACGTTTTCCAGCTCTTAAGTACTTCCCTATTGCGGCTGTGTGTGTCACATGACTAACAAGAGAAACCTCCCTCCTCATACATTTATTTTAGCCTTCAGGCGTGAAACTGCATCTTAAAAAGAAGAACCATTCACCTCTCAGTTGAGGACGCCATTTTGCCGAAAGACCTGGGCTAGGGGAGATACCATCATGTGCTCTTTGAACCATTTGACGTCACAACATTGGCACGTTGTCTCACTCTTTTCTCGTCCTTCTGTTTTACGCTGCCGGGTCAAGGGGAAGTGCAAGTAGTTTTCCCCATATTAAAAGTGATGCACCAGCAGTGTAAGGGTCTTGTAAATAAGCCTCTGAATAGTTAAGAGTGCTTTCAGAGCGCTACCTTCATGACCGAGGAAAGCAATAATAGTTTAGCAAGAGTTAGCGCACCAGAGGATAAGGACGACATACCAGTAGCAACCCATAGATACCCCTTCTTGTCTGTGTTCATAAGATATCTTTCTGCTCCTCTCTTTGAACGCAGATCATATGTTTGCTTTCAACCCTGAATAAATACCTTCCACCTTTCTCGGTCCTTTTCCTGGATGGTCATGGCTGAATACAGCCCCAAACGCTCTTAGATCTCACGCTCTCATTCCTCCTTCCCAGTCCCACTAGAACACTGGTCTTTCAAGTTGAAGGCCAGCGTTTTTTACTGCAGGTCTAGTCCCCCGGACACTGATACTTGCATACCCCGCTTTTGAGGCCTAAAAAAGTATAATTATTTAAATGATGCACCATTATTTCTGGTGCATCCATTTTACTAAGTTGTTCCTAAACACCAGAGATCAGAAAGCTGGAGAAGGGAGGAGAGGATGTGGCCTAACGGCTAGGGCGGTTGACCTCTAATTGGGGGAGCCGGGATCGGGTCTCACACACTTAATATCCTGTGATTCTGGGCAAATCACATAATCTCCCCATGCCTAACAAAAATGAATGTGTCCTTGTGTAAAGCAATTGGTGCTCATGTAAAGAGCTCTGATACTTGATACCTTTGGGTCAAGTCTGCGCTATATAAAACTCTGAAAAAAAAGAAGCTGTGGGATTTCTTTGACGTCTACTTAGCTAGGCTACTTCTTCTCATGTTTTTGTGCCACGCTGCCCCACTGGGTGTCAGAAGCAGGGTGCCATGTCCCCCACACTCCAGAAAAATCTTATGCAACTGATTTTTAACACAGCTTCATTGGTTGTCACAGATTGTGTTAAAAAAATCTATCCATTATACTTCAGGCTTTTTATGGTTTGAGGAGGAAAATTAGAAGCATTTTTTTGCAGTGCTTCGTCAGGTCTCAAAACAGAGGGATTTTCCTTTTCTCTTCCATGCACACAGCACACGCATCCACATCACAGCAGGCTTATCAGAAACCGTTGTATAGCCTGGGCCAAAAACATTTAGGAGGCCCTCTAATTGAGAACGCATGTACACTGGGAAAATAGAAACAACTGTATTTGGCTTCCCTAATGGTATTACTGCATCAGGAAGGAATAGGTCAGGTCTGTTTTTATTAAAGTACATGTTGTGAAAGGATCCTGGGCCACAAAAAAGCATAGTGCCAGAGTCAGGGAACTGTGGCTGCCCTCAGTGTGGTGTTCTTGCATCAGTGTGGTAGTGAACGCCCAAGAAACCTAGGGTCTTATTTACAATATTATGGCATAGGATAGCGCCGCATGCCTTCTAGCTGCACTGCCCTACGTCAAAAGAAAAGGACAGGAATGCCCCTGATCTAAAAGATACGGGTATTCCTGTCCTTTCTGTCAGCGCCGGTGAACAAACTACAGCCGAGCGCCAACACAAGCACCCATGCACCAAGGTGTAAGGGCGTCTGTGCTGTTGGCATGATTGTTTTTGTGCAGGATGGGACACCTCCTACACAAAAACAATCAAAAGAGGCATTTTCTTCATTCTATGGGTGCCTAATGGAAAGAGTAAAAAACGAGGGGAAATGTAAGCATTTCTCTTCGTTACACCTGCTATTGGAAAGTGTTCGTTTTGGCGCTGTCCCCTATTTTGGCTATGTTGTAAATCTGGGGCAGTGCCAAAAAACCACGGGCGTTGCATGGGAACATCCACAGCAACATCCATGGAACATCCCTTCCATGCAGAGTAAGGCATTGCCTTCCTCCATATTTACAAGACCATGAAAAGCCAGGCATGGCCTTGTAAATATGGGCCAGCACACAGCGCCACCTGAGTGTCACAAAAATGACTCTCCAGCGGGGTAAAAGTGCCACAGAGTCATTGTAAATAAGCCCACTAATTCCTTAAAGTTGAATGCAGCCAAACCAAAGTCTTACAACACAGAACATGCCAATAGCATTTTCAGCCAGCAACAGTTGCCCTACTTCTATGGGACGGTACCCAGGACCCGCCACTGCAGCAAAAAACGTTGCTCTGATATTGTTTCTCTTCTGCTCAATTTCTACAGCACTAAGAGATACATGTGGTGTATTCTATATAAAAATTCTTATGGAATAAAACAAACGTGCTTCCTTTGCCTACAACTCGTGGAAAGTGTTTTGCTGTTCAGGCCACCCACCCATGGCCCAGAAATGCCATGTGGAGAAATGGAGAGCAATTTGGTTTTTCCGCAGACAGGTGATTTTTTTTTTCTGTTATCGGGCGGAGGTCCTCTGTGGGCATTTTTGGCAGTGTTAGGATGCCTTCAGTTTTTAAGCAGGACTGTATTGGTTTGTTTGGATTTGATTAGAGCTGCATTCTGTACCAACTACCTTGTACAGGCTGCTATTGCCACCTACAGGAACTTTGGGAGACAACTCCAAGAGAAACAGCCTTACACACAATGCCCAAAATGGCTGGACAAGCAGTAAAAAGGAGCAGAGGTATCTTCTTGATTAAGAGTCTGTGTAGTAAAGTATATTTTCAATTGAGCAACTTGAAGCGAATGTGGAAGATCTTTTTTCAGTTATGTTGTAACTTGGCATCGCTTTTTGCTGATAAACCCCTTATGTAAGCATCACAGGTAATTAGAACTTTTTAGAACATAGATGCATTTATCCACAACTTGTCCTAAATATCACCCCCCTTCAATTCCCCCTCTGGAGAATTAACCAAGGTCCTTGAAGTCTTTAATCAATGTCATGTCCCATGTTGTCTTTAGTCAGGCTCTCATAACACAATATTGCACTTAATTGCACACCTCTTCCACCGACTGACGATGACCTTTCTAAAATGAACAGCGGGACAATACGGATGAAGCAAAGACTTCCAAAAGTTCATGACGAATAGAAAGAGACCCATTGAGGTCATTTGCTGTCTGCTGCACGTGCACCTGTACCGCGCAGGGGTTTCTCTTTAAAGCTAAGGGTGCAAGGTCAACATGGCTATTGCCAAAGTGGGGTCGAGTCCCCCTAAGGTACTGTCCTAGACACACTGGTAGTTGATCCATTAGTCAGCCTCCTTTCTAAGCACACCCTATGGTATTTGTGGTCCTCCTAAAAATGCAGACAAGCACTTACTTATTTTTTCTTTCCAAATTGGCAGGATAACAGCACTAATTTACATCTCTGTTTTTAATTTAGGACACTTCCGTGTTTGGGGGCATGTGGTTGGTCACTCCATTGCATTTTACCTTTCTCTTAATATAGTTAAAACAATACGAAAGACTTGCATCACTAGTAGGCATCCTTCCTGAAGATGTCTGTCCTTGCTTCTCTCTCCAGAGGCTTTCACAGAATCTTTTGGTGGAATGTAAAGGGTTCCTGGCAGATCAGGTTTTACCCATCTTCCAACCACACTTCCGCTTTAGATCATCGAGAAAAGAACTGTGCACGATTGTGCCATTACTAGAGGCATTATTTGCCCCCTCCATCCCAGTTTTTTAAAGTTAAATCAAACACCAACTGAGGCGCTGTGGGCCCCTCACAACCCTGGGCACAGTAGCCACTGTACCAGCAGCACCCTTGTAAGAGGCCCTCATGAGTTTGCAACATCAGAGAAGAGCCGAGAGGGAAGGAACAGATACAGTCAAACACCAGACTTACTGAGACACCATCCTATTTCCAAATGCTGTCATTTCCTATAAGTTACTCTACTCGATAACTAGCTCATAGAAAACTCCTACGTAATTTGTCGTATTTAAATGGCTTTGTTTCAGCCCCTTGTGCACATGAGTTGACAACAGAAGTGGTATACTTTTGCCCTGTGGAGGAGGGTTTGTTGTGGTCCTGAGAGCTTTGGGTCAAAGAGAGTCATTCTTTTTCCATGGTGCAGATCTAGTCTTAAACCTCAACATGGGCGAAATTGTATTTGTATTACCCCTCACACTAAATCGGCAGAACTCATGCTTCTCTTGCGAAGAGGGGGCTTGGCACAGAGAAAGGTATTCTAAATCCTGCTGATCCTCATTACACTCCTACAATAGATTAATTTCCCAGATGTTGACATTGTATTGATCATGTACAAACATGATCTATTGATAAACCAGCCCTTGAATCCTACTCCAGAAGTGCCAATTTAAGATATTTCAAATTCTTTCATTTGCTCTACTCTTCTTATCAAATAATTCAGCATGACCAGGAATTCTACACATTAGGAATTCAATGTTTATATAGAAACAAAGATTTCTACCAAATTCCAGTTTAACTAGGCATAGATTAGCAGGATTGACAAAAGTATTTTTTTTAATTAACTAATATTGGAAATATAGTTGTATACACTGAACAGTGCAGATGGAGCAACATATTGAAACACATTGGCTGCATTTACACAGGGACATCAGGTGAAACCAAGAAGAAGGCATTATTATTATGATTGTTATTATATTAATGGGATCCTGCAATCTGCGCTTAAACCCCTGTCTTTGATTTCCTTAGTACGGTCGAAGTTGTGACTTCTCCAATCACCTTTAATAAGAAATTACATAGCTACTGTATTGTAATAAGTTATTAAAGTTAAACTCTGACGTCATAATGCTTGTGCCAGAGCCAGAAGTCAAGTTAAAATGCAAGTCATGAAGCATGATTACAGCTGCAGTTTAAACAAGGAAAGCAAGGGCTCACTTTTCCTTCTTCTGATATGTTTTTGTAAAAAGAAAAAGAATTCAATAGAAAGGAGATATTTGTGGAAACTTTCCATGCTTTCAATCATTACCAAAAAAGCACTGCATGTTTCTACACAATTTGAGCAACAGCATGTCTTAAAATGATTTAAATTAAACTGATGTTAAACTATTTTTGCAAAAATACGAACTCATTTTTAATGTGTTTAATTTTGCTGTACAGAGTGTGGTTTTATTCTTCAGTAAGCAACGAACATAAAAGAGCAAGCCACTAAGCATCACAGTGGTTTGTGGTAAGAGAGATGGTGTGACAATGTATTATGCGGAATAAAATGCCCTCTGCTGTACATTGAAAGAATATTGCAAATAACGTCAGGATTGGTAAAGGAAGTCAACCTTTGGCCTTGTTTCTCTCTATGGCCATGAACTACTCAGTGACATGTAATACCTGTATAATGCAGAATGGGGGTACTTTATCCCATATATTATTATTATTTTTGTTACAATATAGTTTGGAATGTTACGATGGGCTTTGCCAATAAAAAAACTTGGAATGCTGACAATAAATATGCTGTTTACCTCCATTCTACTTTCTATAACAGTGGAAAGCTTGCAAATGAACCAGACAGGGGCGACGAGATCTATCTGCCTCTATTGCATTTGATTAGAAGCACCGTTTTTTGCCTCCTTTGTATGCTATCAGGTGTTACTAATAGGAATTGGCCCTTTCTTCTACACTCTGTATTTGAAAGCAGAGAAAGTGAACTGCAGATAAGCACTCAGCAGGGAGAAATATTACATTATTATCTCTTTTAAGGCAGATGTGCAAAAAGGCAGATATGCAAAAAAGGCCTGCAGCAAACAGCACATAAAATATGCACTTTGTTAAATGAAGATATATTAAGTTTTAAGATAGGGTAACCAATATATTAAACACAAACCACCTTAAGTAGAATAGACTCTTTCAAATGCCAGACATTTTGCAACTGTTTCATAAATGTTTCCAACAAAATGATTCACATTTGTTTAAAAAACGATAAGCACCTTATATTTTGTACTCTCCTACATTGAATAATAAGTTATTAAAGTTAAGCTCTGATGTCACAATGCCTGGCGCCAGAACGAGCAACCAGGGTAAAAGGCAGGTCATGGAGCATCATTACAACTGCAGTTTAAACAAGGAAAGAATATCTAGATTCAATATAAGTATGCAAATCCAAAAATTAGAGATTGTATGCGCCAGACAGAAACTCTTTTCATTGTCTGATAACAAATTAAACAATATAATAAGGCAGGTATTTATTGTTCACACTGATCCTTTGATTTGGTTTTTACATGAAATGCTTTATTCTCATTTCTAAGGCCATGTTATAATTGGAACACGAGCCAGATGGCAGGGGGCAAACTTGAAAAAAACAAAAAAGCACATATTTTCTACAAAAGAAACACAATTGACATTTCAGAATAGTTTTACAATATGAGTGAAGGTCAAAACAATGACCTAATTACAATATTCAAAATGGCTCCAAGAGTAGTACTGGATATTAAAAATCTCCACATGGAGAACAATTTGAATCCAAGATGGTTGCAATGCCATTGTATTCTTAAGAGAGAATTTGACTATTTCTTTCTGATGGGATTGCTTATTGTCACTGCAATCATACTACCCCCTCAGCCTTGGACATCCTCTTTGATGTAACAGGAAACAAAATCTCTAATATTTCTAATGCATACTATCTTTTTTCTATACAAATACACTTTACAATTTGATGTCCAGAGTGCAACTTTGGGGTTGTTTTTCTCTTCCCCGCCACAGAATTTCCCAATTTGTGAACGTATGTTTTTTGTAAGAAATGCACATCGTTTTTGCTTTTGTAGTATTTTGAACAGCAGGGAACTGAAAATAGTTGTTGCATAAATAAATAAAAGTAATAAAAATGTACTTAAACACTGTTCTGTTTGCTTTGTAACAAGAGCTAGTTGATATTTTATTTGTGAACTCTGATCAGAATGCTTTCTCAAAACATATGGGACTCCTTATTTTGTAAGTGACTTTACGAGGTGTTAAATGATTCTGTACCACGTTAAAGATTTATATGTTGAATTTCATTCAGCTTGTGGCTGTCTACACAGAATTATAACAAACTGAAATTTATTTTGGTGTTATATTTAATCTCTGTGTTTTACCTCAATAAATGGAGCTAAGATGCAAAGCATGGGACCCGGCCTCTCAATTTTGCAAAAGGTTTAACTTGGTAACTAGGAATGGAAATGCATGTTTTCAGTTGAATTCTGTCACTTCCATGCCAAGTGATTGGCACATTACCTTTCCAGCTGTAGAAACCAGTGGCGACTTCTCCACTAAGGTGAATGAGCCTCACCCACTGCTAACGGAGCAGTGTGAGTGAAAAAATAAAATAATAACTCGAGTTATTATCAATTTATTTTTCATATCGTCAGGCTAGGGCAGGGCGGGGCTTGGCTCCTCTGACGTCGGGGAGGAGGAGTGGTTGTGCACTCTGTAAAGTGTGCATAAATGTTTGACCAGCCCTCTCAGGCCCGCCAAACAGTCATGCACACTTCAAATGCTCTCCATACAGGCTGTATTACAGTCTGTAAGGGGAACATGCCCAGGCCCCCATTCCCTGGCTGAGCACTGAACCACGGCGCTCAGACCAAAGCAGCATTACAGCATTGTGATTGGCTGAGGAGACTGGGTGCTTGCCAGAAGAGACTCACTTGATGCTGGAGATATGGAGGAGAGATGCGGCGAGATCAGGTAAGTGATTGTTTTAAAAAAAATTCAGACCCATGCACCCCCGTACCTTACCGGCTGCCACTGGTAGAAAATTGTGTTTAATAAGCAAAACCATGATGCGAGTATTCGCACTGGATTGTAGTCTGTGTGACTGAAAGTTGTGTTTAAGGTCTTTGATTTTAAGACGGTCACTACAATGAGTCCAGTTGAAAACTCTGGTGTGGCTACAGTGAGGAGGAAACTTTGAGGGGTATTATTAGGTGGATTTGAGGACGTTTAGTTAGTTGTTGCTAGAGAGAGAGCAGATGAGACTCTGAAAATGTTTTTAGTTGTCCTGCTAGAATTATTATCTTACGTTATATGTATTTGTGTAGTGCACAGTCCATGGGGAGGAGGTATCCCGACGCTCAAGTAGAGCTCTATGGGCAGAGCCAGGGTCGGGCTAGGAGAAGAGCCAGGTCTTCAGTTTTTTGCAGAATTCAGGGTCTGATTAGGAGGTTCTGATATATTGGGGCAGGTCATTTCAGGCTTTTAGTGCGAGGTAGGAGAAGGCATGACTGTCGGATCATCGTGTGCAAATAGGAGTCTGGCTGAGAAAAGGAGTCTGGTAGGTTTCTGGAAGCTTATGCGGTTGTTGAAGGATGCCGGCCAATGTTGTGTAAGCTTTTGTATGTGTGCGTGAGGAGTTTAAAGAGTGCCCATTTGCTGATTGGGAGCCAGTGGGGCTCTTTGAGGTTCGGGATGATGTGAGTGTGGGCTTTGTATGATCTTGAGTCTTCTGGTCAGTCGAGCATAGAGTGCATTGCTGTAGCCCTGCCTCCTGGTATTGCAGGCTTGGGTGACGGTTCTGTGAGTGTTGTGGGGAGCCATTTGAGGATCTTCTTTAGCATCATGAGTATGTGGAAGCTGGAGACGGAGACTCCATTCACTTCGCCAGTCATGGTCTGATTGTTTGCCTCACGTAACCCTAAAAAAAATCTTTAATATCTATTTTGCATTTCTAACATGCAGCATAAGCAGATCTAAGTATTATTTAGGTGCCCTTAAAAATAGATTATTGGAATATAACTCTGTACAAAATATCCATAGTTAAATTATAGAAACTGTTAACTGTTTACAACTTAAATGCACGGAATACATTTTAAATGCCCCATTTTAATCTCAGTTGTACGTCAGAATATCAAGGTTGATATTATTGACCTGTACATCCACCCACTACACAATATCAACTGCCAGCATATCATCCAGGTAAGCATGCTTAATAGGCTATAGATGTACTACTCTTAACTCCACATCCACTCATCTTGACGATATTGGAGTCAATACAAAAATGCATGCCAATATTAAAACTTCAGTATTGTGATAGAACAAAATGCAGCATAACTCTTCAATTTCATGTCCACACTAGAAGCTCCTCATGCATCAAAGCGCTTCAAAAAGATACCATCTCAGCAAGCAATGTTGCAAGTAATGTAAATAAAATGCATGCTGCTAGTGCATAATAAACTGATTAAAGTGCCCCTGACAGACTCTGGCCTTTATCTTGCACTAAGGACCTGCTATGGACACATTCACCAAGCCTGGGAACAGCACACCTACTTAATCCTCCATCAGGCAAACTGAACCACTGCTAATGATATCCTCTGAGCGCTCACAGTGCACCTCTATCGTGACTTCAATCATGTTGTGACATTTCAGCATCATGATATTTCTCTGCTGACCTGCACATCTGTGCTCAATGTGTTTCAGTAGGGCTTTTGAGGCAAATTCATTCTCTAGTTAGTGGAGGGCTTAACATGTCAATTGTAGATCTGCTTAACATAGAAGTTCATAACTTAAAAACCTGGGATTCTCACCTCAGCTTTCTGTCTTTTCTAGGGTGGCAAAATGAGCACCATCGAGTTTAGGAGTGATATTTGTCTTTATCTGCCTCACAGAGATTCACTTTACCTGTGTTGCAAAAATGCTAATTCCTCTTCTTAGCTCAAGTGCTTTTATAATTTAGTGTACAGAATGGAATAACAAAATTCCTTCAAAATATATATTATCAGTAATTGAAGTGCAAAATCCATTGTATGGATTGCATGTAAAACACCGACTACCAAATTCTCTACCATTCATAATTATTTCCCTACAAACATGTCAACATTCCAGTCAGTCAGTCAAAGAAAGCTTTTTTCGGCCATCCGGCCATAAAAGCACATAAAATATTACAAATACATTTGATACAAAAGAAAAAGAAAAAACAAAAAGTAGCAAATGTTGTACTGGAATACCATCATAAAACCAAGAGCGCAGATGCAAATTATACAGAGGTTTGAGATTCATCATTGACTGCACTCCCTCTTGACAATTCTCAGTACTACAATAGTGCAGGCAATATTAAACAATGGGTATGTATTTTACATCGCAATAAAGACAATTGCAATATCCCTTGTTATTAGTGATTGCCATTGTGTTTAAAAAAGAAAAAAAACGTTCTCAGTTAATACGTAATAAGATCATAACTTTGGCTGATGGCCCAAGGGCATAGTTTAGGAGAGCGTGATAAAACATTTGAGATATGAAACGTTAAAAAAGGAGTAGATAAACAAAGCAACCTAAAAAAAAGGACATTTAGGAGACAATATTGAAGCTATGAGGATATGCAAGCATGGCATAACAACATATTTAATGGGCATCGAAATAAGGGTTTTCTAAGTTATTTTTCTTTAAAATGCCCCTACGAATGCACCACATCGCAATTAGAAGCCTAGAAATAGCGAACACGAGTAATGGGTCCGTTTCATGTTTGAGGAGCCTAAAGGTGATGTCTACAGAGCTGAAGCACCCACTTGGACCTCGGCCTTCTATAGGTAGGGCAAAAGAGAAGAACATGTAGATCTGTTTCTTCAACTGTATCACACCCTTGGCACTCTAGTTTGAGTGCTCCCTGCCATTTGTTGGTGAATGCTCAGAGCGGGAGCACCCCTTGTCTAAATTGAAGGAACAGTTTCTTTGCAAATAGTGGTTGTATACTATCAAGTACCAGCTCCAGCTTGTATTGCTGTTTGACATCCAGAAACCTTGAGGTCAAGCTACCGGAATTGGTCCTCTGGCATAGTTGGGCCAATTTGTGTTCTCTGTAGGAGACGAGTAAAGACTTTTTGGGGATTGTGGGGCAGATCTCTTCAGATATTAACCACATGTTTGCCCTCCCCAATGCCTGGCAGGAATTCCTAATATGGACTAGCCATGGTAGGTTTCCTGCACCCAGGAGGGTCATGACATCCTTCAATTCCTCTCTGTAGTTGACTAACTCTGGTGTACTCCAGAGACGCCGCCAATATAGAAGTGGTCGACAGGCGACTACATCGGCTATGGTGCCAATCCCCAGGTCCATCCTAAGTGGTGTTAGTGGAGTACTCTTGGGGAGGACCAACAATTGCCTTAGAAATAGATTCTCTGTCATGGATAGCAAATTTGATGGGCAATAGCCCAAGAGTTCTGCCCCGTATAAGGAAGCTCCCCTAGCCTGTATTTTGTATATTTGTGCTGGTGGGCCTATCACTCTCTAAGAGTAATTTTTGGGTATTTATAAGATGCCCCCTGTAGACTGGATCAGTTTTAAGCTAGCTTTCTTTACTTGTGTCCCACAATCCATCTTATCATTAAGTGTGAGCCCCAAATAATCAAAAACGGACGCCCTCTCTAGGACCCTGCCTTCCAATTGAAGAAGTAGAAAATTGGTGGTATTAGCATGAAAGACCATATATTTAGTTTTTGGGAGATTTATCTCCAAACCCCTCTTCCTGCAGAAAGCACTTGGGGCTAGATGTAGGTAAAAAGTATTTACCGATTCGTAAATACCGAATTTTACCGATTCGGTATTTACGAATCGGTAAATGCTATGTAGCTAATAATTCGGTAAAAATTACCGAATCGTTAAGATTCGGTATTTACCGAATCGTTATTTACCGATTCGGTAATTGCCATTCATTCCTATGGGCCTGGAGGCCCATAGGAATGAATGTCAATTACCGAATCGGTAAGGTCAAAGGGGGAAAACATGGAAGGGTGGCAGGGTGTCACTTTGACACCCTGTTGCACCCCTCAATTCTTTATGGGTGCACATGTTGCAGACATATATGCCCTAAGGGCATGTATCTCCAACTTGTAGTTGGTGGTAAATAACAAATCCTAACATGGGATAAGCACTCATTTAATTGCTCCCTACATTCGGAATTCTGTAATTTACTGAATCGGTATTTAAGAAATCCGTAATTTACCGATTCCTTAAATTACCGATTCGCTAAATTACCGAATCCTTAATTTCGGCCCCCTACATAAGAAAAGCCTATTACTGGTCGGTAATGGCCGAAATTCGTTAATTTCGGCCATTACCGACCGGTAATGAGCCAACTACATCCAGCCCTAAATTCCTCAAGTACCCGCTGCATACCTATAGGTGATTTAGAGAGTAGCAGTGTGTCGTCCGCAAACATAAGTGCTGGAATTTTGCAGTTCTCCAACCTCGGTGCATCTATGTCTTTCCCTGGTAGTAGAGTTTCAATTGAGCCATTTAAAAAGAGGGAGAACAGTATCGGGGCTAAAACACATCCCTGTCTCACCCCTTTCTCTACGGGAAAGGGAGCAGCCAATTCGCCTTTTTTACCATATCTTATTCTCGCATAGTTGTCTTGGTGCAGACATTTTAGTTGATGACAAAGATAATCTGGTACTCCCATATCAAGGAGTATGCCCCATAGCTGATCTCGCTGCACAATATCAAATGTGTATTTAAGATCCACAAATGTGAGATAGAGGCTGCCCCCCTCAAAAACCACAGTTTTCCAATGGATCTAAATGTAATTTAAAGATCTGGTCAATAGTTAAGATTTTGGCCCTGATTCCGGCTTGTAAAGGTGTTAGTACATTATTTTCTTCTATCCAGGATTGCAGACGGCCCAGAAGTACAGGGCAAAACATTTTTGGGTAACATCTATGAGGCTTATTGGGCGGTAGTCTTCTGGATTGGGCGGTGTACCTTTTTTTATAAATTGGGATACTTTCTGCCCCTGCCCAGGTCGGGGGCAGTGCCATGCCTTGCAGGATGGCATTAAATAATGACCATAAGTAAGGTACCCAAACTGCTTGTTCAGATCGAAATAGGTCACCAGGGATCCTATCTAACCCAGGTGCCTTGACTGGGGGAGTAAGTTGCCCAGGGCCACTGAAATCTTCTTCATTGTACAGAGAGGACAGTTCGAGTTTGGGGGGTTTACTTCTATTGTAGCTAATACTTCAGCTCCTTCTGCAGACCTTGAATAATACATTTTAAAGTAGGAGCTCAAAACTTATTCCTCCAAATTTGGTCCAGTGGCCAATTGGCCTTCAGGTTTCCCTGTCTTGACTAAGTTCTAAAAACCTCGCATATCATGGTTATCTAGGGCTATTTTAGTTGCTTCCCATTTGTCCATTTCCCAGCCGTCTTTTGCTCCAGCTGTGATTTTTTATATTGGGCCCTGGCTTCTTTTGTTTGTAGTTCATCATTCTTTTTAATACAAGCTAATAGGGCCTTCTTGGCTTCCCTGCATGATTTGTTGTACCACGGATACTTGGGTTTATAATTCGGCCTGGTCTTATCACTATTCTAAAAGAAATGTGCCAATGTGGAGAGCAAGTCTTGGTGATTTTTTCCATCGCCAATTGCGAAACTGAGCCCCACCTATTTGCAGACAGTCGAAAAGCAGTTTCTTAAAAGGGGGCAATTTGTTGGTACAAAGTTGCCACTTTTTCCATTGACTGTGCAAAGACTTCCCAACGTACCCTCCTACCTCCTTCAATCGATACTAAATTTAGGATGAGGTGTGGGGATGTGCTTTGGCGATCCTTGGGCGCAGGGAGGGCTATTTCTAGGGCCAGCGGGCTATGGTCACTTTCATGTCGGTAATTAACCATAAAATCTCTAGTCTTATGCCATAGTTGGACATCTACCAGGATGTAATCTATTATAGATGCCTGTCCCGGCTTGTTAAAAGTAAAATTCATCTCAAATACTATCAGAGGTGAATCGGCCATTGCAGGCCCTTAGTAAATGGCTAAGTGTAACAGAGTTCATCTGTACAACTAGAGGGATCCATGCCTTTGTTGGCTGGATGTTAGTTTCTGGGATTAACCAAACCGAGTCTTCCTCACTTGTGATAGGTGTAGTGATGCCATTAAGGGGCTTAAATTGGCAGTTAAAATCTCCAACAATAATTACATGAGAAATCTCTGGCATAGTGTGAAGAAATGTGGCGAGGCAGTCCGAGAGTTGTGCACCTGACTCACTGGTTGAGAATAAACATTAAATATTGCGATCTTCAGGGAATTATAAAAAGAAAGAAGAATGCACAGGATGTCAGGGGAAAAAGTCTCTAGCATTTTAACGTTACATCCCAAGTGTACGCCCACCCAAATGCATAAACCCACCCGAGGGTCTCCCCCTGGCCCCCTTGACGACTGGGATATTATATGTAGTGTTGCCCACACTATGTAGTTTGGTCCTTGACCATGTTACCTGGAACAGGCATAACTAGTGTTTATCTATAAATTCTCCACAATCTGGGAAGTCCAATTTCGAGCTAAGGCCTGCTATATTCTAGGATAGACTCTATGTGTTCTGTGTTTCGTCTGTGATAACTGGCTTGGGGGTATGACTTTCCTACAATGGAACTTGCTGCCTGTCCTTAGCATAATTCCCATACCCCTCCCCTAGGCTACATTCATCATACCAATATGTCTTACTCAGAGGTCTGGGAATAAGGGTTGTGGCAATAGTCTCACAGGTCTTATCAGAGGCTTTATTTGCCTCCTTCATCTCTCCGTGTGTTTGGAACTCAACTTGCTGTATATTTCCCTGTTTATCCTCATTATTATTATTTTTAATAGGCCTTTGGCTGTTGGGATTTAGTCAGTCTACCAAGTCCAGAGAACTGAATCTGGTATTATCAGGGAAGTTATACATCATTGTTTTGTGGCATTCCCTGCCCATGTTTGACGTGGCACCATTCTGCTCTCTTAGTCCCCAGTTCTTATGCACAGTTCCCTCTTTGTCATGCGTAGGCTTAGAGGGGTAAAAATATCCCAAAGGCAAGGACAGAATACCCTCTAACTCCCTTGAATGGCCCCAATCCCGGATGTGTTGGACCATCTCGATATCTCTAAAGTTAATCACTGCACAGTCCCCCGGAATATCCTTGCGTCTCCGCCCCAGCCAGCTAACCCTGCGTGTGAATAGAATTTCACTTTGTTCTTGGTAGGGGAGAGGCCTATATCTATTTAACCAAAAATGGTTTTATTTTTCAGGTCAGAGTGTGTCTCCCCTCTGACTATATCCAGCTCTGTTACACCAGCTAGAATATCAACATAGGGAATGGAGGCTGGGGTAGATCTATACAGGGGAGTAACAATTTTGTTTCCCTTGGTTTAGGGTGTGATGTAATAATGGTGTCAACATTGTGGTTACTTTGTATTTGGTGTTTATTTAATGGGCTTGATATTATTGCTGTATGCCTACTGTCATGTGCGGTGTCGGTGTGATGGAAGGGCCTCTGTTGGGGATTAACTAGGTCCTGGTTTTGTCGGGCTGGTGGTTTAATCACGGTGGATGTATTGTTTTGCACAATTGGATTGTGCCCTACAGAGGGGGATGACACATTGGGAGTAGGTGGGATTGCCTGATTTAGTTGCAAAGCCAACTTTGAAATTGAGGATTTAATGGGTTCAATTGTGTTAAAATTGCAACTACTGTGCTCCCCCACGAGTCCAACATGTTGATAAATTGTCAATGCGTCTTGTTACAGCATCGAGTTCAGATTTTATAGACAGGGCAAAGTGTGCTTCGAGTTCCATTAGCAAGTGAGTTTCCCACGATGGGAGCTCCGATGTTTTCTGCCAACATTCATCTGTGGCTTGTCCCCCTGGAGGCTGATTTTGTAACATCCCGGGGGTTTGTTTCTCCTGCCTTCCTCCCTTGTGTGTTGTTTGTTTTTGTTTTCCACCCTTCTTTTTTGCCCCACACCCCCCAGTGATCTTAGTAATGTTGCCACGGGTTTTAATTTCTTGTGAGCATGGGGACTCCGGGATTAAGAGCACATTTGGCGTTTGGGGTAGATGCGAAGTCTCTGGCTCCGTGGGTAATGAGCTGTGGGGGAGGGTCGGTGTTAGAGGGATACGTCGCTCGGTACGCTCAATTTCACTAGACACTGCTCATATGGCCCGCTGAAGCATTTTGTTGACTGTGGTCAGTTGAGCAGTGGGAGTTGGCAAAGGAGCTTTCTGCCTGGTGGTTGGCCTTGTCGACAGAGTGGAGCATTTACACATGGCTGCTTAAGGCCCAGACCTCACCAGTCCTCGTCAATAGTTTGTAGTGTTGTTAACGTCTATGGTATGGCAAACACTGGACACTTAAGGCTCCACCAGCTTTAGAATTTGCTGATTTAGGACCCCCCAGCTTGCTATCTCATAGACAGTAATCTAAATAAAAACGAGTAAGCAAGAACAATATATCCGAAGGGAAACCAAGAGGGATGGCCCAGCCCAGCTTCAGTCAGTCTCGGATGGGCTCAGACGGGCCTGCCCTTGGCACGGGCTTCGCCCAGCACGTCCCTCGCAGCGGGGTGCGAGTCAGCGCTTTGTAGCGCAATGGGAACACCTCCGCCCTCAGCAGCTGCGGGTAGTTACGGGTGTTGCACTCTGGGACACCGAGTCCCACCAGAGTGTGGCTGACACAATACCGGCAACAGCGGAAGACCCAGTGAGACTCAGGGGCTCCTCAGACAGGAGCAGAATGTTCCATGGCTCCTCGGTGGTCCCATGAGCAGCGGACCAGCATGCAGGCACAGACAAAAGACCCCCACACTGCATAGCGCGAGGCAGCGCTTTGTAGCGCAATGGGAACGCCTCTGCCCTCAGCAGCTGCAGGTAGTTACCGGTGTTGCACTCTGGGACAACGAGTTCCACCAGAGTGTGGCTGGCACAATACCGGCAACAGTGGGAGCGCCAGTGCGGCTCAGGGGCTCCTCAGACAGAAGTAGAGTGTTCCACAGCTCCCCGGTGGTCCCACGAGCAGCGGACCAGCATGCAGGCACAGACAAATGACCCCCACACTGCAGGGCGTAAGGCAGCGCTTTGTAGTGCGATGGGAACGCCTCTGCCCTCAGCAGCAGCAGGTAATTGGCCCAGAGTGTTGCACTCTGGGACACTGAGTTCCACCAGAGTGTGGCTGACACAATACTGGCAACAGTGGGAGACCCAGTGAGGCTCAGGGGCTCCTCAGACAGAAGCAGAGTGTCCCACGGCTCCCCGGTGGTCCCACGAGCAGCGGACCAGCATGCAGGCACAGAAAAACGACCCCATGTCAACATGCATGCACACCCACTCTCAAGCACTTTACTCCCATTTTGCAAGAACTTCAATCAGAGCAGTAAAGTTACCCTGCTTTTCAATAGGCATGAAGTATTTTTAACTGTTTTTTAGCAGTATGAAACAGGGCAAATATTTGTTGGAAGATACGAAAGTCTATGTTTGTCTATGTTTTTATGGCCAATCTCTTGCCTCAGTTTGTTTTTAGGGCTCGGCCTACGTCACCACTTCGTCAGAAGTGGGGCGGAGCTCCGAGCCGTCTTGTTACGGGGCTCAGAATAGTAAAGTAAAAATTCCTTACTGCGCAAGATTTTTCCGTAGTTTATTTTGGCATTTGCATGCTAATTGGTCCTCGCAGTGCTGTGTTTCTAGTAGCCTTCCCGCAATAGGCCATATGGATTTCAGTTTGTGCACTTCCTGCATATTCTGTGCCGTTACGCGCAGGGGAGAGCAATAAATTGTCAATTACGAGCTGTCAGTGTGCCACGGTAATTGAACACAGATGTTCGGGGCGCGTTCACCAGTCTGCAGTGAGTTTGGTGGGCGCGCGTTCGTCTGCATCCTTTCATGTGTAAGTGTTGGCCTTTGAAGAGCTGGCTTGGTCGTGCGCCGACAATGAGACACACAGTCTTCATTACCCCACAAAGTATGTAAGTGCGTTTGTATTGGAGACAGTAACGTCCAGGTACGAAACGGAATTCTTTTCACTGGCTTACGAACAGTCCCACATTTTGCCGCAATCTCCTCATCTCATCAAAGGGGCTCATGTCTTGTTCAGTAACAAAACAAAACCTCCGAGAGCAGGAATGTGTTTCTGCATGGAGGGTCCGAGCAGCCGGGTTGCAACAGTTGTGCTTGTGTGTCTAACCTTGGGCCTCATGACAAGTAGGTTGATTTTAGGTGCAGGGATACACAGGCACTGCTCACATACACAGACACTGTTGACGCACACGGACACTGCTCACACACACAGGCACTTCTCACACACACACACAGGCACTTCTCACACACACAGGCACTTCTCACACACAGGCACTGCTCACACACAGACACTGCTCGCACACAGACACTGCTCACACACACAGACACTGTTCACACACACAGACACTGTTCACACACACAGGCACTGTTTGCACATACAGGCACTGTTTGCACACACAGGCACTGTTTGCACACACAGGCACTACATACACACACAGGCTGCTCACACACACCGGCACTGCGCGCACACATAGGCACTGTTCACACACACAGGCAGTAGATACGCACACAGGCTGCTCACACACACCGGCACTGCGCGCACACATAGGCACTGTTCACACACACAGGCACTACATACACACACCGGCACTGCGCACACACACAGGCGCACTGATCACACACAGGCACTGTTCACACACAGGCACTGTCCACACACAGGCACTGTCCACACACAGGCACTGTTCACACACAGGCACTGTTCACACACAGGCACTGTTCACGCACACAGACACTGCTCACAAACACATACACTGCTCACAGGCACTTTTCACACACACAGGCACTTCTCACACACACAGGCACTTCTCACACACAGGCACTGTTCACAAACAGACACTGCTCGCACACAGACAGTGCTCACACACACAGACACTGCTCCCACACACAGACACTGTTCACACACACAGACACTGTTCACACACACAGGAACTGTTCACACACACATGCACTACATACACACACAGGCTGCTCACACACATCGGCACTGCGCGCACACATAGGCATTGTTCACACACACAGGCACTACATAGACACACCAGCACTGTGCACACACACCGGCACTGCGCACACACACAGGCACACTCATCACACACAGGCACCGTTCACACACAGGCACTGTCCACACACAGGCACTGTTTACACACAGGCACTGTTCACACCAGGCACTTTTCATACACAGGCACTGTTCACACACATAGGCACTACATACACACACAGGCGGCCCACAGACACCGGCACTGCGCGCGCACATAGGCACTGTTCACACACACATGCACTACATACACACACAGGCTGCTCACACACACCGGCACTGCGCGCACACATAGGCACTGTTCACACACACAGGCACTACATAGACACACCGGCACTGCGCGCACACACAGGCACTGCGCACACACACAGGCACTCATCACACACATAGGCACTGTCCACACACACAGGCACTGTCCACACACAGGCACTGTCCACACACAGGCACTGTCCACACACAGGCACTGTTCACACACAGGCACTGTTCACACACAGGCAATGTTCACACACATGCACTGTTCACACACACAGGCACTACATACACACACAGGCTGCTCACACACACCCGCACAGCACGCACACATAGGCACTGTTCACACACACAGGCACTACATAGACACACCGGCACTGCACGCACACACCGGCACTGCGCACACACACAGGCACTCATCACACACATAGGCACTGTCCACACACACAGGCACTGTCCACACACAGGCACTGTCCACACACAGGCACTGTCCACACACAGGCACTGTTCACACACAGGCACTGTTCACACACAGGCAATGTTCACACACATGCACTGTTCACACACACAGGCACTACATACACACACAGGCTGCTCACACACACCCGCACAGCACGCAGACATAGGCACTGTTCACACACACAGGCACTACATACACACACCGGCACTGCGCACACACTCAGGCGCACTGATCACACACAGGCACTGTTCACACTGTTCACACACACAGCCACTGTTCACACACACAGGCACTGTTCACACACATAGGCACTACATACACACACAGGCTGCTCACACACATCGGCACTGCGTGCACACATAGGCACTGTTCACAGACACAGGCACTACATAGACACACCGGCACTGTGCACACACACCGGCACTGCACACACACACAGGCGCACTCATCACACACAGGCACTGTTCACACACAGGCACTGTCCACACACAGGCACTGTTCACACACAGGCACTGTTCACACACAGGCACTGTTCACACACACAGGCACTACATACACACACAGGCGACTCACAGACACCGGCACTGCGCGCACACTTAGGCACTGTTCACACACACAGGCACTACATACACACACAGGCTGCTCACACACACCGGCACTGCGTGCACACATAGGCAATGTTCACACACGCAGGCACTACAAAGACACACCGGCAGTGCGCACACACACCGGCACTGCGCACACACACAGGCGCACTCATCACACACAGGCACTGTCCACACACAGGCACTGTTCACACACAGGCACTGTCCACACACAGGCACTGTTCACACACAGGCACTGTTCACACACACAGGCACTACATACACACAGGCTGCTCACACACACCGGCACTGCGCGCACACATAGGCACTGTTCACACACAGGCACTGTTTACACACAGGCACTGTTCACACACACAGGCACTACATACACACACAGGTGGCTCACAGACACCAGCACTGCGCGCACACATAGGCACTGTTCACACACACAGGCACAACATACACACACCGGCACTGCGCACACACACCGGCACTGCTCACACACACAGACACTGCTCACACACAGACACTGCTCACAAACACTGACACTGGTCACACACACAGACACTGTGCACACACACAGGCACTACATACACACACAGGCTGCTCACACACACCGGCACTGCGCGCACACATAGGCACTGGTCACAGTGGCTGCAGTGTGTGAGTGTGCAGGGTAAACAATGTGAGTGTGCAGGGTGAACAGTGTGTAGTGAGTGCACAGTGAGTGCGAGAGTTACTGTGAGTGCAGAGTGAGGACGAGAGTGACAGTGAGTGCAGAGTGAGTGCGAGAGTGACAGTGAGTGCAGAGTGAGTGTGAGAGTGACAGTGAGTGCAGAGTGAGTGCGAGAGGATAGTGAGTGCAGAGTGAGTGCGAGAGTGACTGTGAGTGCAGAGTGAGTACCAGAGTGACAGTGAGTGCAGAGTGAGTGCGAGAGTGACAGTGAGTGCAGAGTGAGTGCGAGAGTGGCAGTGAGTGCAGTGTGAGTGTGGGAGTGACAGTGAGTGCAAGAGTGACAGTGAGAGTGCAGAGTGACAGTGAGTGCAGAGTGCGAGAACGACAGTGAGTGGAGAGTGAGTGCAAGAGTGACAGTGAGTGCAGAGTGAGTGCAAAAGTGACAGTGAGTGCAGAGTGAGTGCGAGCGGGACAGTGAGTGCAGAGTGAGTGCGAGAGTGACAGTGAGTGCAGAGTGAGTGCAAGAGTGACAGTGAGTGCAGAGTGAGTGGGAGAGTGACAGTGAGTGCAGAGTGAGTGCGAGAGTGACAGTGAGTGCAGAGTGAGTGCGAGAGTGACAGTGAGTGCAGAGTTAGTGCGAGAGTGACAGTGAGTGCAGAGTGACAGTGAGTGCAGAGTGAGTGCGAGAGTGACAGTGAGTGCAGAGTGACAGTGAGTGCAGAGTGAGTGCAGAGACAGTGAGTGCAGAGTTACAGTGAGTGCAGAGTGAGTGCGAGAGTGACAGTGAGTGCAAAGTGAGTGTAGAGTGACAGTTAGTGCAAAGTGAGTACAGAGTGAACAGTGAGTGCAGAGTGAGTGCAGAGTGACAGTGAGTGCAGACTGAGTGCGAGAGTGACAGTGAGTGCAGAGTGAGTGTAGAGTGACAGTGAGTGCAGAGTGAGTGTAAAGTGACAGTGAGTGCAGAGTGACTGCAGAGACAGTGTGTAAGGGTGCAGGGTGCACATTGTGTGAGTGTGCAGAATGAGTGTGCAGGATAAACAGTGTGTGACTATGCAGGGTGACATTGGGAGTGTGCGGGTGAGCAGTGTGTGAATGTGTAGGGGCAGTGTGTGAGTGTGCAGAAAACACCACACACACATACACCACACACACATACCACACACACAAACCATACACACACCACACACACATAACACACACAAACCACACACACCTCACTCTCTCAACACCACACACTCGTCACCACTCACCACAACACACTCACCACCACACACTCACCCCCACAGACTCACCTCCACAGACTCACCACCACACACTCACCACTACACACACAACAACACACCCCCAGCCGTCAAATAATGCTTTCACCAGGCACAAAACCAACAACCATCAATGTACGCTTTCACCAAAAACAAACACGACCATGCATCAGTGCCGCTAAACACCCACGCACACAACAATGTCAGTGCAACTTTCACCAAACACACACACACACCAACAGCTGACAGTGCACCAGCCACTCTTTCAATTGGCACAATCATCAACAGCTGTCAGTGCACCCTTTCACCAACCACACGCATTACCATCAAGCTCTGTACGCCTGACAGCCACACTCAGTAAGAGCTCTTACTGCGCGCTACCACCAGTCATACAAACCTCAAGCCACCACTACACGCTTCCACCAAACACACACACCAACAGCCATCACTGCACAATTCCTACAGGCACACACATCCACCACCCATCAATGCACACACCAATTGATAACGCATCCACCAATTAATATTGTACCTATCACACTATGCTGCACTTTACCTTTCAAAGATAATGCGTTAAAGTGCAGCATGCCACCATTGATAACATTCCAATCCAACACACATATCTCCAACACACACCACATGCTTCCACTCCAAAACACATGCCTAAAACACATTGCCATTTACAATGCCATTATCTCTAACTCAAACAAACCCGAGCCCTAATGCATTACTAATGCTTGTTCATATGGCTATGTTCTCTGAAAGGAGCTTGACAAACACTGGTAACAGAGAGTTGAGCGCATGTCACAGTATCTGTGTATTCTATAGGCTCTGCAAGTTCCAGTCATAGTGAGTTAGCACAGGAGGTTGAATGTCTCCTTAAATTAACTGTCCCAGAGGTTCCAGTACCAGTAGTAAAACCTGGTAGTGTTATGAAACTACAGAACAGGTGTGTGTGTGTGTATGAGCGTTGGTGTTTGAAAGTTACTTAATACCCACAATTACCACAGTTATTTTTATTTCATGGTAGGAAACTGGTGTTGCATGACCGTGACTCATAGGAGCAGAGGGCTGCTTCACAGAGAGCATTTTTATAAGGAGCAGGAGCATCTCAATCTTCAGTTGCGTATCATGAGTGTTTGATAAAAACCAGATCTAAAAAAAAAAGAAAACAATGGGGCATATTACCAAGCAATAGCGATAATTATCGCTATTGCTTGGTTAGAGACAAAAATTTACCGCAGAGCTGCGGCGATTTTTATCGCAGATAAAACTTGGTATTACCAAGGTTTATCGCAAATGGGATAAAAATCGGCCACAATGCATGAATATCGCTGAAAAGTCCGCGATATTCATGCATTACCGAGCTAATGCTCTTAGCCATGTTATCCACCTCCCATTGGATAACATGGCTAAGAACTGCTCAGGGCAGGTGTTAGCTTTTGGAGATATTTGCGCTTAGCGCGAATATCTCCAAAAGTTGGTAATAGGAGATAGCGATGTTAGCGACTGTTTCCAGTCGCTAACATCTTGGCACGCCCACTTTGCATGTCATTAGTGATAAATATCACTGACATGCAAAGTGGGGCCCAAGATGGTCGCTATCTCCTACTAGCTGTCGCTAACTGATGTTAGCGACAGCTAGGTAATAGGGAGATAATTTTATCTCCACTTTCTTGGCTTTTAAAGCCAAAAAAGCGGAGATAAACCCCCTTGATAATATGCCCCAATATTCGGAGGAGTTAGGAGATAGTAATATGTAATTAGAACAGCACCTGACAGCTCACAGTAGAGTTTGTTTTCACACTACTCAGATTTATCTTACATTAAACATATTTACAGTTTGAATTATTAGGAAACACAGCTATTTGCTCACAATCACGTGCTATTTGGTCACGTGTCAAAAGCAGGATTAGAACCCACGTCTATGGTTCCAAGGTCAAAATTAATATACTTGAAAATTCTAATTTTAAAAGCTGCTTCTTGGCCCTCCCTGGTGGTAGGTAGCAGTAGCCAATAAGACATAACCACGAAACTTGTTCCACCTCTGTAGTACCCAGCAGCAGAAAGAGGTGACTCCCATCATTTGGACAAATGTATGTTTTTTAGAAGAAAGAGACAGGGCAGCGGCATGAACAGATATATTGAGGGTATTGTAAACATTCCCCTTTTTGCCTCCAATAACATGCACATACAAGAATGAATGTGGTGGATATTTGGTCTGTGCCCAAAAAAGCAGAAGAATCGATAATTTCCCTCAGCTCTCCCATCACTGCAAAGCTATTGTGGCATTGTGTTTCTGTGGACCTACAAGCACCGGATCAATAAACAATTGATATCCTCGTTCTCATGGCAGCTATGACAAGAAGCACTGTTTGAAAAAACCTGAAAGACTTTGCTCATTTTTATCCCCTAGCAAGTTTGTTAGCACGTGTAAATCTTACCTTTCTCTACTGTGCTGTGTGTGGGAGAGAAAGGTAAAAAATGAAAGCTTAGGGGCATATTTACAAAGCAATGTTGCAGCAAGCAACATGGTAGCGCCGCACTGCGTTATTTAAAAAACGCAGAGATGCGCCGTATTCACAAGAATATGGAGCACCCTTGTGTTGGCACTAAAAAAAGCTGCTGTGGTGCGAGGCTATCTGTGTTTCAGGAATTATTGTTTATGCTCATTGTTCAATCATTAAAGGGGAATTGCGCCTATGTGTGCAGCAGAATGCAGCACTCATAGAAAGAGTAAAAACAAAGAGAAATAAAAAAGTATTTCTCCTCGTTGCACCAATCTAATGCCTGCTTTTCAGTGGCGTTGAGTCAAAGTTACACATTCATGTAAATCTGGGGCAGTATCAAAAGGCAATGGGTGTTGCGCTGGAACGCTCACAGGAACACCCTTTACACGCCCCTTTCATGCAGCTACCTGCGTGAAAGGGTACCATATTTACAAAGTGGTATAAGTCACACAAAGTGGCTTAACGCCAATTTGTAAATCTGGAGCAGGCATTGCCCCACCGAAGTGTCCTAAAAAGTGATGCTCTCGTGGCAGAATGCCTTTGTAAATATGCCCCATAATCTGTGGTTATGATTAAGTGGAAAAATTCTTATATCTGCAGAAAAAATATTCAAGCAAGGATCCAAATTCCGAGTTATGCTGCAATTGCTGAATGGCCTATTCACTTTGAGATTGATGCGCTCAAAGAGAACTGAAGCACTGTTTGAGAATGCACCCACATAGTCTAAAATTGAGTTTAATGGTGGTTGTCTGAGCTGGTGGCACACACCCATCTCTGCCTGATATTCCGCTGTAGTTTTATATAAGTATCAAGTAAAAAGTCTTCATGGAAGGATTGTACTCCTCTGAAGAATGGTAAAACCATGAGACACTTGACAGAGATTTCAAGCATCTCTGAGCAAGTATTTAGTCAAAATATTAACTAAAATGTGAGTGATCTGAATTGCATCTACCATAATGCATTGTGGTAGGTCTGGTGCATCATATAAGTGTGCAATCACACATTCTGAGATGTCATGGATCAAACACCATTACAGAGCCTTGAAGACAGATCACACGTTAATTATTCATTATTATTTGTTATTATCAAAATTGTTATCATTTATTATTCAACACTTTCTGTCCTCAGACTTCATAGTGTGTTGTATGGCATGAGCCTGCATGGCTAAACCACACATGCCTCTACAATGCAGTCGCAACAATGAATGCATCGTAATCAAGCATTCCTTTACCATGCATGCCTTTACAACAAATCTAGTTGTAAAGGCATGTTTGCCACTACCCCGACCTCCCCTCCCCATGCCGCCCTAACCCCTAAAATCCAATTCCCCGACCTCGCCTTGCCCTTGAAACTACCCTTTCACCTACCCCGTCCTGAGTCCGAATATTCTGCCCCCTACTAAAAACGACCTTGATTCCACCCCCCCACCATGAGCTCTGAACATTACCCGCTCCCTGCACTCAAAACTAGCTTGACCCACATGCCCTGAGCCCTAAAACCCTGCTCCCCTTTAAAATCAATATCCTGACCCCCCACCCTGAGCCCTAAAAATGACGCACCCCTAAAAACTACCCCAAACCCTGCCCCAGCTCTTAAAACTATCCTGACCCTCCCCCTGTCCTGAGCCCTAAAATCCTGCCCCCTTTCAAAAAGCTACCCAATTTATTTCCCACCCTGAGCTTTAAAACTGCACCCTCTCTTAAAAACTACCCCTAAACCCGTCCCTAGCCCCAGCCCCACTGACTTGCCCCTGTCCAGAACGTCCTGTCCCTCTCCCCCCCATCCAGACACTAGACCGCATATGCGTGGTTAACACAGATGCATGGTTCAGGCAAGCATTGTTACGCTTGTGGGGAAATGGCACTCGTGGCTCAGCTTGCGTTGTAAAGGCCGTTTCCCTTCATAGCTATATGGAGGGGTCTGAAATGCAACACATTAACTTAACCCTACATCTCCCCTTCTCGTCCGAAATTGTGACTGAAGACCCCCACAGGATAAATTAAGATAGTTGGGAGGATTAAAGGTAAAGGGGAAGAGACAAACAAAACACTTCTCAACTGAGGGATTACTGCAGCTAGTGTTTGGTAGTAGGAAAATCCAGGGACGGCAGGTGGATTTTGAAAGTTGCGGGGCGAAAAATTGTATTGTAGTATAATGCCCGAACTGCAAAAGGAGGGTGTCGGGGGGGTATCCTTCGCAAGAAAATTTTTCAAAACTTTGATATAAATGTACACAGACAGAAGGTCTACGTAGCAGAAATTGAGGTGCAAAACATACAAACGTGACGACAAGATTGAGGGTGGAAAGCAGAGATATAGTGAAAGTGACAGATATGGTTTATAATGTGTTTCAAAATTGACAATAGAGAAAAAGGCGTTAACATAATAATTTTAATTTTTAAATTAAAACATGAATAATAAAACATATAAATGTACAGCATAACAATAAATAAAAGCAAAATCAATGAAGAAAGTAGTTTGCGTTTAGGGCCTCATTTATGAGGTTTTGCTGTAGGGCAGCACAGCAGGCCTTCCTGCTGCGCTGCCCTAAAGCAAAAGAAAAGGATATGAATGCACTGTATCTATCAGATATGGCGCATTCCTGTCCTTTTCCCCTTCACCGACACACAATGAGCTGCTGTGCGCCAATGCAGGCACCGTTGCACCATGGTGCAAGGGTGCCTTCATTGCGGGCGATCTCAAGAGGCTTTTTCTTCTTTCTCTGTGTACTGCAGAAGGCAACACACATAGAAAAAGAAAAAACAAGGAGAAATAAAGATATTTCTCCGCTTTGTGCTTGTGCCTCCCTTACGCCTCCCCTGGGGAGGGGTACGTTTTTGGCGCGGCCTCAGATTACCGATTTCTCGGAAATCTGGGGCAGTGTCACAAAGCCATGGATGTTGCTAGGAACGCCCCCAGCAACACCCACTGCACGCAGAAAACTGTGTTAAAGGGGACCATATTTACGAGGCAGCCTTAAGCCAAATAAATTGGCTTAGTGCTGCCTCGTACATATGGAGCAGGCTCCTGTGACACGGGACGTCACAAAAAGTGACATTCTGGCAGCACAAGGGGCCTCATAAATGAGGCCCTAAATGTACAAAAGAAAAACAAAGTATAAAATGTAAACTTTAATTTGGCATTAACACATAAATTAAAACACACCCAGTAGATAACATGGTAAGAACATATTGTTAAATAAACACAAATATGTTAAAGTGACAAAGCTTGGCTTCCACTCTTTATATTTGAACAATAATATTGAATGAGGAACTATGGGCTATCAGTTTGTTGCATCGCTACAGACCCGAAAGTGTTTATACGTTTTTGGAGTTTGACTAAAAGTGACTTATGCAGGTCTAGCTGCTCACTTAATGTTTACGTTGTTTAAGAAAGTGCGTCCCTATATTTAGAACAACCTAAATACAACTCTGTCAAGAATTGTCAGTTTATAAGAAGGGTTCCCATTCAGTTAAAGGCACATTTTATTGCACACGTTTTTTAAACTTTACAAGCTTTGTAATTAGCCAATCACCCACCACTACATTGTAATCAGGAGCCTTAGATGAACCAATCAGAAGCCATAGGTGCCACACCTCCCAACTTCTGGGAAGATATCACTAGCGCTGCACTTAATGTTTTCTCTTGCTCTCTACATCTATTGATCACACTGCTTCCCTCAAGCCCTCTCATGCCACTGACAAGACCATCTGCTTCTTGATTTACCCCTGGAATATGAGAAGCAAAATGTAATTGCAAGGGACTGCAGCATAAGTGGAAAAAGTCCTACTTCTCTGGTGCCAAAGACTTCTATAGAGCAGTGATTATCAAAATATGTGACTGTATCGATTTTATTTTTAATCAAATTGACATCACCAACACCTCCTCTGAAGAAACGTTGTCAATAGTAAAAAACAAATCTGCCTCTAAAGGCTTACAGCAACAGAGTCTCTTTCTCATGAACCTTTTGACAATCTGGCGGTCTTCATTCAAGACGGGATCTTGTAAATTCAACCTGGCTACACCCAATACAGCAGCGCATGGTTCTCTTGTTAAATCTAGTTGGGCCTCTATCTCCAACATGGGCTCTTATCTGCCTATTCCATAAGAATCAATCAAATCTGCTTTCACCTCGATAAAGTCTGGCTAACCCCTATATGCTTCAGCCCCCAGCATTGACATATTAGTAGAGGATATTCTCGCTCCTCTCTCTCGGGCGGAGTGGTCGCTCCCAGTGTCCCTTGGATACATTTGGTATCGTTGTGCTGCATTGCTTCAATAATTGCCAATTCGTATTGCCTGCTGCCTGCCTGATTGCCGCTTTGCTTATTTTGCACTTTGAATAATTATTACTGCTGTTTTTACTCTGTTAGCGCGTTTGCCTCTAGCGCTCCGCTGTGCTCCCCCCTCCGCCTCCATTTTGTTTGTTGTGGTCGTCCTTGTGAGCCCGCCCCGCCTCCCAGCTGAGCCGCCCTCCCACTGACTAGAAACAGCGCTACCCTACCTAAAGGCGCCGTGACTCGCTCCTCTCTCTCGGGCGGAGTGGTCGCTCCCAGTGTCCCTTGGATACATTTGGTATCGTTGTGCTGCATTGCTTTAATAATTGCCAATTCGTATTGCCTGCTGCCTGCCTGATTGCCGCTTTGCTTATTTTGCACTTTGAACAATTATTACTGCTGTTTTTACTCTGTTAGCGCGTTTGCCTCTAGCGCTCCGCTGTGCTCCCCCCTCCGCCTCCATTTTGTTTGTTGTGGTCGTCCTCGTGAGCCCGCCCCGCCTCCCAGCTGAGCCGCCCTCCCACTGACTAGAAACAGCGCTACCCTACCTAAAGGCGCCGTGACTCGCTCCTCTCTCTCGGGCGGAGTGGTCGCTCCCAGTGTCCCTTGGATACATTTGGTATCGTTGTGCTGCATTGCTTCAATAATTGCCAATTCGTATTGCCTGCTGCCTGCCTGATTGCCGCTTTGCTTATTTTGCACTTTGAATAATTATTACTGCTGTTTTTACTCTGTTAGCGCGTTTGCCTCTAGCGCTCCGCTGTGCTCCCCCCTCCGCCTCCATTTTGTTTGTTGTGGTCGTCCTCGTGAGCCCGCCCCACCTCCCAGCTGAGCCGCCCTCGCCCCTCCCCCTCCACTATCCATATATGACAGTTGTTCCCGCGCGCAGCGTTCACGCGCAGCGAGGCGCCCAATCCGCGCCGAAGGTGCGCTAAAGGTAAGCCCGTCTACGCCCGTCCGCGCCTGGACCGCGCCCAGCGCCATACCCCCTGGCCCTCGCAATGCCCAGCCCTCCCGCATTACATACGACTCCTCCACCCTCCTAGCCCTTAACCCCGGCCGCTCCCCCAACTGCGTCCAAGCCGCTCCTGGACGCACCCATGGACCTTTCTCATGCTACTCATGCAAATTCTTCTGCTCCGTCAACCACTCCACTACGATCACACCTCAGATTCCCAACACCAACCACCTACAATGCATCTTGCTCAACACCCGCTCGTTCCACAGACACGCCATTGACCTATGGAATCTACTAGACACCATCTCTCCGGACGTCGCCTTCCTAACAGAAACATGGATGAACGCCTCCTCCGCCCCAGACATCACCATTGCCAACCCAGAAGATTATAAGATCATACGCAAGGACCGTACCGACCACACAGGAGGAGGAATCGCTATTGTCCATAAGAAATCCATCAACATCTCAACCAGCTCTGACGTCAACCTCGCCAACTCTGAACACCTTCACTTCCAGATCCACATCGACCCCAAGACCACACTCAGAGGCACCCTCCTCTACAGGCCTCCAGGACCCCGCGCACAATTTAGTGAAGACATCACGAACTTCATCACTCCACACGCGCTCCCCTCCAAAGATTACATCCTTCTGGGAGACCTCAACTTTCACCTTGAAAAGAACAACGACCGCAACGCCACCACCCTGCTGGACAACCTCGCACAACCTCGGACTTAAACAACTGGTCACCTCCCCCACCCACATCGCAGGTCACACTCTCGACCCTATCTTCACCTCCAGCAACCATGTCTCCTTCAGCCACACCACGAATCTCCTTTGGACTGACCACAGCTGCGTTCACTTTACCTACAACAAGCCCAAACCCAACAACCACCCCCAACCAACTCTGCAAAGAAACTGGAACAAAATCACCATCAACCAGATCTCCTCATCGCTTCTTCTAAACCCCCCAGCCCACTCCACAAACCCCGACCAAGCCGCCACCAACCTCACCCAATGGCTATCCAACAGCGCCGACATCCTAGCACCACTGAAAAAACGACAAAGCAAACTTGGCAGCAAGAAGGCCTCATGGTTCAACGATGATCTTAAGAAATCCAAGAAACTCTGCCGCTCCCTTGAGAAGGCCTGGAAAAAAGACCCAACCACCAGCACCAAGGACGCCTTCAAAAACGCCACCCGCATACACCACCAACTGATCCGTAAAGCCAAGAAAACCACCTTCAAGGAACGACTAGATATCAACGCCCACAACAGCAAGGAACTTTTCAACATCGTCAAGGAATTTACCAATCCCTCGGCCAACTCTAACGACATCACCCCCTCTCAAGCCCTCTGCGACTCCCTAGCCTCATTCTTCCACAACAAAATTGCAGACATCCACAATAGCTTCGACAACCAACCCGGAGATCAACCCACCCAACCATCTGCTGGACCTTCACCCCCCTCAAACATCCTTCATAACTGGAACACAATCTCCACTGAGGACACCATCCGCCTGATGAACTCCATCCACTCAGGATCCCCCACAGACCCATGCCCTCACCACATCTTCAACAAAGCAGACTCCATCATAGCACCGCACCTCCGAGACGTCATCAACTGCTCCTTCATATCCGCCACCTTCCCGGAAAGCTGGAAACATGCCGAACTCAGCGCCCTTCTGAAAAAACCCACAGCGGACCCCACCGAACTCAAAAATTACCGCCCCATCTCGCTACTTCCATTCCCGGCCAAAGTCATCGAGAAAGCTGTCAACAACCAGCTCGCCGCCTTCCTCGAAGCCAACAAATCCCTCGACTCCTCACAGTCCGGCTTCCGAGCAAAACACAGCACTGAGACCGCCCTCATCGCAGCAACAGACGACATTCGAACTCTACTGGACAATGGAGACACAGTCGCCCTCATCCTCCTCGACCTCTCCGCAGCCTTCGACACAGTCTGTCACAGCACCCTTCTACAGCGCCTCAGAAACATCGGAATCCAAGGAAAAGCACTGGAATGCATCACCTCGTTCCTCACCGGAAGAACCCAGAAAGTCCGCCTCCCACCATTCAAATCGGAGGCCACTGAAGTCATCTGTGGCGTACCACAAGGATCTTCACTCAGCCCCACCCTTTTCAACGTATACATGAGCCCCCTCGCGGCCATCGCCCGCCAACACAACCTCAACATCATCTCCTACGCGGACGACACTCAACTGAACCTATCACTCACCAATGACCCTAGCACCGCCAAAACTAACCTACACGAAGGAATGAAAGAAGTAGCCGAATGGATGAAACACAGCCGTCTGAAACTGAACTCAGATAAAACAGAAGTCCTCATCTTAGGTACCTCCCCCTCCGCATGGGACGACTCTTGGTGGCCAGAAGCCCTTGGAAAAGCACCCATCCCGACAGACCACGCACGGAACCTGGGCGTCATCCTGGATTCCTCACTTTCTATGAACAGACAAGTCAACGCCGTCTCCTCATCCTGCTTCAACATTCTTCGCATGCTCAAAAAAACATTTCGTTGGATCCCCACCGAAACTAGGAAAACGGTCACCCACGCTCTGGTCACGAGCCGACTGGACTATGGAAACACCCTCTACGCCGGGACCACCGCTAAACTCCAGAAAAAACTCCAACGTATCCAAAACGCCTCAGCCAGGCTCATATTAGACATCCCGCGTAAAGAACATATCTCTGGTCACCTGAAAAACCTCCACTGGCTTCCCGTCAATAAGAGGATCACTTTCCGGCTCCTAACCCACGCACACAAAGCACTTTACGAAATCGGACCAGAATGCCTCAACACACGACTGTCCTTCTACACCCCCTCCCGCCAGCTTCGATCTTCCAACCAAGCCCTTGCCACTGTACCTCGCATCAACAAGACCACCATGGGAGGTAGATCCTTCTCCTACCTGGCAGCTAAAACCTGGAACTCACTTCCCACTTACCTTCGCCTTACCCAGAACCACCTAGCATTCAGAAAGCAACTTAAAACGTGGATATTTGACAAGTAATTCCCCACCCCTCCTTAAGCGCCTTGAGACCCCCTGGGTATGTAGTGCGCTATATAAATTCTCTGACTTGACTTGAAACCTACCTATACTGATCTCTGTAACTATGCTCAGTCAGCTGTCCCAGTTCCTCCCAGCTGGACGCATGCCATGGTTCTACCACTTCTTTAGAAACATACAGCTGGTACCAACTTGCTTAACAATTATCACCCCATTTCCCTGCTCCATGTTCCCTAAAATATCTTGGTAATAGCGGTTAATAAGCAACTTCCGTGCTTTCTAGAACACCACAATCTACTGAACCATACTCATTGAGGCTTCTGACCACAACATAGCACTGAAACCGCCTTGCTTGCTGTGTCCCATGACCATACAACCTGGCCTTGGCCATAATTAACCTCTTTGCAGCTCTCAATACTGCCTCCGAATATGGTATCTGTTTGCAGGCCCTTGTATGGGTCTGTTCACTTCTGACCAATAGCTCATGGTCCTTTCCTCTCCCTGAGTTTCAATCTATTTCTTTTTGAGCCTTCTGCTGAGTACCTCACGGATCCTCATTTAACGAGCATGCCTCCTCTTTCTACTCTTATTAGATCCTTTAGGTCTAATGCTGATGACAGATTGTGGTGTACTTTTCTTACAGTATCACCTCTAACCAAGAGCTATTCTACTGTTTGATAACCAATCCTCTACATACTAGTCTTCTTCGTAATGGCCCATTGAACTAGGCACCCCTCCAGTACCTGTCACCTCTGCCAGAAATCTTGGTATACTATTTGATAGCAATCTTATCTTCACACCTCACACCTCACATCACTCAGTTAGCAGCCACCTGTTTTAGGATTCTTCATAAGCTTCCAGTAGAGACTGGCAGAAAGGAAATGATTTTCCCAAGCTTATGAAGAGAGCGAGAACGTAAAAATAAAATGTGTACACTTGCCTGCAGGTTACTGGCAGTGCATAATCAGAGTTATACAAGACAAGGACAGTTAAAAGAACTCCAATTAATCAAATTACATTTAAATAATTTAATGTAAATAAATTTGCAACACAGCAACATGCACAGCAGCTCTCCCGAGCAACACAGTGCAACTGATTGTCTGGAGTCTGACATTCTACAGCAGTGTTCCAATGGAATTAGAACATGTAACAAATAATAACACATGAATGCAACCTAGGTATTGCAAATGTAACATATCTCCCTTATATAAAATAAATGAAACAAGAGTGGAATAAACAAGAAAGATAAATGCAAATAAACTATCTAACATAATGTGCAAATTTAACAGGTAACAATCTTGAACGTGTAGAGTCCTTGACCCTGAGTGGTATCAGAATAACTTGGTTAGACATTATGGACTAGATGTAGGTAATTTGGATTTACTGATTCATAAATACTGAATTTTACCGATTGGGTATTTATGAATCGGTAAATCCAATGTAGGTAATGATTCGGTAAAAAATACCGAATCGGTAGGATTCGGTATTTACCGAATCAGTATTTGCCGTTGATTCCTATGGGCCTGTAGGCCCATAGGAATGAATGTCAATTACCAAATCGGTAAGTACCGAAAAATTCAAGGGTGGCAGGGTGTCACTTTGACACCCTGTTTCACCCCTGCTTAGTGCTTGTGTGCCATGTGGCACACATACATGCCCTAAGGCACAGCTTTCCAAACTTTTCATGTTGGTGACACACCTTTTTGTGAAAGAAAATTCAGGGACACGGTAACGTGAGGAAGCGCAGCGAGCGAGTCCGAACCACCTATGGTGGGTTCAGGCCCCACACACACATACCCCACTCCACACACACCCCACACACAACCCCACACACACCACCCCACAGACACACCACCCCACACACACCCCACACAACCCCACACACACCCCCCACACAAACCCACCCACAAACACCCCACACACATACCCCACCCCCCCACACCCCACCCACACCCCCCCCCTCCAGCCCACCACCCCACCCCCCCTACACACACACACCCCACACACACAACTCACACACACCCACAACCCCCCACACACCCCACACACACCCCAACACACACCACCCCACAGACACACAACCCCACACACACCCCACTCCACCCCCACACACACACCCCACACACGCACCCCCAAACACCCCACACACACACACACACACCACACACACAACCCCCCACACACAACCCCTCACATACAACCCCCACACACACCCTACACAGCCCACCCCACAGACACACCATCCCCCCCCACACACACAACCCACACACACACCCCACACAACGCCCCCCACACACCCCCCACACACACACCCACACACACACCCCACACACACCCGACACACACCACCCCACAGACACACCACCCCACCCCACCCCACACACACACCCCACACACCCCACACATCCCCCCCACACACACACCACCCCACAGACACACCACCCCACCCCCTCCACACACACAACCCACACACACACCCCACACACCCCACACAACCCCCTAAACACACAACTCTACACCCACCCCACCCCACCCCCACACACACACAAGTCCACACGCACACACACACAGAAATGCAAGTGTCTGTCTGTAACACAACTGGTGCTCATGTAAAGCGCTCTGATACCTTTGGCTCTAGTTTGCTCAACAAGAAAAGTTTCGCAAAAGCTGCCTGGTAAAGCGTAAAGGATGTTTTCTACCATTATTTATCAAGTTAGTTGCTTTCTTAGAAGAGCTCCTGCTCAAATTAAGCACTGCCCTACTTCCTTTACTTCTCATCCGTTTTCCATGGCCGGAGCCGGACAATAATTAAAGTGTCCAGCTTGTAGTCATAAACTGAACTCTGTCTGCTTCTTAAAAACTGCAATAGACGTGGAACCAAAACACGGTGCAGTCGGGTGGTGCGAGTCCATTCTAAAACCTCTGTATTCAGTGAGGCCATGGACAAACTCTATATGGGTTGTTATCTGTTTTCAGCTCAGTTGTCTGCCTTCAGCCGCTCTTGGTTTATTTTAGAGTTTTATATAGCGCGAACAAGATCTTTGCAGATATCAGAGCGCTTTACAGAAACAGTAGGTAGGAAAACAAACTTTTGAAAACAGTGTAATATACGGTAGGGAGTGAGTTGCAAAGTAGGGTAGTACTTGCACAAGAGTATGCACACTAATAACAATCTAGAAGCAATAATATTGAAGCCGTGCAATGACGATTCGAGTAAGATTATAGCACCCCAGAGGGTGAGTAAACACACTGTTGAGAACGGAATAATAGGCAGTAGTGAATGGATTGCAAGTTAGTAGGGCACTCAGGTCAGAGTGTACATCCCTAGTAAACAATCTGGAAACAAATATTAAGGCATCCGTGCTATGATTTTAGTCCAGTAGCAGTCGTATAAGAGTCTAATATAGATAAGCAATCAGGTAGCCGGTAGACTAGGAGCCCTGTACTGTCATTGATCCAGTAGCAATAGGGTTCAGGTGAACTTAGCCATAAGGATGGCTTTTACCTCTTTCTTGAAAAGTACAGAGGAGGGGATAAGCCTAGTTTCTGGCGGGAGTGCATTCCAGATCCTGGGTGCCATTCCTGAGAAGGAGCGTTTGTATGTTTTTTCCTTCCGGAATCCTTTCCGGAATCCTTTCCTTCCTTCTGGTTGACATGCAGATGACTTCCAAACTGCATACCACGGGCAGAATGCTACCTCTGCAACTGCAAGCTGACATTTGGGATAGGGAGGGCCCATTTTAGGCGTTTGATGTCGGTGTTCCTAAAAGATAAACTCCAGAAGGGGGCGTGGTGTTGCCAAAGGCTCTTTGATGACCCCATGCAGTAGTCACGCTTAATTGGCACCTCTCAACCAGAAGCTCTTTAGCAGCAAGCAGCGCCTGACACATTCACCAAAAACACTTGAATCAGCGTGTGATGAGCTCCAGATTGGTGCACGGTTTAGCATTCTTCAGCATTTAAAGGCAGCAGAACTTTCGCTTCCGGGGGCTATCTGAAGTACGGTGTGTATATTACATCCGGACAGTTTCATGTGTGCTTATTTTATGTGCGGCAGATAATGTTATCGCATAAGGTAGTCCAGGCTATAGGATGCAGAGGAGTTACTGTTATGCGTGTTGAAAGTGCTGTGCTACACCTTTTCTGCTTGAATGAGAGAAGCTCTGTCTGCTCCGTGACACATTTGTACTTCCTATGTCTACGTGAGATAAACAAGCAGCCATTCTGTACTCGTATTACCTGAATCACGCCTCCTTTTTGTATTTTATAATCTTGAATGTACCAGTAACTTGTTAAAATGTAACTTTCACCACGAGTACAGTTTTATCTATTTCTATGCGACTCTCATTCCTTATGTAATTTATTTCGCTCTATTGTAAAGCGCTCTGACACCTCTGGATAAAGATTGCGCTATATAAAAATGCATAAATAAAAATAAGCCCCCACTTATTCCCCCCCCCCCCCCCCCCCCGTCGTGTGTGGCATCCCGGGACCGCTCACAGCCGCACCCGAGCACTTCACAGGTCATTAAAGACCGTGTGCAAGTTAATTGGGCATTTTTGTTATTTCAGCCCTTCTAAGAGCCCCTGCAGCCCGATTCTGCTGATTGCCAGCAGAAGTCATCTCATCCCGCGACACACCTACGGCTGGGGCGCGACACAGTAATGTGTCGCGCCACACAGTTTGGAAAGCTGTGCCCTAAGGGTATGTATGTGTGCCACATGGCACAGGTGTAAATGCACATTTATGCATTTACATAGGAATGCCTTATTTACCACCAACTAATAGTTGGTGGTAAATAACGAATCCTTAAAGCCCTGTAGCACTGTTTACAGTGCAACCTACATGGTTGACAATTTTCTAATTCTGTTCGTATTAAAGGATATACCCACTGCTGGTATCAGTGCTCCAAAAACATCACCTATTATTTCAATTACACTTTCTCTTCGTCTACGACTTAGTGGTTTACCTATTTCGTGAATTCCATTAGTACCTCTATCTACATGAAAGATTTTGAGAAAGACCAAGCCAAAGTAACATGATCCGTACCAGTGATCGGGTAATTTGTAATAAGCTTTGCTTCCACACAGGAAATAAATCCCTAGAAAAATTGGGTCATTACCACCTTTAAATCCCCATTCCTCTTTTATGATATATGTGACTTCACATTGACTTGCACCCACAAAATAATTGTCATACACAGTGTTATCTCTTTGAATACATAATTTTCCCAATAATGGCGTATCTATATTTATAGCCACATTTACATTATGTCCCTAAATATTACCGTCTGAAAACGCCAATTTTGTAGATTTAATTTGTTTCACTTTTTCCAGTCACTTATATTGTTGTCTTCTTTCCTCAACCATATTCAGAAAAACTTTCTCTTCATTTCTCATTTTACAAGTCAAATTATGTTTAAAAGCATAATCATGTGTCAACTCTTGTGTTTCTAAGAAATATTCTCCCAAAACTTTAGCAGGCTTAATTTGATTTAGTTCAGCAACAATTTTCAAGTTTGCAAGTACATCATCAGAATCAGAATAATAATATTCAAATTTTACTGTCCTATAAAATAAACTTGTTATTACACTACATGTTATGTTAACGGTAAATGGTGGTAAGTCACACCCTCGGAAACAGATGCTGGCAGTTTTACACAGACATAGCAGTCGCTGGCATTCATTGTCCTCACATATTCAGATAATAGTCTCGAAAAAGTATTTTGTGAAAAGTCACTAATTGACTTATCTTGATGAATTTCAGGCCTATATACATGTCATTTTTTATTTTCCAACTCATTATTCTTAACTTTCAAACTCTCATTTGCTTTCAATTTTTCAAAATCCGGTCCAAAAGGAATGATAATAGCAATAATTACCCATACTAACAATAATATTCCCGTGCATAGTAACCGCATTCTACGCCATTTTCTAAAAATCGAACACTTAGATTGAGTTTCTTCATTAGTAGCCATTTTGTTGTTTGTTTGTTTTTTTACACAGCAACTTTCACAATCTTTTCACTCTTTAAATTGTCTCTCTCTTGACCTTTGTTTTTCACTCACAGTGTTCTTTTCAATCTATATTACAGATTTTATCTTATATATATCCCTTCTTTTCACGGTTTCCCCAAACCTCTTCGAAATCTTTTTCTGTCTTTGAGTCACAGTTTGCTCACTTTCTTTTCATCACCTGGACAATGCAAATTCTCTTGGCTGCTATTTACATATAGGTCCACTCACGTGATTTATATTTTTGATTTGGTCTTCTCACTCTTTTTGGCCTTTGCACAACCTCTATTTTCTTTTCCAACAACTCCTTTTGACTGGTTATTTCATTCACTTGATCTTCTTGTACTTTTGCTTTGTTAACCAGTTTAGTTTTCAGTCCATCAGTTTCTTTAGGCCACTTATCTCCTTTTCAAACTCTTTTTATTTCAGGTTCAACAGTGTTTCACTCCACTCTCCAAGCTCTTTTTCTTGAACACCTCCTTAATTGAGTGTTGTTGGACAGGCCTCGTGAAAGGCCCGCTCCCTCCCCGCATGAGAAGACCCGGACGCCGGCTCTCCCGGTGTCCCCAGAAGGCACCACCCCTGCAACCCACCGAAGCAACCCGCAACCCATCCCCAACGGGACCCCTGCTCCCGAACACCCCAGCATCGGCTGACCCGGGCCTCCGTCAGCACCATTGCCCGGCCCAGCCGCCATCTTGGACACTGCACCACGAGGCCGCGTGGCCTCAGCTCGGCCCCAACCCTGGGCCTGGCCAGGCCCCGACATCGAGGCACCACCATCCACCCGGGAGGTGAGGAGACCACTTGGCATGTCAATGGGAGAAAGGAGTGTCGATGGCTCTCCCTCGCCAGGTGCCGATCGCCCCCGGCCTCCCCGGGCGCTGGCTCCACCCCCCTGCTGGGTGTCTGGACTCTCTCATCCCGGACCTCCCGACCTCCAAGCGCGAGGGTCCTGACATCAAAGGAGACCAGACCTATAACTGGGGCAGCTCCAGAGCAGGAAGGCAGTTGTATCCTGGAGTCGAGAGACACCTTGAAGAACTCATCCCTGACGGACTGCTGGCGCTGCCGCAGCCCTGCCTTGTGAACCATCTCTGAAGCCTGCTGGCGCTGCCGCGGCCCTCTGCAACGTGCATCTTTGTGTGGACCTGCTGGCGCTGCCGCGGCCCATCCTTGTGAACCATCGCTCTTGCCTGCTGGCGCTGCCGCGGCCCCTCTGCAAAGAAGTCATCATCCTAGCCTGCTGGCGCTGCCGCGGCCCTCCTTGCCGAGACTTTTCATCCTAGCCTGCTGGCGCTGCCGCGGCCTGACCTTTCAGACCTCCGAGCTCGAGGATTGTGAGCTCCTTCTGGCCGCCCTTGTACCGGACCGGTACCCAAGACTGTCCCGCTACCCCTTACCCTACAGAGACTAGAATTGGGAGGATCCTCGTGTCCTGCCCCCACTGTATCGTTGATAACCTTGCCTCAAGAATCCTATATAAAGTGTTCAGATCTTATCCTTGTGTGGTGTCCATCTGTGGGGGGGAAGTTACTTGTCTGTACGATCGCCGGAGACGGCCCTCACCGGAGGCCTCTCCCCCTGTACTCGGCCGACCCTCCAGGTCCCTGTCTAACAAGTGTCATCATCACTGTCATCCGTCTCTGTTTCAGATCTTTCTATAGTTTCATTTATAATGAATTTTACAGGATCTGATTCTTTTTCTGAGCTTATTTTCTATTTGGTCAATTCTTTCACTATGTTAGGAACTTCTCCATAGCTAGTACTTGGAAGCTCATCCTCATCTTGAGTTATTTCCCTTTCCCCAGTTTCGAGATTTCAGTTCCTGCTTTCAGAGCTTTTAGACTGTCCTTCAGTATCTTCTTGATTACCAGTTTTATTTTCACTTAGCTCAGTGTCCTTACTGGTATCAGTCCAAATCTCGACTTACAGGTCGATCTTCAAAATTTGATATTTCAACAATTTCATTTTCTCCTTCAGATGCAGAGCTAGTATCTGATATCTCCAGATGTAAACGAACAGGTCGAGCTTCAGTATCTGGATCTTTTTATGGTTCACCCTCAGAGTCTGAGTCAGTGGTGCTTTCACTTTCCTCCTGTGGATTTTCAGGCTCAGGCACACGGATGGTGTGGCTTGCGTGCACCCACCTCTTGACTCCAGCACACTTAACTGCAGTGATACTAAACAGAATAACTTGTCGGGGCTTTTGCCAGCGAGGCACTAGACAGTTTCTTCTCCTGTGAACCTTTATCCGAACCCAATCTCCAGGGACTAGATCATGAGCTAGATGTTTTTCTTTTGCTTGTGCCTCAGTTCCCACCTAATGGAACACAGAAGTTACCATGTCAGACAGATTTTTGCAGTAATCCAGTATGATATCATCATTTATATTCAACAGTTCATCAAATGGCACAAATGCTTGTTTCATTACTCTTCCCATCAAAATCTCATGGGGACTTATCTGTTCTTTTATTGGGAATGCTCCTCAGGGTCATTAGAACAAGTGTCAGTGCATCGTGCCATTGTAGTCCTGTGGCCAAGCACATTTTTGCAATTCTGTTTTTTATTGTTCCAAACACCAAACTGAGATCTGGGACTTAATACACTCCCTGTCCCCAGATCTATGTTTCATCACCGAAACTTGGTTAAAACCCCACACGGTATCTGCCATTACCTTGGGAGTACCTATGGGATACAAACTTCACCACTCTGATCGCCCCGATAAAATTGGCGGTGGCATCGCCATAATATATAAAGAGTTTATTAAATTAGACATTTTAGATAAACAATGTTGCAGAGAAATGGAAACAATGGTTTTCAGAATTACCTTCCCCAACAGAAAGACTAGCAAAGGTGCACTCGTATACAGACCACCTCTTCCATGCCCCAGTTTTTCCACATCTCTTTTAGAGATGCTTGGCCCTTATATGCGGGCCAATGAAGATTTCCTTCTCCTTGGAGATTTTAATATTCACACTGACCAATCTGACTCCACAGGGACTAAAAGTTTGTCGACTGATATGACAACCATCGGTCTCACACAAAAGAATCAGGATCCCACCCATGAAGGTGGACACTGCATCGACCTGATATACACCAACTTCGACAATATACTGTGTCATAAACCTACCAAAGTCTATTGGTCAGATCATTTTTTATTACAATTCACTATTTTTAAAGCTAATAAAGGTCCCCATAAAAACTCCCTACCCTCCACTATTGCAGACAGTGGCACAAACTCACGCTGGAGACGTTAGAAAAGGCGTGGGAAAAACCCGAGATTAGAGATACTGAGGAAGTAGAACATAAGCTAACTATGTTTCAGCAATCTCTAACTGCAGCCATTGATAAAATTGCCCCCTCGAAAATATTTAGACAGCTCCCTGTGGCCAAACAGGAAAAATGGTATACCGAGGCTCTCAGAAAAGAGAAGCAAGAATGTAGAAGGATAGAGAAAAGATGGAGGAAATCACACTCTGAGGATAACAAAAAGGCACATCGTGCAGCTCAAGCCAACTACTATAAACATATCAAGGCTGCCCGTAAAAATAACATTGCTCAACAGCTCATGGAAGCCGATTATTCTCCCAGAGAACTGTACAGGATTCTCGAAACATTTGTAAAACCTACGGCCTGTATAAGTCCCGATGACTTTTCACAAAGTTTATGTGAAGAAGTCTCATCCTACTTTGAAAACAAAATAGAATCCATCTATGGAAAAATCTTAGTATCCCAACCAAACAGTGACTCCCTAAACGCTTCCTCCCCCAATGAAAATACCAACCTTACACTAACTACATTCCCTCCTATTAACACTGAAGAGCTTTATACAATAATGACCCAAGTAAAATCTGGATCGCCGGATGACCTTATCCCTGCCAAAACCTTAACCCCTCTCCGTACCCTGTTAGCCCCCTACATTCAGGATATTATCAACCAGTCTCTTAAAGAGGGAAAAGTACCAACTGAATGGAAAAGAGCAGTGGTGAACCCTATCCGCAAGAATGCGGCTCTCCCATGGACGGAGCTTTCCAACCTCCGCCCCATCTCCCTTCTGCCTTACTACAGTAAGATGGTCGAGAAACATGTCAACGCACACCTGTCCACCCACATCGAGGCAGCGGGCGGCCTAGACCACTCGCAATCTGGTTTTAGGCCCAACCATAGCACCGAATCAGCCCTCCTGTCAGTGACAGATAACATCAGAATGTCACTTGACAGAGGGAGCTCAGTGATTCTGGTGCTATTGGATTTGTCCGCTGCCTTCGACACGGTGTCGCACAAAATTCTTCTCGACCGTCTGAAGGGAGTGGGAGTAAAGGGGACCGCTCTTGCGTGGCTGGAAAGCTTTCTTGAAGACAGACAACAAGGTGTCAAACTAGGCTCCCATAAATCTGTCTGCAGGAAGCTTACCAAGGGTGTGCCACAGGGCTCATGTCTGAGCCCCACGTTATTCAACGTATATGTGGCCCCCTTGGCAGAGATTATAAGATCTCATGGGTTCTCACCAATCTCTTATGCTGATGATACTCAGCTGTTGTTTCCCTTTCAAACCATTACACCTGCAGTCATGCAATCTTTCCAAGACGGCATGAGAGCGGTGGCAGGTTGGATGGCCCAGAACTTCCTCCAATGCAACGTGGCCAAAACGGAGGTCATGTTGTTTGGAGGGGCCACCCTGCTCTGGTCCCCGGAATGGTGGCCACCTGAGCTTGGACCTGTCCCAGCGCCCAAACAAACCATCAAAAACCTGGGGGTATGCCTTGACCAAACTCTGATTATGAAAGATCACGTCAGCCAGGTCACAGGAACGTGTTTCCGTACAATTGGTCTTCTACGGCGTATCTTCCCTTTCCTACCAAACATCTATAGGAAAACGCTGGTTCAGGCACTTGTCCTTGGACGGGTAGACTATTGTAATAGTCTACTCATTTCCGCCAACCATGAACAACTGCGCAGACTGCAGGTGGTGCAGAACACCGCGGCAAGACTCATCCTGAATGCCCCTCCCCGTACCCCCTCCCGTCCTCTCCTTTCCCACCTTCACTGGCTTCCAGTGCAACAGCGGGTGAATTTTAAACTCTGCTGCATCATGCATAAGTGCATCTATGGGTCTGGTCCCAAATATCTGAAAGATATTTTCTTTCCTTACTCTCCCGGACGTACTCTACGCTCCAGCAACACTATGCTGCTACATGTACCTAAAGTTACCAGAGCGAGACAGGGTGGTCGAGCCCCCTCCCTCAAAGGTCCCTTGCTGTGGAACTCCCTCCCTCCCCAGCTAAGACAAACTCCCAACCTCTTCAACTTTAGGAAGAAACTAAAAACTTACCTGTTCCCACAAGATTAATTTAGCCTTCCCTCCGCCACTCCTTAACTATAGTTTGTCCAACTCATACAGAAGCCACGCGCGGAGATACCCCTTCGGGGCTGATTCAGGCGCGCTATAAGACTATAAATAAAATTAAAAAAATATATTTTTTCATCCACCCCAGAAGCTTCTGGTCTGTAAGCAAAATTTAATTTTTGACGAATGTCCAGGATTCACAAATCATTTGCATTAATTCATTATGGAAATGTGTTCCATGATCTGTTTCAATTGTTACTGGGAAACCGTAGCATGGTATTATCTCACGCACGCAACAGGAGTTTTGCGACTGTCACTCCATCATTCCTTCTGGTCGGAAAGGCTTTAACCCACCGTGAAAACAGACAAATGATCACAAATACATACCTAAGTCTATTATATGGTGGTAACTCGACAAAATCCAAATGCATTCTTGTAAATGGACCTCCCTCCCATCCTATGGTTCCCAAACTTACAACTGTTTTCCTTCTTGGGTTGAATTGTTGACATACAAGGCATCTCTGGCACAGACTTTCTACAATCATCCTAAACTTAGGGTTGTACCATGTCTGTCTAAACATTCGAATCACAGCGTCTCACCCGATATGGACTTAACCATGATACATTCAGGCCATATTTGAGACCATTTTATCAGGCATGACGGTCTTTCATCTTTGTTATCCCAGATTTCATCCTCTTCTCTCTGTTTACATCCTGCTTTTAGCCACTTATCTTTTTCTTCTTCACTGGCTTCCTCCTGCATTTTTCTCACCTCCTGCCATGTCTCAACTACAGTTGTTAGCATCAAAGGACTTGAAACATGTTCAGTTTGTCTATCCCGATTTAAGGATGCAAGATTTTTGGCACAATATTTTGCAATTGAGTCAACGTATTTGTTGCCTCTGGTAATATAATCATCTCCTTTCTTGTGAGCTGCACATTTTACAACAGCTTTCTTGTCAGGTAATTGAATTGCATCAATCAACATTCTCACTTTCTGATGGGGGATCCTGCCAAAGTCAAATAACCTCTTTGGGACCAAAGTTGACCATAATAATGAACAACCCCAAAATGTAAATGTAAATGTAAATGTAAATGAATTTATATAGCACAAATCACCAAGCGGTTTCTAAGCGCTTGCTTAGGGAACCCGTCCTGGTATTCCCCTGTGAGATAACCCCGGCAGGGTATCCGCAAGGTGAAAGCCAGGCATCCCGCCGCGAGGGGCCATTGTGGAGATTAAGCAAGCTATTGCCCAGAGTCACAGAGTGTGAACCCGTGAATCAAGTAGGCACCGGAGCGAGAATTGTCGAGTCCATGGACATTTTAGGACTCAAGACCCCACCGAGCTTGGAATTGAACCCTGGTCCCGGGCTGACCTCTGCTTCCAGGTCTGCCTCCAGTGAGCCACACTTCTCGACATTGACTGTCAGTCACTATGGTGACCCTTATCTCTTTTCCCAACTCACATGCTCTAATTAAAGCAATCAATTCTGCAATATGGGCAGAACGAATTCCTTTCAGACAAGATGCTTCTAGGACATCTCCTACTGTACAAACAGCATATGCAGCACTCAGTACACCTTCATCTGTTCTTAATCATGAGCCATCAACAAACATCACATAATCAGATTCAGCCAATTGTACATCTTTGATGTCAGGCCTTGGCTTGGTACAGTGTTCAAGAACATCCAAACATTTGTGATCAACTTCATTTCTTACTTCCACATCCATAACATCAGGTAACAGTGTAGATGGATTCACATTTACACATCTTGAAATTGTCACGTCATCTGCACCTAAGATTGTTTTCTCGTATTTTGTCATTCTCTTATTGGTAAGGTACTGTGTTTTGGTTCTAGTAAGGAGAATCTCCACCGAATGAGGTACATATACTCTAAAAAGAAAATCCCATCACTATACCATCACTTTGTTCCAGACTCATACTTGTAGCAGCTACTGCTTTTAAACATCCCAGCAATGCTCTTGCAACGGGATCTAAAACAGCAGAAAAGTATGCAATTGGTTTTCTCAGTTTTCCATGTCTTTGTATAAGAACTGACAATACACATCCTTCTCTCTCACTGCAATACAGTTCAAATTCTTTTTCATAATCTGGCATTCCTAATGCTGGTGCTTCACATAGACTTGTTTTTAGCTGCTCGAAAGCTTCTAATTCTGCCTTATTCAGTATTATTGGATCTTTTACGTTTGCTTTTGTCAATCTATGTAGTAGTTTAGCTATTAGTGAAAATCCACTAATCCATTGTCGACAGTATCCTACCATTCCAAAAAACATTCTCACCTGTCTCTGTGTTTTTGGAGGTTTCATTCCTTGTATCATTTTGATTCTTTCTATGGTGACTTGTCTAATTCCTTTAGCAATCTTGTGGCCTAAATATTGTACTTCTTTCTGACAAAACAGTAATTTTGACGGTGACACTTTATGTCCTTCTTCTGCTAAATGATTTAACGATGCAACAGTGTCTGAAACACATGCTTCTTTTGTTTTTGATTCCACTAACAAATCATCTATCTACTGCACTAGAACTGATTCTTCAGGCATGGTTAAACTTTCCAATGATTTCTTTAGCAATTGATTAAAGATGGATGGACTTTCAGTATACCCCTGAGGAATTCGGCACCATGCCAAGATACCGTCTCCAAACCGGAACGCAAATATTGTCTGGCTTTCAGGGTGTAATGGAACAGTGAAGAACGCATTACATAGATCATTGACTGTATACTATTCTGCATCATGTGGAATTTGGTATAGAATTACTGCTGGGTTTGGCACACTTGGACAACATTGAACAACAATTTTATTTACCTTTCTCAAATCCTGCACTATTCTGAATGTTCCGTTAGGCTTTTTCAATCCCATTATAAGTGAATTACAAGGACTGCTTTCTATTTCTCTCAAGATCCCTTGTTTGATCATTTCATTTATCACTGGGGTTATTCCTTCAATTATTTCAGCTGTTATTTTGTATTGGGGAATATTTGGGTAACTTATTCCTTCTTTCACAAAAACTTTCACAAGATCTACGTTTTTCATCAAGCCAATATCTTCTCCTGTGAAATCCCACACTTGTTCTTTGACTACCTCCTTCAATTCATCAGGCCTTTTCTCTCAATCAAAAACAGGAAACATATAATTCTTTTTTGATTCTATTAGTGACATTGTAATTTTATACAAGCTATCCTCATCTGGGGTTAGAAGCTCAATGCCATCTGGTGAACAGTAAATGGTGCAGTTCATTTTGCACAGTATGTCCCTTCCAAGAAGGTTACCAGGACTACTGTCACACACCACAAATCGATATATGTCTTTAAAGTTTCTAACTTCTATTTCAACTGGTTTTGTTAAAGATGTTTTAATCTGCTTATTAGCTACACCTACAACTTGAATGTGTTCACCCGAGAGAGGAAGATTTTGAATTTCCACTGATCTGAATGTAGAAGGGGTAGCACCTGGGTCCACTAGGAAAGTCACATCTACATCATTCACCTTTCCATTCACATAAGGATCAGATTGATCTACATCTAGAGTAGCGCCATGTACGCACTCTTCTCCCTATCTCAGGCACCGTCAGAAACTGTCATCCAACTCCCTCCCATCTTCCTTCAGCCAATACTGCAGACTCACATTCACTCTTGTATTTCTTGTTACCTGATCTCCTGCACAGAATCCTGTCTCTGTACTGTATTTCTGTAGGCTTACACTGTGAGGAAGCGGAGGTTGTGGCACCTGACACTGTGATTAACTACCTGTTGCTGTGGCGTTGGATGTTGAATTACCTCATTCTGCACCTGCGGATTCAATGATGTATTTTCTGAATTACCTCTCGGTGGATACTTACACTCTTTTCTCCAATGCCCCATCCTGCCGCAATTATGACATGGATATTTCTTCTTTAATTCTTCTGTATTTCCTGTTAATTTTGGCTTACTGAAATTTCCCTTAACTCTATTCTGGTTTCCTTCTGTAGTTTTATTCTCTAATTGAGCTACCTGGTGTTCTGCAACTTTCACTTGTGCCCACATTGCATTTTCTTTAAGTCTCCTTTGCTTTACTTCAGTTTCATCACTACAGTACTTTGCATGTCTCAAAACCTCGTCTACTGAACATGACTGCCATCCCATCAAATTATGCTTAATCATATCCACTATTTCTGGTCTTAGTCCAAACACAAAACGATATACAAAATGACTCATATCCTTTTCATTCAGTTCCTCATACCCACTGTATTGTTTAAACACTAATAACAGTCTCTCATAAAATGCATGAACTGATTCTATTGCTTCTTGTATTGTTCTATCTATTCTTACAAAATCTGTCTCTGCTGGTGGAATTTTATTTTTCAGAAACACTATCACTTGTTCATATTTTCGCATTACTTCAGGTCCAGGAGCACCTGTCACTTTATCTCGTGGATATTCAGATTTTGGCCAATGTACGATAATCTTACACTCTGACCATAGATCTGCTGGTACTACTATGTCATATAATCCTTTCAAATCTTACCACAAGACTTTTGAAACTTTTACAAATCGATCTACTTGCCTATACCATTCTACTGGCTTCTCTCTCAATCTGGGAAAGTCATTTGTAAATGATAAAATGTCCTGTCTGTTCCAAGGTACATGTACATATCCTCCTCCCGGTATTTCTCTCATAGGAAATTCATTTACCACTTCTTGTTTCTCTCTTACTGGGAACACTAATGTGGATTTGTCACTGTTTTCCTCTCTTTTCTTTGTCCAAATCATTTCCCACTTATCAATGTCTCCCCATTTTCTCAACAACACAATCAATTCTTTTATTTGGATAATTATTCCTGCTGTATTCATATTTTCTATATATTTTTTAGAAAAATCAACTCTTTACGGTTTCTGCAACGCTTTACATTTTGAAAAATCTACATCCATTTCACTTGCTAACCCTTCAAATCGATCATGCACGTTTTTGGTTTTCCATGTAATACTTTTACACATAAACTTTAGTTCATCATCTTGATAACTTTTCAATCTATCTGTCCCAATCGTTCCAAGTATTGGTTCTTCCATATCAATTTTTAGTCTAGCCACATCTAATGTTTTTGGTTTAATTTTAGAGTAGTTATCCAATCACTTAATTCCTGTTCTGATGGTCCTACTGGAGTTTGTGTCAAATCGATTTTCTCTACACTTTTCTCAGGAGTCATAGAATCAGACTCTGCTCCTGTTGGGAATTTATACGGAAGACTCTGATTAAAAATTAAATCAGGCGGTGTCAATTGATTAGTACGTTTAATTTCTGACAAGTCTGGGTAAATCTTTTCCTTTACTCTTTCTAGACTCTGATTTAAAGGAATAGTTAAAGACGGTTCTTTTATCTTTTGATTCTCAAACACTGCAATTACAGGACCTATTGTTACTGGAACGGTTACAGCTTCTATATTTTTAGTATGTTATTGTATCTTTTCTGCCAATTCATTTGTTGAACGTATATATTCAGAAGTACTCTTTTGTGCTTCAATTTGTTGTTTTACTCTATTCTCATTTTTCCTTGTTTCATCACTTTGTTTAGGTGTCCCAGTAAATCTGGTTCCTATTAATGAAACATCAGAACCATATCTAATTTTTTTTTTTTAATTTGTAAGACCTTTATTGATAGTAGCCAGCATGACACAGCCTGATGCCTACAACCCATTGGGCCTGCAGCGGTAAGTACTTGTAATGGCAGGGTTTTTGGCTCTATTTAGCAGTGATATAGATCTTAGTCTTGCCCACATCTAGGATAGGTATTCTTAGCTTGTGTTGGCCCTTTTAAGCCCTTTCTTCCAGACCTAGAAGAGGATAGCTGCTTAATATGATGATAGATCCCTTATTCTTGACTCTAACCTGTCTATTGCCTATTGGCTTTGACATACTTAACACATTGGTATGGTTTATGTAGGTATTCTGGCAGAGCTAAGGGGCATTTCATCCCTTTCAGGCCTACAGGCCTAGAGCTAGAGGGACTCCATCTTGATGGAGCTGAGAGGCTTTTCAGGGTAAAGGTAAAGTTTATAGTTAAAGCTGTTTTTCACTTGGAGAGAACCGGTCTGGGCCAGCCCTTATCGGTAGGCTGTATTATTCTCTGTGTGGAAGACACAACAAAAGGCCGGCCGGCTGGGTGTGTGTCCTTGATGCGAGGTGATGCAGAGATCTGGTGGGCGGCAGGCTGATGGCTGGAACTTTCCATGACGAAACAGCATTCTATATCAGTGAAGTGCAGAGGCGGAGTTAAGGAGTCGAGTGGAGGTGGCGGAGCCAGTCAGTCGTGTTGAGGTGGAGGAGTGGTAAGCAGTCGAGTGGAGGTGGCGGAGCCAGTCAGTCGTGTTGAGGTGGAGGAGTGGTAAGCAGTCGAGTGGAGTTGGCAGAGAGAGAGAGGGTTCAAGCTGGAGAGAGCTGAGTTGAATAGTGAGCTGGAACTGAAGGAAGCAGTCAGAAGCAGTTACTTATCAGGAGGAGGTGTGAATAGCTGGAGTCTGAAGTAATGCCTTTTAGAAGAGACGGAGGAGAGATCGTGGACTAACCTGTGGGAGCAGCTGGAGTTATTTGGACATTGGCGCAGAGACAGAGTGAACAAGCTAGTGGAATGAAAAGCATTAGAGCGGCAGGAACCATTAGATTGAAGCTGGAAGGTGGAGACAGTTCGTGGGGGAGAGGAGTCCAGTGCAAAGTGATCAGCGCAGAGGTGTATCCAAGAGTGCAGGAGAGAGAGAGAGAGTCTGAGATGAGCCAAGGCACAGACGAGAGAGGAACCCAGATGACAGCTAGAACAAGACTTCACACTAATCAGGTGAATTTGTTCCTTAATCTTGTTCTTATTCCCTAAGCTATTGTATGTTTAATCCTTTTTCTTTCAGCGGTGTGTCAAAGTTACTGCTAGTTATAGAGACCCCATAGTTTTGTATATGTGTACTTTAATATTGTTCTAATAAAACCCCCAGTTTGTAGCAAACTACAATGTGCCTTGTATTCTTGTTCAATCCAGGTAAATGTATCTCCTAGGTGGTTATTATTTTTATGAATGGATGAGTAACCCCAATCAGGTAAGTGGTGATCACATAAATAGGGAGCGAGTGGACCTATGATGCCAAGAATAAGAGGTACATTATATTAATTGGCTAACTCCTAATATTGTAGTAGCAAGCTCTTAGTGAATAGGGAGAGAGAGACTTCCCCAACATATAACTGAAGGTGTTCATAGGAATGTGGTCATCGTTGATATGCGGCGTTAGTGAGAACGCTGGGTTGGATTACCAGCGTGGATACCCACAGGATTGTGGCTTGTGTAAGTGAGAGCGTCAGGGGGGATACTGGCGTGTAGGTTTGCCGGATTGCGAACCGTTTGGAAATAAGGGAGAGCACTGGGGCTGCAGACCCACGTGTGTAGACGCACCGGATTGTGTGTCATATCTGCCCCAGGGTAGATTAGTCTGGGTCTGAGTGGCCGCGAGACTATAAGTTATCCTTAGTAATCAGTGAGTATTCTTAGTATCCCTATAGATTTAGTGGTGTTTCTGATAATATGAGCTTGTATATTGCGAGTTCCCCATCCTCAGGTAGGTACCCAGGTGCCTGGATAGATGGTCCTGAGGAGGGAGGTGGTTACGTTCTGGCTGGGTTGGAGGGGCCCCCAGGGGCTGATCCCATCTAATCAGAAAATCCGGTCATTACATCTGGCGTCTATGAACAGTTTACGAAACCTGTGTGATCTGGCCATGTGCTTAGAGAGTTTCCCATGTGTTGTGAGGGAGTGCCCTGAGCGCCAGTTCCATCTGGCGTAGTTTGGCAGTTTATGTAGCCTGTGTGACCTATGGGCTTGAACAGTTGCAGCGTGAGGAGATTGCATTACATCATGGCATTTAATTTATTCAGGGTGGAAGGAATGGTTTTCATCTTGGTGTTTAAACTGTCAGGGTTGAAGGATGGCATTACATGAGGGAGCCAGTTACATCTTTGTGATGGTCCAATTGTATACATGTGTGTAAATAATGCTTTTAAATTGTCCATTAAATTGCTTGCTGCATTTGCTTATGCTGTGCAATGTGAAATGTGTTCATTGTTATATGATTTGTGGAGTTCTTTACATATTGCTCCTTGTAAATATGGCTTGTGAATAGCGCCATGTTATTGTGGCTTGTGAGGTGCATGTTCTCATGTTGATCTGCTGTGTTCCTTGTGCATTGCGCCTTGGATATATTGTTTGTGAAGAGTTTGTCTTGTAAATATGGCTTGTGAATAGCGCCATGTGGTCATGGCTTGGACAGGGCATGTTATCATTACGTTGGGCAGGAGAGAGCTGGATCTCTCTCGGGTGCTTGGGGATAACGTTTTGAAAATGTGTGTACGTGTTATCTGTAAACGTGAAGAGATGTGCTCATGACTTTCCCATGTATCCATGGACATTGGGGAATGATTGTGCTTGAGCTGCCAAAGGGTTAATATCTTGAATTGAGATGGCAGTCTTTATTTTTAACATGCTGTTAATACGCATGGTTATCTGACCTGACTATAAAAGTCAGTGGATTATTTGTGGTTTGATTTTGACTTTTACTGGTTCCTGGGTCTGCCTACGTGCTTTGTCAGCTTCTTGACGGAAAGGTAACATCTTGTGCTTTGCGAAGGGCTCTGTTAAATGCGTCTACGAATTTGTGTGGGTTTGCCTTGGAACTGATGACTTCATGTGTCTGACTCTTAGGGGTCGGTCGGTTATAAATCAACCAGTCGGATTGAGATAAGGGTTTGCACGGAGAGAGCTGTGTTCTTTTAAATTTGCTTCTTAATATGCATCCACAGACGTGTGGAGAATTATTTTTGAATGCATGATTTAAAATGAGTGAAATGTTAAGGAGGTGGCCCGTTAGAATGCATGCTACGGGCTGTTTTCATTAATTATTTCTTTGAGGGTTTTCCATCTAGAAAGGAATGTGCTGGCCGATGCTTTGCAATGATCACAGGTTGAAAATAATCAATCTTGCCCGACAGTGCGTGGTAACATGTGCTTTTAATTAGTGAAAGGCAACCGTGTGCTTTTACAATAAATGTATTCTCATTATTATTTTCCCAAATGCAAGCTGAACGTTTTTTCACATGTAGATGTTTTAAAATGCAAATGTCAGTTGACTCACTCAGTTAGAAATTAAATGGCTGTTTGATAATATATGAATGTGGCCCTTTTATTAGGTTGAATTGAAAAGTTTGCGCTATAAATTACACTGTAATGCATAATTACATGTTGTCCCTGGTTGAACAAAATACAATGGTGAAATGTGTCTGCATTTTATGTTGTTTTAACATTATTTCTCTTTCAACAGCTGACAGTATATATATATATATTTTTTTTTGGATGATAGTGTGTATAGTTAGGGTGGAGCAGAATATATTATTAAATATGATAACTATAACACACTACCATCTCCCTTACATTAGTTTAATTTGCATTTAGTTATAAGGCTCGCCTATGTATTTTGACAAGCTGTTGATGGAAAGGTAATACCTTGCACGGTAAAAGATATATGTGCAGAGAAATATTAAACCCAATGGTCCATGATAATTCGTTTTTTCAAATGCAGAATGCAGAATCTTGTGTGCAGAAGTAAATTGTCCCTTTTTGTATGTTGATCTGCATGCTCAATAACTACTCATGTTTCTAATGTCTTGCTTTTAGCTGAATTAGTTAGACTACAGTCTTTTTAGAAAGTGGAGCTTTTAAGTAGCAGTACATTGTAACAGAATTGTTTTTTTTTTAAAATGCTAGCTTTCGTTAGTTAGAGAAATCAGGCCTGGGAACAAGCTTGCAAGGAATTTGTTTGTCGACCTTGGCAGACCAGCTGGTTTGTGAAGACGGGTTTTTTCCTCTGCAGGCTTCGACTGCAGCCTGTCCTGTTATGATTGGCTATAATCCAATTTTGTTCTGCGGACGGAATGTTTATGTAAGGGTGGGGTGAACTCGCTCTTCCTGGCTGTCAGCGCGGGCAGCTTCATTGCCTGCTGATAAGGGATTCTTGCAGACTCTTGGCCCTTGAAGTTAGTTAGATACTGTAGGCCTGGGCGGGCTTCCCTGATCAGGGAATGGGAGGCTTGTAGCGCCCTGCTCCTGCTGTGAGATCATCACTTGGCAGTGATTCAAATTGCTTCACACTGTAGCCTGGCTCCTGCGTATTCTGAAGGGAGGGGCTGTCTCACAGAGGATTAGGGTATGATTAGACCATTCTGAATGTCCTTAAAAATTAGATTTTGATAATGTTTTTAATTAATTAGGATATTTTCTTTTCAATAATGAAAGGCACCCGGGGTGCTTTTTGAATAGAAAATTTTATCATGCAAGATTAATGATACTTGTTTTCTTGTCCTAGGATTGCTGGGTTGTGGTGTTGGTGCGTGGGTCAGCCCCCCCCCACTTCCTTTCTTATTTTAGTTTTTTACTTTCATGTTTTTATGTTAGTTTGTTATTTTTTGAAGATGGATCCAGACCAGACCAGACCGGAAGGGTGGTGGATGGCCGCATCGGAGGAAGTGTCCGGATACCGAAGATGCCGGGTGGTGACCTACACTGATGTCCCAAAATTTACATTGGACTTATAATTATTTTTTTTTTTTTGAAAAAATATACCAAGACACTTTTTTTAATTTGTGATTTCCTACAAAAGGATTTTCTTATATAATTCCTTGGCCTGCATTATTCCCATGTTTTTCTTTGCGATCACTATGAACAGGCCTCACTTTAAAAAAAAAAAAATATGTATGAAGAGAAAAAGAAAAAAAAGAATGGTGGTGCACACATGTGTTCCACAGTGTGAAGAAACTAGGTGTTATATATATACACCAGCTATCTTGTAGAAATGGGGTTGTCTTTTACTGTTATTACAATTTCACCTTAATTGGTCAAAGGGTGGTTACCCTAGACTTTAGGTTGTCCTGGGAGGTGTGTCTTTTAGTATGATTATGTATTAATGTTTGCCCAGACCTTGAGAACCGTTTGTCATGTCTATTTCTCAGATTTCACCAAAATGTTTCCTTAAGTTGACCGTAGTAGGTAGGCCTCATTTAGGCCCTTTGTTGTTTTTTCATTAGAAGTTGAAACACATTTAGTTCTTAAGTTGTCCGAAGTAGGTAGGCCCCATTTAGGCCCCTTGCTGTTTTCATTCAACATATAAGTCCCTACATCACTAGATTTCACCAGTTATCATTAGAAGTTGAGGCACATTTTGTTTGAGGATGCTTTTGTTAGTTTCTGTTGTTATCAGATCCAATCTCAGATATGTTTCAGCATTCAAGTCAAGGGTGCTTTGATTTGTTTTCAGTTGGTTGTTAGATTTGTATTCCCTACAATTGAGTTTCAGGTGGAATTTCCTTAAGTTGTCATTTATTTTAGAGAGTTTTCTTGGTTTTTGGTTTGTTGATAGATTGTGTTGATGTTTGTTTATATGGATGTTGTTGTTTATAGATGTTCTCAAGATAAGGATCTAAGGGTGGAATGTAATGGCAGGGTTTTTGGCTCTATTTAGCAGTGATTACCAGGCACATGCATCAAGCGATTTGGGAATCGCAAACGGTGCGAATCGCAAAATTCGGCCGTTTGCGATTCCCAAATCACTATTTGGGATGCATCAACTTAAAAGTGAATAAATCGCTATTTTAGCGATTTTTTTCAAGTGCGATTACTTTTAAGGAATCGCAAATTTGCGATTCCTCAAAAGCAATGCATGAACCTAAAAAAAATTGCGAATTCGCAATTAGAGAGAAAAAATTACCATGAGGTTGGACCTCATGGTAATTTTGCGAAATGTTAGAAAAATGCTATTTTTTGCATTTTTTTAACTTTCATGTTGTGCACACACATGCCCTTAGGGCATGTGTGTACACAACATATGTGCATTGTTTGATTTCAGGGGTGCAACAGGGTGTCCTTTGGACACCCCTGCACCCTTGAAATCGCAATCTCAATTTGCGATTAGCTAATTGCGATTCGCAAATTGAGATTGTCTTCCCATTCATTCCTATGGGCCTCTAGGCCCATAGGAATGAATGGGAAGGGATTCCTTAATTGCGATTCGCAAAATGCTAATCGCAATTAAGGAATTCTAAGAAATCGCAATTTATTTAGCGATTTCTTGATGCATAGGCATTTGCAATTCCTTAATTGCGATTCCTTAAAAATCGCAGTTAAGGAATCGCAAATGCCGAGTTTGATGCATGTACCTGATAGATCTTAGTCTTGCTCACATCTAGGATAGGTATTCTTAGCTTGTGTTGGCCCTTTTAAGCCCTTTCTTCCAGACCTAGAAGAGGATAGCTGCTTAATATGATGATAGATCCCTTATTCTTGACTCTAACCTGTCTATTGCCTATTGGCTTTGACATACTTGACACATTGGTATGGTTTATGTAGGTATTCTGGCAGAGCTAAGGGGCATTTCATCCCTTTCAGGCCTACAGGCCTAGAGCTAGAGGGACTCCATCTTGATGGAGCTGAGAGGCTTTTCAGGGTAAAGGTAAAGTTTATAGTTAAAGCTGTTTTTCACTTGGAGAGAACCGGTCTGGGCCAGCCCTTATCGGTAGGCTGTATTATTCTCTGTGTGGAAGACACAACAAAAGGCCGGCCGGCTGGGTGTGTGTCCTTGATGCGAGGTGATGCAGAGATCTGGTGGGCGGCAGGCTGATGGCTGGAACTTTCCATGAGGAAACAGCATTCTATATCAGTGAAGTGCAGAGGCGGAGTTAAGGAGTCGAGTGGAGGTGGCGGAGCCAGTCAGTCGTGTTGAGGTGGAGGAGTGGTAAGCAGTCGAGTGGAGGTGGCGGAGCCAGTCAGTCGTGTTGAGGTGGAGGAGTGGTAAGCAGTCGAGTGGAGGTGGCGGAGCCAGTCAGTCGTGTTGAGGTGGAGGAGTGGTAAGCAGTCGAGTGGAGTTGGCAGAGAGAGAGAGGGTTCAAGCTGGAGAGAGCTGAGTTGAATAGTGAGCTGGAACTGAAGGAAGCAGTCAGAAGCAGTTACTTATCAGGAGGAGGTGTGAATAGCTGGAGTCTGAAGTAATGCCTTTTAGAAGAGACGGAGGAGAGATCGTGGACTAACCTGCGGGAGCAGCTGGAGTTATTTGGACATTGGCGCAGAGACAGAGTGAACAAGCTAGTGGAATGAAAAGCATTAGAGCGGCAGGAACCATTAGATTGAAGCTGGAAGGTGGAGACAGTTTGTGGGGGAGAGGAGTCCAGTGCAAAGTGATCAGCGCAGAGGTGTATCCAAGAGTGCAGGAGAGAGAGAGAGAGTCTGAGATGAGCCAAGGCACAGACGAGAGAGGAACCCAGATGACAGCTAGAACAAGACTTCACACTAATCAGGTGAATTTGTTCCTTAATCTTGTTCTTATTCCCTAAGCTATTGTATGTTTAATCCTTTTTCTTTCAGCGGTGTGTCAAAGTTACTGCTAGTTATAGAGACCCCATAGTTTTGTATATGTGTACTTTAATATTGTTCTAATAAAACCCCCAGTTTGTAGCAAACTACAATGTGCCTTGTATTCTTGTTCAATCCAGGTAAATGTATCTCCTAGGTGGTTATTATTTTTATGAATGGATGAGTAACCCCAATCAGGTAAGTGGTGATCACATAAATAGGGAGCGAGTGGACCTATGATGCCAAGAATAAGAGGTACATTATATTAATTGGCTAACTCCTAATATTGTAGTAGCAAGCCCTTAGTGAATAGGGAGAGAGAGACTTCCCCAATATATAACTGAAGGTGTTCATAGGAATGTGGTCGTCGTTGATATGCGGCGTTAGTGAGAAGGCTGGGTTGGATTACCAGCGTGGATACCCACAGGATTGTGGCTTGTGTAAGTGAGAGCGTCAGGGGGGATACTGGCGTGTAGGTTTGCCGGATTGCGAACCGTTTGGAAATAAGGGAGAGCACTGGGGCTGCAGACCCACGTGTGTAGACGCACCGGATTGTGTGTCATATCTGCCCCAGGGTAGATTAGTCTGGGTCTGAGTGGCCGCAAGACTATAAGTTATCCTTAGTAATCAGTGAGTATTCTTAGTATCCCTATAGATTTAGTGGTGTTTCTGATAATATGAGCTTGTATATTGCGAGTTCCCCATCCTCAGGTAGGTACCCAGGTGCCTGGATAGATGGTCTTGAGGAGGGAGGTGGTTACGTTCTGGCTGGGTTGGAGGGGCCCCCAGGGGCTGATCCCATCTAATCAGAAAATCCGGTCATTACAGTACTTCATCTCAGTTTTCTTAACATATTTACACAGCTTTTAGACCGACAACCAGAGGCCCGGCAGCGTAGTCTCGGATGCATATTTGAAATCACGCAAGTTTGCTAAGGATATGCCATTGTCTTACATTTTCCTATACGTTGTTCCTAGCTGCTTCCCTAGATAGTCTCTAGCGCTCTTTAGGGAGCACGGTACGTCGATGCATTCTGATCGGACAACTGTGTGTCAAGTGGGATACCAATGTTTTGCATATTCCCATGCTATGTAGGACACAGGGAACAGTGTATGCGTATAATGTAAAAAAGGAGATAAAAATCATACAATAACCCCAGGGAAACAATTAACACACTATTTCTATCATGAAATGTAGTTCCGCATGCAAATTAGCCCATCCATAGTTCAGTGCACAAACGGGAGGTAATCTCAAGTGAGGTAGGTGGAACCAAGTCACCCCGGCTGTCCTCGCCACCTGGCCTTTTAGGTGTCACATGGGGTTGGTGTACAAGTGTAAGGTAGCAGTTGCATGAGTCCTAATATACATAACAAGTAGGGAGGGGGGTGGTATGCAGCCCATTGGTCCAGCCATTGCCCAGGATCCTCAAGGACTGACAGGACTGCATGTGAGAGGAGGATCATGGGCATCCTCTTCCTCCGCCTGCTGGCCAAGCAGATAAGACACAATGGGGGCCCAGATGTCCTTAGGTTTAGACTGCACAGGCATTAGCTCAGCATAATCGTGCAAGCGCTCCTGCCAAGTGGCCACATCCCGGAGCCAGCATTTAAATTTAGGTGCCCGTCCTCTCCCCCACCGGCACGCCACCCGCCTCTTGGCAAGAAGGAGACTGAGTGCAAGGAGTTTTCAGTGTGAGGTGACTACCTGTTGCGACAGGCCCAGTAGTGCAATCAGAGGGCAAGGGTCTATGGTGATGCTCAGCATGGCCGAGAGCCCCTCAAACACCTGCGACCAGTATACATCCACCTGTGGGCAGGTCCAGGCTAAATGAAAGAAGTCCACCCCAGCGGATCAGCAGCGAAGGCAGCAGTCAGAGTCACGGAGCTGGAATCTGTGTAATCGCGCAGGTGTATGGTATACTCGATGCAGGAATTTATAGTGTAGGAGGCGCAATCTGTTATTACCTGTGATGGCCTTTGTTTGTGTGCAGCAAGTTTCCTACTGGTCGTCGGTTAGTGGTTCCGTGAGGTCACCATCCCATTCCAGCTGGGCTTTAAGGGGAGGGGGATGCGGAACGTCCTGAACATCCTTGTAAAGTTTAGAGACTACGTGGCGTGGAGTATTCGCATGTACTATAGCATGTAGTGGTGCAAATCATATCTCATTTCTACTCTTTCCGGAAGATCTCTAAAATTTGAAAATTGTTTTGGAGTTTCTGCAAATCTATCCTCTAACTGTACCCATAGAGTTTGGTTGATATGGTGGTGGCCTCCTATTTAGGATCTCCTCCAGCAGTGTGTCCTCAGATTCACAATCCTCATAACTTCTTCTTCCTATCTCTATATTATTTCTCTTTTCTGTACATTTACGTCCTTCCCCCTCATCAACCAATCTTACTGGATATATTCCATCACACATGTTAGCATTTCTCCATATCCTCATTCTATTCTCATGTGTTTCTCTCCTAAATCTACAACATCTATTCTTTGATCCCATGTATTCTTTAAACCTTTCTTGCTCTAAATCATGTATTTCATCTTCCCACTCAGCTAAAGCTTCAAACTGAGTCTGTCTAGGTTTTGGTTCAAGCTTCATCATCTTTTCTCTCAAATTTCCCAATACTGCAACACTAAACTACTTCTAGAAAAGCTAAAGAGCCATCATTGTTGGTATACCTTGCCCAATTTTCTAACCATATACATGTATGGTATCCATATTTTGTCATCATGTATGATGCAGGCGTTTTAGGCGGAGGAATTATTTTTCTATCTCTTGTTTCAATTTATCCTTTTTAAACATATTTTTCAATTTTTGGAACCATGAAGATTTTTCTCTCTCCATTCCATAGTAAAATTCAATTTTTGCTATTAATCTCCTGTCTTTCAAAAGATCGCACAATCTTCCGTAAACTGCTTCGTAACACCAGCCTATCACAGCGCGGTTCACACTAACGCACCAATTAGAACAAGATACGTTTCAGTAGTGCTCAACCAATTACTTTGCTGCTTTACTGATGCACCAATCGGTCCTTACTCTGTCTTGGTCACACCGTCCAATCCCAGTGCGACACTTTTTACGTCAGCCCTGCTCCGGCTTCTGCAGCTTCGACTGACCCCTGAGAATTTTACTTTTGCCGATAAAGTAGCACTTTCCTCTACCTTACCCTTCTCTCAAGCTTAAGTTAAACTTTATTACTCTCTCCGGGTAGAGTTTTAGCCAGAATACGCAATGATCCCCATGCTCAGATCCAAGATTTCACAGGTTGCCCTTGCTATACATTCACCACTTTTACACGTAATGGTCCGTAAACTTGTAACATACGACGATGTCACCACTTTGAAACAGACTATGTGATGTGCGACTTTGCTTGCCACACTTCCTCTGCCTGCAGAGTGACCAGCTTCCCACACTTTCCGGAAGCCTTTTCCAGACTACATATAACATAATACGAACTCAACAGATGTTAGTCATGAATTCTGTACATCAAAATTCTATATACTCTATTGTACACATCATATATCCTAGTCAACCTATAGCAACTTATGCTCTGCTACCAAGAAATACTGATGCAGCGCAGCTCCAGAAATGTTCTTTAAACCCTCACCTTAACCCAGGGAGCTATTCACAATTTACTCATCTGTGGGCCCATAACACTGCAAGTAACTCATAAACACATTTACTCTGCTCAAACACAAAATGGAAGGTACACACAATTAGAGTCACAAAGAGCAGTAATGTATTAAATGTCTTCTTCTTTATTTAGTAATATTCATTGGACATAGGCACAGCCAACGCGTTTCGTTCCATTTGCCTTTAGGAACTTCGTCAGGGCTGTAAAAAGTGACAAACATATATACACATAAATATACATTTATATGGACATGTAATACAAAAGAAACAAAAACATGCCAGTTTTCATTTCACACAAAGATGAAAAAATGACTAAGGCCCAAAAACACACATATTTACAAAACTCATTGTTAAGACAAAAAGGAGACAAAAGACAAAATTGAACCCCAGCAAGTCCTAATTAAAAAAATACAGCAACTACTATAGCTGTAAAAAGATGTTTTACTTATGTTAAAAACGGTGCAAAACCACTCATATGAAAGTAGCACTCTTTACATGATTATTTACAACCTCTATCACCTATAGTAAACTAAAATAAGTCCACTAAGAAAGATCACTGGGTGAGTTAATATTTAACAAAAGGGGGGGGTGAGAGATCACATTGCCAAGTTTTTTCCCCTACTTTTTTACGAATTATCTACAGCAGTTGGCCTGAACAAAAGTCCAGAGTATAGTAAAAAACCATCAAAATTAGTTGACCTGAAGTTAATAGCTAATCAATACTTAATGAGAACTTACCAAAAGAATGTATTTCTGTAATGATGTCAATGTTGGACAAGGTTATAAGGATCAGGCCAGCAAAAACCGAATGTGGGTCAGAGTCTTAAGATCTAAAGAAAACAATAAAAACGTAGCTATAATCTATGAAGCAAGGGAAAACAACCAGTGGGTGCACGATAGGGTCATATCTACATTTAGTTAAGACACTGTGTCTAAGAGTATACCTGAAAGGACGGCGTCCTCTCTAAGAAAAGATGAATCCAAATGGGGATCCTCAAAGTGTCTTCTAAGTAGGCCAGGGCTATCTGGTGTCAAGTATGCAAATAAGATGAAAAGCACAAATGAATTAAAGCTCCAAGCGGGTTCTGTAAATTTGACAGAATTAGACCAATGATTGGTTTGTAAAATATGACAATATTAAAAAGGTGTAAAATAGGAACATTATAAGTCCTCTAAGCAATTGCAAATGATTTCATTAGAGGAGGTCAAATAGTAGCTGTTTATTCGTATCACATGAGTCATAACGGCAGTCAAAGGAGTGAAAATAAGTTGTTGCAAGCATTGTTGTGACAGATCTTGAGTGACTGTTGGGTCACTCATTAGTTCCACTCATGTTATAAAAGATCAAGGTTGATGTACCCCACCTCAGATACCAGCACCAGAGAGTCGTGAATATGTCCATAAACATATACTCTCTTCCATAGAACATCCCACAACGTTAAATATATGACGTGAGTCAGAAACGTTACCTAATATATCTTGTGGGGAGATTTGTAATGTGGCTCATTACTTCGTTTTCCCGGAAGAGCCAAATACGTGGGCGTAACCGCCACCAGTCTGTAATCTGGTAGTGTATTCGTGGCAATAACCACCAAGCACCTAAAGACAAAGATAGAAATCTATTTGTAGTGAGCAACCCCTCTCATAATAAAGACACAATTTTCTTGGGCACTCCACCCGTTACAACTCTTCATGTATATTGAGCATCAAGGCCGTCAACCTCCGAGATTATCTCTTCACTCCAAGCCACAGTATAATATTGTGACACAACGAGCCAAAATTATGCCCATTACTTCCGGTCAGGAAAATTCAGTGCATTTAGCCACCGAACCACCCAATCAAACAACAACATTTGCGTGATGAAAACAAAATACCACAACCCGTGCACATTCTGCCAAAAGCCCTCCCTTTATAGAGCAGGTTCGCGTGTTATACTTGGTGACACTGTGAGCCACATGTAATTGAACACAGTCAATTGCCCATTGTTTTGGGACACGAACATGTTACTGCATTTGGCCCCTTCACACACCCAACTCAATTGCAACATTTAGGGGCATATTATCAAGCCTGTGCGCTAAAATTATCGCCGCTTTATCGGCCGAAAACGGCCGATAAAGCGGCGATAATGGGCTTGATAATATACTCTGTGGAATTCCAATCGAAGCCCATGTTAGATGTCTTCACATCTAACATGGGCTTCGATTGGAATTCCATAGAGCATATTATCAAGCCCATTATCGCCGCTTTATCGGCCGTTTTCGGCCGATAAAGCGGCGATAATTTTAGCGCACATGCTTGATAATATGCCCCAAAGTATTTAAAAATAGAGTACAGCAGATCGTACATTATTCCGCCGTACACTCCCCCTTCAATAGAGCACGTTCGCATGGTATATCAATTACTACTGTGAGCCGAGCAAGTTCGAGCGGAATCGTTGGACAGGAGAAGTTAAAATAGTAACCCTCCCCACCTTCCCCGTCCGTGGGGCTCTTACCTATTGTAGGGTGCTCCTGTCTCGTAGTCCCGTTTCCCGTGGCGTCCTGGAGTGAATGCCTGGACGCCATCGGGCTTGAAATACGGAAGTGAGCGGAGAGGGTCCCTCCTCCTCCACCATCGCGTCCGCCCTTTCGGTATCCGTCACGTGTTACGGTCCACGGCGGCTTCCGTCATGTGTTACGGTCCACGGCGGCTTCTTAGTCTCGAAGTCACGCCATTATTATTTTTTAGGATTCAAAGTGGGAATCCATAGGTCAAAACATAAGCTCCAAAGGTCATGTTGTATTAGTGAAAACTTATACAATTAAACGCTACCCTCGTATCAGTATACCATTGCTAAATAGATGTATCTAATTGTATTTGTATATATAGCACACCAAAGGCTGTAAGATTAAGAACAGCCCCTGGGTATTCGTCTACTTAACTGTAGGAGACGTCAAATTAGATAAAATAGGTAAGACTGGTCATGTGATCTAACCGGTAGTTTTTAACGAAGGGTGAAGGACAGACCCTCGAGATTTGTACAATACAATGTGGGCAAACGTCAATGAGATGAAATAAAATAAAAAATTGGCAATGTGATCTGACCAATTGTGTATTAAAGGGGGTGGATGATTATTATAAAAAGAATAGAACATTATTTCACAGATTTAATACACATAAATAGGATATTCTATTCCCCCCAAATACTTTCTTTCATTCTTCTGTAATTTTTTGTTTAAGGTTAAAGGGCTTGATATACATTGTATACACCCCATTGGAATCAAATGACAAAACAATGACATGTACCATCAGCATGAGAAAACAAATCCATAAACATGGGATTTGTCATGGATCAGTTTGAAAACATGGTAAAGGTCCACCAAAACCTATAAAGTCAACATTGCTAGTAGAAGAAGTATCATCAGAGCAGGCATTAGCATATATGTTGATACACATTACCAATATGTTTGGGGCTGTGTTTTTTCGGAAAGATAAAATTCAGTTCAAGAAGTAATGAAATTCCCTGTCGGTATTATGCCCCATTTGTACTGCCCTTAGATGGCAAATCCATTTTGCTTCCCTCTGTCGGAGTATTAGCTCTCTATCTCCTCCCCGACTTTCCCGTGGAATATGGTCAATACCATGAAACCAAAGGGTCAGATCATCAGGGTGTTTGTCATGGTAATGTGCGCTGACGGGATATCGAACATCCTTGTTGACTATGGCCCTACGGTGTTCTTGAATCCTAACCTTTAATGGACGGACTGTACTGCCAACGTATATGCTTCCGCACCTACACCCTAGTACATATATTGCATATGGTGTATTGCAGTTTATAAACTCGTTGATTCGATACAATTTAGACAGATTAAAGGAGAATTCAAACGTCTTGTTGAGACCAAACGGGCATACGTTACATGAGCCGCAATTAAAGAAACCATTTGGTTTTGATGGAAACCATGTCTGCTTAACACTTGTCACATAGCTCTTGCATAGACTGTCCCGCAAGGATCTCCCCTTGCGATAGGTTACTCTTGGTTTGTCACCAATGACATCTGAGAGTCCCGGAATGTCTCTAAGAGTAGCCCAGTTTTTTTTAAGAATATTGTATATCTTGTTACTGTTTGTGTTGTATTGAGTAACAAATCTTACTGGGCAGTTTGATTCTGAGATTGATTGGGAGTCTCTTTGTCTAATACATAAGGTATCCTCTCGATTCAGATTGGTTGCTTTTGTTACTGCCGTGTGCACAATGTTCTTTTTATAGCCCCTCTGCTCCGAGGATTCTGTGAAGGCCAAGGAGAGCTGCTGGATTATAGCGGAGTGTCTAGAACTGAAATTTTATACATTATTTACATCTGCAGTTTACTTTTAATACCATGGTTGATTCAAAGGAAGACAATTAAAAACACCCCACCAATATTTGTCAATGGATCTGCTAGTAAAAGTTAACTAAAGGATAACAAGACCTGCTTAATTCTCCATTTATAACATTTTTATTTAGAGATAAAATCTCCTAGCATGACCGCTATGTTTTATTTCAAAGGAAAATTCAATTATGCATTAAATAACAAAATGTAGAAATGCGGACATCCGCGTAAGACAGAATAGTTCTCTCGATGTTCCCCTCACATAGGACTCCGCACCCATTCAAAAGTTAAAGTTCAGAACAATTTCAATGTCCCTGCGTCATAGGAAAATTGCTCAGTCCGGCAGCATCTCAGGGTGCAAAGATTAGATCAGAAAGCAAGCTTAATTTCATCGTCCCAAATGTCCTGTTTTATATCCTTTTTCACTAACTTATATATCTAAAATTCATAACTCCAGAGTCCTGGAGTGTCCGTGATTGGTCAATTAAGGGGTGGATGAGCATCACCTCATAGCCTTACTGGTCAATTTCCACAGAGTCATCGTTATAATAGAACAAATAGTAGACCCATTGTTCATGTCATGCTTCTTCTGTTGTGTCCTTTTAATTCATTATTCAATGCCCTATTCCCACGTTCAAGATGCTGACATTCGAAAAATTTGGCATCTATTCCAAGTGACAGGCCACGCTGTCCTTGACCCATTCTACACAGGCACAGGCAGCTCGTTCTTCTTCTCAGCACTGGATTCAAGCTAGCCTGGCTGAAGAAGGGTGACATACCCTGAAACCGGTCCCAGGATGCTTGTTTCCGGACCAGGGATGACCTGGCCTGGCAGTGTGGTCTGGACTGTTCCCATGGGGCACAGCGTCAAGACTGATTTGCATATGGCGTGGTCCAAACTGGGGTGGCATAGTGGGCAAAATAACAATGCATTTTACCCAGATCTTTTGACTGGGGGAGAATGTTTGCATTGTCAGCATTCCATCCATCATTTGTTTGCTGTAACACAGCTTTGTTGTTTCCAGCAGGATTGAATTGAGGGATTCAATGTCCTCAGGGGAGGCAATTTTCAGGCAATGGTGGGTATCATCCACGTACATGTGATAGTGAATGCTGGATGATTTGACAAGTCTTTTTTCTTTGTATGGTTTGGTCCTTGATGAACAATGTGGAACTGACGTAAAAACCTAGGTATGTGCCAGAAGTAAAGATACTCATGGAGAAAACTGAGAAAATCCCCAAGTCATGCAACTTTTTAGGGTTGAGTTAATCCTATATTCAGCCCCACAGAGGCATATTCGCTCTGAGCACTTTATGGTTCTCATAATGAATCATCACACACTTCTAACACATCTTACATTCCTACATCCACCACCACCTAATGATCCTGTTCCTAGTCCTAAACCCCAGCAAAGAAACAAAGGGCTTATTTTTTTTTAGGGTTTGACAGAAGGGATACTTGGTCAAAATGACAGCTATCCCTTGTGCCCTATTGCAAATACCATAGGATCTAATGAACTAGTAATTCTGCATAAGGGACATGCCCCACATTTGCGACAGACTATCCCATTCATCAAACTCTAAATAAAACCCTAAATCTGCAATTACCCGTTGAACCAAACATTTTTACCATAAGTCCTAGAGAAACCAAAACAACGGGATATTAAGAGAGTGGTAATTGAAAAATACTTGGATTTCTGGAATAAATGCTAAATTCAGGGGACAATAACTAGTAGAATATCTCCACCACACTAGCTCTGTAGTAGGGGGCCACTGAAATTATGTGATGTGACCTGGGAGGACCAAATTAGGCTGCAGGGTGAATTAAATTCTGCAGCAATAAAATGCAAATTATGCTGACTAGTGCAGCACATTTTGTGATAAAATTACCTCATTATTTTGTCACTTTTATACATGTTAACACTATTTTGGCCTCATTAGTACCAGTGCGACTTCTAAATACAGCAATAAGAAACAAAAATGAGATCAGTCATTCTTGAAACTGGGGCCTTTCACTCAGAGACGCAACTAGAGCCAAATTTCAGGGGGGTGGGGGCTATGATAAAAATTCAGGAGGAGACTAATTCTTCCAGCAGTAGGAAGTGTGGAGATGCAGTGTCTCTAAGAAGGGATGAAAAAATGGCAAAGCCTCGTTTACATGCAAATGGTTTTTTAATGACCTGTGAAGGACTCAGGTGTGGCTGTGTGTGCACCCAGGAACCTGTCTCTGCCCGGGCTGACCCGCACAACTGGGGCGTTGTGCACATGGTTTCACTGCACGGCCACATTTTTAGCAACTTTTGATCATCGAGCAAGTAAAATACTTTTTGTAAAAATCTGCAGATTATGGAGCCAGTGATGAATTATGAGCAAATGCAGCATTGAAAGGTCTGCTGGAGAGGGACCAGATCCTATGTTGAAAAAGGGAGGACAAGTTAGTTTGATGTAGAGGGTTTTAGAAACAAGAAAGCAAAGTCTGCGTTTGCTGATGTGGGATTTTGTAAACATACGAAACATGGAAGAGTCGAGGACACACAAGGAGATTTTGGTAGGGGTCAGATGTCTTCAGATTCTAGGATTAAAAGCAGTAGATGACATACTACTATTTTGTGTGATGAGTCGTCTGGTAGCACAGAGATTGAGCTGAGTTGCTCTTCTGACTTTGATTCAGAGGTGGAAATTATGGAAAAAGAAAATGCAGTAGACAAAAAATCAGGTGATAAGGTGGATGGCCTTGGTGGGGTCATTTGACCCTCTTGGTGAGTCAATGTTTGACCCAATGATGTTGAAGCATCCTCTGTCTCCTGAATGGAGCCCAGCCCCTCATGTGGCTGAATAAGTAGAATTGTGATTAAGGAAGCAGATTCGTAATGACTCTTGATCTTGACGCTAAAATAATAGCATTCATTGTAAAAGGGGGTTGAGATCCAAGGAAGGGTCAAGACAAAGGTCTAAGAATGTGCCAAGAGAGACTCTTGGATTTGACTGGTCCGCTCACTAAGATCTTTGATATGGCTGAAGAGGCGTATGTAGGGAAGAAAGATTTGGATGTAGATGAGTTGAAAGAATGGATTTAGAAAGCCGTCTGTTTGCTAGGTAATGCAAACACTGTCATTTCTGTGGAGAGGTGGAAAAGTATCCTTCTCAAGATAGATCTAAAATTAGCTGAACTAGCTAATAATGAAGGTGGCTTGGAAGCTAATGGTATGCTATTCAGAGAGGCATTCATAAAGGAAATGTCTAACTATGTTGAGGTATTTAGCTTTCTTCAAAAATCGTAAAGAGAGATCAAAAAGGTCTTTGATCGTCGTGTTTTTGGTGGGGCCAAGTGAATTAGAGGTCGATTCCCCGGCTGTGGACAAGGAATGACATCACCTCATTTTCAAGGGGGTTTAGACCTTACCACTACCAGACACAATCTGGTTACCGACCTGAGAATTTCTACCCACAAAGACAAAGAGGAAATTCAAGAGGGAATAGAAGAACAAGAGGATTCGGTAAGACAATACCATATTGTTACCCATGTAAAGTTGGGCGGCAGACTTGCCCAATTTGATCAGAATTGGTATGTGATAACAGGGGACTCGTTGGTTCTTCAGACAGTTTTGGGGTATTACAAAGATTTTGCAGAGGAACCGGTTCAGAATCTTTGTCCACCTATTATAAGATTTGATTCAAAACTAACAGAATTAGTAGAAACAGAGGTCAGAGAGTGGAGAAAGAAAGGTGCAATGGTGGAAGAATTGGATGTTTGTGTGGGATTTGTAAGCAATATTTTTCTGGTGGAAAAGAAAGGATAAGGTATGAGACCTGTCATAAATATGAGGCAAATAAAGATTGGGTGGAATACCATCATTTCAAGATGGAAGGAATACATATGCTGAGGGATGAATTGCAGACGGGACATTGGATGATACGTCTAGATTTGAAGGACGCTTACTTAACTATTGTCTCCCCTTCGGGTTATCCTCGGCCCGTGGTGTTTCAACAAAATGCTCCGTCCAGTTGTTGCCTTTTTGAGAGAGAGAGGAATTTGTGTGATTATTTATTTGGAGGATATTTTAATTATGGACCAGGAGAAATTGAGAGTGGAAGATCACACAAAGTTGGCAATAGATCTATTGGAGAGTATTTGGTTTGTAGTAAACAGAGAGAAATCTTGTTTAATTCCAAGTCAGGAAACACAGTTCTTGAGATTTTTGATAAACACGATTCAAGGTCAGTTGAGATTGCCTATGGAAAAAATAAAGAGAATAAGGAAGGAAATTCGAAGAGTTTTGTTGTTGATGTGATTACCTAGAAAATGTTGGCAAGGATTATAGGATTGTTGTAATCGACCACTCAAGCTATTTTTCCAGGACCTTTGAATTATCATGCACTACCAGGACCAGGGTCAGCGGACTCGATAATTCTCTCGCCTCGGTGCCCACTCTGATCAGCGATCACACTCGGCAACTCTGGGCATTAGCTTGCCTCATCTTCACTAACGGCCCCACCAGACCGCCGGGGATGCCTGGTCTCACCCTGGAGATACCCATTAAGGGACCATCTCTCAGGGAAGCCAGGAAGGGTTTCGCAGCGGTCGAAGCGCCTTGGGACCCTACGGGTAAGTAGTGCGCTATATAAATGCCTATACATTTACATTTACATTTACAAAGGTTGAAGAGAAGTCATTGAAGGAGTGGTATGAAGTATTCAGAGGATATTACTCTTTCAGAGGAAGCAAAGTTAGAACTTCATTGGTGGCTAGAAAATATGGAGGCTTGGAATGGGAAAGCAATTTTCAGAGTAAATCCAGAATTGATTATAGAATCGGATGCGTGTTTAACTGGTTGGGGAGCTCGTTGCGGTGCGACAGGAGGAATTGGACTGTGGAATAAGCATGGGCGAATTTTGCAAATCTGGCGTTCGCGAATTTGCAAAATCCACGAATTCTCGCGAATTTGCGTATTTTCTTTTTTGTATTTGCAAGGGTTTCTGCTAGTTCGCGAGGGTTTTGTACCAGTTCGCAATTGCGAACTTACTTGTCGGCTCGCAACAGTCGCGACTATGTTTTTTCTACATCTGGTTCATCATCACAGGTCCCCAGCACCCTCTGTTTCACCACTGCCACCCTCTGTTTCACCCATGCCACCCTCCGGTACATCAATGCCACCCTCTGGTTCATCATCACTGTAGATTATGGGGGGGAAAAGCAAGCACACCTGCCCTGCTTCAACTGACATGAATTAATTTGGGGTTGATTTATTAATGTGTCACTGTTTTAAAATTCCAGTCTGGCACCTGCTTCCTTATCTGTAATTTGCTTTCTGTTGCAGTGCAATTTTTTTTTCCAGGACCTTTGTGGCCTACTTGTAGCTATTCTATGAGCCTGCTGTGAGGGTCAGAGCAGGGTCATAGAATTGTTGCAACTAGCAACTGAACTCTGGAGGGGCCCCAGTCAGGAAGCACTACAGGGAATGGTTACTATTACTAATGATGAGTTGGAACTTTTGCACCTGCTGAGTGCTTTCAGTTTTGCAAAATTAGTTTTTCTGCAGAACAGCAACTGTAATGCCCCAAACAAACATAGGCAACTTAACTCTGGAGGGGCCCCTCAGGAAGTACTACAGGGAATGGTTACTAATGATGAGTGAACTTTTGCACCTGCTGAGTGCTTTCAGTTTTGCAAAACTCGTTTTTCTGCAGAACAGCAACTGTAATGCCCCAAACAAATTTACTTGTGAAAGTTGATTTCTAATCCAAAAGTGATCCAAAGAAAGTCAAAAGGCCTCAAATCCAAAAAAGTGCAGGCAAATGTCAACCTGAGGAGTTATTCTGATAAAAATCATCATTTTCAGAAGGTCTATGCTGCTTGCTAGTGGATTTCTTGTGCAGAATTGCAAATTTAGTAATTTCGCGAGTGCAAGATTGTTGCTGCCCGCCGCACCTACATGTTCACAATTGCGAACTCTCGCGATGCGTCGCCAAACTCCTGCGGGATCCCTCAGCAAGATCCAAAATGGCGCAGTACTCACAAAATATCGAGAAAAACAACTTGGCAAACGCTGAATGACGGTAAGTGAACATCGCAATATTGTATCACCAAGAAAAAAAATCCGCTGCGTGCAAATTTGCGGATTTTTGGTAAATTTGCGAGAGTTCGCGGATTGCGAATTTACCGAAAATCTGCAAAATCCGCGAGCGGAACGGATTTTCCGCCCATGCTTACTGTGGAAGAAAAGGAAATGCACATAAATTGTCTGGAATTACTTGCGGGGTCTTTTGCGATAAAGAGCTTTACAAAGGACAAGGCATGCTGTTCAGTCCTGTTGAGAATGGACAACGTCTCAGCAGTCAGATATGTGAACGAATTAGGAGGCCCAAGATCAAAAGATCTGGCAGATCTAGAGAGGGTTTTTTGGGACTATTCTTTGAGTCAGAATATCCTGGTTCAGGGAGAACATATTCTAGTTCTGAGGAATGTGGAAGCAGATTGGTGCTCAAGGAATTGTAAAGGGTTCCAGCAATTGGAGTCTCCACAGGTCAGTGTTTTTGAGGTTGATGGAAATTTAGGGACCTTGTGATGTGGATCTGTTTGCGAACAGGAGGAAAACCCAGTTGGTGAAATTTTTCAGTTGGCATCTGGATCCATATTCAGCAAGGATAGATGTTTTCAGACAGGATTGGAGTGGACTTTGTCTTCATGCCTTCCCTCCTTAAGTCATGATTACTGGAGTAACCTTGTTGGTATGCAAATGGAAGGAAACAGTAGTATTGATAACTCCACTTTGGAAGTCTCAAGTTTGGGACCCAATTCTTCTAGAAATGTCGATAGATTTTCCAATTTAGCTTCCATCGTTTCTAGTCATTTTGAGGTGTCCATTGGAGTAACATCACAAATTGGTGTTATCCGATCAGTTGAGACTGATGGCATGGAAAATTTCAGGCGAGTCTGGGAAGTGCCTGGACTTTCAGAGGAGGCTTCAAAGGTTATTAGAGAATCCTGGGATCCAGGAACCAGGAAAACATATAGATTGTAGATTGGTGTGGGAGAAATGGTTATGCTGGTGTGTGGAGAGGGATTTTGATCCAGTTTCAGTGGATGTAGTCAAAATAGTCAATTATCTAGCAACGTTGTTTGGTTCTGGTTTAGCTTACCAAACTATCAATTTACATAGATCAGCCACTGCTGTTCATGAACTGGTTAATGGTATTTTTGTGTGACACAACATTTTGGTGAAAAGAATAATGAGAAGTGTAAGAGTTTCTAAGCCTCCTGTGGACAGATATTCTTTTGTTTGGGAAGTATCAAAAGAGTTGATGTATTTGGAAAATTTAGGAAACAATAGTGCGTTGGATTTGAGAATTTTAAGTGGTAAACTGACAATATTGTTGTCGTTTAGAAGGGTTTCTGATGTGAAAGCTTTGGACGTCCGTGCTAGGATTTTTAATCCTGAAGATGTTTGTTTCTATCTGTGTAGAAGAACGAAGACAAATTCAGAAACCATTTTCGATCCTTATTTTGATGAGCATGAATGCTTATGTGTTGTGCGTTTTTTGAAAGAGTATGAGAGGAGAACTTCTGGTATTCGTTCTTCGAATGAGAAGCAGCTTTTAATATCATATAGGCAGCCATACAGGGCTGTGTCTAGCCCAACTCTAGCAAGATGGGTGAAAGAAGTGATGAAGAATGCTGAAGATGATGTGAGCAGGTTTAGTGCACATTAGGTGAGAGGTGCTTCTGCTTCAAAAGCTGTTATGCTGGGTGGTGCTTTGCATGATATTTTGAGATGTGCTGATTGGTCTAATGACTCTGTTTTTCAAAAGTTTTATTTTAAACCTGTGATTAATGCAGCTTCTTGTTTGTTAGAGAAGCTTTGAACTTGCAATAATTTTAGCCTCCGGTCTTGTCAAAAAATGTAGATTTTCATCAGCTTTGATGGACAGAAAATCTGGATTTTATTAAAGACACAGAGGCTAATATTTTCCCACCCCTTTTCCCTTTTCCTTGTTTGGTAATTGTTGTTTGTTCTTTCACAGGTCTTGCTCAACAATGAGAGAGGAAGATGGTTTCCTGTTAAGAGTGGATAATGGATTTATCAAGCTGTTGTTATAATGGACTTATGTTTGTGTTATTTTGCACTGCACAAGAAGATGGCGGGAGGTTCTGGCCCTTTGTTAGATTCTTAGAAGGTGCTGCTATGGGTGGCGCAATAAAGGAAGATTGCAATGATATTAGCCTCTGTGTATTTAATAAAATCTATATTTTCTGTCCATCAAAGATGATGAAAATCCACATTATTGCGAACATTCCACAGCTGCAACATCACATAATTCGAGTGGCCCTCCCTCTAGTGGAGGGACTATCATCTGTGGAATGTCCTCTGGATTTAGCTTTTCCTACAGATTCAAAGGATGTTCCATTACCACTCAACTCGAAATCTAGCAATAAATTAAATGGCAGTTAAACCAGCTTGAATTTTCCTGTTTCTATGTGTGATGCAGAATGCAGGCTCTTCGTGCTTCACCTGCAGTAGCAAAATTATATTATTTTCACTAAGAGCACAGATCTGTATTTTTCTGGGATAGGGCTAAACCCCGAAGGCGGAGTCTCACAAGTCACGTCCAGCACCATGTTTTTGTTGAAGTTTTATGAAGCGCAAACTTGGTCAGAGTGCAACAAAGAGCTTTGCAACAGAGTCCATTTGTGTTGTCCATTACATTCTGGGATGAGATTGCCTGTATCACAGGCTGTGCACCGAAGCCTGGGATTCGAATCTGGGTCCAAACCAGGGGCCTCATTTATGAAAAGTAACTCATCGCTGCGTGAAAACAGCGATACGTCACTTTTCACTGCGCACTCCTTGCGACACCAATAATGCGTCATATTTAATGTATGACGCATCATGTCGCAAGGACTTACAGATACGTCTGTATTTCTGACGTATCTGTAAGCGCAAAAGTGACGCATTGCTGAAGTGTGTCACAAAAGTGACGCAACTCCAGCAATGCGTCCTTTCACATGGGGAAAGCCCCATGTGAAAGGGCTTGCGTCAGTCTTACGCCTGCTGTGAGGCAGGCGCAAGATTTTGACGCAACAGCATCCTAAAAGTAACGCAGTGAAATCTCATAGATTTCACTGCGTCACTATTACGAGGCTTTTTGCAGGGGAACGTCCCCTCTGCATACATTATACCTGACGCAGGTATAATGTGGCGCAGGGGTGTAAAAAGTGACGCATCTACCTAGATGCGTCACTTTTTAAATATGGCGCAACAAGGCGCATATTTTACGCCGCTGGTGCGTCACAAAAAGTGACGCACCGGCGGCGCAAAACTGACGCAAGGCCTCATAAATAAGGGCCCAGGCTTCTCTCTAGCCTCTGGGTCTTCTTCCATAGATGGTCATTGCAAGGATTTCACAGAAACGTTATCCTGTTTGTCCCACTGCAACGTACTCCACTGAGTTTTCTTCTAAGAGCAAAATGCAGTTATTGATGATCCTCGAAAAATACATTTCCATGTTGACAGGTTTGCCTTGAGTTCTTTTAACATTCTTCTTACTTGATCGAGTTGACATCTTCAAGCTTGAGATCTCTTATAAGACATAAGATATCGCTCCATGTACCACGCTGCAACATTCCTGGACTGCATCATTCCTGGACTACAATAGAATCAAGTAATATAGAATCAAATAACATAGCATTCGTTATACGTAGTATGTGATGAAAAAATAGCATTTGCTACATTAGCCACAGATTTAACAACCCCTTCATCAAAACGCAAAACGAAGAACGAGCTGTTCAATACTGCTATTATATCACTAGAGGGCAGCAAAGTACAACCTAAGTACCCACAAATGCAGCCTACTGAAATGCCATATCTTTCATACAGTGAGCACAGCAAGAGACGCAGTATGGATGGCTGCTGACCAAAAGACACTTTACGAAAACTTGTCTAGCATGGGCCACTTTGACCCTTTTTTTCTTGTCCCCTTTGTAATAGCTTTACAAAGAAATACTTTTAAAAAGTACAAAAAAAATACGTTTGTAGATTTTCTTCCATGGTTAGTGTAGATGTTTGAGGATTCACTGAGAACCAGAATAGAAATCCTAGAAATCTTTTAGAGCTTTTATTGCCAAAAATACTCATTTGAACACTTAATAAAACAAGCGTTGGCAAAGCCAATAGGTTTGGCCTTTGCGAGAGGTTCTATATTGTTTTCTCTATTCTATAGTAGATGTGTAGAGAGTAAAGGGGATATTCTCAAGAAGGTGTGATAATTATCAAAAAATTAGCTTAATGCAACTTTGCCCATCGCAGTCTATTGTGACAAAATAACACTGTGTTAACCTTGAATTCTGAACCCGGAGGCACTATGTGATAGTCTCACGATAACGTGCCAAATGACCGCGTTAAAATGAACGCAACGCCAAAAAATGCGACACACAAACGCGAAAAAAGTTGTGATGCCCCAAATCGCACTACAAAAATCAGCGATAACCAGCAACAGGCCTGCAATTCCCACGTGTCATGCAGGTAAATGCACTATAAAAGCAACAAAAAAAACACACCTAACCAACAAAAAAAACTGCGTAGCACCATGGATGCACCCGGACCGAGTGCAAAGGACAACTCGAACCCCACAAGCCTCACAGAGGACCAGCCAGAAATCCAGTGGTTGGGGACGGGCAAGGAAAAGAGGAAGAGGAAGACGGGGTTCAGTCCGCAGGAAAACCGGATCATCGTCACGGAGGTGATAGAACACTACCAACAACTGTTCGTCACCTCCACTTTGTCATTAGCAACACAAACAGAAATATGACAGTCCATCGTGAACAATGTGAATGAAGAGTGTTGAGGAGGTCAATGGAGGAGGTCAAGAGGCGCTGGCATGATGTGTAAAGCCAAACCAAGCAGAAACTCGCTCCCAACAGGAAGGCAGAAATGGCGACTGGAGGTAGTAGTCCTGCGCCACAGGAGGAGCTGGAGGAAATGATGGCCACAGTCATCAGTGTGGAGATGATGCAAGGAGATGGGAGTCTGGATACCGCGCAATATGACCTGACCCAAAAGCAACAGGGTGAGTAACGGCCAGGGACTGGGTGGACGGGGGGAGATGGCTACAATGCACACACGCACAATTATGTGTAGCACACTGCACACCCATAATGATTGTGGAACATACCCTTGGCACACTGCAGCACACATAGAAACACCATGTAGGCCCCATGTACTATGTGCACAAAGGGGCCCCACTCCCTATCGCCAATCTCACAACCTACCCATGCACATGTTTTGAATCCAGCAAAGCAGCGGCTCTGTGAGCCACACTGACAATGCAAGTGAAACTGCATGACCGATAGCATGGCTGCAGTCAAAATACATGACATGGTGCACGACATGACACTGAAGATGGCCCAGTGCAGATCACATTCTCAAAGGAGCAGGTCACACTCTGACACATCCTCGTGCACATCCACCCCCTGATGTCAACAACACATCTGCAGACAAACAATGCACAAGAGAACAAAAACCATCAGAGAACACCAATGACCCATGTCGCCAACATCTCAGCACCGTAAAAGCACACAAGTCAAAGGCACACTGCCTCAAAGGGATAAGGGGCCGCTAAATCAGAGCTGCAAGGGCAACTTTCCCACAATGCAGCACAAACACATAGCAATCACAGCACATCAACATAGACGACAATGTGGTACAAAGTGCAACACTTTCACTACAGAACAGAGGACACAACTTGTGCCACTTGTTCGTAGAAACTGGTCAATCACATCTGGCATAGCAGGAAACTGTGAGATGATAATGTACGAGTACAACCTCACATCCGTCATGTAGTCGAAAATGTCCACTGTCTCCCATCAAATAGCCAGCTCCTCCAAAACAGTCACAATGTACATTGTCATGCAGTCTGTATGTAAACATGTACAATGTGTCAACGTACATGGAACACACTGTTAACCTGCATCTCCCCTTTACATTGCAAAGGGAAAATCAACACCTCCTGCAGAGCAGACCAGACATCTCTTCAGTGATGATGAAGAGGACCCTCTGGCCATCTGCTCCGACACCCTCCAACAGCTCGTCGACAGCCTCCGCACCCCACCTCCAGGAGCAGGGCAGCCCAGCTGCATTGAGGTGACCCCACACCCTGAACACACCACACAGCAGGAAGCACCCACTACCATGGCTGGCTCCCACCACCTCACGGAAAACCACATGGTATTCCAACACTGTGTGTTAGACTGCCAGAAGGAGCTAACTGAACAGGTGCTGGTGGGTTTCGACCTCATGGCAGCCAAACTAGATGCCATACATGGCTGTGCACCCAAGATGGGATTCGAATCTGGGTCCAAACCAGGCTTCTCTAGCCTCTGGGTCTTCTTCCATAGATGGTCATTGCAAGGATTTCACAGAAACGTTATCCTGTTTGTCCCACTGCAACGTACTCCACTGAGTTTTCTTCTAAGAGCAAAATGCAGTTATTGATGATCCTCGAAAAATACATTTCCATGTTGACAGGTTTGCCTTGAGTTCTTTTAACATTCTTCTTACTTGATCGAGTTGACATCTTCAAGTTTGAGATCTCTTCTAAGACATAAGATATTGCTCCATGTACCACGCTGCAGCATTCCTGGACTGCATCATTCCTGGACTACAATAGAATCAAGTAATATAGAATCAAATAACATAGCATTCGTTATACGTAGTATGTGATGAAAAAATAGCATTTGCTACATTAGCCACAGATTTAACAACCCCTTCATCAAAACGCAAAATGAAGAACGAGCTGTTCAACACTGCTATTATATAACCAGCGGGAGCAAAGTACAACCTAAGTGCCCACAAATGCAGCCTACTGAAATGCCATATCTTTCATACAGTGAGCACAGCAAGAGACACAGTATGGATGGCTGCTGACCAAAAGACAGTTTACGAAAACTTGTCTAGCATGGGCCACTTTGACCCTTTTTTCTTGTCACCTTTGTAATAGCTTTACAAAGAAATGCTTTTAAAAAGTAAAAAAAAAATACATTTGTAGATTTTCTTCCATGGTTAGTGTAGATGTTTGAGGATTCACTGAGAACCAGAATAGAAATCCTAGAAATCTTTTAGAGCTTTTATTGCCAAAAACACTAATTCGAACACTTAATAAAACAAGCGTTGGCAAAGCCAATAGGTTTGGCCTTTGCAAGAGGTTCTATATTGTTTTCTCTATTCTATAGTAGATGTGTAGAGAGTAAAGGGGATATTCTCAAGAAGGTTTGATAATTATCAAAAAATTAGCTTAACGCAACTTTGCAGATCGCAGTCTATTGTGACAAAATAACACTGTGTTAACCTTGAATTCTGAACCCGGAGGCACTATGCGATAGTCTCACGATAACGTGCCAAATGACCGCGTTAAAATGAACGCGACGCCACAAAAAAGCGACACACAAACGCGAAAAAAGTTGTGATACCCCAAATTGCAATACAAAAATCAGCGATAACCAGCAACAGGCCTGCAATTCCCACGTGTCATGCGAGCAAATGCACTATAAAAGCAACAAAAAAAACACACCTAACCAAAAAACACCCTGCGTAGCACCATGGATGCACCCGGACCGAGTGCAAAGGACAACTCGAACCCCACAAGCCTCACAGAGGACCAGCCAGAAACCCAGTGGTTGGGGACGGGCAAGGAAAAGAGGAAGAGGAAGACGGGGTTCAGTCCGCAGGAAAACCGGATCATCGTCATGGAGGTGATAGAACACTACCAACAACTGTTCGTCACCTCCACTTTGTCATTAGCAACACAAACAGAAATATGACAGTTCATCGTGAACAATGTGAATGAAGAGTGTTGAGGAGGTCAATGGAGGAGGTCAAGAGGCGCTGGCATGATGTGAAAAGCCAAACCAAGCAGAAACTCGCTGCCAACAGGAAGGCAGCAATGGCGACTGGAGGTAGGAGTCGATTGCCACAGGAGGAGCTGGAGGAAATGATGGCCACAGTCATCAGTGTGGAGACGTTGCAAGGAGATGGGAGTCTGGATACCGCGCAATATGACCTGACCCAACAGCAACAGGGTGAGTAACGACCAGGGACTGCGTGGACGGGGGGAGATGGCTACAATGCACACACGCACAATTATGTGTAGCACACTGCACACCCACAATGATTGTGGAACATACCCTTGGCACACTGCAGCACACATAGTAACACCAAGTAGGCCCCATGTACTATGTGCACAAAGGGGCCCCACTCCCTATCGCCAATCTCACAACCTACCCATGCACATGTGTTGAATCCAGCAAAGCAGCGGCTCTGTGAGCCACACTGACAATGCAAGTGAAACTGCATGACCGATAGCATGGCTGCAGTCAAAATACATGACATGGTGCACGACATGACACTGAAGATGGCCCAGTGCGGATTACATTCTCAAAGGAGCAGGTCACACTCTGACACATCCTCGTGCACATCCACCCCCTGATGTCAACAACACATCTGCAGACAAACAATGCACAAGTAGTACAAAAACCATCAAAGAACACCAATGACCCATGTCGCCAACATCTCAGCACCGTAAAAGCACAGAAGTCAAAGGCACACTGCCTCAAAGGGATAAGGGGTCGCTAAATCAGAGCTGCAAGGGCAACTTTCCCACAATGCAGCACAAACACATAGCAATCACAGCACATCAACATTGACGACAATGTGGTACAAAGTGTAACACTTTCACTACAGAACAGAGGACACAACTTGTGCCACTTGTTCGTAGAAACTGGTCAATCACATCTGACATAGCAGGAAACTGTGAGATGATAATGTACAAGTACAACCTCACATCCGTCATGTAGTCGAAAATGTCCACTGTCTCCCATCAAATAGCCAGCTCCTCCAAAACAGTCACAATGTACATTGTCATGCAGTCTGTATGTAAACATGTACAATGCGTCAACGTACATGGAACACACTGTTAACCTGCATCTCCCGTTTACATTGCAAAGGGAAAATCAACACCTCCTGCAGAGCAGACCAGACATCTCTTCAGTGATGATGAAGAGGACCCTCTGGCCATCTGCTCCGACACCCTCCAACAGCTCGTCGACAGCCTCCGCACCCCACCTCCAGGAGCAGGGCAGCCCAGCTGCATTGAGGTGACCCCACACCCTGCACACACTACACAGCAGGAAACACCCACTACCATGGCTGGCTCCCACCACCTCACGGAAAACCACATGGCATTCCAACACTGTGTGTTAGACTGCCAGAAGGAGCTAACTGAACAGGTGCTGGTGGGTTTCGACCTCATGGCAGCCAAACTAGATGCCATACATGGGTGTATAAGTCCCATCAGGGACCACTTACAGTCCCTAACAGACACCCACAGTCCGTTCCATGCTGTACAACAATCCTCAGCTGACCTCGCTGGAGCCATTACTCGGATACAAGAAATGTCTAGTCAGACAGGCTTCAGCGATGATGGCAGAGAGTTGGCACAGATGCAGAGGACAATGGAGAACATGGAGAGGATGCAGGCTGGGTGGATGGCTGCCACAACTGAACACCAGCAAGATGTAGCTGGGATCTTCCATGCCCTGCAGATCCTCATCTTGCCATTGCTGCCACAGAGCCTGTCCCAGACGACTGCTGCAGGAACTTTGACACACATATCTCCGCCCCCTGATGTGTCAATGGCACACAGTGATGCAGCCATAACACCACCACACACACCTGACACACCTGACACAGAAGACATAGGACCGAAGATGTGGATGGTAATGTCTCTGTGTGAGAAAGGAAGTTGTAGCATTCATCCCCGCCATACGGCCTGTTCCTGCTTGCTTCAGCCCACAGCATCATGCCCTGGAACAACACCTTCCACTGTCCCCCCATAACACTCCGCGACATTCACCTGGACCCGGACATGGACTGCCATATCTGCTCTGGTTACCAATGACACAGCAATCAGGCGGCTGACTGAACTCTTTCTCTTCCAATTAACCTGTCATTCCCCAAAGGACTCTGGGTGGCCCTTCACTGGGCAACCATGTAATGTGGGATTTGTATGGCCACATACTGTTTGGCTGCCCTGAGGTCGAAACCCACCAGCACCTGTTCCAGCTCCGACACTCAACAGAATGTGAATAAAACATTCCAAATCACACAGATGTGTCATGTCTATGTTCAATCAAGTATAAAAGTATGAATGAATGTAGGGACATTGATTGCACAAAAAGGTACACCCTGGGTAATGACATCAATGTGCATGTTTGACCCCGACTCACATGCCAATTAGATGACTGTGAAGGTGTGAACTAGCTGTGGCCTCATTGCTCATGAACAACAATCTCGCAACCCCCAAACGTAGCCACATGTCATGTATTAAATAGGGCTATGTGCCATGTGTAAAAATGTCAAATTCGGTAGCAGGCCTAAAGTAGTGTCCCCCATCACATGTGACAACAGAACATCTCTTCGCATACCTACTCACACTCAACTGTGTGGACACAGCCTGTTTTGATGGATCACATTGATCCACATGGCAAGAGGTTGGACACCATACTCACATCACTGAAGACACATAAGAGCACAGGTCGACCAGCAACTATCCCAACCACAATGTTTGGCTCACAGTGGTGGAGCTGGCAATAGGGACTCACCCTAAGTGAAATGCGTTAGTCAGCCCCTCTATGTGTACAGACAATGCTCATTGAGGCACACGATTTGTCATTCTAATCAATACTCATCACAGTTGAACACTAGTGAAGTTTATTAGAATGTCTCTGTCAGTACAGGCAAGACAAGGGCCACAACATGCAGACCAATGCTTCAGACACTAACAGGCTGGATGGGAACATGTAGAGATGCAAGCAATGGGGAGGCAAAAATAACCACCAATCATTACGGATGGCAATGGTCCCAGCCCACCTTGACTTGCTGGAAGGGTCAAGTGATGTTTGGCATATGCTCATTGCCCCGTGTCAGGGGACACAACTCACAGCCCATTGGATCTGCATAGGCTGTACCACCGGACTGCGCTGACTGTCTGCTCTGCTGACAGTGGGCAGGTGAAAGGGTCTAACAAGGTCACATGTAGTACTACATTGCCATGTGTGTACTCTCCCTCCAGCAGTATGTCTGATTTAGGAACGTTGCCAAACTACGCTGTGCTGTCCGCCAATGGGACTGCCTCACCTTGCACAGGTGTGTGTCAACACGTGTAGGTGCACGCACATACATTCTGAGTCCAGGCAAATGCAGCCATGTCCAGTGTTGTGGTGGGATATGTGACCATTTCTCCAAGATGCAACAAGGTGTTGGGGCCTGTGCTCTGGGTTACAATCATTTGTGGCTGCAGGAAGGTAGTCACTCATCCATGAATGCGAGTGCAGCTTCCTGGACAATCAGTTCCGAGAGTATGTCGTTGTCGACTTCAAAGAACACGAGGGCAAGCCAATCTGTTAACTGGTCCGGACAGATGTGCTCCGTCACCAATCCGCAACACAGCCCAATAGATGAGCGCTTTGACGTGGTCACTGCACACGAGGACTTGTGCAATCTCTCATGGCCAACTGCCAGCACATACGCCACATATCAAGGCATCCAATGAACGGGTATCAAGGTTACACTCCTGGTCGTGGGCCAACAGGGGGCGCACACCCAAGTCATAATCCAGTTCAGCTACTGTTGTATTGGATAGGCAGACATTCATGGGCCACTCGAATATGCATGATCGACAGTGGAACCAGGGCTAGACGCAGGTGACGTACGCAAGATGGAAGATCACATGGTAACTGATGTGCAACACTGCCAGAGGCAGTGCCCCCAACAAATGCAGCAAATGTGCACAGTACAGTTCCATGTGACAGGGGTTGTGCATGTGTCCGGGATGTTCTGACATTGCGTTGGTGGCTGTTGTAGAACCAGCACTCTTATGACCTGTGGCAGTTATGCCACAGCTTAGAGCAATGAGTCAGATTTGTGTGTGCAACGTTTGGACGTATGGGTTGTTGTGTATGTAAGTAGCAAGGGCATCCCATGCAGGAGTACCGCGAGCAAGGACGTCTGTGTGTGGGGTGTGGATACGTTTGTCTTCCATTAGCTCTGTGCGTGGTGTGGGAGTCATCTGCTATGGTATCTCTCTCAGAGGGTGCCAGCCACATGCAAGACCAAGGTCAGAGGTGCAGATGTCCTTCTGCCCTATGTATTGAGACAAAGGAGCTTTCATCCCTAATGTTAGGCTGACTACTACTTGGATTCTGGAAATGTGGTGTGACTTTCGAGCTGGAATTGAGGCTAGGCCTTGAGCTTATTGTGCACCAATAGCGATACACACACAACAGTTGGCATGTATGAGCCAAGAGCCCGAGCGGCCTTGCACTCCTTGTACAATCTCTCTCTCTCTCTCTCTCTCTCTCTCTCTCTCTCTTTCTCTCTCTTTCTTTTTCTCTCTCCCTCTGTCTCTCTCTTTCTCTCTCTCTTTCTCTCTCTCTCTCTTTCTCTCCCTCTCACCCTTTCTTTCTCTCTCTCTCTGTCCTTTGATGAGCGCATGACACACCTTCTTATCTGGAATTTAGTCTTACAGGCTGTGACTTACAGATTGTCCAGAGAATACCCGCCATGACTCTTCCAAATAGTTGTTTTGAGTTAAATTTGAATAAAATAATTTGTTTGGAAATTCTAAGATGAATGAATGATTCTCCCTTTTCTGACCACACATGAATGTTAATTGTTGTAATTGTCGAACATCAGGCGAATTGTTTTGTATATGATTTTGTAAAGTTGATGTGAAATATCTTTGTCCGGGGGATGGGGTGCCCGGGGAAATGCCCCCGGGGGAGGGGGTCCTGGGGGTTGGGGCGGTGGGTGTTGTAGCCCTCTTGGGTGTCTGAGCTGCATTTATTTATTTATTTTATTTTATGCAATTTATTGAGCGCACGATTACCCAAGGGTGTCTTGGCACTTGGCCGAAGAAACTGAAGGTTTAGATCTAAGAACATTGGTGGAGTCTAGTGATTAAATAGCCAAGTCTTTAGCTGCTTCCTAAATGATGTTAGTGTAGGAATATTCTTGAGGTGACCAGGCAAGGTGTTCCATAATTTAGCTGTGGCTACTGCAAAGGATCTGTCTCCCCAAGTGGCCTTCTTGGCTTTGACTAACCTCAGAAGGTTAGCATCAGCGGATCTAAGAGTGCGTGATGGTCGGTAGGGGCAAAGGGCATCTTTAAGAAAGGATGGCGATTTTTCATGAATGCTTTTAAAAGCTATACATAGGGCTTTGAATTTAATTCGTTGTCTGACCGGTAGCCAATGGAGTTTGCGAATGATGTTGGAGATGGGTTTGAACTTGGGTGTGCCTGTGACAAGTCTTGAAGCCGCGTTCTGGAGCAGCTGAAGTTTATTGACTACTTGTTCTTGTGCATTAAGCATGAGGGCGTTACAGTAGTCGACTCGGGACATTAGTAAAGTTGAGATCAAGGTGTTTATGGTGTTTGAGGGAAGGTAGGGTTGAAGTTTTTTGATCATTTTGAGTGTAAAAAAAGAAGCAGAAACTATTGAGCTGGCTTGATGAGTGTATGAGAGTTTGTTGTCAAAGATTACGCCTAGGTTTCTAACCTTGGTAACAGGATTAGGTGGAGGACCAAGGTCTTGAGGCCACCAGATGGGAGACCATGCAGGAGTGAGTTTCCCAAACACCATCACCTCAGTTTTATCCGAGTTAAGCTTCAGACAGTTTGAGTTCATCCAATTACATATGGCAAGCATTCCTTTTTGGAAGTTATTAGCAACTTCCCTTCCGTTGTTGTTAATGGCCAGGACAAGCTGCGTATCTTCTGCGTACGATGTTACTGCTAGGCGATGAGCTTTAATGACCCTCGCCAAGTCCGCCACATAGTTATTAAAAAGTGTTGGACTCAGCGAAGATCCCTGGGGGACTCCACAAGGTAATGAAAAGGAGTCAGAAGAGAATGCGCCCATGGAAACAGATTGTTCTCGGTCTGTCAGGAAGGATGCAAGGAGTGAGACGGCATTTGGTGAGATTCCGACTTTTCCGACACGGTCGATAAGAATGGAATGATCGACCGTGTCGAAAGCCGCGGAAAAGTCACGCAGTATAAGCACCGCGGCACCTCCTTTGTCGAGGATCATTCTTATCTCATCTGAAGCTTTTATTAATGCCGTCCCTGTGCCGTGTCCCTTCCTGAATCCGAATTGGGAAGCATCTAAGCAGTTGTTAATATCTATATGTTCAGATAGCTGAATATTCATAATTTTTCAATAATCTTAGACGGGTAGGGAATACATGCTATGGGTCTGTGACTAGTGACTTTGAAGGGATCTAAGGTGGATTTTTTAAGCAGTGGCTTGATTACTGTCTTTTTCCATATGGTAGGGTAGGTACATGATGTAATCATGGCATTAAAAATATCTGCAAGAACAGTTGAGATAGTTTCTGGGACTATTTTAAAAACTGAAGGTGGGCAGGGGTCGTTGGGTGAGCCAGAGCTGGTGATCATCATAAGTTTGTGAACTAACTCAGGCGAAGTGTAATTGAAAGAAAAATTGGTAGAATTGGGGGGTGTGGATTTAGGTATGGTGTAAGCCTGACGTGTATCATTAGTGAGTTTATTAAAATTGGAATAGATGTCACAGACCTTTTCTTGGAAGTAGGTAGAAAGTGCATTGCACATAGGTTGAGACGCTTCTGTGATGGAAGATTTGTTGTGGCCGGAGAGGTGGGAGACGACCTGAAAGAGTTGTTTAATTGAATCTTGGGCTGATTCGATTTGATTGTTAAAGAAAATGGGTGATGATCGATAGTTTATAGTTCTTTAACTTCTCTTTGTAGCAACTTTTTTCATGGGGGTCATAGTTGTTACGCCACTTGCGTTCTTGTCGTCTGCAACTTTGCTTTTCCAATCTAAGAGCCTCAGTAAACCATGGGGCAGAATTTGACAGTCTGTTGGCAGAGCGTTTTTTTATGGGAACGGACGTTTCAGTTGCAATCTTAATGCATGTGGTATAGTGAATGGCCGCGGTTTCTGGGTCAGAGGTGTCTATTTCTTTCAAAAGGCCTAATTTATTACTAAATTCAGGGACATTGATATTTTTCCAAGATTTAAAAGTGTTAGGCTTACAAGGTTTTGTGAGGGTTGGGGTAAGAGGGAGAATATTGAAACGAATAGTGGAATGATCTGTCCAAGTAATTAGTATTATGTTCTCTATGATCAAGGAGTTAAGATTGGAAAAAATTCCATCTAACGTAAGCATGGGCAAATTTTGCGAATCTCGCGTTCGCGAATTTTGCGGATTTGCGAACTCACAATTCGCAAAATCCGCGAATTGTCGCGAATTTGCGGATTTTTTTTTTGTGTGTTCGCGCGGGTTTCTGCCAGTTCGCGAGGGTTTTGTACAATTTCGCAAACGCGAACTTACCTGTCGGGTCGCAAGTTTCGCGAACTTGTTGTTTCTACGTGTCCAGCCTGTTTGGGACACTCTTCTTCATCACTGCCACTCTCTGTCACCACTGCCACTCTCTGACTACTCATGCCACCCTCTGGTCCACCCATGCCACCCTCTGTTTCATCACAGCACCCTCTGGTTGTCCAGTCAGTGTACATTATTGTGGCAAAGCAAGCACACCTTCCCTGCCTCAAGTGACCTGAATTAATTTGGGGCTGATTAATGTGTCACAGAATATTTTTTTAGCTGGCACCTGCTTCCTTAGTGCTTCCTGATTAGTGATCTTTTGCACTTGCTAAGTGCTTTCATTGTTGCAAAATTAGTTACAACACCTGCCCTGCCCCAACTGACAATAATGAATTAGGGGCTGATTAATGGATTTGAACTTCCAGCCTGGCTCCTGCTTGTCTCCCTTAGCTGTAATTCAGGACCTTTGTGGCATATGTGTAACTATTCTGAGGTTCAGAGCAGGGTCACATAATAGTTGCAACTGGCAACTGAACTCTGGAGGGGCCCCTCAGGAAGCACTACAGGAAATGGCTACTAATGATGAGCCTGAACTTTTGAACCTGGTAAGTAGTTTCAGTTTTGCTAAGATCGTATTTCTGCAATTTTGCGCTTATTCGCGGGGCGCGAAGTTGTACTGGGAAGCCGCAAACTCACGCGAACAGTGCGAGCAAGCCATAAAATCCGCTGCTCGCGGATTTGCGGATTTTGCGGGAGATTCGCGAATCTCGCGGATTGCGAATTTACCGAAAATCCGCAAAATCCGCAAGCGAAACGGATTTTCCGCCCATGCTTAATCTAACGTGTGTCCTGCTAAATGCGTGAAGGAGTGGACAAGTTGGGTGAGACCTGCTGCGTTCATTTCGGTGAGGAGGGAATGAGTGTCAGGGTCCTCCTTCATCTCTAGGTGAAAATAAAATCACCCAAGATGGTAAAGTTATTTTCTCCAAGTATTGGCTCTAAAAGGCGACTCAGAGAGGACAGAAAGGTAGAACGGGGGCCTGGGGGGCGATAAAGCAGAATGCCTCTAAAGGAAGTGGAGTAGGGAGTAACAAAAGTAAAATTCAGAGCCTCGCAAGTGTTAATTTTTAAGGGTTCTGTGCGTAGACGAAAAGTGTTGCGATATATAATCGCTACCCCCCCCTCTTTTTTAAGCGATCTGTCAAGTCTAATATTAGAGAAACCCTCTGGAGTGGCTGAGGTGAAATCAGGGTCGGACGCCTGGTCTCCCCAGGTTTCGGTGAGTAGCAGGATGTCCAAGTGCCAGCTTTCAATAAAGTGTGCAATCTCATACCTGTGTTTCGGGAGTGATCGCACATTTAGAAGGGCTAGTTTGATGATATTAAGAGATTTGTTATGAGGTGGAATAGCTGGGGCTGTTAAGTGGCGGCGGTCCATAATATGAAATGAACAATGGGGACAGGTAAAAGGAGCATAATTGAGAGTATGTAGATTCGTTAAGGCGCAGTGGGTATTATTGATGTTAAGTGATTTCAAGTAGCCAGCATCATAGTGGATACCGGATTGTAAATGACGAGATATCTGTGGACCAGGGAGGGTGGCCCTAGGCTCGGGACAGGCTCGGACAGGCGCAAACGGGCTTGCCTTTTGCGAGCCTTCGGCGCACCACCGGCGCGCCCGCTGCACCCGTCCGCTGCGCTTCCGGGGAGGCTGTGAGGAGAACTTCCAGCATTGAAGAATAAATATAATATCTGTATTACCAAGAACTACGTACTGTGATTGTGTCACACGGGTGGCAACACCTACACATAACTGTATTCTGATATACGTGTGCTAAGGAGTGTGTTTCTGTCAGAAGCAAGTGCTCAGGGAATATTTTTACAAAAATAGCAACACACAAAATACAATTATTAAAAGTTTCGCTAAAAATCGCTTTCCCGGCTCATGCCTCAGGAACCTTACATGATCAGTAGCTCCATGGCATCTGTTGTTCTTCTGGTGTGGCTGTGGTCTGGTCTCCCATTTCTGGTGTAGTTTATCGTCCGACTTAATACCAGGAAAGAGCAGGTCTTAATTCCCTGCTGCTAAAGTGCCTTATCGCATGTTTTGTGATCTTATCGCCGATCTGGCTGGTCGTTGAGAATGTTGCGAAGTGGTCTTTTCGCAACTGTTTGCACAGGAATGCCTACTCTGCATCTCATTTGCGTTAGTTTCCGGTGTCATCCGTGGCGATATTTTTTGTGGGTGCTATTGCAGGGAAACTGGTGTTCTCGGCTGTTAGCACCAGCTGTGAATAGGGCGATAAATCTATCACCACTTTGACTGTGATAAAGTGTCGCTAACTTGGCGATGAGTCCTTGAGAATATGCCCCTAAGTGTAGATTGTTTGTGTTAATAAAATAGTTTTAAATTTTTGGCTAATTGAGTGATGTATGTTGGATGTTTTGCCTGCCTTGGTAGACCTATTGGTTTACAAAAGTTTTTTGTTGATGTTAGCCAGCTGAAGCATTAATGCCCTGCACTACCTCAAAGGTATTGGAAACATTTCTGCATATTACATAGGCTCCCTTTGACAAACGTCCGGCAAGCTATAGCACGCTTCTGTGAAATCATTTTAGCACAGCACAAATAGGCTTGGTTCTTTCAGTAGGAGAGGGGGTCCTATTCAAGCCTCCATTCAGTAAAGAAGTTGTATGTATAAGGTATTTATATATAAACTTATTTGATAGACAGCGGAGCTCTTCAAATTGTGAAGGCAGAGCCATCACAACATATGATAAAAGTGATAGCAGTTTTGTGGAGTGTTGCTGATCATTGCTTTAAACCAAAATAAGTCAGTGCAGGAACTCACCAAAAGGAGCGGTGAACTGAGGGTCGTGGTTGCGGCCAGCATAAGGGTGGTGCTAGGGGCGGGGCAAGGGACAGGGCTTTGTTTTTGACCTTTCTACGCTTTGCATGCAAAAAAGCTTCATGTTTTGTAAGAATGTCTGATGTATCTGTCCATGAGTCATTACACTAATAACCATTTATATACACTTACTAATAAGTGTTTAATATTGACCAAAATAACCCTTTTTAGCAGCCTTAAAATAACAAAATATTGAAGAAAAAACAATGTTCCAAACATATTCCTTGAAGCTTGTGTGCATTGCCTTGATGCAGGATCACAAGTCACTAAGCTACATAAAACGGATTTTAGCTTGTGACTCACAGATAACATAAGGATCTTTGCAGGAAAAACTGGACTTGCGACAAAATTAAAAAAAAAATCTGTGATCTACATTTTGTATGCTGTTCTTCACAGTTGGCACATTGACACTCTATGCAATTTCATGCTCTGTCAAGCCTTTGATGAGAATGCACACAGATCTTTCCAGCAAGTGCATTAATCAACAGAGTTGTTAAAGTGCCATTTTACCGAGTAACTTGCTGGTTACACAAAGATCTCTGCAGCACATGATATTTTGAAATGCAGCCTGTTGTGATCAGTTCAACAAGCCATAATATAGTTATTATCACATTTGTCTTGTTGTCAAATTTTTGGGGGCAGAGTTTTAAAAAGTAAGTTTAGACTTTGCTCTTTGTGACTCCACCCACTTCAGCTGCCAACCCTTCGCCCTTGACCGATTAATAAAACTAGTGTTGGCCCCAGGAGAAGCCATTATTAGAAATACTTTTCTCTCCACTAGGGTTAATCTCACTTATTTGTTTACAAAGCTGATATTTTCTTGAAATAATTAACATTACAAAATGTCAACTATTCCCCATAAGTCAATTTACGGTCCTTAGTCTGGGAGTGAAAAAGCACTTCCTGCACCCAGGCTCTGATGTTTCCGGAGTCTGAAGTGCTGCTGAAAAAATATCACATTCTAACCTGTGCTGCCAAGGTAGCAGGTGCAATTACATCTGAATGTATAAAGATTGCAACTTGCCTTCTCTGGAAAAGATGGAGATGAACTGTTTATAGCATGATGTATGTGGACTCACACAAAACATGTGAGCAGGGGCTTGGTTGTTTCCAAGTGACACTATGCTATGCAACATGTTCAGTCTGCCCTTGATTTTTGCAATAAACACTTTGCATGCTGGGATTTTTTTTTTAAATCTCTTACTTAGAATGAGAAACAGAAACTGCAAATCCCAGAATGGAAAGGGTTTTCAGCTAATATCCAAAACCATACGAAAAATTCACAATTCCATGGTACCTCATGTCACATTTGGTTTATATCTGGTTTTCCATCTGAAGCAAGAATTTGCCATGTGTAAAACATTAAAATAAATAATTATTTTGCCTTTTGAGTGATTTTTAGGTCGAGCCCAGAGGGAGCGTGCTTGCACGGCTTTGCCAGGCATGCTGTAATCCCTCTGTGGAGTTTGAACATGCCCCCGCTTTTTAATTGACAACTTGGCAACTTGGCCTGTCTCTACAATTCTATTGCTTTCATTGGTGAGTAGTGTGCATTTATCCCACCTTGTGGCTATTTTGTTACTGCTCTGGGCACTGCCCCTGCTACATGGATCCTTCACAAGTGGCCATTTGTGTTTTTTTTAGTGTGCTACTTTTTCCTTTCCGCCCTCTCCTCGCCACTCATGGGTGCAGGGCGCTGCCTCCAGATCCAGGACCCTTGATCACACCATGCGTCCCCCAACATCCCCAGCTTGCTGGTTCAGAGACCACAGCTCTATGGCTTATTTCCCATTTTGAAAAGTAGCGGTACCGGGAGATATGTTGTTTGTGGGGGAATAAAAAGGCCTGCACGGAGTGTTTTCCTTGCATAGTAGTAAGTGGTGTGGGCAAAGGCAGGCTGAAATTAAAAGGCTGTATTTGAAAGAAAGGTTTAATTCAAAATGGTTTTTTTTCACAATTGACTCGAAAATAGAGCAGCGCTATAAAGCTATCAAGGAAGTGGTTTTCGTGTGCACGCCCTTGCGCGCACTGATAGATCTCATATATGAACACCCAAAATTAGCATGCAGGGATGTTATTTGGTGGTATTCCAGAATTGCTCCAGTTAGACATATTTTCCAAGGTTTGGCTTCCTTGGTGAAAGAGGAAAGAACATAACACACTGTGAGATCAAAGACACTGCAGGGTGCAATGGTGCACATGAAACACTTTCCTTCCACACTATATTTAAAAATAATATTCTATTTCCTTAAAAATACTTTCCCTGGAAGCAGATTTTTGAAACCACATTTCATAGACTTCTTCTGAGACCAATGGATTCCTGGGGAGCGCTCCCTTCGATGCGAAGAGAGTGCTCCACCTTCTGCTACTGCAGCATTCTGAAAGCAGAGGCATCATTCCTATTCCAGGAGTGAACCCTCTAGCGAAATCAAGAGCAGGGAAGCAATCTATCACCTAGCTATATTGTTCCGGTGTTTAATGAAGCGCCGACCTCCATGTTAAGATAGTTTCAGGGCCCAAAGACAGAAGTCATTATTTAAGAAAACAAACACGGCCGATGTGGTTCTTCATAACAGGTCCTCAGCAAGCAAAATAACAAATCAGAAGTTACAGTCAGAGAGTGAATTTCTCTGGCTGAATGTCTAATATGAAGTAGTCTTGAGACTAGGTACAGGGGGAGGAGCTCAGGCGGTGAACACTGGTGGGAAATCCAGCTGACCAGTTATAAATGGTTTCCATTATATCCAGTTGTAGCATCTGCACTTTTGGACATTGAACAAAAACATCAATCAGATAAAACAATAGAAAATACAGCAGTAAAATAAAAAATGACAGGTTTCATTTCTGTGGGATCTTCATCGCAGCTGGAAAGGTAAAGCTGAAACTTGGAAGGGAACTTGGCTGGTGTTGGGGAGCAGGGAGAAAATGGTGCTTGCTACCTAGGTAGCCACACGCTGACGAGCATAACTGCATGCCTACGCACTTATAAGATCACAAAGGCGAGACCTGTTGGTGAAGCCAATGCTCATTTTCTTTGTATGAAGTTAATCAGGACATTAGTGGAGAGGGCAGGGATTTTCTTTCATGCAAATACCTTTAATTGAAATTTCTGGAGGGTTAAGATTTGCAGGCATTTAAAGCAAAAGGTATGCTAAAAAGCTGTTTTGCCCTGAACGCTGCATTCTACATCCCCACCCATTCGGTTTACAGTCACCTTCATGCTCCCTCTAAGTAATATAAAGAAAACCTCACTAGATTACTGTGCCCTGCAGACAAGAGAAGCTGTTCTGGTGCACTTGCTCCTGCTCAGCCCAGGCATCCACCCTGTTTCAAAGGCTTGCTTTAAGCACAATCAGGACATGCAGAAGTCCTGCTGATGTAGGAATTGATGAGTGCAGCACCACCTGCATCGAAGCTGGGCCGCCTGAGTGCCGGTACTCTCCTTTTCTGAGGACAAGTTCCAGAACTCTAGGATGGAAAATGAGCCAGTACTGGTTCTCCGTATTGATGAGTACCGGCACATTTAAAGCACTGTTGCTGATGTGGTTTAACATAAAAGTGTGAATCAATGTATGTAAATCATTCACCACTTACAGCATCGTCTCTGCACAGCCCATCAGCGAACTTGAGTCACTTGATGCAGCGCAAAGAAGATGAAGTAGACTGCTAGCACAACTACTTTCCTTGCTTCTGAATGATACCTTTTGGGACACGTGGGGTAGCCACAAGACGCTTATGGATCCTTTCATAAAATACATAGCTATAAAGTTTTGGGTATGCACCTATGACTGCGATAATTATTGTTAATGCATTGTGCCTCTGTGTGATGATTGGCGGTCTCACATGTGTGTGTGTAGTTCTCCATTGAAAGTAGCTATAATGAGAGGCTGGGAAGCTAAAGTGGGATTCAGAGGGGAGGAGACGCAAGAGTGGTTGACTACGGGGGAGGCACGCAGGAAAGAGGGAGGGTGGTGCCCAAAACAAGCCCTCTCGTAAAACAGCAAATGTGACGAGATAGGGAAAAGATTTACAGGGCTTTTTACTGAAACTGTGCTAGAAGAATCAACACTACAAAGAAACAAAAGGGACTGTTTCTAAAACATAGGCTGAAAGAAACCAAAAACATAGTGTGCATACACACTCTAAAATAGACAAAAGTGAACGGTTTATTTTATAAAATACATAGCTGTAACATTTTGGGTTTGCTTTTATGGTTGCAATAATTATTGTTAATGCATTGTGCTTCAGTGTGATGACTAGTGGTCTCATGTGTGTGTAGCTCTCCATTGGATGCGTTTGTTTGGGGTATTCGTTTACACGGACAAATTCAGTAGAGCAAAGGCCGAGTTCAGCCTGTATTTACGCCTCGTTGAGCGTCGGTCTCCAAGTGCGGGAACGAATTGTTTCCGGCAACCGGACTGACTGACTGGTGCCGCTATCTTGAAACTAAAAACCACCCGATAAGGACCGGGTTGGAATTATCACTGGTTCCCCGACCACGTGCCTTGATCATTAAGATCAGCCCTGAAGAGTCACAGCCACATGCTGTGATGAAACACGTGTAGGCTTGAGTGACAGGTACAGTGATTCCCAAGTGGTGAACACTGCTGATGAATAAAACTTTTGAAAATTTACGTTTGGTTTGATCTATCCCGAATGAACGAATACTTTAACATGGAAATATTATATAGATACATATAGTGTGCTCTGGATCCCTGCCCAAACAGAATAAAAGGGAGGTCTCTGCCCCCCTTTTCTTTACAGAGGTTAAGGTTTTCCTCTGGCCAAGAAGCACCTACCTTGATACCAAGACAAACTAATACTTTACCGTGAGGAGTTGAGCGCCAAAATTTCTAAACACTTAAAAAACAATTCGTAGACTTTTCAAGAACCCAGTGCTGCCTGTCTTTTTCCTCCTAAATTGAGGGATAGCTTGATAGTGTAGATAACTGGATCTCAGTTCTCTGGTGGCGGAATATTTCATAATCAGAGATTTGATGAAGGCAGGACTGTCCATATGCAAGGCCTTGAAGGCATTGCAGCATACTTTGAACATAGTTATTTGCACAACTGGAAGCCTGTGGAGATCTTTAGTCACCTGAGATATATGACCGTATTTTCGGAGGTGATAGTCGGGCAGCCTAGTTTTGAAACAGCCTGAGCCTGCGCTTTCGGTACTTGGGGAGGTACAGATAGAGTTGGCAGAGACAATTCTTGACATGACTATAGTCATTATGACTTGAACCAAGGCGTCAGTGGCGAGACATTTTTGTTATCTTATTAATGCGGAGAAGTTGAAAGAAGCTGGAGGATGTCACTGTGCCAACCTGCTGGCTAAGTGATAGCTCCTCATCAATGATGAAGCCGAGGCTTTTTACTGAATTTTTAGGTGGGCGGGGAGCCCATCTCGCTGGGCAACAAGGAAGGGTTCCAAACATCAAGCTGGTTTTTGGTGATTACTATCTCTGTTTTATCAGAGTTTAGCTTCAGATGATTGCTGGTCATCCTATCCCGGAGCAACGGCATAGTTTCTTAAAACTGCAATCTGGACGTGGGGCTATCTTCCTCCTGAATCCTCATCCGAATCCGAATCCTCATCCCCCCTCTCCTTCTGTTCTCTGCTCCTGGCCCACAGGTCCGTAGAATTAGGGTTTTTAGCGCTGGGATACCTCCGGGTGACTACGCGCTTTATAAAATAAAATAATAATAATAATAATAATAATAATCATTGATTGTAAATGTCAGTTGCATGTCATCAGCATAATTAAAGATATTTACTGTCCTGTTTTTGAGAGAATTACCAGCGGGCTGATATAAAGATTTAAAAAAATGTGGGTTGGGGAAAGAGGAGCCCTGTGGCACCACACAATTCAATTGGACCTCCGCAGAGTTAAATGGGGAAAGTCTAACTGATTAGGACCTGTCTCTAAGGAATGAGACAATCCAGTTGAAGGTTGCATCCCGTAAGCCTGCAGCCCGGTCACAGTCTGCCAGGAGAGTATGGTCGACCGTGTCAAAGGCCGTCGACAGATCAAGGAGTACTAAGTCTTGAGTACTGCCTCTATCCACTTCCTTTCACATATCATCTACTAATGAAAGGATCACTGCTTCCGTGGAGTGTGCAGGCCGGAATCCCACTCAACAGTGGTCAAGGAAATCTGAGGCCTCGATGAATGAACAGACATGACGGGCTACGTGTGCCTCAAGCAATTTTGCTAGAATCTGGAGGAGGGAAACTGGTTGATAAATGTTCATGTCGAGAGGATCTATCCCTGCTTTCTTTTCTAGTGGCACTATGACTGCCCTTTTGAAGGATGAGGGGACTAATTCAGAAATGATAATACCAAATCTAAGAAGAGCGTTCAAACTAATTTTAGGATATTTGGGGGGCAGGTGCCATTAGGTGATCCTGACTTGACTTTTGTCAGTAAATTAGCTAGGTCTTCTTGGCTTATTATAGGAAAAGAGGTGAGACTGCAAGTGTTTGTATTGCCGAGTGATATATTATTGTGAGTTGAGCAGGGGGAAATGTTCTTTTTGCTAGCCTCCATAAAATGAGTTAAGATAATCACATAGGCTTTGTGTAGTTATGACAGGAGGTGTGACTCTGTTGCAGAGTTCTGTACCAATCTTAAATATCTCTTTGGATTTATTGGGGGCATTCAGGATTTTACCGGTAAAAAGCTGTCTTTAGCTTGCCTAATCAGGGATTTGTTTGTTTGAAGTTGTTGTAAATATGTTGTTCTAAGGTCAGGTGAGTACTTGGTCTGCCATTGCTGTTCTGAACACTGCAGATTCAATTTGGCCATTTTTAGATTGTTTGAACACCACTTGTTAGCCTCATGACGTATTGTAGATAATACAAGATAGTGATTGCTTTCCAAAGGCATCTATGTCTTCCTTTCGGGATGGCAGAAATGTTCTTAATTCATCACAGAAGGATGTCAGTTTGACGCTGGCCCAGTTCCTGGGAGAGGTAAGGTGAAGGAGATCAGGGGATGGTCTGAACATTCACATGGGACTATGTTTAGGTTCATCAGAGGGAATTCGGTGGTCCATATCTGATCTAGAATATGCCTTTAACGTGAGTGGGAAGGTTTACCTGCTGCCCTTTTCCTCATTGGCCCAGTAGTTCAGGTCCCCTATAAGTAATACGTTGGCATGATCTATGATTAAAGGTGCAATTGATTCTGCAAAGATAAGATTAGTTATTTGCTGATCGGGCCCTCCATACAATGCTGGCTGTTACCCAAGAGGCGGGGTTTCCCATTTAGTGCTCAATGTGGCACAAATAACCTGAAGCTGTTCTAACTGTGCTGTGTTGACTGAGGGTTGTAGGACCATCACTTTACCCTATGTTTAAGTCTGTGTTAAGGCAGTGGAGGTCCTGAAGTCTACTGGGCACTGTCCTTTGCCTCCCCTACCATCTTGCCAGCTTCAGTCCCAGAGAGTATCCACTCTTTCCAGTGAAAGTGAGGGATTCATGTTATGAGCAGCTTTCACTATGCAAAGGGTCAGGTGATTCTGTTTCTAACTGCTGTGACTGTGTTGCTACGCACCCACCACTTCTTACATTGTTGGTGATACCCCATCTTCAGGGCTTTATTGAAATAGTGTATGATAGAAGGTAAAAGTTCTTTCAGTCCTTCCTCTGGCCTCAATTTTCATTGAAGGAAGTAGGTGGCACTCTTGCATGCCATGCTCAAGAAGTGTTCTATGGAATTGGAGCATTATGGCCATGCAATATTGAAAAAGCTAGATACATCAATATTTGAATGCATGGTCAAAGTGGTCAACTGACCAGGTCTCGCTCTTTCCTTGGAGATCTTGGTAAAGTTAGCTCTTTCTCTTCCTTTCTTACCTCTGCCTCTTTCTCTACCTCAACACCTCCGATAGTAAGCAGACAGCTCTGACACTTGCTGCATTCGCTTAGTGTTTGCTTTTTGCACATTATTTGGAAAACTGTTGAAACCTGTTTGTAATTATACTGATTTTTAATAACTGCCGTACTTACCTTACAGCAGTAAACTGCCTCCCCCCCGATCCACCGCGGGATCATCTCGTTTGTTTGTGGAGGGTTTTGGGCAACTTCCGGTTTCGAGGGAGGTTGGCGTTCTAGCGGTCCATACCTCCCTTGATAAAACTTGATGCTTCACAGAACACGCAGCGGACGCACACAGCGGGTACGCCAAAGGCAAGTTCGCCTAGGCCCGTGCGCGTCAGACCCCATGCAGGTCTGGAGCACCAGAAGAGAATTAAATATTCAGGGGAGGATTTAATTAGATTGGATAAGCCTATCTCACCGAAATGCAAAAATAATGTGAATGTTGACAGAAAGCCATTAAAATGTCCACATTGTAATTATAACCTAACAAGCAGGAATCCCTCCAAGAAACAGGCTAGGAAGTTGCTATTAATGCTATTAAACTGTCGGTCTATGACTATACTTAAATATGAGATTTGAGATATTCTAAAAGAAAAAATCCAGATACGTTATTTTTAACAGAGACCTGGCTAAATGACAGCTCTGATCCTGATATTTTAGACGCACTCCCGAGGGTTATGAGATTCAAAGGCAAGATAGGGAACAAAGGAGAGGGGGATTTGCTATAATTCACAAATCCTCCTTGAAGTGTAGTGTAATGGAAGCAAACATAGAACACTGTGAAGCACTCCTCTTTAAACTTTCAGCGGCTGGTGATATTACCATAGCAGGCTTCCTAATATACTGTTCACCAGGCCCAGCTGTCCAATTTTATAGCAAGCTTAGGAGAAAGGACTGTCCAACCAGCCTTATGCTATAAAAAGTTCTTTATACTTGGCAATTTGAACCTGCACTTCGATAACAAAGAGAACCAGGAAGCCTAATCCCTATGTGTGGATCTTATGGCAATTAACCTTATTCAACAGGTGAAAACAGCAACACATCAAAAGGGCCATATTCTTGATCCCATATTTACTAACCAAAAGGAAATAGAAGTGGAAACACCATGGCCTATCCCTTGGACAGACCACTACCTAATTTCGTTTTTAATATCTATGCTCAGCTCAAGGATAGAAGGACCAGGGCTGAAAGCTACATGTAGGAAATGGGTCGGCTTTAATTTCAGTTCCTTTTCACAGGCACTGACAAAAAATAAACTGATATTGAGGTACGGACATAAATACTGCCAACACCCAATTCGAGGAATGGGTAACAGTTGCCGTAGATGACATAGCACCATGGAACACTAGGAGTCCCAAGAGGCAGAAGGCATCAGCACCATTGTAAAATGAAACTCTTGCTAGAACAAAGATGGAGTGTAAGAAGCTTGAGTGGACTTGGCGCAACATTTATGTAATAAGGACTGTTGAAAAAAAGAACAAAAAAAATCATACATTAATTAAGGAAACAAGGTGGGAGTTTTACATGGAGAAAATAGAAAGAGCGAGGAGTTCTTCCAAAGAAATGTTTTCTATATAAAAGTCGCTCAAATCTTAAAAAAATCATAATGAGGAAGAAACGCCCTCAGTAGAAAACTGCAATAAAATTGCCGAATACTTGGCAGTGAAAGTGACTAAAATAAATAGGGGGTCATTAGGACGGCGGGCGGACAGTGTCCACCCACTATCCTTTCTTGGAATGGGACCGCCCGCCATTGGTTCGGGGGTCCCGTTGCTAACATTAGGATGCACCCGCCACACTGGCGGGTGCATCCTGCATTCTTGACATTGCGGCGGACGGTGCTCTCAGCACCGCCCGCCGCAATGCCAAGAAGGCATGTCATGCACTTCCATGCACAACGTGGCAGGCAATGTGCGGTGCCTGCCATGTTGTGCATGGAACTGCAGGGGGTACCATAGGTATCCCCCATGTGCATCCTCCACCCCCCAGAATACCTGGGGCCTGCTACGGGCCCCCAATGGTGAAAAAAGCCTGCCTTTCCGTGGCGGCGAGGCACACCCCGCATATATGCTAATATGGATGGCGGTGTCTTCCAGACACTGTCACCATGTTAGCAGCTTTTCCTCCCGCTCGACTCTGCGACCGGGCGGAAAACCGGCGACAGTCTTTCCATCCACCGGGGTCCTCCCAGCCATGGTAATGTGGCAGGGGGGAAATCCTAAGCGGGCAGAGGATTTTAGCGGGCGGATCGCCACCGCCATACGGGCGGTGGCATTACGCCCGCTATCCAAATGACCCCCATAGTGTGGTCCCAGCAAAAGCATGCCAGGGGAAGAGATTAGAACCTAGGAAGGAGAAGAAATTCACAGGAGAAATGCTCAATGAACTTAAAATGTTAGAACTAGATGAACTAAAAACGATCGCCAAAGGAAAGAAATCTTGATCATCACGAGACCCAGCACGTCCGGAACAACTATTGATGGTATCAGATCTTATCATGTCATACATTTCTGAGCTAATTACAACCTCCTTCCAGAAGGGTGAAGTTCCTACTAGCTGGAAACAAGCGATAGTTTGTCCGTTGGAAAAAAACAACATCATAGACCAAGCAGTTTTAGAAACTTTACGCCCAATCTCGCTGCTACCATTCGTCGTGAAGATTATTAAAAAAGTAGTAAATAAACAGATAACCAACCATATACAGAAAAATGACCTATTACACCCCTCCCAATCTGGCTTTAGAGCAGCCCACTCCACTGAATCAGCTCTGCTCCTGGCTACAGACACAATGAGACGCTGTGCGGACGAGGGGCAGACAGCAGCAATGATCCTGTTGAACTTAAGTGCGGCTTTCAACACCGTCTCCCACGGGCTGCTTCTGCACAGACTAGAGGAATGTGGTGTAGAAAGTATTGCATTATGCTGGATGGCATCCTTCCTCTCGTCACGTAGTTTTCGAGTCTTACAGCAATCGCAACTATCTAAGAGTATCTTATTGCCCCAGTGAGTCTCACAGGGATCAATTTTGAGTCCCACGCTATTCAATCTATATGTGGGACCACGGGCACAGCTAGTGGAAAAGCATCAGGTTACCATTGTCTCATCTGCTGATGATACTCAGCTGATTTTGACATTATCGGGGAAACAACAAACAGACAGCACTCAATTTTACTAGGTGCTTAGAAGGGGGAGCAAAATGTATGTCCAATCACTGCCTGAAGTTGAACGGGCATAAATCAGAGGTAATGATAGTGGGTAAAACACCAAATATATGGTCTTCTGCATGGTGGCCGGGAACATTGAGCTAAGTACCTAATCCCAAAATGGAAGTAAAAAATTTGGGAGTCTGGTTCGACCCTAAATTGTCTTTCGGTGCCCAAATACGGAAAGTAGTGGGTAAATGTTTTGGCACTTTAAAAATGTTGAGAAACTTTCTGCACCTACTACCACCCAATGCAAGGAAACCCATAGTGCATGCCCTGGTGACTTCCCCATTGGACTATGGGAACTGGGAGCTCCTAAAAAAAGGGGCTAGCCAAAATACAGGGGGGGGGAAATGCGGCAGCCCAGTTGGTATTTCGTCTCCCCAAAAGAGCTTCTACAAAGAAAGCCCTGGAATAGTTACACTGGTTGCCGGTGGAGAAAAGAGTCCTATTCAAGTCAATGTGCTACTGCCATAACATTCTTGCAAAAAAAGGTCTGCGATACCTGCACCCTTTAATAACACAATATATTCCAGGCCGCAATTTACAATCAGAAGGAAGGGCGCTAGTGAAGGTTCCAAGAATACAGAGCACAAGAATGGGGGCATGGTCCTTCAGATATCTTGCGGCAAAATCTTGTACTGGGATCCCGAAAACCCTAAGAATGGAACCATGCGAAACAAAATTTAGGAAAAATCTAAAAACATGGCTATTCTCCTCTGCATCTTAAAGTGAATGATAGCGACAGGTCTGTGTCTGTATGTAACACTGGGAAGTTTCTATGACCATCTCTTATTAGCAGGTCTGCTCAGTGCGGGGACACGACGGCAGCATAACCAGACGCTTTAGAAATGGATAAATAAATAAATAAACATCACTCTAAGGGGCATATTATCAAGAAAGGGCATTACATTATCGCCGCTTTTATCGGCAGGAAATTGCCGATTAAGCGGCGATAATGGGCTTGATAATATGCTCTACTGAATTCCAATCGAAGCCCATGTTAAATGTCTTCACATCTAACATGGGCTTCGATTGGAATTCATAGAGCATATTATCAAGCCCACTATCGCCGCTTTATCGGCAGTTTCCTGCCGATCAAAGCGGCGATAATGTAACGCCCTTTCTTGATAATATGCCCCTCTCTCTCTTCCTACTGCTACCTCTGACTGTCTCTCTATCTGTTCCTGGGACTAACTTATCTCACTGCTCTTGAGCTCACGCTCTTCTTTTCTGTGTACCTCCCTTTAACTTACTCTTTATCTCACCTTCGTCTACCTTGCCTCTGTTTCTACCTCTTCTTGCTCTATCTACCTTGTGTCTACTTCTCAACTTGCTCTCCCACTCTATCTTGTTGTACCTCGTCTCGCTATACTTCAGTGATCTGTAAATATCTACCCTTCTCTCTATCTTGCTTGTTTATGTGCTCTTCTCCCCTGCTACCTCTATGCCACCGGTACCAGCTCTAACAAGCTTTGTCATCCTCACCTATCTTTCTGTATCTCATATATCTCTCCTTGCTTCATCTCACCTCTTTTACTTCACCCATCTCTCTCTTTACTTCTTTTTCCACTTAGCATCACATCTTTATATAGTGTACTTACTCCTTCTCTATCTTAATGCTCTTTAACTCATCTTTACCTCACAAATATGTCTCTTAAATACATCTTTCTCTGCTTCATCTCTCTACCGCTCTTGGCCTCACCTCTTTCTCTATCTTACTAGACCCTCATCACTCTCTCTTAACCTCAACAATGGCAGCTGGTATGTCCTGAGTGTGATGGGGTGGTTGGCAAACTAAATAAATAATAATAATACATTAAATAAACGTACCTTTCTGCAACGTGGCGAAGTCCTCCGTCATCTTCTTTCATCAAGGCAGGCCCCCAAGCCAATCCTTGTTCTGCTCTCCTGCTCATGAGCTCACTCAACTCAGCTGTCTTAAGTCAGATGGGTTGAGAAGTTTAAAGTGCGCATATGTTGCATCCGCCCGACATCATCAGTGATCTCGTCCGCTCAATTATGATGCAACAGCACATTGTGTGGTCGTATTCCTACATTTCCCTTTGGGAGCATGTGTTTCGGCCATAAACCGTTCACAGTACATGCTCCAACAGGCAAATGTGAGGTAGCGTTAATCCCTGCACCCAGTGGCAGGCACCTTAATGTGCCTGCCATGGGGTGCAGGTATTAACAGAGGACCCCACAGGTGCCCCCTCAGCCCCCAACCAGAAACCTCAAGGGAAAGGGGGCCCTGCTAGGGGCTCCCAAACACGCTTTACAACAGGGTTTCCATGTCAGAAAGGCTGCCATGGAAACCCTGCCAAAAACTGTGCATTGTAGTCCGGACGGAGTAAACCGCCATCTATTTGGAATAAGGGCTTGCTCCTAATGGCTGATGGGCTCCCTGAGCCAGTCGGAGGTCAGCCGGAATGACTGGCCGGTTTCAATTCCTACCAGCTGTATTATAATCAGCCGGTCGGAATTGAAACCAATGAAGAGTGTCGGAAATCCTCCGGCCTGAGGTCAGACGTTTTCTGACACTCATCGTAATTGGCCCCATAGTGTCCCATGGCTCTTTGGTAATACAGAAGTGGGCGCAGATTGCTGTGTGGCCCCTTCTATTATATACAAGTGGTATGGTTATAAGGAGGGGTTCTCTCATTAGCATCTGGGCGTGACCCTTTACAGGGGGGGAGGGGACCCATGAACCACCTGGTATCCCCCCGTAGGCGGGTGTATTCACTCATTGCACATGATTGCATTGGGATCTCTGTCGCTCTTTCATAAGCAGGCCAGGTGCCACCTGCAGTGTGAAAGACAGATCAGCTGCTTCAAACCACCACTCCACCTTTCACTTACTTGCCTCTCTCTGGCCAGTCATGAGTTTGCTGATTCACTGGGACCAGCGCGTTATTGCAGTGGTGGGCCCCCACAGGGCGCTCAGGAGCCGGCGCCATAACCTGGCGTCAAGCCCCCAGGCAGGAGGGGGCGGGGGACCCAGTTTGGCGTGAAAACGGGGCTCGCCGAACAAAGGGCAGGGAAAGCCCCCAATGTTTATGTATATATATTTATAGGCGTATCTTAAATCCAGTGAGTACTCCTGAATTTGACTGATGATGCCTCAGTGCCAACACTTCATCCTATGCCAGAACTGTTGCCTCCGTTCTGATTGGCTAGAACAGCCAATAGCATAGTGGGACAGTTTAAATAGAATTGGGCTGCTTATGGACGGCAAGGAAAAGGAACCCGACACAACCGGAGCCTACCCGGTGAGTGCGGGACTGCAGTGGGAGCAGCGGCGTGAGCGACCATCGAGAGCCTAACCCGCGGCGCCTCTGAAGCAGCAAGCGCGACCGGTGCACAAGCGAGGCGGCCCCCACTCACCTCGTTGTGGCCGGCCCAAGCGAGGAGAACAGCCGAAGAGCCCAGGAGGCCGGCGGGTGAGGCACGAGGGCTGCCAGGGAACAGGGACGATTGGGACTGAGCAGAGAAGTGTCCCGCGACCCACGCTGGCACTCCAGACTGAAGAAGTGCAGGGAATAGCACCCTCGGGCCTGGGGATTGCAGTAAAAGCAACGCCAGGTGCCCTCTAGGGGAGAGGAGGGCGAATAACCTCAAGAACGAACAAAACAAAAAAAAAGAAGACACAACAAGCATGGGCAGCGGCAAAGGGGAGCAAAGAGGCTATTTTGGTGCAGAACACAGCGGCAGCACCCCGCCAGCAAGAACTGAAGGCAGGCAAGTTTGGTGCAAGGACATTGGCGGCAGCACCCTGCCCGGACCACACAATTTGATACATAGCAGCAGCGGCAGCACCCCGCTCAGGAGGAATGGCCAAAAAGGGGAGCGCGCGGCAAGGCCAGGATGACCTGAATGACCTGCTGAGGAGAATACAGGCAGCATCGGAGGTGCATGGGAACGACTGGCTGCAGCAACATATTGACGTGACCCAGGGGAGGGGACAAGCGAATAGCAGCGCAACGCAAGCACGCCACCGGCAGCCAAGAGAAGTAGGAGGGCTCCAGCAAAATTTGCAGATGCGGCAAAGACCACGAAGGTGCTGCAAAAGCGGGGCCAGCCACCTGCAGCCAGCACAGCGTCGGCGAAACCGGACCGGGGAAACAATGACACATCAACTAACGGTGAGCATATTAGCGCGATCATTCAGGAATGTTGCAGGACTATGGCACCACTTTTGTTGAAAGGATGGGGGGTGCAGGGCGCAGTGACAATAGGGGCGCAAGCGAGCACAGGGCAGGGGTCCTTGCAGATAGAGGGAGCCACGGACCCACAGGGAAGGGAGGCCACAGGGTTACCTTGGCACATGCTCAACCCGGGCATGGCGCGGCAGCGTCGGATAGGGGAACAGGGCACAGCAAGCGCAGAAGGGCCGGTAGGGTCACCCACAGTGGCATGGGGGAACCCCCACCCTGGGACCATACCCCCGTGGCAGTAGAGATACCGAGGCTTACCCACGGCCCTCGCCGGGTCCGGCATCCATGACCACCAGGGCCACGGGTCTAGCCAGCCTCATACCCGTAGCAGTACAGGAGAGAATCTGGAGGAAAGAGTTCATAGAAATCTTTTCCTTACTGGAAATACAGTTAGAGGGGCTGGATTTGATGACATGCAACAAGAAAGAGGAAGATAGGAGGGAAAGGAGGAAAGAGAGCAAGGAACGGACATTCGACAATTGGTTAGACACATTCAGGATCATGGCATGCATCATAGTTGAAAAATGTCAGCACTGCGCCGCCGACCTATGGCTTTACGAGGCAAACATACACAACGCACAGCGGCGATGCATGGCTAGAATACGATAAGGGTTTCAGGCTTAAAATGCAGACACACCCGGAAATGGAGTGGAAGGAGCAGGACGTCTCCGGGTTCATCCATAAGATGATGGTGGCGAAAGAGGTCAGGACATGTGGGGGGAGGAGTGAGCATCCCTTTCGAGGCCCCTTTCAGAAGGGGAAAGGGAGGCCTTTTCAAAAGCACAAACACTTCGCGCAGGGAAGGGAGCACACTCCAGAGGGCCACCGGCAATATGCTGGAAATTTGAGGCCAACTAATGTATTTATTTATTTATTTATTTATTTATGCAATTTTTAAAGCGCTACAATTACCCTTGGGTGTCTCAGCGCTAGGGACTAAAAGCTGATACCGGTAATAAGATCTCTAAACAGAGGTTAAATGGTTTATGATTAGTCATATCGTTGGGAGAACAGCCAAGTCTTTAATTGTTTTCTGAAAACAATCAGAGATGGACTGGATTTTATATTAAGAGGGAGGGAGTTCCACAGTTTTGCAGCTGCTATGGTGAAACATCTGTCTCCCCAGTTAACTTTCCTTGTTCTGGGTATCTGAAGCAGATGAGCCGTGTTGGAAGGAAGCGTTCTGGGGGTTGCCAGAGGCTTAAAGGAACTTCTGAGGAATTTAGGTCCCGTGTTATTTATTGCCTTGTAGACAATACAAAGGGCCTTGAACTTCGTGCGACTTCTTACTGGAAGCCAGTGCAATTGGTCCAGATGTCCAGAGACAGAACTAGATTTTGGAATGCCCAGTAAAACTCTGGCGGAAGCATTTTGTATCATTTGTAACTTGGAAATGACCTTTTTTTGTGCATTGAGGAAAAGGGCATTGCAGTAGTCAGTACGTGAAAACACCAGTGTTTTTCCTGTAGTTATGGGAAGATGTACAATACGGGGGGCATGTAAATTCCAACACATATGTTCAGCATGCAGGGGGGGCTCCCCGCGGCAGGTTGTAGGCGCAAAGACGACCCGAAGCGTGATAAAAGAGAGAAAAAGAAGGAATGAGGCAGGCAGAGGGTTCAGTGAGGGGATGGGGAGACAGGGAAGCGCCTCGCTGGCATGGTCCCCCATTAACACCCAAAGACTATGCACGCTAGCCAACAGATACCATAATAAAACAGATGCAGAGATACTGGAGCACGGATTTGAGAAAGGTTTTTCCATCCCTTTCAGAGGCCCCCTCCCCCCCAGCTGCGAGAGAAATCTGAAATCGGCAATGCAGCACCCAGGGGTAGTAACTAAAAAGATAGAGAAAGAGAGGCAATTAGGCAGCCACAAAAGGCGGGGAGATGGTCATTTCACTACTAGGGTTGGTACTAAAAAAGGAACAAGGGCAATTTTGATTGATCCACCACTTATCATCCCAGATGGCATGTCAGTAAACAATGAGATCGAGTCGGAGGTGTGCTCAGTGAGCTACTCCACGATTGATGATGCAATAGACCTGATAAGGGCAACAGGCAGCAGGACTCTCATGGCAAAGGCTCACCCGACAGCTTCCGCCTGTTAGGCTTCCAGTGGTAGGGACAATACTATCATGACAAAGCAATACCAATGGGATGTTCAGTGTCATGTGCATACTTTGAGTTGTTCAGCACATTCATTGAATGGGCACTGGATGATTGCCATTCTGCGGTTGGGAAACTGCATTACCTAGACGATTTCCTGTTCACCGACCCAGCTGCGTCCCCTGAGTGCAAGGACACCCTGAGGGCATTCATTAAGCTAGCAGGCGAGCTAGGGATCCCCCTGTCCAAAGAGAAGACGGAGGGACCAACCCCCAAAATCACATTCCTGGGGACCGAGCTGGGCTCGGTCGCCGGGACATCTAGGCTACCCCCCGGGAAAGTAGAGGACTTTAGACAGGACATCAGGAGCCTACGCGGGCGCGAGAAAGCCACACTGAGGGACATACAGCAGCTCATAGGAAAATTGAATTTTGCAACCAGGGTCATTCCAGCAGGCAAAGTGTTCACTAGGCGGTTGACACAGCTGACGCACGGCCTCACCCATAAACACCACCACTTCCGACTCGGGCGGAAGTAAAAAGGGACCTGTTGATGTGGGATACCTTCCTGACAGACTTTAATGGGGTACTGATATGGAGGGAAGGCTGGCTGACCAGTAAACAAATCGATTTATACACCGGCGCGTCAGGGAGCACAGGGTTTAGTGCAATCTTGAAGGACAGGTGAAGCGCAGGACAGTGGCCCAGCAGCTGGCATAGGCAAGGCATAACGGGCAACATTTTTGGAACTCTTCCCGATCATGGTGGCGATGGTAATTTGGAAAAAGGAACTCCGAGACATGAAGTTGACCCTATCGTCTGACAACAAGGGCGTAGTACAGGCTATTAACAGAGGGTCGGCCAGGTGCCCAGATACACTGAGACTAATGTGATGCCTGGTTGCCTTACAGCTGGAGGGCAACATAGAACTGCGAGCAAGGAATGTGCCAGGGGTGGAGAACGAAATAGTGGACGCCCTATCCAGAGCCAAGATGAGCAAATTCAGGGAACTGGCAACCAGGGCAGAGACAAACATTACCCCCTTTCCAACGCAGCTGTGGGATTTGGCAGGGTAGACCTTTCAGAATTGATCGTACACACGCTCGCCCCGGCCGCAGCAAAGTGGTACAATAAATACGTAGTGACTGTGATGAGAGTGGGGGGCATCCAATCCCTGGCTAACGAGGGAGACACACGCAGGGCAGCAGAGCAGTTCATTGGCTGGGCCTACGAGGGCAAGAGATCTAGGTCTTGGGCGCAGGTCCACCTGGCTGCCGTGGTGCACCACGCAAAGTTAGAAACAGGACATAACCCAATTGCATCCCACTACATCAGGACAGCAATGAAGAGCTGGAAAAGGAAGGAAGGTAAAAAGGTGGACACAAAGCGCCCAATAGATGGTAAAAAGGTGGGGGCCCTGCTGGGGGCATTGGAGGGCATAGCGGCAGACAGATACGAGCTTCTGCTCTTCAGGCCCGCGTTTACCACGGCCTTCTTCGGGACATTCCGCATCAGCGAACTAGTGGCCCCTGCCAGGGAGGGCCAGGCCGAGCACTGCATACAGGCCAGCGACGTAACGCCCAAGTCAAAGTGAGTGGAAATGGTGCTACGGCGGTCGAAAACAGACCAATCTGGCAAGGGGGCCATAGTCAGGTTACAATGCATCCAAGACCAGAGACACTGCACGGTATGCTGTCTGTTCGCCTTCATGGCCGTACGACCAGCAGGGGAGGGCCTCCTGTTCAAACACAATGACGGAACCCAGCTGAGCAAGTTTCAGTTCACAGCAGTGATGCGCCTCGCACTCATTAGGGTGGGCCTGCCCCCGAGGGGCTTTGGGTCCCATTCATTCCGGATAGGGGCTGCCACAACTGCAGCATAGCACGGGATGACCGAGGCAGGAATACAGGCGGTAGGGAGGTGGCGGTCGCGCGCATACAAAACATACGTGAGGCCCCAGCTGCTATGACCGGAGGGCTCGCGGGGGGGAAACAAGGAAGTGACCGGCCGTTTTTGCTATTGATTTGACAGGGAAAAGACCACACCTGGTGTGGGTGGTGGGCCACTCATTCATCAGACGGATGGATGCCTGGTGGAAAAGCAAGGGCCGCACGCTCGGGGACAGACCAGGGCACACATGCAGCCGATGGTTCGGACGGTCTGGCATGTGATGGGAGCAGCTGGCGGTGACCCTCAAGGGCCTACAGGAAGAAGCGGGGCGGCACCCGGACGTTCTGATCATACACCTCGGGAGGAACGACCTGGCCGGTATCGGGCGGAGAGCTCTCCTCCTCGGGATACAAAAAGACCTCATAGAGACGTCCATGGCATTTGGACGCACAACAATAATCTGGTCCGAGCTGATCAGCAGAAAGAAATGGCGCGGAGCGGAATCGTACAAAGGGGTTGAGAACTTGAGAAAAAAGTTAAACCTCACAGTAAGCAAGTTCTGCAGGGCAAACGGCCTGGGATCAATCAGGCATGGGCTGATACACACAGGCCGCCCGGAACACTACGCCAGCGATGGGGTGCACCTCTCCGAGCAGGGCATGGGAATGTTCTGGAGCAACCTGTGGGCCACCATGGTGTTGGCAGGTTGTCAATAACAAGTCAGGACATAGTGGGGAGAGTCACAGGAAGACGGCAGCCTCCCTGACAGCGTGGCGAAGGACTACGCTGAGAAAGGTTGGTACGGAGGCACACGGGAGGGCGGCGCCAGAATAGGTCCACTCACCTTCAGATGCCGCAAGGCTGGGTGAGGTGGCCTAAGGACAGCTACTCTGGGATGCCTCACAGCTGGGTTGCATGGCTACCAAAGGAAGGGGTAGCAAACAGAGACGGCGCTCACAGCCCAGCCCCCGCAGGATGGCAGTGCACAACAAAGTCGGACAAGGTAGCGAGGCGGCCTAACTCTGGGACAAAGGCTACCCCTTTCCCGCGCAAATGAGGCACAGGAAAATTCCAACCTACAAAAGAACCGGCCCAGAAGGGCCAAGAGACAATATCAAGGAAATGTATAATGACATGACATGCGAAATGCGAAAGATATACATGTTTCCTTGTAACCCTAAGAAACTGCAGCCAACAAATGACCACCACGAGACGAAAAAGTGTAGTGGCTTTCTTGGCGGGAGGAGAAGTACTGAAAGGAAATGTGATAGCAAATGCATGTAGGAGTGGGGCAGAGTGCTGGGGTTATTTGTAATAGATCGTACTGACTAGCAGGGCTTTAAGTGGGATGAAAAAACTGGGAGGTCTCTCAATGTAATTAAGGGCGTGCCTTAAAACCCGTAAACTAAAAGTTTGTGCTTAGCATAGTGTGCTGCCCCACTGGTAATTTGTTGTTTCTGTCTTTAAATCCAGATATACGATACAACAAGTAACATCATACTTGCAACAAATCAGGACTACTGGCTTTGTCAATGGTTGTTAGTTGCATAAGATAAATAAGCAGCAACTGTGGCTTGTATATAATATTGAAAACGCTTCCACATAAAGACCTATTGACACCACGGCAATGTTACTGCTCCTTAGTTCCGAAAAGAGAAGAGAAATCCAGAGCGAAACTGACTCTCTTTAAAGGATTTCTCTTCCCCATAACGCACGGAAAAAGAAGAACTGCCTGTGCCAGGGCACAAAACAGAGCCCGATAGAGACCCGTTTCGAGGCCTCCGTAAAAAAACTGCCGGTGCTCAGACCCGGTGAGACCCGGCCCACTTAAAGCCCTGCTGACTAGGCTCGCATCCGGAGCACCAACTCAAAGGTACACCACGGGGCAGACCAGGGCAGTGCTCCCATTAAATATTCCAGCCCCCGATCTGCCCACCAAGGCCACAATGCAATCCAACAACCGTCCTTCCAACTAAAGACAAACAGCAAGATGCCCCAGGTGACAGCTGCACATATAAATACTAAAGTAAATCTACGGTGCAAACCGCAGCCTGTCCACTAATTCTCTGCAGTGCCTCGTTCTTTGCACGAAGCACTACATAAATGCAACTACAATACAGTAAATGTCTCTGCCTACGCCCACAGGCTCGTCGTGTCTCCCTATAACCAACCGGGGCGGCCTTAGGCATGTGCAAGCTGTGCACCTGCACAGGGCCACCAAACCCCAAGGGCCACCACACCAATATATATCCTTAATATAATAATCCTCTGAGGATGGATACATATTTGTGTGGCGGCCCGTGGCAGGGATTTGGTGGCCTCCGGCTCTGTTCTACTTCCAAACACCCTGACCCCCCCTCCTCTTCACTGGCCTCCGCGCAATGCCCCGCCCGGACCCTCTCTTCCGGGGCCCCTTACCTATGCTCCCTGCCCAGGGCCGCCATGAGCCTAGAGCCGCCCCTGAACCAACGATCCGCCATTTTGCTCGCAGTTACAACCTCAACCTCGTCTCCATCATTTGACTACTTAACAGGAAAATAAATATTGATCAGCCATAATTAATTGCATCCTTTACATTCCTTCTCTCACTCTCAACCCCTGGCCAATGCCCGTTTCCAGGGCGACTGAGCAGCCGTGCAGAGTTGCCCCGGGTAAGCAGCACCGGGGTGGTAGTGACGGGTGAGGCAGGGCCGCAGGTCATAAACATTTACTGCCTTCTCCACCGTCGTCAACAAACCGACGCAATAACTGAGCCCTTTATGACTGCCTCGCTAATGGTTAACCCCCGGCTGGCAGCTCAGCCCGGCAACGAGGAACTGCAAGTGCTGCTGGGAGCGCGAGGCGCGAGCCCAGCGGACGTGCACCGGCCCTGTCACCACCGCCCCGTGCGGTGCGCGCTCACGCGGGCAAATGATGGCGCCACCCACAAACTGGTCTTCCGCACCTACCCGAGTCCATCAAGTTCAGTCCCATTACTTCCTGGAAGACACCCTCAGTCTTTTCTAGCCTCAAAGGTGCAGTGGACTCTAATGAAGAAAACTGATGTTCGTTCTAAACGACCAAACCCTTAGTGCGGGTTTAGGGACACATGAGACCTCTTTAGGTGTTCCTCTGCAAAACTCGCTTTGTGCCTTCTAAAAAAGCCACTTGCACTTTCCAAACTATTTTCAAGCTTACGTTACATACAGGATGAAACTTTATAATCCAACAAAACAGTCGCTTGAATTTGTCCTCAGATACCCTCGAAATAGTGCCATCTGGACATCTTCGTGACAAGTTGGCACATTTTAAATCCAGAGTAACAATAACAATTCCAGTAAGGAAGTGGGCTGTCCTTCTGTTTGATAATGTCTGACAGGATCTAAATGAGTTACAAAAAAAAAACACTGGTACAAGTACGTATCTGTTTGAATCTTAATATCCATTGCTGCCCACCAGGCCAATACATGAATAGCAGGCAAGGACTGATGTCCATTGTGAGAGCTCATTTTGAGGTCCTGCCAGTATGGGGGTCAGGAGTGATGCATGTTTGGATATATTCTGTGTGTGGCCCGGTCAGGGCTTTAAGCGGGATTAAAAAAAAGTGTGCGTGTGTGTGGGAGGCGGGGGGTTACAAAAACCTGTGTAGCCATTGTACTTAGGGCGTGGCTTAAACATGTAAACTACATTTCTGTGGTGTGCCACCTAAGCAGTATTTTGGTTCCTCTGAGCTTTGTTATTTCATCCAGAAATATAACTCAACAGCTGATATACACCTAAAATCAACTAGGACTACTGGCTTTGTCAGGGGTGTCAGCTGTTTAAGATAAGTGAACACAGCAATAATTTTGTTGTGAATAATATTGAAAATATTTCAATTTTGTAATTGTGAGACTGTGAATTAGACATTACTGAGGCCTGTCGAAGGGGTAGTGGTCTTCAGACTGTCTCAACCACTCCTGTTAAATTCCCTATATGTTAGACATATTTTTACACCTTTTTCTCTCCACATCTCCTTCATCTGCACATCTTACACCTCATCTCTTTCCTCTTCGGCACCTTCTTTTCACTGTCTCCTGAATGATCTTTCTCACATCTCCTTCATTTCACCACCCTCCAAACACACAACACACCCACTCACATGTCAAAAATGCCACATGTCATTTACTTTTGCATTGTTAATGTTTTGGCAACTGTGTACCTCCAACAACCTACCACCTATAAACACATTTGCACAGAATAACAATTGCTACAGCAATGCACAACCATTGTTTTGTGCGCTCTGCAGAGAGGCCAATGATTGGATGATCATGTGTTACAGCCCCTTCAGTCTCAACTCGGGACCTCTGAATCGTGGGCCCGTTATAAGCCCTGGGAGCAACTCAACTATAAGTAAGCACTTCACAAGAGTAGTATGCTGCATGGAAAAAATACAGGAATCCAACATCCTAGAAATGGTTAACACTCTTATGGAAAGCAAGATTAAGTAAGACCTGTAAAATATAGACAGCAACTAAATCACTGTTGAGGATTACCTTAACGTTTCATACATTAATTGTTCAGAATTCGATCAGTGTTTTTGACAGCAAAAAAGTCAAGGACATGTATAGAGAGTGCAAAAGGGAACCGTTTTTGATTAGCACTCGGTTTCAGACCCATAGGGACAAAACCCACTTAAAGCCCTGCACCCTGAATTGTAATAGCAGGGAGTGTTGTGGCTCAGGTTTGAGGCGCATCGGTTAAATGTGTCCGATCCCATTACTAGGTTAACAGGAAATACAACAGGTTAGAACAGAGATTCAGTAGCCGCACTTGAGGCACATCTACATCCTGCAATTGCAAAGTGTGATGCAGATCAGGCTTGCGGTACATTTACGGAGATGTACAGAGGTGAGTGCTGGGCCTCAGTGTGGAATATGTGGGTTAGCAAGGGTTGAGGTATCTTGGCAGACGATGAGCGTGTGTGGGATGAGTGTTTAAACAGGGCTGTCTCAGTAGTACAACAGCATTTTCTGAAGTAGCTATTTTTAGGTTTTGCCTGCACAGTGCTTCCTAATCTGTTGTATTAAAAAACAAATATTGAAGGGGGTTAAAACCCGCCCAATACTTTTTTTTGTCCTCATCTCACCATAAAGCATCTGCAAATATTAGCAAGAAACTGACCTTCTAACTTGCACGCCCTAGGTTCCTGCTGTTGCAGTAGCTACAGGCCTGACCGGACCAGCTTTGTTTTTTGTACAAAGCCTGGTGTAATCATTGGACTTAGATCTTAGATATTAAAACTCAAATCCGCCTCATCTCTTTACCCAGTCAAGGAGGGGAGCCCAGATATGACGCCCATACCCCGAGTCCAACTGTGCCACAGCCACCGCAGCCAGTTCTCATAGAGCGGGGGGAGTGGATCCTTCCATAGCCTACGGATCTCTCTCCGAGCAATAAGGATCAAATACATTAGTAGACCTTTTTGATCTATAGACAATGTGGACAGGGGATTATTATCAACAGCAAACATATCCATGGATAGATTGAGCTTAAAATTGGCCTTAAAAATAGCACCCAGCTCCACACAATGCCAAAACTCCTTTAAAGCCCCACATTCAAAGAATATATGTATATCGTCTGTCTCAATAAAACCACATCTGGGGCATTTTGGAGAATTAGAGGGGGCGAATTTAGCGATTTGCTTTGGGGTGTAATATAGCCTATTGATTACATAGAAGTGGTTCTTTTTCAAGGATGCGGGTTTAACCACTTTGTACATCTTCTGCAGAGAATGTTCAAACAAGTCTACAGCCGTGGTCTCCAAGAGTGACGAGTTCCAAACTTCATGCCTAATACTTACCTCAACTTGCCATTCATTGATTCCAAAGTCGCTGTAATGTACATTGTGAGAAGTTGGCCTGATATATAGTGTTCACTATTCTAGTGAGCACTTTGCATCAGTCCGAACAACCCTTATGGTGATTGGTTGTAAGTCAACCTTATAGACCAGCTATCCTAGTAGCGTGGATACGAGCAGTCTTCGGGCTAAACTCTAGAGGGCGTGTTAAGCCAGCTGTTATACCATCACATATACCCCTTGAACACCAAGTGAAAGGACACCACACAAGTGTTATGAAAATAAACAGTGTATTTATTTAGATCACAACAGCCCTGTACTCTTTATGAGGACAGGGTACTAAGCACACAACAAACTCTTACGAAAATACTTTAAGTTGCACAATTTACACAAATGCCCGAGGGGCACGAAAAACCATATACTCTGAAAGTGGAATGCGAAATTACTAGCAGGTAAGTACTGTACTAATAGGCTTTGGAATCGCTAGGACTACGTTACTGAACCTTCAGATTACTAGTAGGAGGCCTAGGGGACTCGGGTGCAGAGTGTGCACTCTCACGCGGGATGCGGGACAAAGTCTATGGGAGCAAGTAAATGCAAAGTTAGTGTTCTCGGGCGAACCCGACTAGTTAGGCTGAAAACGAAAGTGGATCTGGACCCTTGGATAGTGAGGCTATGCTGGGGCACCGAAATACTGAAGTTACCTAGCCAGGGGCTGCAGCTGCATAGGTCTCAAAAGACGTCGGGAATCCTCGTAGACGAACCAGGAGCCTGAAGAAAGAAGTTGCTGGCAGGCGACCAGTGAAGATTGTTCGAGTGATCCAAGCCTGGATCGATGATGGATGACACCTGAAAGCAGAGGGGACCAAGTTCGTGACTACTAGCCAGTAGTCAGGTGGCACCAGGAGGGCACCGGATGGTAGTCACCTCGACTAGGTGAGTGGGCGACGCTGTGCTCTGCAGATCTCACGGACCAGGAGGCGTTGTCGGCGACCAGGATGGAGGTGCGAGCTGTCCCACGATGGATGATGCTGTCGACGTCGCTGGACCCAGGATTGGGGCAACAAGTCTTGGCAAATTCAAGCCCACGCGGTGGACCTAAAATGGCGTCTGGTGTGGACCAGGAGGGTCCGGGGTGCTCCTCTTTTGGAAGGAAGCAAGGGCCAGTCTGGAGCAACCAGACCAGCAGCAGTGATGTTGTCGGGCGTCGTTAAGAAGGCCACAAGCCAGCGGGCTAGTAGCCAAACAACGCGGTGAGCAGCAAAAAGCAGAAGGGCCCCACGCAGATCGTGGAGATGCTGGGAGGCTGGACTTCGGTGCTGGAGCTGCTCAGGGTCGGGGCTTCTCGGACCCCAAAGCACTCACCAGAGGATCCCTCGGCGGTCGTGCTGGATAGAAGTCATGCAGTTCTGATGATGGCCGGTCCCTCGAGGTCTCGTCGCACCTACGGTTCTCAGCTTAGCTGTAGAGGTAGGTAGAGGTCAGAGGTGCCAGGGAAGCCGGTTCTCGTCGTGCTGGTCGGTCGGATTCCTGAGGAAGGACGTGCAGCAAACCGCAGAGTTCTTAGATGGTGCCTGCGGATGCAGGGTGACTACTCCTTAGCCACAAGGGAGAAATCTTGAGAAGAAGTCGAGAGTTTCTTTCATAGAAAGTAGTTTCTTGATTCAAAGATGATCTAATTTGGAAGGGTCCCCGCTCCTGCCTTTATCCTAAAGAAAGGGGTGGGTACGCGACTAGGTCCTGCCCTAGGGGTGGGACCAGGAAGGGGGGTGGTTACACCCCTCTCCCATGCCGGACTTTCCCCAGGCCAGGGGCTGGTGTGCCCCTGGAACTGGTTCTAGCCGGCAGATGCGTAGTGAGCACCGGGGTGCCACTCTGCAGTCACCTTCCTGTAAAGCCCTGCCTACCCAGGATACACAAAACCCTGTCTGGGATGGTGCTAGCACTGCCCCTGACAGGAAACCCTTTGTCCAAGCTCTCCTCGCTGGAAGGACTCCCAGCAGCAGGAGGTCAGACTCGTGTCTGTGGTGGCAGCATCCATTTTGTGGAGCTGAGGCTTCAGTTAACTTTAACCGGAGTTCACAGTTACATACATGTCGTGTCCCTCTAGAAGGGTGGAATGCTAACCCCGTCGCCAGAATTGGCGAGGGGTTAGTATTCCAATTCGTATGACACCTTACTCGACATGTTTTGATAAAGCAATACCAGAGATAGCATTTAACCGCGAGGATTATAATACACTTAAGAGTATATGGTATGCGTTATCATGGAACAGCTATTAGGACTTGGTTCCGCAAGCTGCAAACGGGCTCAGCTCATGCCAGAGCACCATTTCACACGATTCCAAGCACTCTGCCTTCAGGATTGTCAAGGCCTGCCATAGGAGTGACTGATAGGAATCTGTGTGTCCATTTTTAGGGTTAGATATAGGTATACTATATCTAAAGCAAAGGGTGATTACACCTCCTTGCCCCAACTGTCGTGCAGCCAGTTGTGTCAGATTTAGATGGCCATCCAGGGGTGGCATAATACATGCTTCAGCCCCTGGTAGGCCCTGGGTACACCTATGCCCTGAGTTACAGGGTCTGATAAGGTGGCCCAGTTCCAATTGGAGAATGCACCTAAGGTACACATGTCAACTTAGTGAGAGAACAGCTAGGCTGTGGGTCTGATTGGCAGGCCCACAGCCAGAGAAAGTCGTAAACCAGTGAAACAAAAGCAAAAAATCTGGGTGATCATAGGATTGCAGACCCTACTCTCCTACATGACCCCCCCCCAAACTTTGGGACAATAAACTAACCTTGACCAGGTGAGTCTTCTTGCTCTAAGTGGAAATACCTGGAGAGCCCATCTGCATTGCCATGATCAGTGCCAGGTCTATGCTCCACTGTAAAATCCATCTCCTGTAGGGAAATGGACCACCTAAGTAGTTTGGGGTTTTCACCCTTCATCTGATTTAGCCACAAGAGGGGCCTATGGTCGGTCTGAATCTTGAAATGAGTGCCAAACAAGTATGGCCTCAGTTTCTTCAGGGCCCAAACCACAGCAAAGGCCTCCCTCTCAATAGCTGACCAATTTTTCTCTCTGGGGGTCAGCCTTCTGCTTATAAAAGCAATGGGCTGGTCTTGACCATCAAAATTCAGTTGAGATAGAACAGCTCCCACACCCAACTCAGAAGCATCTGTTTGGACAATGAATGGTTTGGAGTAGTCTGGACTCTTGAGGATAGGTGCTGTGCACATGGCCTGCTTTAGGTCATCGAATGCTTTTTGACAGCCTGCTGTCCACTGAACCTTTTTTGGCATTTTCTTACTTGTCAGTTCATTAAGTGGCGTCACAATTGATCCATAATTCCTGACAAACTTTCTGTAGTAACCAGTCAGGCCCAAGAAAGCTCGAACCTGAGTCTGCGTGGTTGGAGGAGCCCAGTCCCTGATTGACTGTATCTTGCTCTCCAGTGGTTGAACTTGGCCTCCACCTACAAGGTGGCCCAAGTACACAACCTGTGTCTGCCCTATCTGGCACTTTGTGGCCTTGATAGTGAGACCTGCTGCTTGCAGTGCCTCTAACACTTTCCTCAGGTGGACCAGGTGATCCTCCCAGGTGGAGCTAAAGACAGCAATATCATCTAGATATGCTGCACAGAAGTCATCCAGCCCAGTGAGAACATGATTCACCAGCCTTTGGAAGGTGGCAGGTGCATTTTTCAGACCAAAGGGCATTACCACAAATTTATAATGCCCACCAGGGGTTGAAAATGCTGTCTTGGGCTTGGCATCCTCAGCTAACCTGATTTGCCAATACCCAGCTGTCAGGTCAAATGTACTTAAGTAGTTGGCAGAAGCCAATCTATCTATAAGTTCATCTGCCCTTGGTATTGGGTGGGCATCAGTCTTAGTGACTGCATTGAGACCCCTGTAGTCTACGCAGAACCTCATCTCTTTCTTACCACCCTGGGTGTGAGGCTTTGGCACTAGAACTACTGGACTAGCCCAAGGGCTATTTGAGGGTTCAATGACTCCCAACTCCAACATTTTCTGCACTTCAGTTTTGATGCAGTCTCTAACATGATCAGGCTGCCTGTAGATTTTACTCTTAACTGGCAAGCTGTCACCAGTGTCAACCTCATGGGTACACCAATTGGTCTGACTGGGTGTTAGAGAGAAGATATGTCTGAAGGATTGAAGAACCTGTTTACAATCCTTCTGCTGATGTTCAGAGAGGCTGCCACAAAAGACAACACCATCCACTGATCCATCATCAGGATTCTGAGTGAGCAGGTCTGGGAGAGGGTCACTCTCTTCCTCCTGTCCCTCATCTATGGCCATGAGCAAGCTCATGTCCTTCCTGTCGACATATGCTTTGAGCCTGTTGACATGGAGTACCCTGTGGGGGCTCCTGGGAGTTCCAAGGTCCACCAGGTAGGTGCCCTCTCCCTTTTGCTCAAGAATTGTGTGGGGCCCAGACCATTTGTCTTTGAGTGCTGCTGGGGCCACTGGCTCCAACACCCACACCTTCTGTCCAGGCTGATACACAGTCAGGACAGCCTTTTGGTCATGCCAAGCTTTTTGGAGTTCTTGGCTGGCCTTAAGGTTTTCAGATGCCTTTTCCATATACTCAGCCATCCTGGAGCGGAGACCAAGTACATAGTCCACTATGCTGGTTGCAGGCTTTTTGAGAGGTCTCTCCCATCCTTCCTTAACCAAACACAGGGGTCCTCTCACAGGATGCCCATACAGAAGTTCAAAAGGACTGAAGCCAACCCCCTTCTGTGGGACCTCTCTGTAAGCAAACAAAAGGCAGGGAATCAGGACATCCCATCTACGCCTGAGCTTTTCAGGTAGTCCATGAATCATCCCTTTTAGGGTCCTGTTGAACCTTTCAACAAGCCCATTGCATTGTGGATGATAGGGTGTAGTGAACTTGTAGTTGACACCACACTCCTTCCACATAGCAGTTAAGTAGCTTGACATGAAGTTTGCATCTCTGTCAGAGACAACCTCCTTAGGGAAGCCCACTCTGGAGAACACTCCAACTAGGGCTCTTGCCACAACAGGTGCTGTAGTGGTCCTAAGGGGAATAGCTTCAGGATACCTGGTGGCATTATCCACTACCACCAGTATAAACTTGTGCCCTGATGCTGTCTGGGGTTCCATTGGACCAACAATGTCAATCCCCACTCTTTCAAAGGGCACTTCCACCACAGGCATTGGTATAAGGGGGGCCTTTGTTGTGCCACCTGACTTACCACTGGCTTGGCAAGTGACACAGGAGCGACAAAACTCCTTGGTATCCTCATTCATGTGAGGCCAGTGAAAGTGTGAGACAAGTCTGTCCCAAGTCTTTGTCTGGCCTAAGTGACCTGCTAAGGGAATCTCATGGGCCAAGGTAAGAAGGAAACCTCTCTGAGACAAGGGGATAACCAGCCTCCTGGCCATGCCAGGCTTGGGGTCTCTTGCCTCAGTGTACAGGAGTCCATCCTCCCAGTATACCTTGTGGGTACCTGTGGCGTTCCCAGCAGCCTCAGCAGCAGCCTGCTGTCTGAGGGGTTCAAGGGAAGGGCAGTTTAATTGGTCCTTCCACAGGTCTTCTCTTGAGGGTCCCCCTGAGCCCAGAAATTCAACTTGATCAAGTTCAAATTCTTTAGGCTCAGTTTCCCTCAATTCCTGTAGGTCAGCCTCCTCTGAGACTTGATCCTCAACCTGGGGCAAGGGGGAAGGCAATGCCTTAACCCTACTGCTCTTCTTCTTGGAAGGTGTCTGGTCCATTGTTCCAGGATCCAGCACCTGTTCAGTGGGGCATCTTCTGGCCTGTGACCTAGTCACAGCAAGCACATGTGCTGGCAAGCCTAACATCTCCATGTGAGTCCTATGCTCCACTTCTGACCATTGTGATGACTCCAAATCATTGCCCAACAAACAATCCACTGGGAGGTCTGAACTAACCACAACCTTCTTTTGGCCAATTACCCCTCCCCAGGAGAAAGCAACAATTGCCATACTGTGACTGGTAGTGACATTGCTTGCATTGGTCACCAGGAAATCTGTACCTGGCATGATCTGTCCAGGGTCCACAAAGTTAGGTGTCACCATTGTGACACTGGCACAAGTGTCCCTATAGGCCTGAGCCATTTTGCCATTGATAAAAGGTGTCTGCCTGTATTTGCCCAAAGTATTGGGACTGGCATCAGGGGATATATCCATATCCCCTGTACAGACAAGGACAGCCTGAGTGAGTGTGCCAACTAAGTTGTCATACCCCTCAGAACCCAAGGTTAACCCAACTAAACCCCTGGGAGGTGCACTACTACTGCTGGCTGTACTAGGGGGCACAGGTGCCTTAGGGGATGCAGTAGCAGGAGTCTGCCCTCCTTTCTCGGTGCACTCACTAAACCAGTGAGTTTTACTTTTACAGTATTGGCACCACCTTTTGGACTGGCCTTCTTGATTCTTCTTTTTCTGGGAAGCCTGACCCCCACCCTCTTTGGGCTATTGGGGACCTGTTGAAGACTTCTGGTCATTCTGTTCACCTTTAGAATCTTTACCCTTCTGGTCTGCTTTCTTCTGACCACCCTGGTTCTGGCCCTGGTTTTGCTTAACTCTTGTTCTAACCCATCTGTCTGCCTTCTTTCCCAATTCTTGGGGAGAGGTCAGATCTGAGTCAACAAGATGTTGATGCAACAACTGGTTCTGACAATTGTTTAAAATCTGTTCCCTCATGATCAGATTATACAATCCTGTGTAATCAGTAACCTTACTGCCCAGCAACCAGCCCTCCAAAGCCTTAGTGGCACAATCTACAAAGTCAGACCAATCCTGAGACTGAGTTTTCTGGGTATCCCTGAACAGCAACCTGTACTGCTCAGTGGTTAGGCCAAACCCATCTATCAGTGTATTTTTCAGGACTTGGTAATTATTAGCATCCTCAGCTCTAGTAGTGAGGAGCTTGTCTCTACCTTTACCTTCAAAGGAGAGCCACAAGATAGCTGCCCACTGACTCTGGGGGACACACTGTACAGTGCAGGCCCTCTCCAAAGCAGTAATCCATTTGTGGATATCATCCCCTTGTTTAAAGGGGGGCACTATCTTACTCAGGTGCCTAGTGTCTAAACTCCTGTTTTCCCTTGGGGGAATGCTGCCACCAGTGGAATCTTGTCCACTTAACTTTTGCTCTCTAGCAAAGGCAAGTCTCTCTTTGGCCAGGGCAAGTTCTTCCCTTTCAATCCTCAGATTGACTTCCCTTACTTTGGCTTCATATACTCTCCTCTGAGGGGATGTCATCCCTCTTTGAGAAGAGCCCTGAGAGCCATTGGTTCGAATGGATCTGTTAGAGCCTCTTGATAGAGACCTAACTCGTCCATTCCCAATGTTAAGCTGGCCTGAGAGGGGCCCCAGGGGTCTCCTAGTACCATTCTCATGCCTGTTTAAGTTGTCCCTAGTTAGCTGGCTAACTACTTCTGGACCTTTGTCTGCCTCATCCTCAGATGGCTCTAGATCCTCATCCTCCTCTTCACCTTCTGCAGAGAGATGGATAAGGTGAGGGTCACCTGTGGTTCCCTCTACGGGAGGCATGTTCCCATCTGGATGAGAAGGTTCTGTGTTACCAGCCCTCCTAGCATCATAAGTCTCTAAGAGACCAATCAGAAAAGGAATTGTGGGGTTAGACCCCTGTTTTAGTTTCCTGGAGGTACACACTTGTCTCATCTCCTGGAAGCTAAGAGCAGCATATCTGGAAGTGACCTGTGGAGGGTCCACTGACACAAGGGGAGACTCAAAGTTTCCTCCTTTGCCTGACATGCTGATTCTAGTGTGGTGTAAGTGATGCACCTACCTACACTATTTGTTTGCCTACTGATCCCTTGCTAAGAGTTGTAGCCAAGGTGTGCTAAGCCTTGAGGAGCTACAACAGCTGGTTCAGTAGAACTCAGAGTATTCTAAGCTAAGTTATATGTACCTGAAGTACTTATGTGATCTTTCACAAGATATTCTTAGGATACGTGTGGTAAAACAACAGCAAGCTCAAATCCCAACCGCTGCTCACCAATGTGAGAAGTTGGCCTGATATATAGTGTTCACTATTCTAGTGAGCACTTTGCATCAGTCCGAACAACCCTTATGGTGATTGGTTGTAAGTCAACCTTATAGACCAGCTATCCTAGTAGCGTGGATACGAGCAGTCTTCGGGCTAAACTCTAGAGGGCGTGTTAAGCCAGCTGTTATACCATCACATATACCCCTTGAACACCAAGTGAAAGGACACCGCACAAGTGTTATGAAAATAAACAGTGTATTTATTTAGATCACAACAGCCCTGTACTCTTTATGAGGACAGGGTACTAAGCACACAACAAAACTCTTACGAAAATACTTTAAGTTGCACAATTTACACAAATGCCCGAGGGGCACGAAAAACCATATACTCTGAAAGTGGAATGCGAAATTACTAGCAGGTAAGTACTGTACTAATAGGCTTTGGAATCGCTAGGACTACGTTACTGAACCTTCAGATTACTAGTAGGAGGCCTAGGGGACTCGGGTGCAGAGTGTGCACTCTCACGCGGGATGCGGGACAAAGTCTATGGGAGCTAGTAAATGCAAAGTTAGTGTTCTCGGGCGAACCCGACTAGTTAGGCTGAAAACGAAAGTGGATCTGGACCCTTGGATAGTGAGGCTATGCTGGGGCACCGAAATACTGAAGTTACCTAGCCAGGGGCTGCAGCTGCATAGGTCTCAAAAGACGTCGGGAATCCTCGTAGACGAACCAGGAGCCTGAAGAAAGAAGTTGCTGGCAGGCGACCAGTGAAGATTGTTCGAGTGATCCAAGCCTGGATCGATGATGGATGACACCTGAAAGCAGAGGGGACCAAGTTCGTGACTACTAGCCAGTAGTCAGGTGGCACCAGGAGGGCACCGGATGGTAGTCACCTCGACTAGGTGAGTGGGTGACGCTGTGCTCTGCAGATCTCACGGGCCAGGAGGCGTTGTCGGCGACCAGGATGGAGGTGCGAGCTGTCCCACGATGGATGATGCTGTCGACGTCGCTGGACCCAGGATTGGGGCAACAAGTCTTGGCAAATTCAAGCCCACGCGGTGGACCTAAAATGGCGTCTGGTGTGGACCAGGAGGGTCCGGGGTGCTCCTCTTTTGGAAGGGAGCAAGGGCCAGTCTGGAGCAAGCAGACCAGCAGCAATGATGTCGTCGGGCTTCGTTAAGAAGGCCACAAGCCAGCGGGCTAGTAGCCAAATAACGCGGTGAGCAGCAAAAAGCAGAAGGGCCCCACGCAGATCGTGGAGATGCTGGGAGGCTGGACTTCGGTGCTGGAGCTGCTCAGGGTTGGGGCTTCTCGGACCCCAAAGCACTCACCAGAGGATCCCTCGGCGGTCGTGCTGGATAGAAGTCGTGCAGTTCTGATGATGGCCGGTCCCTCGAGGTCTCGTCGCACCTACGGTTCTCAGCTTAGCTGTAGAGGTAGGTAGAGGTCAGAGGTGCCAGGGAAGCCAGTTCTCGTCGTGCTGGTCGGTCGGATTCCTGAGGAAGGACGTGCAGCAAACCGCAGAGTTCTTAGATGGTGCCTGCGGATGTAGGGTGACTTCTCCTTAGCCACAAGGGAGAAATCTTGAGAAGAAGTCGAGAGTTCCTTTCGTAGAAAGTAGTTTCTTGATTCAAAGATGATCTAATTTGGAAGGGTCCCCGCTCCTGCCTTTATCCTAAAGAAAGGGGTGGGTACGCGACTAGGTCCTGCCCTAGGGTTGGGACCAGGAAGGGGGGTGGTTACACCCCTCTCCCATGCCGGACTTTCCCCAGGCCAGGGGCTGGTGTGCCCCTGGAACTGGTTCTAGCCGGCAGATGCGTAGTGAGCACCGGGGTGCCACTCTGCAGTCACCTTCCTGTAAAGCCCTGCCTACCCAGGATACACAAAACCCTGTCTGGGATGGTGCTAGCACCGCCCCTGACAGGAAACCCTTTGTCCAAGCTCTCCTCGCTGGAAGGACTCCCAGCAGCAGGAGGTCAGACTTGTGTCTGTGGTGGCAGCATCCATTTTGTGGAGCTGAGCCTTCAGTAAACTTTAACCGGGGTTCACAGTTACATACATGTTGTGTCCCTCTAGAAGGGTGGAATGCTAACCCCGTCGCCAGAATTGGCGAGGGGTTAGTATTCCAATTCGTATGACACCTTACTCGACATGTTTTGATAAAGCAATACCAGAGATAGCATTTAACCGCGAGGATTATAATGCACTTAAGAGTATATGGTATGCGTTATCATGGAACAGCTATTAGGACTTGGTTCCGCAAGCTGCAAACGGGCTCAGCTCATGCCAGAGCACCATTTCACACGATTCCAAGCACTCTGCCTTCAGGATTGTCAAGGCCTGCCATAGGAGTGACTGATAGGAATCTGTGTGTCCATTTTTAGGGTTAGATATAGGTATACTATATCTAAAGCAAAGGGTGATTACACCTCCTTGCCCCAGCTGTCGTGCAGCCAGTTGTGTCAGATTTAGATGGCCATCCAGGGGTGGCATAATACATGCTTCAGCCCCTGGTAGGCCCTGGGTACACCTATGCCCTGAGTTAAAGGGTCTGATAAGGTGGCCCAGTTCCAATTGGAGAATGCACCTAAGGTACACATGTCAATTTAGTGAGAGAACAGCTAGGCTGTGGGTCTGATTGGCAGGCCCACAGCCAGAGAAAGTCGTAAACCAGTGAAACAAAAGCAAAAAATCTGGGTGATCATAGGATTGCAGACCCTACTCTCCTACATACATGCTTTTGATTGGCCAACACGTCGTCTGCTTTTACTTCATGCTCTGCTTTGCGGTCCATGCCATGACCTGGAGCTTGGCCCAAGTACAGCTTCCAGTCACTGGCCAGTGGACAGTGTACTTCTGCTGGCCGCAGGTACTCTTTTTTAAAAATCTTGGACCTGCAATTGTCATGCAAAGAGTACAGTTATGAGTTAAAAACATTCAGAACGTTTTTGTTCCAAAGGCCACAGCTTTTGGACTCTTGTTGCTGCACTTGCACATGATTACATGCATTATTTCTCCAGTATGTGATCACATGTCTGCCACTGCCACCAAGCCTAAGTCAGGTGGAAGGTTCCCACGCAGGGTTTTCACTCGTGCTTCCCAAGCTCATACGTCCGACAGCCTGTGATGAACTCTGCATCTCTAGCAGATTTTATCCTAAGAAAGCGCAGAGACGCAATTGCAGACGCAATTGAAAAGCTGGAAATGTCAAACTGTACAAGGGTAGCGGCATGGGCTGTTCTACCCACACAAATACTTCCAATGGGCTGTAAAGAAAAAACACAGATAACTAGCTTCAACAAGAATTTCAAAAGCTAATAGGTTTTGCCTCTTTGAAATCTATTGATTTTGGATTTTTTTTAGACATGCTTCACAGCAGTACAAGCTGCCGACCACATTATATAATGTTAGAAGTGCTTTGCCGTGATCGGTGCATCCTCGCGCTTTTTAAAAAGACTTTAAGTCATGTTGCACAGCAGCTCGTGCTGCTGTGTAATATGTTTAAAAAACATTGACAAATCCATAAGATTTGGCAGAGGCGAAAACTATTCTTTTTTGCCAATGCTTGTTTTATGTGAATAAGCAGACACAAAAGCACCTGTACCAATTCTGAAATAGTTGTAGGTCAGGGCTGTGCTCCCACTTCTGAAACAGAAGGTGCTTCAGCAGGTCTGAGATACATCAGAAGAGCTAGGCATGTTGTTTCTGCTACTGAAATAAAAGTGCAGGTCAGGTGAGCTGTATACTGTGGAGTGCACATTACCCCACAGTTGTGTCTGCTTGACAGACAAGAAGGCCATTGACGTCGCTTTAACATCACACATTCCATTAGATCCATCCTTTGCATTCTGCCCACACTCTGCTGCTGCACTTTACAAAAAGTGGATGAGTGTTTGGTGTTTTGACACTTCCACCTGCGGGTATATGCCTACGTGACAGCCCTCAAATGACAACCTGGCACAGATCTCACAAGTAAAAAGTGACAGGCGAACAGCTCTCTAGCTGGGAGGAGCATTACAAAGGTATTTAAAGAACAAAGGGGCGGATTTATGATAACTGGCGCATCCCCAGGGATGCGCCAGTTATTTTGCGCCGCTGCTCCGCCACCCATGGTGCGCCGCATTGTAAATGCGGCGCACCATGGGGCAAAAACTGCACAGATGCGTGACGCATCTTTGCCGTAAAGGTGGCACATTGCTGGAGTTTTGTCGCAAGCGCGACGCAGCTCCAGCAAAGCTCGGGGGTGCCCTATCTGTCCAATGCAGCGTCAAGCATTACGCCTGCTTCAAGCAGGCGCAGGGTTTTGACGCAGCATTGGCCTGAAAGTGACTGAGTGAAATCTTATAGATTTCACTCAGCCACTTTTGCGAGGCGCACCTGCCCCGGAACGCCCACCCTGCGCCGGAATGCCCACAAGTGGCGCAGGGCTTTACAACGTGACACATCTGCCTAGATGCATCACATTGTAAATGGGTCGTAGGGATGCGCCACGTTTACGCCGCAGTTGCGTGACGCAAACGTGGCGCATTACCAACATAAATCTGCCCCAAAAACTGGTAATGCGGTAAAGCCAATGAGCAGTATGTCTCATGCATCCATTCCTGGGCCTCATTGAGAGGGCGACAACACTGTAAACCGACTGCCTCTCTGCTGTTCTCCCAAATCCTTATAGGCGGACCCGGAAGGGCAATGTTGAAACTGTAGCGCTGCATGGAAAGGAAGCCGTAGTAATCCTTTCAATGTGTATTATGCATGGGAATGGCACAGGACATCACGTTTGCCTCCCTGATGTACTACCACCTGTCATAACCAGAGATCATCAGAGGGCCAGTGGCGATCGCTGTGCCTTCAGAGGAACTATCATCATGGCGGTTCACCTGCGGGGACTGCGGCAGCATTTGCACACAAACCACCCTGCCCAGTTCCACGCATCAGGCGTTACCCTGCCTCCTCAGCTGTCAAGCCGGAGGCTGCTATAATGTATCATGAATGTTGAACTACAGTGGCAGAGCTCAGTGCGCCTCCTCCTGGCAGGCTAAGGGGCGGGGTTGGGCCTGGCTGAAGATCTGCTTGCAGCTCGAGTACTCTCTGCTACAATGTATTCTACTGTAAAAAACATACACTCTGGCCCGACACAAGCATATATGAAGTCACAGAGTCAGTGGCCAATGGCTTTACTGCTAAAGTGAGTGAATTCTCTGAGACACGCTGTTTTATATGGGGGTGCGGGAGTCACAGGTCTGATTCTGTCCTGCTGCTCACCGTGATGCGAGCTGGCAGCATTTCATGAAGTTTTGGTTGTACTCAGAAATGCTATGGGGCAGATTTACAAGCCCCTTGCGCCTCTTTTACGCAGCTGTTGCATCACTTTTGTGATGCAGCGGCGGTGCAAAAAATGTGCCATGCTGCGGGGCATTTACAACGTGAAGCATCTGGGAGATGTGTCACGTTGTAAAGCCCTGCACCAGAAGTAGGCGTTCCTGCGCAGAGGTGGGGGGAGGGAGGGGGGGCGTTCAGACGCAGTAACTCCTTCCAAAAGTGGCTGAGTGAAATCTACAAGATTTCACTCAGTCACTTTTGAGCCCATGCTGCGTCAAAACCCTGTGCCTGCTTGAAGCAGGTGTAAGGATTGACGCAGCATTGTAAAGATAGGGCCTCCCAAAGCATTGCTGGAGCTGCGTCGCCCTTGCGACGCAACTCCAGCAATGCTCCGCCTTTAAGGTACAGATGCGTCACGCATCTGTTCCGTTTTTGCCCCATGGTGTGCCGCATTGTAAATGCGGCGCATCCATGGTGGTGAAGCCGTGGCGCACAATAACTGGCACATCTCTGCTGATATGCAGGGATGCACAAGTTATTGTAAACCTGCACCTCAGATTCTCACACCTCACTGCTCACACCACGGCAGGCAGTATCGAGGATCGATTTACGTCCCCAGGCAATGCTGGCCGCGGTGGCTGAGTCTTGCTGTCAGAGGCCCCAGCCCCCAGGGCCTGCTTGTGGCTTCAGTCACAAATGGTTACCTCGTTTACCAATCTGCTAGACACCCAGAGTGGCCTTAATGTGCTCATAGTTGCTTATTTTTGTTCTACACTTGTGCCCATTAATTGCCATTTATAATTTGGGTCACTGCATACTCTTGCACTGTCACTGCACATAATGATTTGATCCTGAGCGTTACAGCAGCAAATCGCGTCTCCAGAACAATCAGATTCAATCAATCAATCGGGGAATTGTAAGCGTGCTATTCATCCATGAGGATCTCAAGCCGCTGGGGGGAGTGGGGGGGGGGGGGGGGGGGTTCGTAGATCAGTCTAGCCGAAGAGCCAGGTCTTGAGGGTCTTCCTGAAGGTGTTCAGGGAGGAGGCTTGTCTAATGTCTGCCGGTAGCTCATTCCAGGTCTTGGCTGCAATGTGGGAGAAGGATCTTCCGCCTGCTCTGTCTCTGTGGATGTGCGGGGTTTCGGACAGTGCGAGGTTAGCGGATTGGAGGTCGGTATTAGGGACCATTGTTATGTAGGCATTTGTAGGTGTGAGTGAGGATTTTGTAGGTGACTCTTTTCTCCACGAGGAGCCAGTGGAGTCTTCATAGGTGCTGGGTGATGTGTTTGTGCCTGGGGATTCCGAGGACAAGTCTAGAAGCGGTGTTCTGTATTGTCTGGAGTTTGCGGAGTAGGGATTTGTTGATGCCGGCGATGCCGGCGTAGAGTGAGTTTCTGTAGTCCAGTCTATAAGGGGAGAATTGTAGTGCTATTTTGGTTGTATGACGACCCATCGCAAACACTCGCATCGCATGCCTTCACATCGCAAATAATACACCGCATGTGCAATTACATCGTGATTAATCACAGCGCATACCATCACGTTGCATTTGTATAGGCATGCATGTAAAAGACCGTAACATTGCACACAGACACCCCGAATGGCATGGCATAGCAATTTTTGCCGTATGAGCATTTCCCTTCACCCGACCCTAAACCCTAAACCTTAAACCTTGAACCTGTACCCTACAATATTGGCACGCTAACCCTCCCCTAAACCCTAAGCCCTAAACAGCAATACAAGCCCACACTCCGACCTCAACCCTAAAGCCTAATCTTCAAAGGTGAAAGCAGCCCCTATACTGTAAGTAGCCCTAATCCCTAATGTAACCCCAATCCAGCACCCATTATGTAAGTAGTCCTAGTAGCCCTAACGCCACCCCAAAACAGCACCCATTATGTAAGTAGCCCTAGGAGCCCTAACGCCACCCCAAACCAGCACCCATTTTCTAAGTAGCCCTAGTAGCCCTAACGCCACCCCAAACCAGCACCCATTCTCTAAGTAGCCCTAGTAGCCCTAACGCCACCCCAAAACAGCACCCATTTTCTAACTAGCCCTAGCAGCCCTAACGCCACCCTAAACAGCACCCATTTCAAAACTAGCCCTAGTAGCCCTACCGCAACCCGAAAACAGCACCCATTCTACAAGTAGCCCTAATCCCCCACCTGAAAACAGCACCTATACTGTGACTACCCCTAAGCCCTAACACAACCCCAAAGCAGCACCTCCTTACCTGTGTCGTTGTTGTTCCCGTGTTGTCTCCCTGCTATCTGTGTTCCCCTGGAGGTCGTACGTTGTGAATGCATGCGTTCTAAACGCGCATTCGATGTAATGGCGTGCGTAGACAACGCACGCGTCGTACCGTTGCGTGCGATGTTGTTGTACGCGATGTTAACACATGCGCTGTACTGCATGCGCTGAGCTGGTTGTTTCCCGCTATTTTATCAATTTCTTCTTGTAATTGATTTATGACCACCGTGCCTTGCTCATCGAAAATGTTATAGTACCAACAGCCAGACTCTACATCGGACCTTAAGTTGACAAGCGCACTTCATTGAAATGCCCAATTGTGAAATGTAAAGCAGGGAAAGACTTCCGGTTACTGTCAGACCTTTAACATGAGGTAGAGTTACCAGTGCTATTTTTCACAAAGCTCGGCGGAGATGGGTAGGTCTCCCCACGCGGACACAGGCAGATCGAGCTGCATATAATAAGCTCACCCCTGATGTTCTGTACCCGCCGACCCCTCATGTGGCAAGTAGTCCTTGACCAGTAGGCATAGGAGAATCCATAGAGGTAACTTACACCACACACATGACACCAGCATGTTGTTCTTTTCCTCACTTTTGTAAGGTCCTGATGAATCGCGGGTGATTTTACCCTGAGCGAGAAACATGTCGACCACTCTCACTTCTAGCCTTCTCTAGGGTCACTCGACCTAACCTGTTGATACCTAGCGAGCTAGTCCCACTTTTTAATTGCAGCCAAGGGACCCCCAGAATAAAGGTAATTCCGGTACCCCTTGCTACATTTTAATAAACTCACCATAGTAACACACCATCCTGCCCACACACCCCCACTTCACCATAAGGCTGTTGGATAAAAAGATCTCCGCCAAAGAGCCCCTCTTTGAGGTGAGCCCGTCGGGGGTTGCACCGCCTCCCCGACGAGGAGCAAACGCCTATGATGAAGCATGATACCCTTCTGGGTGTGTGAGGCAACTACATCCAACATAATGGATGCCCTAGGGTGTCATTCAAACACCTTTGGTCACGCCAGCTAAACCTCCCCTATCTCTCCACAGGAACAGTTCAGCAACCCCTCTATTGCATTTTTCACAAATACCCTTCTTTTGGACCTTTCGCCTACCTTTGATACAATGGAGCATACCACCCAGCCACAAGACGTTTTGATGCAGGCGTAGAGAATTAACTCTAAAATGACTTATGCCATTCTTTACAAAAAAATCCCATGACTATCCCTGTCCCCTTTCCCGTCAACGCCCATCAATGCCCCGTCATCTGAATTGTGGTGTTTTGCCAGGTTTAGCCCGAGCCCCAAACTTTTCAGTCTACCAGTGATACCACTGGCAATGTTTCTTCACACACTCATGGGGGCCCCTTTATTTTAATATGTATCAGGAGGTTTAAGTAAAAGAATTCCAGCCACTTGCATGATTTGCTAGGTTTGAAAATGAGAATTTGTTTTATTAGTTAATTCAAGAGAAGTCATATTAGGTTATTTTAGTAACACTTATATAGCGCCTAATTACCATCGGTCACATATCGATTGTCTAAGGGTTATTCTGCCTATCCTGGTAACTCCAGATCCCATTTTCTATTTTTTTAGTGCCTGCCTTTGTACTAATTTGACTTTGGCATAATCCATATTTCATAAGATCCATTCTGACATTTACAGACACCTTTCAGATGGCTCAAATCAGAGGCATACCAATCAACTTAGCAAGTAAACGTTTGATGAGAGTTATTTCGTCGATTTTGTGGCATTGTTTTTTTTAAACTGATGGCCTCATTTATATGTTTTTGCTGTAGGGCAGTGGAGAAGGCCTTCCTGCTGCGCTGCCCTACGGCAAAATTAAAGGGCAGGAATGCGCTGTATCTATGAGAAATGGCGCATTCCTGTCCTTTTACCCTGCGCTGGCACACAATGGGCTGCCATGCGCCAATACAGGCATTTTTGCACTATGGTGCCAAGGTGGCTGCATTGAGGGATGAATTTTTTTGTGCGGGAAGGGAAACCTTCCTACTCAAAAACAATCACAAGAGGCTTTTTCCTTTTTCGATGTGTGCTGCTGAATGATGCACACATCGAAAATGGAAAAACAATAAATAAAGATATTTCTCCCATATGCCTCCCCTGGGGAGGGGTACGTTTTTGGTGCTACCTTAGATTTGCAATTTCACGTAAATCTGGGGCAGTGTCAAAATGCCATGGATGTTGCTGCAAACGCCCCCAGCAACACCCATTTCTAAACCTCTTTAATGCAGAAAACAGTATTAAAGGGACAATATTTATGAGGCAGCATGAAGCCAAAAAAGTGGCTTAGTGCTACCTCATAAATATGGAGCAGGCTCATGCGCCAAGGAACGTCACAAAATATGATGCTCAGCTGGTGTAAGGAGCCTCATAAATGAGGCCCTGAATGCACAGCACTCAGAGGTGTTTCAGCACCTGGTTGCACCATAAGAACATTGAAACTGTTTAAATAACTTACAATAAATTGCTTGTCATGTTCCCATTGCAGTTTGATGTTTTATGCTTCTGCTCAGTTAGTTTGCTGTCAGTCTTAATGAACCTCTAACATGAACTGTAATAATCATTAATATATTTTTCCTTATCTGCCGAGAATGCATTTACCATATCAAAATCCTCAGCATGGACCCATTAAGTTATCCTTGAGTGTGGCATAGCTGTGTCTCTCTAATAAAACTTTGTCGGCCACCAGCCATAATGCCTGTGCTCCTGGTCAGCCATGGAATGTTGACTACTGAGCGCAGCTGTTCTATGCCCATCTCTCTGCACTCTCTTGTCATGCCGATCACAGCACTGAGAAATGTGGATCTTTGTGGGAGACAATTAGGGCCTCATTTAGAGTTTGGAGGGAACTGAAAATCCAGCATTTTTTGAGGAACACTCTAAATATGAATAAGACTGAATTGACCCACTCTCCTGCCATTAGCAGCCCGTCCTTAAGGGCAAAGACCCCCCCTTTACCCAACATAAAGTGTCTGTCAGGCTGAGGAAAGATCAGCCTGACAGACACTCTATATGTTCAGGTCAAGCCAGCCAGGTGCTATAGATGCGCTAAATGAGCAGGCTTCTGGCTGCCTGAGTTGAACTTTGGCCAGTTGAAGATGTCACAGCTATTGTGGGTGTGGCCTCTTCAACCTAAATAATCACCTCAAGGCCCTCCCACTCATGATGATAGGAAGCGTCATTGACAGCCTCAGACCTGGGCGCTTCAGTTTTAAGCCCAGAAGAGCAAGAGCCGAGTGTCTGTCACTAACACCTCGTCAGAGCGTGGGGTGGGTCAGCAACTCTCCCTGAACCCATCCCACTCTGCAACGAGTTAGGGACTGCCACCCCCTCTCATTGGTGAGAAGAGAGGGCAGAAAGTACGTATTGTGTTTCTATTTAATGTTTGGTGCATGCATGTATGTGTGTGATGTGAACGGGCATGTATGTGTGTGTGAATGCATGGGTGTGAGTGAGTGTACACTTGTTAGGGTGTGGCCCCGCCGCCAGGATCCATGCTCTAATTACCGGCTGCCACTGTTTCTTCTACAATAACATCCCTATGTCATAGGAACTTCACCAGGTGTCACTCAGAAATTGGAGGATTTTAATTCGCCTCAAATGCTAAAAAAAGATCCATGGGGTTTTAATTAACCACTAGTGGATTTGCCACAGAGTTGCCAGGTAGTCAGGTAGAGCATCTGCTGCTGCTGGCCCAGCAGAGCTGCCCTGCATGTCCACGGAGAACTTTCTCCTAAAGACTCCCACCGATAAAGAAGGAACACTTTCTGTGACAATGCAATGTCATCCATGCTTGTCTGGTTTGTTTTTCGCTTCACTGAGAAAACTGCTCATGTTATCATGGACATTTCTATATTGATTCCAGAAACAACCCCCCACTTTGGGGAGTGGGATTTAAGGGTTATTTTAGGGAAAAAGCTAACCAGGCCGCAGCACTGCATTTTCACAGACAGTGCTCCTGCTATGTCATTAGCCTCCTCCAGGTTCCTCCAAGCATGCACTCAGCCTGGTGCTCAACGCCTGTGTAGGTCGGGCTAATACATTAAGGGGCTTTGAACACCCAATAGTCTACCTCCATGTTTCAGTCTCTGTAGGGTTTGTTTGTTAAACGCACGGACACAAGATTCTCATTTCTGTATAGTGTGTGTCCGGTATACTTTTGAAGTAGATCTATCTATAGGATGTTCGACCAATCAGATAATCTTCAAGGGGCATATTAGCAAGGGCAATATCGCCGCTTTAGCAAGACTTTTTGCTGCTTAAGCGGCGATATTTTTATCGCCCTATTAGCAAGCTGTCGCTAACAGCAGTTAGCAACAGCTTTTAGCTTTTATAGGTACTGGTTTGGGGCCCGCTTTGCATGTCAGCGATATTTATCGCTAATGAGATGCAAAGTGGGCGTATCCAAACTGTTAGCGACTGAAAACAGTCACTAACCACAGCTATCGCCTATTAGCAAGGCAGGCAAAGGGATTAAAAAAATTGCGCTAAGCGCGATTATCGCTATAAACTAACGCCTGCTAAAAAGTTGACTTACCTGTATAGTCATTGGGGGGTGGATTATCAGATTAAGCCCCCATGGCGTTAATGCGAGAATATCGCTGGATTTCCAGGGATATTCTCGCATTTCGCAGCTATCGCTGGATATTTTAGCACAATGGAGAAAAACGTTGCTAATAGCATGTTTTCTCCGCTAAAATATCCAGCGATAGCCAGCGATAAAAAAAAGTCGCTAACCACGTTTAGCAATAAATATCGCTATTTCTTGCAAATAGGCCCCTCTGTGTCCTAATGTAGGACGGTAGTACCGAAAGGTATGATCACAAAGCATGAGTAGGTGTGACATTCTCTTTGATATTCAGGTGTAAATCACACATACTTGCAGAATAATCTTCACTCTTTTATCTGAGGCTGGCTGGAATGCTGGTTGATTGATTAGCTGAGTCCTTTGCAGAAGATGTTTTTGAGGACTCCCACCCTCTATCAGAGGCAGCCTTTGTCACAGAGACCTCAATATACGTCGAACGGCCAACATGGTTTGACTGGTGACTTCCAGAAAAGTAGGTAGTTCATTGCAGTGTTGACGTAAAAACGTGTCGGTCTGATCGCATCAAGGCGTCCAATTTAGAAGGTCCTGAAGAAACCTTGCAAAAGAGTGACTTGCAATTAAAATGACTAGGCTCCTTAGGTAATTTTCATTTTAGGATCCCTCTCACATAATCAAAGAGCTCGCTTGTCTTTCCAAGGTGGAACCCATGCAGGTACAAAAGGTCTCAGTAGGAGGGCTCTCTGATGAAGCATCTCTCTGATAGAGGAGGAGAGTCCTTAAAAATACCTGTTAGGTGTTGAGCTAGAGAGGGGTAGGTTGTCCGTGAGTAGAGTATTTATACATTCCTATCATGACCGCCTCCCCTCTTTTGAAAGATTAATTGATGACTTTTAATTTGGAAGTAGGGGTGACCATTGTCAATTTCTTCTCTCTCTCGCATGTTGTGATCTGAGAGTCCTTTGAAGAAGGCTAATTATTAAGCAAACCTGTGTGTCCTGAATTTATTGAAGTTTATTAATCCATAGCAAAACTAACTGTGCACATTGACCCAGTCAAATTTGAAATGTAATTATCATCCAATATCTATACGTTTATTATATTTTGGGATGAAAGGTAAAAGTTTGTCTACGCTTTTGTTGTCCTCTATTTGTCTTCGAGAGAGCATTTTGATTTGGGGGTTAAAAGATAGTGTAGGAACACGTATTAGGTCTAAAACGCCTACGATGTGATTCTACGAGTACGAATGAAAAGTTTATTTGGGTGGGGGGAATTTTGTAGATGAGTTGATTAAATGTGCGTTTTGGGTTCATTTAAATGATGCGGGAATCCGGAATCAATTTCTTCAAGTTTTTTCTATTAATAGTTTGCAAAAACCAAAGCTAGACCAAAAAGTCATTAAAACTCTTCCATGATAAATACATTCACCCTATTTGTACAACACACTATAGAGCACAAATAATCAATTTGGCCAGTTTTTCTGGATGTCTTCAACCTGAGCCTGTTTGTGATGATTACTATAAATAATTTGGCGGAAACAAAAGAAGTGGAGGTATGACAAAGGGCGGCCAAGGACCATCGACTGCTTCCAAGCATGACTGAGCATATGCACCAACATCCATGGCCAGGCCTGTATAAAGAACAGAGTGACAAAGATTTCTCACCAAAGCAACTGGCAACTGTCAAATGGTAATATCAGATTAATCAGGAGTCACAAGCCCTAGAGAAAAACATATCTTAGAGCCATCACTGTTGGAACTAATCAATTTGTCTCTGTTTACAGATGGAACCTATGGGACTCCTTTAGGGGTGTGGCTTAACGTGGCATCCGCCAGATACAGGTGGATGCCCCTTCTGCCTAACCCTCACTGGCGGGAAATGGAAATGGTGCCAGAAGACCCAACCTATTTAAGACACGCCTTCGAACATACGATCTTGCTGCTTTTATGCTCTCCTGCTTTGCCATGTTAACCATGTTGATACCAAACTGGTAAATTGAAATATTGAACTTCAATGCGCTTAACATGTTTGTAATCAGAAACTAGAAAAATGCCAAAAGGTCTGCCATGCCAGCAATGCGGACCTGCAGCCAATTTTATATTTCCTAGTGCGGCTTCCGCCAGGTTGATAGTCGCAGGTCTGGCAAAAAATTCAGGGGCTTATTCACCAGCCCTGTGAGCCGCAATAATGTCACTTTTTTAACGTTCTGGTGGCACAATTGTTAGAGCATTATCTATGAGGCCACGAAAAGCCACCCTGCATGGCTTTTCATGGACTCGTAGATATGGAGAATGGCAACGCAGCGCAAGTCGCTGCGTTGTCTCACGCTGCGTCGGTAAGATGGGCAATGGGTGTGGCAGTCAGTGTTCCCACTCAATACCCATGGTATTTGACACCTTTGCACAATGGAGCTAGGGTGCCTGCTTTGGCGCTAGGCATCAATTTGTGTACTGGCACAGGCGGAAAAGACAGCAATGCACTGAATTTCATTCATAAGGCGCATTCCTGCCCTTTCAATTTGGAGTAGGGCAGGGCTGCATAAAGACTTGCGGCACTGCCTTACGCCAAATCTTTGTAAATGAGGCCCTCAGTGGAATCACAGCTAATGCGGCTAAATTATGCCTTAGATCAAAAATTAATTTCTGCTGTTAGTGGCTTTCATGAGGTGGATATACTATAATATCAGAGGTTGTTGATGTTGGAGAATTATTCCTTGAAGAGTTCTCTCGTGTGTTTTTTCCTATTTTATCAACTCTACTGCTTACTACTATTTCACAGACCCAACTAAAAGCTGACATGCGCAAATACCTATTGTATTGCAACATTTATATAGCGCATTCTCCCCCTATTTGGGTAACTGACGCGCTTGCGTACATAAAAAGCACGCTATACTGTATCGGAAGTGTGGTTGGAAGTGAGTTGTTTTGATCCTATGTGAGAAGTATTTAATTGTCATGCTTGATGACGACCGAGGTGAGGTTATCATGTTATAGGTTGCAGTGCTTAGAGTTGTGATGGATGTAGAGTGTGGGAGAGAGGCACGCAATTTACCGTTTTCAGTAACCTGGAGCAGCTCTTGTAGGTCCCTTTGCAGTATTTTTTATGTTTATTGTCTGCTGAGCTGGTTACTTCACTGGGTTGTTTTAGGAAGTAGGGGACCCCTATATATGAAAACCACTAGTTATACATAGGGAAAGAATGTCTAGTTTGAAAAAGGTCTATAACTAGTATACATAACATAGAAACAAATAGTGCTATTAGAACCCACTATATATAAATGATCATGGACCACTTTTGTTGTACTTTTATTCAAAATTTATTATCTTTGTTTGATTTTGTAAAGGGTATATACTTTTTGTTTAAAAATTGAGTTATTTATATATATAAAGGGTAACTGATCAAAAATAGTTTATCATTAAAGGTGCAAAACATACATATGACAAGACATAAAATTAAACATAAGGAAGATGAATGAACATGATGTAGGCAAAGCGGTAGATACACACTACGCGCGTTTCGACTCGTTAGCCTTCATCAGGTGACCCGTCTTTGACTAAAAAACAGCTAAAGATGAGTGAAAAGCTGGTCAGCAAATTAAGATAGTTGTATGTTCAATCTCGTAGCCCTAGCAAAATGGGCGGGGAATTGCTGATGCAGAGTTGATATATAAGCGTGTAATTTCCTTTAATGTATTTTAATCACGACGTAAAAGATCTCATTGATGCTGGAAGTGAATATGATGTTAATAATAAACCACTTCTAATATCTTGGCATTGTGGATATTGGCTCTTAAGGGTTGGGCATCTAGAAGAGAAGCCAGATCGATTTTCCTGTGGAAATGGTAGGATGATTTTTTAGGGATTAAAATGAAGTCGGTCGTCTGGCTTCATCTATGCATCGTCGATAAAGGATCCCGGCGTTTTGTGTCGGAAAGGTTTCCAACCCTTAAGAGCCAATATCCACAATGCCAAGATATTAGAAGTGGTTTATTATTAGCATCATATTCACTTCCAGCATCAATGAGATCTTTTACGTCGTGATTAAAATACATTAAAGGAAATTACACGCTTATATATCAACTCTGCATCAGCAATTCCCCGCCCATTTTGCTAGGGCTACGAGATTGAACATACAACTATCTTAATTTGCTGACCAGCTTTTCACTCATCTTTAGCTGTTTTTTAGTCAAAGACGGGTCACCTGATGAAGGCTAACGAGTCGAAACGCGCGTAGTGTGTATCTACCGCTTTGCCTACATCATGTTCATTCATCTTCCTTATGTTTAATTTTATGTCTTGTCATATGTATGTTTTGCACCTTTAATGATAAACTATTTTTGATCAGTTACCCTTTATATATATAAATAACTCAATTTTTAAACAAAAAGTATATACCCTTTACAAAATCAAACAAAGATAATACATTTTGAATAAAAGTACAACAAAAGTGGTCCATGATCATTTATATATAGTGGGTTCTAATAGCACTATTTGTTTCTATGTTATGTATACTAGTTATAGACCTACTTCACTGGGTTGTCCATTATAAGATACTTGTTTAGAACATTTTACACAGAGCAAACAGGGAGAAATGGTGGGGAAATCTGCTGCAATAGACTTTGTTAATATCATCCTGCATTTGATTCTCAATGTGAGACATCAAGAAGTGGTCAAAGCATGGAACTTGTTAGGATCTGTAGTAGTGGACTGAATTAATTTCCTTCATTGGCAAAAGACATGTGGCACATATCTTCAGTAATTCCATATCTGTTCAGTTGATGATGGGTGGTTAATTGCTGTGAACTATTACATTACTGGTGTAAGAGTGTCAAGCAGTGTAAGGAAATTATTATGCAGCCTGTATGAATTACAACTGGCAGACTGCTGAGTGTTTTGGTATTAGTATTAGCATCAGGTGTGGGCCATTTGTAGAAACCCAGTAACATGAATTAAGGAACACATGCATATTACATAGGGTAAGCTGATCTCAGAGAGAGGAGGCATGCAGCTGGTGGAAAATAAATAGAGGGTCATATGAAAGAAAAGGAGAGGTAATATTTGGAAGCTTTAAATCAAGGTCAATTTTCATGGGGTTAGAGATGAGGCTTTTCTGAGATTGCATGCAGGCTGATGCTTGTTAAACTGTTGGAAGACATAACATTATTTGTATGTGAGGCAGTGCTACATTAGGAGGCACTAGAATCAGGCGAACAGTCTGTCCCCTGAAAAGCAAGAACAGCTGATCAGATCAATGGCTTGAAGCGTAAGGTGATGGCTAGGGAAATATAGAGCACTTTAGGCTTTGCTCAAATGCAGCAGTAACTTCATGCTCATAGTAAAGTCAGAGAGTATACAGGGTACCACTACAAGTAATCAAGTAATCAGCAGCCTCGCAAAGAAATTATGCCCCAAGTGGAGAGCTTGGGGCTCTTTATTTGCTGTAACACACAAACACAGAAGACATCTCTGTTATTGCAGTAACATTGCTAGATTTCTGCTAGAACAATGGACCCTCCTCACCAATAGACATCCCAACCAGTGAAGTGTATTATTAATGCAAGTGCAATGATATAATAAGGGAATTAGGAGACTTCCCCACAGCTTCCACCTCTTACAGGTTGTAGTCTGGAAAAATCATTGACATCTCACAAGAGTTTGAATTGCTACCGACTCTTTCCCAGCCATACAGGCATGTCGGAAAATCCCCTGATTTCATTTTCAATCAACCTATCTCTGGGTGTGACCCAGGATCAGTCCTATTAATGGTTCTATTTGACAAAGTCAGTGATACCACTTTTATTTTCATGGTACAATGCAATCTGGGGTTTATATATGTGCTTATGTATCATATTAGGAAAATCCCCCTCAATGTATGAAAATGTAGAAGTAGGGTCTTAATGTGCTTTCTGATTAGACAATGCGTTTTCAAAATTTCACAAGCCTACCAACGGGCTTTTAGCCAATCAAGCTACTGGCACAAAGTGGTGTAAGAGCAGGGGAGTAACATTGTGCATCACAGGCAATTCATTTTTCTCTTCTGTCGGCCATTGCATATTCCATCCATTTCATCATATATTTCTGTCCCTTTCTTTCTTCCTCATTAGTGGCAAATTATTTTTGCCATCATCAGAGATGTTAGTTCTTGCTAGCATCATCTCCCATTCTCTTCCAGGATTTAATCACTTTGAGATCCCATCCGGTTGGGGTCCCCCTCACTCTCTGGAGCCAATAACTCTTCTCACTCCTTCTCTCTTCCTAAACTCATTGCATGACATCTCAATTTCTCCAGCAATCAAAGGCCCTTTCCGTCTTTTCAGTCACATGAGGCTCTCTCTCTCTTTCTAACCAGCAGAAGGTATCTCAATATTTTCAGGAATCACACGGTTCGGTCTTTCTGGAAGCCTGTTTAACATCAGCAAACTTTTTCAAAAGGACTAGATGTTTTGAAGTCAATTGCATCTCTTCCCTACAATGACAACCTATCATAGCCAGGATGTGTTAGAGGATGTTGGCTTTTCCATTCCAACAGATCACATCTCTCCAGAAGTGAGTTCAGTGGCAACCAACAATATCTGAAACCGTGCTTAATTTAACCCCTTGCCTTCTGGTGCCCAGCTCCGGCACTTAAATCTCAACACCGGCACTAATGACAGTCCACCACATGGTGGCACAGTCTGTCTGATTTTGAGATGAGCACAACAACAGCGTTTAATAACTGAATATATGTTACTAATGAATAATTTCTGCTGCCACGCTATTTGTACAGTTTTGGGTGGCCGGAAATGTTCACACTTGGAGTGATTCGTGTGATGGTAAGTAGTTGATTTGTTCCTGTCATTGGCAGTGCTGGCAAAGGCAATGGGTGGTGCAAGCTGCAGTGGGCTCTGAGAAGGGCCCAGGCACTTACTTTTTTTCCCCCACAAATTAAGCACCAAGGGGCACATGCATCAAGATAAGTAATTGCGATTCCTTAATAACGATTTTTAAGGAATCGCTATTTAGGAGTCGCAATTCCTTATTTATGTAGGAATCGCAAAACAAATAGCAATTCCTACACATTGCCTAATAGCGAATCGCAAATTGCGATTTGCTATTAGGGAATGCATTCCCATTCGTTCCTATGGGCCTAGAGTCCCATAGGAATGAATGGGATAGCATTCGCAATTTGCGATTATCAAATAGGTAATCGCAAATTGCAAATGCAATTTCAAGGGTGCTAGGGGGCCTAGGGCTCCCCCTGATGCACTCCCAAAACAGGTACGTGTGCACATGTGGTGTATACACATGCCCTAAGGGAATGTGTGTGCACCACATGGCACTTTGAAACATGCAATTTTGTGCATTTTTTAAATGCTTCATGCATTGCATTTAGGGAATCGCAAATTGGGATTCCCTACATGCATTTGCAAAATAGGTAATTGCAAAAATCGCGATTACCTATTTTGCGAATGTATTTTGGTTTGATGCTTCGGAAAAGCCTTTATAACCGTCGCAAACGGACCGGTAAAAAGCTTGATGCATCTGAAGCTCTTCTTCAATACACTAGCCTTCATGGCACACGATCCAACCTGTGGAGCAAAGAATTGGTAGAAGAAACTACCTAGAAAGTCTAGTCCAGTTCCTCCACAGCTCAGCAGTAAGCAGCACCTTTTATTCTTGTTAAAGAAAAAAACTTTTTCCTAACTTTTTTTTCCTTTTTCATTGATTTGACAGCTTACATTCGGCGGACGGGTTAGAGGCTGTATCAGAGTATTAGGAGCTTTGAATGTCCCCCAGAATAATGGAAGGCATTCAAAGAAGAAATACAAGAACAATGGCATTGCGAGGGTTTTCAGTGCAATTTGGAATTATTCAAGAAATATCTTCCTGCACTGTCAAAAGTGGCTTATGAAAATAAACATTTCCAACAAGTCTCAGTATCTCAAAACCAAATAACTGAACTTTTGTAAGGAATAGAATTACACTAATCGTGGTTCAACAGGGAAGACTACCAAATACCAAATACTCATTAATTTTCAATACACCTTCAATGGCAATTGACAACACAATTTAGATATCATAGTTTGAAGTTCATATTAAAATGGATCTGTAAATGACATCAGTTCATAGAAGCTGATCCCCTTTTATTCAGAGGAAGGTGATCAGTCTGTTCTATTTTCACAATTTTAATGCACTTCTCTCGCACAATAACATTTAAAATGATATTATGGTGACTGTCTAATTTGCTGTTCCGATACTCCAGTTTGTAGATTATAAAATCACCTCTGAGAACCAAAGGTTACTTGAGGGTCAGCCATACCCTGTCGTGGTGTAGGAGTAGAGGGAGAGAACTCCCAGATCATTTTATCAAGGTTAGTAGAAATCCTCTGCACAAATTATTTTTATTAAGTCTCCAAACCTACAAAATGAAGATCAAACCACCCTATTGTTCAACAAAAATGTAGAGGAATGGGAAACCCATTGTACAGAACTGACATAACCGTTTTTCTCCTACCATAGACAGGTGAGTTTTCCTTTCAAAGGATTTGACTCAACAGAGGTGAATGAAAGCGGGAACAATCGAGCAATTGCCTGATAATGGCTTGACACAAGACAGCTTATATGTGCCCTTCTTCTCATCACCAAATCTATTTTATATGGACTGACCTTTAACTTCACAAACTGACTTGGCTTGGACATACATCTATTACTAACACAGAGACCCACCACACTGACAAAGGATCTGTCATCCTACGCCTAGTAGCAGCTCCTCCAATAATGTTGTAAGTTACATTGTGAGGAATCGGGTCAAAGTTTGCAAATGAGAAGGTAGTTGCAGGGTATTCTAAATGTAAACACTGGCATCACCATTTTGATACAGACACTTAATAGTCCCTTGGCAGTACTATTTGTCTACAGTATCTAAGGGTTTGTTTTGTGCTTTTTATTAAAGGCCATTTTCTTAAGAATATTCATAGAAGTATATAATGAGTGGGTTTCTTGTGCTAACAGAGATTTTAGTTTCTCACTTGGCTGGTGGGAAACTGAAGCTTCAGATCCCCATATCACACACACTTCCATATGTTTTCCTATGTGTTCTTATAATGTACAAACAAACAGGACTCCAAATTGAATGATAAACATAGTTGGGAAATGAGAACTGGATCCAAACAGTTGTCTGTGAAGAAGGAACTATCTTCTTAGAGGGTGCAGGGCCGGAGGCAGAAGCCAGATTGCCAGTTCATAGTGGGTGTGATGGAGTCCATGGAAACAGCCACTTAGACCTGCACAGTGGGTCTAAAAAGAGCTCGGGGTGTCTGACAACATCCTGGATGGTCCATTTTGCAAGAGTAGACCAGTAACAGCTAAAACAAAGTCACCAAATATAGGGACATAATGTCACAGACACTGGGACATAAATACAACATTTCTTTACAAGACTACCCCGCGCCATCTCAGCCCCGCCACATGAAAACTGTTTTTTTCAATGGCAATACACCAGAACGTCTGGAACTGACACTATGTAAAGATGTAGTCTTTCTCCATTTCAGGCACAATGTCTCTTGCACCATTACATCATGGATTCCTCCTCCTCCTCGATCTCCTTGTCAATTTCAATGGCCCTGTTTTCATAGCTAGTGATTCCCCCATACTTTCTCATATGAACCATGAGGGGCTTCGGGGATTGGCTCCCGGCGAGGGTGTTCACGTAGAGGCCAGTCCTGTTCTCCTCCAGAGAAGGCCCCCAGTCCAGGGCAGGTCTACTTGCTTGTCGAATTCGCTGTTGAGATGAAAATTTGATTTGTCAGATTACTTTGTGTACTTGAAAAACATCAGCATTTTAAACAGTCTACATTACTCAATATATTGTCTTACGCAGCTATTTCTGTTGTTAAAAATGACTAAATAGAAAGTAAAAGTAAATTACATGAGAGTCAATTATTTGGCTCCATTCAAATCCCTCCTTCAGCAAAACTTACTACTTCATTGACTTAAGGCAGTCCAATAAGAGTTATACTTCAATGCATGTGTATGACCATCAATAGAGAACATGGATGTTAAAATGCACGTATAATAGGCATAGGAACTTTGTACTGTGGTGGCAAGGATCTGTCAGGTGTGGTTGGCTTGGTTTCAGTTTGCATTTGAGGTGTGCCAGCTACGTTCTGGGCAGAGCACCAGATATAGTTATCCTATTGCTTTGTGGCGAAGCAGAAGTGATCATGGAATTGATAGGAATGAAAGATCGAGGTATTGGAGAATGATTCTTGTCCAGTAGTGGTTCAGGCTCCATGAAGCAAATGAATCAGAGGGTACGTCGTGGGTGTATGGTGGGTGTATGGTGCTCCAAAGAACTTTCAAGGCTGATGAATGGGAAGCAGTTAGCACCATTATTGTGGAAAAATACATTATGGAACCTTGTTCTTATATGTGCATCATTACCTTGCTGATATCCAGGAAACAAACCCACTGCTTTTTGTGGACCTGTGATTTGCTAATAGGTTCAAACAGAAAGGGCAAATAAGTTGGCAGCTGAAAAAGTCAGATGATCATTACAAAGATTCAGCGCAGAACCCCTCAAGTAGACCTGCAAGAAGGCATGGGACCAGGCTGGGAAGAAAGACCGGGCTGGGCCTGCAAATCATTTAATCTAGACTTGGGATTGATAAGTGTGGCTCAGGGGTTAGAGGCGGCAGACTCGGAAGCTGAGATCGGCCCTGGACCAGGGTTCAATTCCCCGCCTCGGTGGGTCTTGGGCTCAAAAATTCCACGGACTCGATAATTCTAACTCACGGGTTCACACTCTGCGACTCTGGGCAATAGCTTGCTTAATCTCCACAACGGCCCCTCGCGGTGGGATGCCTGGCTTTCACCTTGTGGATACCCTGCCGGGGTTATCTCACAGGGGAATACCAGGACGGGTTCCCTAAGCAAGCGCTTAGATACCGACCTCGGTCAGTGATTTGCGCTATATAAATACATGTACATTTACATTTACATAAGAACCGGGGCAGCTACTAGGGCCGATAAGACAGCCCCCTCGTGAGGTGCCACTCTAGGAGCCCTGGAAAGACACACGGCCAGCTAAGTACTTGACATTATCAAGGAATCCTCAGGCCCTCTCAGTCTTCATGGAGTCCCTTAATGCGTCGGCAGAAGACCCATATATTCTCAACCACATGAGTAGGAACAATCACTAGTTCCTTCCCAATGTATTGATTAATGGAATGTGTATAACTCCTTTGCAGGACTCTAGCACTAATCCACAATAGTTAGCATGAATTACTTTGTTGGTGACAAGATTTTGAGAGTCAAGTATGGGTGCTGCAGGACACTTTTTTCGATAAGAAGATACCAGTCCGTAAGATCCTGCAGATCTCCTCACTTCACAAGCCAATGATTAGATTCAAATATGTGAGTATGTGTTAACGATAATTTTTAATGGACTGTCAAAACTGTGCTGCAATGTCATTGACATGGGGATGGTGGATGAAGGTTTTGGAGTGCAAACATGCTACCAACCATTTGAGAGGGTACAACCACGAAAAACTCACAAATTCTGGACAAGCAACAGATGTGCCCTCTCACTGCTGAATGCACAGGAAAGGCCTTAGATATATAACTTCCACCAGGTGGAAGCAGTTATGCAGTTCCAGGGATAGCTGTATCTGAACTGAATGGCAAGTATAAAGGTCAATACATAGCTGAGATTTCACATCCCCAACAATAACATCCCACACTGGTTAGTCTGTGCTCACAAGTCCAGTCACAACCTGAAGCAGATGTAAATGGGCACTTCAGGGTATTTGGCTGGAATATTTCTGTAAACGTAGATACCCTCCCACAAGTGGCAGGTGTGTGTAGATTATCAACTCAAATCAAATCATAGGATATTTGTTAAGATCACATATCACTCGAAAGTCTCATGGCGCAGCTGGATGACTCTGAGAAGAACTAGATTTGGTGCAGTTAGATGTCAGACAGCCATGTCTTTAAATTCCTACAAAAACAGTTGTGATCTTTTATGGTGCGTAGATGTGGGGTCAGTTTGTTCCAGAAGGACGGAGCAAGGAAGGAGAAAGATCTCCCTCCACTTGTGGTGGTACGAATTCTGGGAGATGCGAGGAGTGCTTGGTTACTGGATCTTAAAGTTCTGCCAGGTTGATACCAGCTTTACTTTTTGGCCAAAAAACCTGGGCCTTTTACATACATATTCTGATGCATTAAGCAAAGAATCTTAAAGTATTATATGTTTTCTTACAGGCAGCCAGTGTAGAAGTTTCAGGCTGGGTGCCGATGGGGATCTTGGTGGGAGATTAAGTACCAGCCTCGCTGCGGTGTTTTGCAGACCCTGCTTCCTTGAAAGAAGGTTTTCATTAGTGGAAGCCAGCAGGGGGTTCCCATAGACCATACGACTGATAATTAGTCCCTGGACCAGGGGTTTTCTCGCCTCAGTTGTAATCCATTTGAAAATTTTACGCAAGTTACGCATAACACCAAAGCAGGAGCCAACTGTCTTATTAATGTGGTCTTTCATTGACAATATGTTGTCCATTTGAAAGCCCAGATTTCGCATCAATTGAGTTGGAGTAGGACAAAGGCCAAGGCTTGAGGGCCACCAATCGGGTGACCAATGGTCATAAGCCTTGCCATCTCAGTTTTTCCTCCATTCAGCTGCAGGTGGTTAGTGCACATCCACTTATCGATTTAAGACATACAGTCCTTGAAACGGGACTTAGTTTCCAGTGGGTCTGGACCAAGAGTGACTAGGATCTAAGTGTCGTCGGCATACAACACGACATCAAAGCCATAGGATCTAATTACTTTGGCCAGAGGGATTACGTAAAGGTTGATACTTGCTCATAGTCCCTTTTTCCGGACACTTAGAAGTCAAGAAGACCAAATAAATGTCCTGTCACTTTTCTAGTTGTCCAGAATGTTCATGAATGTGAAGATGTTACACTGGTAAACTTTGTGGTCCAACCGCTCTACCAGTGGTATGCTGGCTCTGGTTGTTTAGCCAAGAACTCATTAAGGTTTGTTTTAATCAATAGGGTACTACACTGTGTATGAAACCAGATGGTCAGGAGGTATTGATAATTCCTTCACTTATGTAACACACTCAATTATTCTTTTTACTAGGGACCTACAACATGCTAATCAACACTCAATATTAATTGTTTTAAATACCGCACAAGGATGAAAGGCAGAGCGAAGTTGTTGGATTTTGAACCAGTGACTTTTCAGGTCACACAGAAATCTTTATAATGGATGCATTGACAGTTGAACTATGTTTACTGTCTCCTGATTGTGACCATGGACTCTATAAAGCGGATAACTGAACCAGCTCCTACACTGTCTTGAAACAAACAGTGATGTTTATCATTTGATTGACATTAGATGGATCCAGTAATGAACCATGAAAGGTGCTCCATGTGAATAGACACAAGTCCTACCACCAGCAGGTGGAATTCACATTGCTCCTTGATGGTACGAGGAGATTACGCCTCCGTCTCCACAACATGCTAAGCTAGATGGCTTAGTACAAGAAGTGCAACTCTCCATATCCCAAAAGGGAGAACAAAATCTCCTTTAGGGTAGATCTTTGTTTTCTTTGTGGCACAGCCAATGTATAGCTCCTAGAGACAGTCTGTCATAGGACACAGGCCCAAGAAGATCCGATTCGCATATATAGATACAAGTTTATATGAAATAGAAACTGTGATCTCTTTTTTATAGTTGGGCACAATGTGGAGTACCTAGAGCTTGGAAAGTTGGTTGGATACATCACTTTTGAGGTAAGCAAAACCAATACTAATAATGTCAAGCTGCTTTTTGCTAATGTCAGAATATGAAGTCATGATTGTTTTTTATTTGGCTTTCAGAAGAGATGAACCTCTTTGAAGTTACTTGGGTTGTTGAACAACGGACCCCCCTGTTCCTGTGGTGGCCTGTATATTAAAAACATTTTTTGCACTTATGCAGAGTGACTACTTAACAAAGGTCCTGATGAATGCCACTGGATCTTTTTAGGGGACCAATTCACGGCAGAAACATGTTGACCTACATTTAGGCATATATTTGTTTAACCCCTAGTCCTCTCGTTTTTAACCATGTCCTTGAGGGCACCCAATAAAGATTTAATGGACTCATAGAGACATTTTTAAATTACTATTCTTTTTTGCACGCTGCCCCTCATTCACCTCTTTCCAAATGCTCAACTTGAGAAAACACCTCAGCTCCTCCCCTCGGGGAGTTGTAGCCCACATCTCGGTGTGAGGAGGGAACCCATATGATGAAGCATGTCACCTAGCGGTGAGTGAGGGTTCTCATCCTGAAGGGAAATTCTCCTTTCTCTTTCTTCCCTCACAGCTCTAATGACATTACACAACTTCTAGTTTTCTCTTCTTTTCCTTCACATACAGCTGGACAACATCTCCTTCGAGTCAGCGACCTTCCCGGAGATCTGGAAGCACCCAGAGATCAACGCCCTACTAAAGAATCGCAAGGCGGACCCTAAGGACCTCAAGAACTTCCTGCTCCCGTTTCCGGCGATGGTCATCGAAAAGGCTGTCAACATACAACTGGCCAGCTTCCTCGAAGAGAACAACATCCTGGACCCATCCCAGTCAGGGTTCCGCAGCAACCACAGCACCGAAACTGCCCTCATCGCCGCCACCGACAACATCAAGAACATGCTCGACAATGGAAAAACCGCGGCCCTCATCCTCCTGGACCTGTCAGCCGCCTTCGACACAATCTGCCACCACACACTAAGAGCACGCCTCCACAATGCCGGAGTCCAAGAGAAGGCCCCGGACTGGACCACTTCCTTCCTCTCCCGGAGAACCCAGAGCGTCCACCTCCCCCCTTTCTGCTCCGAAGCCACCGAGATTATCTGCGGCGTACCCCAAGGCTCATCTCTCAGCCCAACGTTGTTCAACGTCTACTTGCACCACTCGCCCACGTCGCCCGACAGCACGACCTAAACATCATCTCCTACGCTGACGACACCCAGCTGATCCTCTCGCTCACCAAGGACCCCCACACCGCCAAAACCAACCTCCACGAAGGAATGAAGGCTATCGCCGACTGGATCAGGAACAGCCGACTGAAGTTGAACTCGGACAAGACAGAAGTCCTCATCCTAGGCTCCACCCCCTCGTCCTGGGATGACTGTTGGTGGCCGACGGCACAAAGAGCACCCCCTACGCCCACCAACCACGCACGAAACCTAGGGGTCATCCTCGACTCCACACTCTCCATGACAAAGCAGGTCAACGCAGTCTCCTCCTGCTTCAACACCCTCTGCATGCTTCACAGGATCTTCAAGTGGATCCCCACCGAAACTAGAAGGACGGTCACCCAGGCCCTCGTCAGCAGTAGACTGGACTACGGCAACGCACTCTACGCAGGAGCCCCGGCCAAACTCCTAAAGCAAGTCCAACGCATCCAGAACGCCTCAGCACGCCTGATCCTCGACATCTCCTGCCGCAGCCACATCACACCCCACCTGAAAGACCTGCACTGGCTCCCCATCAACAAGAGGTTAACCTTCAAGCTCCTCACCCACGCACACAAGGCACTCTACAACACCGGACCAGCGTACCTCAACAGACGACTCAGCCTTTACACCCCCGCCCGCCAGCTCCGCTCCGCAGACCACGCCCTCACCACCGTCCCCCGCATCCGAAGAATGACCGCCGGCGGCAGATCATTCTCCCACCTCGCCGCCAAGACGTGGAACACCCTCCCTATCCTCCTATGGCAGACCGAAGACCTTCTAACCTTCAGGAGACTCCTCAAGATCTGGCTCTTCGAACAGTAGCAGCCCCCCCACCCCCTTGAGACCCTCAACGGTATGTAGTGCGCTTTACAAGTGCTATGATTGATTGATTGATTGATTGATTGATTGATATTCTGCCTTTAAATGATGCCTTATGTTTTCTTGCAGGCCAGAACTCTATCTATAATGAGTAGCAAAGTTGCTATGCACTTGGCCAACTCCATTTGAAAGGATTGCAATATTGAATATTGAGCCCAGAATATTGTGATAAAAGCATCAGACTATCGAGGAAAAAACTATTGTAAGTTAAGTGCATACAGGAATGCATAGATTTAACTGTTCATAAGTTCCTAACTACTCCACCTCTAGGCACCTTAAAGATATAAATAAATATATATATATCAGGGCGGTACGAATGGTGCGGGTGCATTGGGTGCTGACCTTAGAAAGGGGTGCTGACTTCATGGGACGGGAAGGGGGCATTGTGTTAGCAAAAACGTACGATTTAAAAACTCCTGTGGCAGAGTTCCTTGTACGTCCAGTTTTCAGGCAGCAATAAAAATGTAAAGATAACTCTAGTGGTTAATATCTGCAAGTGAGAGAGATCAGAGTTTGTCTAGGGGCAGTTTTTGACTCTCCATAAAGTCGGGCAATGGGTTCATATGCCTGCTGTAAAGAACATGTACTGTGCAGATTAGAAATCCGTATTTCATGTGGATAGCTGAGTGGCTTACTGCTTTTTCAAAGAGATACTTTTGTTAACACAGTTCATAGGATACAACCCTACTATAAATCAATAACTATTAAGAACTGTCATCAAAGAGCTACATGCAAACTGCATAAAATAGGTTAGGACATTATGTGTTTTTTCCCCTAGTCTTTTACTATCTATTCATAATGTCACTAAAAGGGTTCATTTTGGGTTGGTGTACATTCTTATTAGTAAAGCCAGCCTTTACCAGTGCTTTAAAACAAATTAAATGTACATAAGAGAGGACTATAGAGCGATGAGGGGCACTTTTGCCAGGTGGTAGTGAAGAATCGGAGGAGGAGGTCGGAGGGGGGGGCGTAATTATTGTTGCACTGGGTGTCACAGGCGCTAAAGTCAGGTCAGGTCTGGTCAAGTCAGCTGAATGCTATGGAGTGCACAAGACCTCAAAGATATGTCTACTTGACAGACAAGAAGGCCATTGACGTCGCTTTAATATCATATGTTCCATTAGGACTCTTTTTCAGTCTGCCCACCCTCTGCTGCTGTACTTTACAAAAGTGGATGAGTGTTTCATGTTTTGATACTGCTTCATGTGGGTATATGCCTACGTGACAACCCTCAAATGACAAACTGTGACCTCACAAGCAAAAAGGGATAAGAGAACAGCCTTTTTAACTGGAAGGAGCATTAAAGAGTTATTTTTAAAAAAAATGAAAACTGGTAATGCGGTAAAGCCAATGAGCAGTATGTCTCATGCATCCACTCCTGGGCCTCATTGAGAGGGCGACAACCCTGTTAACCGACGGCCTCTCTGCTGTACTCCCAAATGATGATAGGCGGACCCGGAAGGGCAAGACTGAAGCTGTAGCACTACATGGAAAAGATGCGAAGAAATCATTTCAATATGTTTTATGCATGGGAATGGGAAAGGACATTACGTCTGCCACCCTGATGGACTACCAATTTTCATAGCCAGAGATCACCACAGGGCCAGTGGCATTTGCTGTGCCTTCCGATGAACCATCATCATGGTGGTTCTTCTTGAGAGACTGCAGCAGCATTTGCACACCATACAGGTATTATGCCATGTGTTTGGTGGAATATCCTGTCCGCCAAACTCTACATTGGGTCTTAGGTTGACAAGTTCACTTCATTTTAATGTCTAACTGTAAAATGCAAAGCAGGGCAAGACTTATGGTTACACTCAGACCTTTATAGGTCCTGTACTTACACTTTAAGCAGCAAAAGCTGCTTTTATTCACTACCTCTTGGATTTTAGAAAAACTATTTTGATGCAAGCGCCATAATAAGGACAGTCACTGTTCACAACCCCACCCCTCCTAGTGTTCCACAGAAAGCGGTGTTATGTGCCCGAGTTAGGGCCATGTAGAGACGCTGCTCATTTCTTACATTGTCCTCTTTTTCACAATATCATTACTACTGTGACCTTTTGCACATATTCATGTGTGTGACAATTGGGTTAGTTTCTCTGAAACTCCTTCTGTTTACACATCTGGCTTTTCAAGTTTTATTATAAACTAGCTTACCCGTCGCGCGTTGCTGCGATCTCAGAAGAAAGGAAATTTAAGGAAACTTGTTATGATAACATTCAATTTACATTGTGTCTTTTTTATTGAAACGTATTCCTTTTAATATGGAAAAAATTTTAAAGTGTTGTTTTAATTGTGTTTATTTATTCGAGTGCTTGTGGATACACGGTAATTTTTGTTTTTCTTTCTGATGCGTACACGAATAAATCTGAAGGTTTTCCAACGCGTGAGCTGCCCACATACAGTTGTCCATGTGAGAAGGATGGATTCTCCAAATGTAGTCCACACACTTGTAGCGATTGTCCTTGTGCTTTGTTGATGGTTATTGCAAAAGCGAGTCGCACCGTAAACTGTAAATGTTCAGTATTGGAAAGATTATGAGGGTCCTGGGGGCCCAGGGAGCCGATATTTAAATTTTTTTTTTTTTGCCAGAAACCTTTGCGGGAGTGTACTCAACAACTTCCCAAAGTTTCATGGTGATGGATGAATGGTGTAGTAATGCATAAATGACAAACAGACATACTTTCGTTTTTATACATATAGAAGACTAGCTTACCCGTCGCGCGTTACTGCGATCTCAGAAGAAAGGAAACTCGTTCTGATAACATTCAATTTACATTGTGTCATTGTTATTGAAACATATTCATTTTAATATGGAAAACATTTCAAAGTGTGGCTTGAGCAGTGCGTACTCGATGGGCTTCCAATCTTGATTCTGGTTGCTCTCCTGTTTCATTCGAGCGGCCTTGAGCAGTGCGTAATTGATCGTTTTCCAATCTTGATTCTCGGTGCTCTCCTGTTTCATTCAAGTGGGCTTGAGCAGTGCGTAATCGATCTGTTTCCAATCTTGATTCTCATTGTTTGTTCTTTTAAAAAGAACGGGCTTGAGCAGTGCGTACTCGATCTGCTTCCAATCTTGATTCTCGTTGGTCGTTCGTTTGAGAAGAACGGGCTTGAGCAGTTTGTATTCTAACAGCTTCTAATCTTGCTTCCCGTTGCTCGTCTGTTTCTGAAGCTCGTAATGCCTTTTTCTTTCATGCTTCTGATGTAGATTGACCAATCGTTTTCCGTTTGGGGGTCATAACTGTCGACGATGCTCGCAAATTCGTTGTCTATTTCAGTATTTGAAAGATTATGAGGGAACGGGGGGCCGATTCCTTGGCCCTGGGGGTCAGATATTTTATACATTTTGTATGCCAGAAACCTATGTGGTAGTGTACTCAACAACTTCCCAAAGTTTCATGGTGATCGGATGAATGGTGTAGTAATGCATAAAGGACAAACAGACATACAGACATACATTCGTTTTTAAATATATAGACTAGCTTACCCGTCGCACGTTGCTGCGATCTCAGAAGAAAGGAAATTTAAGGAAACTTGTTATGATAACATTCAATTTACATTGTGTCATTTTTATTGAAACTTATTCATTTTAATATGGAAAACTGTGAGAAGGGACCTGGCGGAACTCATTGTAGGGTTGGACTACGGAGCCCAGACTTCCCTGTACGAACAAGTTTGCATCACGTCTCACAGGAACCACGGATGACGATCCATGTCTCTCCTCTCTTTCCACAGCGTGGGACAACGTCGAGAGGAGGAGCTACAGAGAATGAACGAGTAAAAATGGACGCCACACAGGAAGCGGCGTCGCAGAACGTCGAGGAGGCGGAACCTGAGACGGACCACGTGGAAGACGCCGAATCTCGAAGCCGGGAGCCGGAGCTGAGCGTTGAGAGTCAAGACAGCGTTGCTGAGTGTGAAGAAGAGGCGGGGGAAACCGAAGACCGCTGGGCGGAAGAGTGGTGGTCTCCCCCGGAGGAGGCTGGAGAGCGTGCCGTGACTCAAGAGAGTTACGGCGGGGCCGGTGAGTGAAACTGGTCCGGGGATCATTGTGGGATTACTCTGTGTTACGGGTGGTGGGTGGTGGAGTGTAACTCGTGGGTGGAATTGAGTAAGGGGAAAGAACTTTACCTTCACAAGTAACAAAAAGCAGTACTTAAAAGCGGCACCTTGATTGTTTATCTTGGGACAGTATTTTGGTCTACGTCTATTCCTACCCTATTACCTTCTCCCTGGCTTATCCAATCTCCTCCTTCCCTTCAACCTTCACGTCCATAATCTTTATGCACAACCCCTCACCATTCCCTTTGTCGTGCACTACCTTCGGGTGTAGGAACAAGGGTTCCATTCGAACAGACCGACTGACGGCCCCTTTTCTCTTTCCCTCTCGGTACCTCCTGGTAAATCAACGCCACGGAGCCCTCATCGTCCCAGGAAATACATCGGCTGACAGAAGAGGTAGAAACAACATCGAGTACCACGGGTAATCCTTTCCATAGTGAAGAGACCGGTGCTGCGGGAGGAAGTGCGGAACCCATTGTGAAACCTAAAACTTTGCTTCCTGACAATAAAAGTGCTGTTCGACAAAATATTCAGCCTCCGCGTCTGTATATCCGACCTGCCCTCCCACAAAAACATTTTAAAGTGTTGTTTTAATTCTGTTTATTTATTCGAGTGCTTGTGGATACACGGTATGTTTTGTTTTTCAGTCTGGTGCTTACACGAATAAATCAGAAGGTTTTCCGACGCATGAGCTGTCCACATACAGTTGTCCATGTGAGAAGCACGGATTCTCCAAATCTAGTCCACACACTTGCAGCGTTTGTCCTTGTGCTTTGTTGATGGTCATTGCAAAAGCGAGTCACACTGGAAACTGTAAACGTTCTGTTTTGGAAAGATTATGAGGGCCCTGGGGAGCCGGGGGCCGATATTTAACAAAAATTTTTTGGGGGGCGGGAGTGTACTCAACAACTTTCCAACGTTTCATGCCGATCGGATGAATGGTGTAGTAATGCATAAAGGACAAACAGACAGACATACATTCGTTTTTATATATATATATATAATCAGCATCTCATAGGATTAGGAGAGGAAGTACTTCAGGTGACACCAAGGGTTTCTGCATGCTGAGAAATCACCACACAGCGGTCTGGCATCTCGGTGAGGGGTGTCCAGTTCGTGACCAAGACGGCTCCCTACATTCTCTCCTGCCAGGTAATGGGGTTGGAACGTCCCTTGGGGGATTCTTGGCTTTACATCTACACACACTCTAAGTACACACACAGAGTAGGGTTCGCATAGTAGAAGTATGCCTGATTACTACCTTGTTTTATATGCCTACATATATACACTGTTTTAGAGCCATGGTAGGACTGTATCTTCTGTTCACTCTTTTGGTGCTTGTAATCACTTTCATCTGCTTCTGGCTCCTGATTATCGCAGCCCATATGTTTTATACAATAATAATATTGCTTCAATGAAAATGTTGAAAATGTCACACTGTGTATTCTCTATATATTTATCTGAGAGCAAAATTGCATGAGTGACTGAGCGAGAGGTTCTGATCTGTTACTATGATCCCTAAAGGGTCAGGGTTGTGATGTTCAATGGTTGCCAGAAATCATTAACTCCATGGTAGGGTTAAGGGGGCTTATGGTGGCACTGTGAGCTAACTAGCCTCTAGGCCAACGCATCTTGCAGGGATGCTTGGAATCAGTTTAGGCACCTCACCCAAAGTTTATGTTGTCCAACAAAAGATCAGATCCTATGGATTAGTGGGAACTACACAACAACGGGATAGATGCTGCAATTATACATGTTTTATGTCCTGAAAATAAGCATGTTGCTTCATTATTGTCCATTGTGTTGGTCAACCTGCACCGCATGGGCCCCAAGGAACAATGCCCTTTGGATCGTTCGGAAGAGGAGGTGCAGTCCTAAGGCTGTCCTATGCACAGCACATTGTGAGTGTTAAAATAGGGTCCCAATACAACAATATTTGTGTGGGGGGTTTCAACATTGAATGCTGCTTTCTGTCCACTTACCCACCCAGAAGACCTCGGTCACTTGTTTTCAGTTCTCACTTGCTTCAGCTATGCCAGCATTCAGACCCACAGTACTAACTGCAAATGTAACAACACCACAAATTGTATTCCCAATGAGAGGTCACTTGGCAAGGGAAGACCTTCTGGGGGACTCTTGACCTTGATTGGGGTGCATGCAGGATGTAAGTTGCTGGGGTCAGAAATTGTTGCAGAGAACATTCTTTGTCTATCTATTAACCTACCTAATGGATGTTTAGTCAACATCTACACCATTTTTTTAAGACCTTCTGCCAAGCATCCGGAATCCCCTACCATAGAAGTGTTAATCTCACATATCTGTGCTCCACCGAGATGTGTAAAAAATAGTGGGGGACAATTATAATTTTCAGTCTGAACCCCTGGATTTGGTTAATCTTTACTCCCTCCTGGAAGAGGACAAAACTTGTTCAATTTCTCCACTTATCACATTCCCCCTATTAAAAAGTGGTCCCCCATGGCTATACAATGAAATGCCCTAACCTTTAAGTACATGATTCGAGTATGCAACAGAAGGACAAAATCTGACAGAAAAGACAGCAACACCTATAAAAGAATTGGTAGCACCAGCCTTATTGTCTATATCCTCTTAGATGTCAAACTCTGGCCACGTATAGAGGACATGATGGTGGCGCTCAAGGGCATTATGGTCATGATAGCAACCATAATGCCCTTGAGGTGTATCTGGAACTTCCATCACTACAAACCCAGCAATCTCAGTCACAACCAATTGGCGAGAGGTGTAAACTAAAAAATAATAAACGAAGAATCCAGTGGTCAGATGTAACTAGGTCTGAGTGCGCCCTGAGATCAATATATAACAAGGGTTCCAAGCTCTGGAGATTTTTAGCACTCTGAAGCCTGGGCCTTTTTAGGCATCAGCCACACCAGAGATTGAAGCCGTATATAATTATCTCTTTATTAGTTTGAAGGTGGAGTTTTTCAGTGAAGCCAAAAGCCATTGGCCAAGGAGTAGCATACCATCCTGGTTCAACAAAGATGGTACTATGGCCAAGAGAGCTCTGATCATTGCAATAAAATCCTGTGACAGGGAAGACATCCAGGAAAAGAGAGCTGTGTACCAAACCACCCTTGTAAGGGCAAAGTGGGAATGGGATTCTCAAAACTGGACTACTCTTAGCAGCAGCAAGGGATAACAATCCAACCTTATTTTGGAATTTAATTGCCATAGGAAACAGGGAAGGAGGATCCAAAATTGCTAATAATGTGGCAGTAGAGGCATGGGTAGCCTATTTTACCTATCTATATGAAGCAAAACCTGTTGAGGACCCAGTTCCTGAACATTCAATTATTCCTCTGCATCCAGGGAATGCGATGACTTTCCCCTGATAGCGTGTATGTAGGTAGAAGAGGCCATCAGAATCAAAGTGCCTGGCATTGATAAGATCCCCAATGACTTGTTTATATCAGAAAAGAACATTTGGGGACCCTATTTTACTATGGTTTTTAATGGTATTCTAAATGGGGCCATTATTCTCAAAACGTGGGCGGGGGCAGAGATTTCCTCATATAGAAGAAAGTTTGCCCTATGGATCCTGCCAAGTATAGGCCAATTGCCCTTCTATATACCACACTAAAACATTTTAGTATGGTCATATTAGGCAGGCTTCAGCAGTGGCTTGAAGAGAGCAACTCACTTTGTCCCCGCCAAGTGGGCTTTCAAGCCAATACTTCCTCGGTTGACCAGGTCTTTAGACTGCTGTTGATTTACTTGAAGATCGTAAGATTGGAGAAGGAGAGGTCTATGGAGTCTTTGTTGATCTTAGATCTGCGTTTGACTTGGTCCCCAAAACTCGGCTGTGGAATTCCCTTGATGAACTTGGTATCCCATTTTACCTGCTGCATAGGCCTGGGCGTAGTGGGCGTAGTGGGGCTTCGCGGAGCTACGTGAAGTGGGCGAGAAACTACGCCCACCTCTGCACTCCGCGTAGCCCCACTACGCACTGCAGGCCTCCCTCCCTCCCGCCCTCCCCAAATACTTTAATTTAAATATTAGAAAGAATTTAAAGGCACTTACCTTGCCCGCCGCTGCCCGCCGTGTCTCCGAGGCTCCCTCTCTTCATTGTCGCCATCTTGGGTACTAATGCGCATGCGCGGGCGGCCGCGCATGCGCATTTCTCGTGAGAAATGCGCATGCGCGGCCGCCCGCGCATGCGCATTAGTACCCAAGCCGGCAGCGATGAAGAGAGGGAGCCCTGGGGACGCGGCGGGCAAGGTAAGTGCCTTTTAATTCTTTCTAACATTTAAATTAAAGTATTTAGGGAGGGCGGGAAGGAGGCGGGTGGCGGCCAGCTACGCACCATCTGCGGAGCGTGCATAGTGCCGAATTCTACGCCTGCTACGCAAAATGCGTAGAAGCCGGAACTACGCACACTCCGTGCACAGAGCGTAGCTGCCCGCCCACCCTTAAATATAATAGAGAAGTTGCACCAGAATAACTATGTGCAAATCAGCTGTGGCAAGCTTGGCGAAATTACAGAGCCCATTCCTGTTTTGCGTGGCATTAGACAGGGTTGTGTTCTGGCACCTACTCTTTTTACTTTGTTTTTAAATGATCTACTGGGTTTTTAAAAAAGATGTGACAATGATGTCCCACGTCTAGCAGGCATGAGGGTAGAGGCCCTCATGTTTGCTAATGATACTCTTTTATTATCAAACAAACCCATGAGGCTCCAGAAATTTCTTGATGGTTTTAGCAGATTCTGTTAGACGAGGGGGCTTGAAATTAATATAATTAAAACCAGATTTATGGTTTTTAATCCCTGTCCCTCCACACTGTATAATCTCACTTTGGATGCTGTTCCCCTACAGCAGGTAAACCAATTTGACTCTCTGGGGATCACACAAGATGAGAATCTAGACTGGACATCGCCAGTTGCTAAAAGAAGATTGAAACTGGAGCAGCAAAGTGGGGGGATACTGAACCTATATAAGGGGTCCCATTGTAAGTATGTTTCGCTTGTTATTCAACTATACCTGCACCAGGCCCTTGCTAGAGTCCTTTATGGGGCTGGGATGTGGGGTCACATAAACCAAAAATCTTTGCTAATGGCTGAAAATTGATTGATAAGGCAGCTTTTGTATGTACCAGTCAGCACTCCTCTATTACCTTTGAGGCTTGACTTGGAACTCAGACAAAACAGAACTCTGCTGGATTATTTAGTGGAGACGCATCTGGGAAACCTGTGAACTCTTGTTATACCGAAATGGGTTGGAGGAAATTCTTAGCTATCGGAATGCAGTTAAACTCCTCTGGATCAAATGTGTTAAAGACTCTTTTGAGGAGATTGGCTTGTCCAAACTTTGGCATGAACCAGTGGGCTGCTGCCCAACAATCACTGCGAATCAGCTGAAAACTCAAATTAAAAATTACAAATGCAATAATCTTTTAATGCATGCACAAGGCACTTTATCTATCTCATTTCTAATGTGTAAGGATAACTTCCTCTAGGAAAATTTCACTGACGACATAGAGCCGAATTTAGCTAAAAAAATGTTATGTGCAATTCAGACATGGACATTTTCCCCTCAACAGCTTTAAGACAAAATGGTCAGGGATGCTGAACACTATAGACCAGGAGTGCCAATTATGTGGCTATAAAACGGAGGATCGACATCATCAATCAATCATTCAAGACACTTGTAAAGAGCGCTACATACCCGTGAGGTTCTCAAGACGCTGTGGGGGAGGGGGGGCAGGCAGGTGCTGCTACTGATCGAAGAGCCAGGTCTTGAGTAGTCTTCTGAAGGCCAGTATGCCTTGGGTCTGCCATAGGTTGGTGAGGAGGGAGTTCCAGGTCTTGGTGGAGAGGTGGGAGAAGGATCTGCCTCCGGCTGTCATTCTTCAAATGCGGGGGACAGTGGCAAGGGCGAAGTCGGCAGAGCGGAGCTTGTTGGTGGGGGTGTAGAAGTTGAGTCGTCTGTTGAGGTACGCTGGGCCGGTGTTGTGGAGGGCTTTGTGTGCGTGGATGAGGAGCTTGAAGGTTATCCTCTTGTTGACGGGGAGCCAGTGTAGGTCTCTCAGGTGGGGAGTGATGTGGCTGCGGTGGGGGATGTCGAGGATAAGACGTGCCAAGGCGTTCTGGATGCGTTGCAGCCGTTTCAGGAGCTTGGCCAATGCTCCTGCGTAGAGTGCGTCACCGTAGTCCAGCCTGCTGGTGACGAGGGCCTGGGTGACTGTTCTTCTTGTTTCAGTGGGGATCCACTTGAGGATCCTACATAGCATTCGGAGGGTGATGAAGCAGGAGGAGGAGACGGCGTTGATCTGCTTAATCATGGTGAGGATGAAGTCGAGAATGACCCCTAGGTTGCGTGCGTGGTCTGTGGGTGTTGGAGCAGTTCCCAGTGTGGTCAGCCACCATGAGTCATCCCAGGCCAAAGGGGTGGGCCCAAGGATGAGGACATCCATCTTGTGCAAGTTCAGCTTCAGTCGGCCTGTTCCTCATCCAGTCGGCGACGGCTTTCATTCCTTCGTGGAGGTTGGTTTTGGCTGTGTGAGGGTCTTTGGTGAGGGAGATGATCAGCTGGGTGTCATTGGCGTAGGAGATGATGTTGAGGTCATGCTGACGGGCGGCGTGGGCGAGGGGTGCCATGTAGATGTTGAACAGTGTCGGGCTGAGGGATGAGCCCTGGGGTACGCCGCAGATGACCTCGGTGGCATTGGAGTGGAAGGGGGGGAGGCGGACGCTCTGAGTTCTGCCGGAGAGGAAGGATGTGGACCAGTCCAGGGTCTTCCCTTGGATTCCGGCGTCGTGTAGGCGTGTGCATAGGGTGCGGTGGCAGACCGTGTCGAAGGCGGCTGGCAGTTCCAGGAGGATGAGGGTTGCTGTTTCTCCACTGTCTAGCAGGGTCCTGATGTCATCTGTGGCGGCGATGAGGGCGGTTTTGGTGCTGTGCTTACTGCGGAAACCGGACTAGGATGGGTCCAGGATGTTGTTGTCTTCGAGGTAGCGGGTCAGCTGTTTGTTGACAATTTTCTCAGTGACCTTAGCCAGGAATGGGAGCAGGGAGGTGGGCCGGAGGTTATTGAGGTACTTGGGGTACGCCTTTGGTTTCTTGAGTAAGGCGTTGATCTCTGCATGTTTCCAGCCTTCCGGGAAGGTTGCTGTCTCGAAGGAGATGTTGATGGCTTTGCTGAGATGGGGTGCAATGGATGCGCTGGCTTTGTTGAAGATGTGGTGGAGGCATGGGTCTAGCGGTGAGCGGGAGTGGATGGTCTTCATGGTCTCGCTGGTGTCCTTGTCGTTGAGGTTAGTCCAGGAGAGTAGGTGGTTGGTGTGTACGGTGTTGGTGGGGGCCGTGGTCATCGGGGCGGACGTGGCGCTGAAGCTGTCGTGGATGCTGGTAATCTTGCGATGGAAGAAGGTAGCCAGTGAGTCGCATAGGTCTTGCGAAGGCGGGATGACGTTGGTGTTGGAGCTGGGGTTGGAGAGTTCCTTCACGATGTTGTAGAGCTCCTTGCTATTGTGTGCCTTGTTGTCTAGGCGGTCCTTGAACGAGGCCCTCTTGTTGAGTCTGATGAGTTGGTGGTGTCTGCGGGTGGCGTTCTTGTGGGCTGTGTAGCTGTCCTGTGATCGTTCGCCGAGCCAGTTCTTCTCCAGTTTTCGGCATGTTCTTTTGGAGACCTGGAGGTCTTTGGTGAACCAGGTGGCTTTCTTGCTGGTGTGGCGGTTGAGGGGTGTCTTGAGCGGGGCGAGGGTGTTGGCGCAGTCGTCGATCCATTGTCTGAGGTTGCGGGCGGCAGTGTCGGGGTCGTTGTGGTCGGCGGGTGGGCTTTGAGCGAGGGTGCTGGTGAGCTGGTCATTGGTGACTTTGCTCCAGCATCGTCGAGGCAGCAGTTGGGTGCGGTGGTGCGTGGTGGGCTTCCTGAAGGTGAAGTGGATGCAGTGGTGGTCAGTCCAGTGGGGTTTGGTGGTGCGGTTGAAGGACACGTGGGGGCTTGCGGTGAATTTGGGGTCGAGCGTGTGACCGGCGGTGTGGGTGGGTGTTGTCACGAGCTGTCTGAAGACGAGGTTGGCGAGGTTGTCGAGCAGGTTGGTGGAGTTGGTGTCGTTGTTGTTCTCAAGATGGAAGTTCAGGTCTCCTAGGAGGATGTAGTCCTTGGAGGCGAGGGCGTGCGTTCTGACGAAGTCGGCGATGGAGTCACTGAACTGTGGTCGGAGACCGGGGGGTCTGTAAATGAGGGTTCCTCGGAGGGTGGTGTTGGGATCGGTGTGGATCTGGAAGTGCATGTGTTCGGGGACGTTGAGGGTGTCGTCGGTGTTGGTCGATACTCTGAGGGTGTTCCTGTGGACAATTACGATTCCTCCTCCTGTTATGTTGGTGAGGTCCCTGCACGCGATCTTGTATCCTTCCGGGATGGCAATGGCGATGTCGGGTGTGGAGGCAGGGTTCAGCCAGGTCTCTGTCAGGAAGGCGACGTCAGGGGAGGTAGAGTCGAGGAGGTCCCAGAGCTTGACGGAGTGTTTGCGGGCGGAGTGGGTGTTGAGGAGGATGCATCTGAGGTAGTTGGGTTCCTTGGTGGGCGGTTTAGCCGGCCGGATGCTGGTGAAGTTGCAATTCTGGCAGGTGAAGGGTACTTGGGTGCGTTTCGGGGTTGCCCAGTAGCAGGTGTGTTCTCGACCGGGGTTGAGTGCCTGGAGGGTGCTGGCCTTGTAGGGCAGTCGGGCGACGTGGCATCTCCATGGTCCAGGGGTTCCCGCGCTGGGCGCGGTCCTGGCGCGGACGGGCACAGATGGGCTTGCCCTTGGTGCGCCAGCGGCGCAACTGCATAGCGGTCTGCATTTGAAGGGGAGGGGCGATCAGCAGGGGCAGCGGCGGCTCGCAGGAGCTGTCAGGGTAGTGCGGCCCTGTGACCGAGGTCACAGTCTCACAAGCGCTCCCTACACCGGACTGTACTTGTAGGGGAGGGGAGGGGCGCTCAGCTGGGAGGTGGGAGACCGGGCAGAAGAACGGGTGCAGGGAGAGGGGGGAGGCCGGGAGAGCAGAGGCGGGAAGTGAGGGGTGTGGGCGGCGAGGGGGCCAGAGACCAGAGGGGGACAATGGGGTCAGGCAGAGCAAAGGCAGAAATAAGCAAAACCGGGTACACAAAACAGTCAGCAGAAATACAGTGCAAACCCCAGCAAGGACGGCAGAGGCTCACAGCAGCCTCAAACCTACGAGGCAGGGACCAGGGGCAGCGGCAGCTTGCAGGAGCTGTCAGGGGGGTGCGGGCCTGTGACCGAGGATATTCTTTTGTCCAGCATACAAAGGACCGCGTGTAAAATGGTTGATAATCATTTGTAGGGAATTAGGCACTTTAGGAAATGAGGAAGCTTTTTCAATCCTTCAAGTTGACACGACCCCACATTTGGTATTTATACTGTCCAGGTTCTTGTTTCATAGCCGGACTTCCTTCACAACCGCGATTGAGTTAAACATATTTTCTGTATTGCACGAGCACAACGGTGACCTATTGTAGACTATGCATATTCAAAGTGCATAACCTTAGAGCCACCCGCGCTGTAGGAAAATATACTTGTTACCATATTATGTGGGGAAATTCAAGAGGCAGGGAAGGGATGAAGGAATTGGGATAGATAACTGTGCTTGGATTGAGTTTTAAATATTATCTGTATTGCACGACCTATTGTGAGCTAAGCATATTCAAATTGCATAACCGATGCGGATTCCGTGCAAACACTGTAATGCTATTTGACTACTAATGTCTCATAAGGCAAATACAGGGGAAATGCAGCTTCAAAATAAATTGGCACTTTTATGGTATTGAACAACTTCAGAATTTATTATTTATACTAATATCTATTCTTGTTTTTATGTACCTGCTGAGCCCATGCATGAATTCTAATTGTATTCTTGGGACTTGGTCTTTTTTAGGTCTCGCCTCTCAATGCGCATGCGCATTGAGCAGAGCGAGACTATAGGGGCTTAAACAGAGGTTTACATAGACTGGCGATTTGATGCTGTGCCCGTGCGCTTTTAGGTCAATGCGCAAGTGCATTGACCTAAAATGAGCATGCACAGCATCAAATCGCCAGCCATCTGTTCCCCAGCAGCTCTTCCCGCTCCGCCCCACAAGCTTCCCCCAGCGTGCGCTCTGCCTCAGCCGCACTCCTCCCACACCTTTGAAATGAAGCTTAGCTTCACTTCAAAGGCCCCTGCTGCTTCACCCTATTCACGGCCGCCAGGCTGTGTCTCTCCCTCAACGGCACTCTCCCCGCTCCGCCCCCTGCTGCGGCCGTGTCGCATTTCTCCTCCCCCCTCCCCACAGCAATGCCCTCTGTCTGCATCAGCTCGTTACCAGCCTGTTATTTAGAAGAAGGCGCATGCATCAAATAATAGTGGTTTAAGAACACCCGTGTTATACTGAAGCCCTAACAAAGTGTGAATTTGTGAAAACACCCCCGTTTCCATTAAATGTGCCATGTTGATTTGTATTGTGTGGTTCTCTAACAAACTCTCAGGAGTGAACCATTTCACTGAAGTCTCACCGACTGCCTAGCAGCTGGAATGCTGCTCAGCTCTCACGCTTTCTGCGGAGGGCTGGAGTATTTTGACAGATGTTTGTCATATTTGTGGGTGACTGCGCCTTAAAGACCAATTTAGCTTTGTCCTCTGTCGCCGCTGGCATGGCTCGACACTGCCTTGAGGCAGAGGCTTAGTTCTAAGCACTACTGTACAGCGTTGTCTTTTATCGACAGCAGCACACAGACACTGAAAGAAATGTATTCACTCGGAGCCGGAGATCCGTCTATCCGTCCTTCTGTTTGTTAGCCAATTGTTACTGTGGTGATTCCCAAACAGTTTGTGTTTGGGATGGAGTGTTATTCAGAGTGTTGTGCAGTCGCGGCCAGGGGAGACCGTTCTCCCCCAGTGCTCATCGCCTCCCCTGTCGCCTTAGACAGTGTCATCCATAGCATTCTGCCGTGGTACACAACAGTCGCCTGTGGAACAAGAACAAGTGTGAGATACCGTCTTCTGACTCCCCCGACAGTTGCATACACACTGAGCAGGATTCCGGGGAAGACAACATAAGTGAGGCCGGGCTTCCTTCACAACCGCGATTGAGTTAAACATATTATCTGTATTGCACGAGCACGACAGCGACCTATTGTAGACTATGCATATTCAAAGTGCCTAACCTTAGAGCCACCCGCGCTGTAGGAAAATATACTGGTTACCATATTATGTGGGGAAATTCAAGAGGCAGAGAAGGGATGAAGGAATTGGGATAGATAACTGTGCTTGGATTGAGTTTTAAATATTATCTGTATTGCACGACCTATTGTGAGCTAAGCATATTCAAATTGCATAACCGATGCAGATTCTGTGCAAACACTGTAGTGCTATTTGACTACTAATGTCTCGTAAGGTGAATAATCGATCCAAATTATTTTATACACAACAATAATGCTTGTTTAATCCTTTTTAACTCATTGATGCTTATTTTAACTTTCTGTGGCTCTTGCATTCATATCTTAAATGTGTATCTCTTTTATGGCATATTGTCGAAATAATGATTAGTGGATTGGATTGGTATTCCCATAGCTAGTGAAGTTTCGCTCATCAAACATTGGCTTGCCAAGTTCATTGTTATGCCTCTCATTTGAGCCGTCTTAAAGGTGTTTGTGAAAGGCAGAATGGATTTTATGCAAGATGAATAATAGCGAATTCAAATTAATTCACAGGCAGGCACTAAAGACATATAAAACGGGTGCTAGAGTTACAGTAGCTGTTTTTTAACAAATACCCCTTATTTTAGACTATTCGGCTACCTTTGATAGCATGGAGCATACCAACACATGTATTACCTACTGGCGGTTGCCAGTAGGTAGTTATAGTTAGGATGTAGTTTCCATAGGAAGAGCGATTTTTTCATTTGACTATAACTTTGGTGTTGTTTGATGAATTTGAATAAAATTTCAAAACTAGTATGACGCTCATTCCAGCTGCCGTCTTGAAAGTTTCATGGTGATCCTTTGAAATGGGGGTCCCAAATACATTTTCCCCATGTTAATTCCCATAGAGATTTTAGACATGACTACAGCCCAAACTGCTGAACGGAATTACACCAAATTTGGTAGAATGGTAGCTGTCAGTCCAGAAAGTGACCTTCTGGTGAACTGGCGTAAATCTGTTCAGTAGTTTTTAAAATAATAATTCTTTTTAGAAAGAAATAAGGCGTAACTTGTGCTGGAGCAGAAAAACGTTAAAAAAGAGAAGCGGGGGCTCTTTCGCTTCTCTATTATTTAACACCCGATAGGTCAGGTCCTTGGGGCATGCAGGATCATAGAAAAAGAAGTGAGGGGTCTCATGGAGCCCCCTGTGCCCTGAGGACCGCCACCTTCCTGGAGCTTTTGCTAAATAAATCGGGGGTGCCACATGGACCCCCCGTTCCCTGGGCACCACCACCTCCCTGGGCCTAGTTTCCTTCTTATGTGGGGGTCTCACAGACCCCCCCATGGCCCTGGTGACCACCGCCTCCCCGGGTCAAATGCATTTTTAATATAGAAGGAGGGCCACGCGGCCCCCTTCCTGAGTCGTTCTCGGCCCCAGGGACTGCCACCTTCCAGCAGCAGGCCCTAGAGAGTGAAAGGAGGGGCCCATGTTTTTCCCTCCTAGAGACATAGATGGCCCTGGGGACCGCCACACCCCAGGGCTGGCTCCTGCTATGTCCCAGAGTGTCCACCCCGGGACATAGCTATTTGCTGTGGCTGTCAAGCAACAGCAAACAATGCATTTCCAGTAAGCGAGAGCTGTGAAAATGCTCTTACTTGCTGTGAGTGGAGCATTTGTCTGTTTCTCTGCCTGCTTTCAAGCGGGCAGGGAAACAGGTGAATTGCTTTCACGCACAGGTGGCTGCATTTCAAATAGCTGCCTATATGTGAAAGCAATGCCGGCACCCGCAGGAGGAAGGGAGTCGGTAGGGACCGCCGGGCCTTTCAGGGTCCCATTGGAGAGTAGGAGTCCTGGCAACACCCACAGACAGATCGCCAGGCCCCGGGGATGGGGTACCTGGGTCCGAAAGCGACCACAGAGGGGGGGCCACAAAGCCCCCCTCCCTATAGCCCCCCTCCCTATAAAAAAATTAAATGAAAGACCTGTCCCCGGAGGATGGTGTCCCTGCGGGCCCCAATAGGCCCGGGGATGGGGCTGCATTGCACCCCCCTAGTAAAATTAAGAAAAAAGGGCTAGGGGAGGTGGTGCCTGGGGCTGAAGTCAGCCCTGGGAGGGGGGGCCATGTTGACCCCTTACCCTAGTGGGTTCTCTCTTGTGATCTGCTGCTAAGACCAGAGATCGTGTTCTAAACTTCTAAAAACTAGAAGTATCTAAATTGCCTAGAAGCCACACCCTTTTGGCACCGCCACATATACATTAGAGGTATGCAACGTCTTCTCGCCCTTTTTCCAGGATGATGGAAATCTTACTAAAAGGCCCCACCAGCATGTTTTCTGACAATTTTGGAGACATGTTCCTCATGCCTAGGAATCCAATTGCATCTCCACTAAACAAAGAAGCACTTACGTCTGCAAAGTACAAATTATTTAAGTGTGTTTTTTCTGCAGTTCCACTTTGTAAAGTTATCTGGTGAAGACGCTCGAGGAACAATCACATTGGCAAAGTTGCAGACACACAAGGTCATTGGTGACATTTTCTCTGCGTACTTCGTCCTTTATGCACTTGTAGTTTAGGAGATGCACCATGCATTTACCCAATGCGGTAGCATGTACTAATTAGCTAGTAGAAAGTATTCCAGTTGGGTAGAGGTGTCGCACAAAAGGCTCACAGGCACTCGCACACTGACTTACAGACTCACACAAGGCCTTCATATAACCACTCAGAGGCGCACTCATGCACTCATAGACCCACTCACAGACCAACTCAGACACTCATACACCCATTCACAGACCCATACAAGTACTCACACAACCACTCACTCTTCATTGGAGCTACTCATACATCCATTCACTCACTCATCCAGCCACTCACACAACCGTTCTCTCACCCATCCAGCCACTCATACAACCAGTCACTCACCTGCACAGCCACTCAAATGGCCATACACTGACTCATACAGCTACTTTCACACAGACATTTTCACCTATACAGCCACTTGCATACACACTCGCACACCCATACAGCTTCTCAACACAGCCACTCACTCACCCATACAAGCACTCACCCACTCACTAACATACCCACACAGCCACTTACATACCCATTCACTCATCCATACAAGCACTCCCATATCTGCTCACTCACTTATATAGTCATTCATACAGAAACTCACTCTCCAGTACAACCACTCACTCACCAACTCACATAAACAAGCACTCGCTCAAAGAGCCACTCACTCACCCATACAGCCACTTACACACCCAGTCACTCACTCATACAGCCATTCATATACCACTCACTCACTCATACAGTCACTCACACAGTCACTCACTCACCCATACATCCATTGACATACCAGTCATTCACCCACACAGCTACTCAGATACCAACTTAAACACCCATACAGTCACTCACACACCCAGTCAAAAACCCATATAGCCACTCACACACTCACTCACACGCCCATATAACCACACAGATACTTACTCACACATACATACAACCACTGACACAACCACTCACACACCTACAGACCTAGTCAGAAATCCACTCACTCATCCATACAGCCACTCATACACCCAGTCGCACACTGATATAGTCATACACTCACTAAGATTATACATGTTAGAGATAGTATCACTCATTAGTAGTACAACTAGTATATTAATCTAACTTTTGTAGTATGTTAGTATATATGTTTAACACTCAAACTCATAAAAACACTTAGACTCACTTGATGATGTCATCAGTGATGTCATTTGAGTTCTTATCAGTGATGTCACTAACTATGTCATGAATGATTGAGTGATGTAATATGTGAGGTCATAAGCAGTGCATGCAGGAATCTATTACTGCTGAATTTCTATGGTTTTGTATGAGTGAAATGGGAGCCTAACTAAAACGTCCCTGTAACCTTTGTTTTTTCAGTGATTTAATATATATACATATATATATATATATATATTTTTTTTTTTCACTGAAAAAACCATAGGTTTCACACCAGTTATAGTTAGGAATTAGCATCTAAAAAACCTATTAAATTCACTACACCAGTTATAGTTAGCTGGAAATTTTAAAGCCATAGAAATTCCAACGTTATAGTTAGTTGGACTCACTATAACAAGCGTGCCTGCAATGCACTGCTGATGACGTCACATATTACATCACTCATGACATCGTCAGTGACATCACTCATGACATCACTTATGACACCATCCTTGTGACAGAGTGACAGACCTCCTTTTAGTGTAATGTAACCCTTGAAACACATATGGTTTTATGTCAGTAAAATTTCCAGCTAGCTATAACTGGTGTGAAACCTATGGTTTTTTCAGTGAATTTAATAGGTTTTTTAAATGTTAATTCCTAACTATAACTGGTGTGAAACCTATGGATTTTTCAGTGAATTTCATAGGTTTTTAAATGCTAATTCCTAACTATATATAGGGCCTCAAACCTATGAAATGTAATATTTTTTATAAGGAATCCTATATTGTATATTTATATAATACTATTTTTTTTTTTTTTGCCCTGGTGCGCTCCCAGTGCACGCCCCGGTGTGCGCACCGGAAAGCCCAGTGAGCGTCTCGTTAGCGCTATTGCCGCGACCGAAAACATCATCGTGACGTATCGCGTAGCCGCGTCCGCGTGATACGCACGGCGTAAGCGCTCCCGGAAGCACTCAAGCGAATACGATCGCGCAACGTAAGCATCCGATGCGCTTATGAGACGCGCCCCAGGGCGCCCCCCCGGGCCCGCCCGGGGGCGTGTCGCGTAAGCGCGTCGGGTCATGTGACCTGAATATAACACTTTTCATTGGTTCAGGACAGTTTTTTTTCCAAATGATGAAAGCCCCCACCTTTTTTCGTTATTCTGACTTTGTCCTTTGACTGAGGAAGACCTGTTTGGAGATCTTTGAGTAATATTTTGTACTTTAAAATGGCTACAGTAGCAGCAGCAGCTGGAGCATCTGCACCACCACCACCACCACCAAGATGACCACCACAACATCACATTGGTGGTCAAGAAGAAGAGGAGGAGGAGGAGGAGGAGGAGGAGGGGAGGAGGTGGCTGCCAGAAGACAATACCCCATATAGGCCAAAGCAGCACATTGTATGGGAGTTTTTTTCCATCCCAGAGGGCAAGAAGAAAGTGAATGCGCCAAAGGAGACTTGCCAAATCTGTGGCATTGAACTTTCAAGGGGGAACCCTAATAAGAAATATTCATTTGGCAATAACACCATGATTCGGCACATGCAGCGCAAGCATCCCAACAACTATGCTGCCGTAGAGGTGAGAGAACTGGCCAGTAACCCTCCCCAATCTTCACCCAGCACCTCCAAAAGAAAGCAACCAACTCCATCGGGACCAGAGACAAGGGAGATGGTCCCAAACATTCAATCAAAGTTTGGGCAATACAAGATCTCTTGTATTTTTTGTGGTAAGACCATCACCTATGGTGAGCAAAGCATAACGCTCATCAACCGTGCTGGTGACAAACACAAATGCCCCAAAAATCCATAATTTTTTCCTGATTTTTTTTGCTCCAGTTGAGCCGTTTTCAATTCCCTGTTTTTTGTTTCTCCCCATAAAAATAACAAAAAAAATATAAAATAGTTCATAAAAGCCAAAAAAAATACAAAATGTTAAAAAATATTAAAAAAAATATAAAACAACAAAAAGAAGAAAAAAAACAGTTATTTTTAGAACTACCTCCAAATTTTAAAAAGGCTACATTTTTTAAAAACTCTATCATTCTTTTTTCCCCATGGTACGCTCCCCGGTAGGCTCCGCGGTGCGCGTACCGGGCACCCCCCCCCCGCGGGTCCCTTTTATAGCTTCCACATCAAACCTAGGGGGTCAGGGGGGGTCTACTCTGCCCCCTTATGGTCATTTACCCCTTTGTTTTTGCCTGCCACCTCTTGTGTCTCGATCCGACCGAGACAGAAGATGGCGGCCACTCCGGACTGTTTGGAATGTCGACAGACACCCGAGAGCCAATCAGCTTTCCGCGCGCGAACTCGCGTAGCGCGCTGGTTAGCGCCCCGGTGCGCGTACCGGGGCGCGCTTATAGATATATATATTTTTTAGAACCTAAATTACTCAAAATCCACTGGAGCACATATCTTGAGACATAGCAAAGGCACATCGGGCTACCACTCCCTACAATTTTGCCAAGTTTGGTGGAAATCCATTCAGCCGTTCGGGCTAAAAGTGAGGTCGACCGCCCTATGGAAATTAACATGGGGAAAACACGTTTTGGGACCCCCCTTTTTTCTTGGCCCCCGCTTGACGAATCCCCCCAAAACTTTCAGGGAAGGACCGGAGCGCCGCGAGGCAAATTTGAGGACATTTTCAGGCAGATTCCTCAACCGGCGCCAAAGTTGTTCCCAATAGAATGTTGAGATTTCCTATTGAAAATAATCCTAACTATAACTACCTACTGGCGACCGCCAGTAGGTTATATATATATATATATATATATATATATATATATATATATATATATATATATATATATATATATATATATATATATATATATATATCACAGCTACAGAAAATCCACGAATTCTTAGTTCGTAAGGAAAAGCAGCACACACAGGGGGTAGTTCCGCGTAGATTTAATAAGGAACTTTACAGCATACGACGCGTTTCGCCAGAGGGCTTCGTCAAGATAATATAGCGGGTACATCCCCGTTTTGGCGTGCACCCGCTCACGAGTGCAACCGGCTGGTGTTTAGAGCATTTGATATATATATATATATATCAGGAATGCCGCTTTCAAATTGCGCTGCAACGAGTCTCGCCAGCCAGCAAATATATAGATATATATATATCTATATGTATATATCAAAACACAAGGTTGCCCCAAAGAAGAGGTCACTCCTGAAGGGGTTACTGCACTCGCATCTCCGGCAGCTGCTGGTACGGCTTCCCAACTCACTTTCCTTTTTGAGATTGCCAAACGCGTTTCGAGCGTTGTAGCTCTTGCTCACTGGCTTCAAAATAAAATGCGGGGATGTCGGTATGTGTTTAGGAATCACCTTTTATTTAAATACACAGTCCCGCCCATGTGGGCGTCGGCAAAAAGGCATGCTGGTTATAGTTGTCCATATTGTCACTGCCAGCAATCGATTCCATTGCACCCAAGTGGATATCAAAAACTCCGTTCAAATGTACCCCAGTTGGTTTGTAGCTTAAAAAGTCTTACCCCATGTGGTTTAAAGCGATGAGGAACGAGTAAGGAAGCCGTACCTGCAGCTGTCGGAGATGCGAGTGCAGTAACCCCTTCAGGAGTGACCTCTTCTTTGGGGCAACCTTGTATTTTGATATATGTATACATATATATATATCTTTTTTTATTATTTGTTTTTGTTAATCGATATTTTGTCCTCAATATTGTGTGCCATCGATATTCTGATGACAATATTCAGGGTGTGCCCCATTCAAAACTGGAGCTCTCAAAATGCCTCTTTGAATCTGTGTCCTTGTTGCTTCGACAAAGTCAACACTGTAGCCCAATATTTATATTTTTTTCCACTTGTATATGAGAGACAGCGGCTGATCTGTGACATGGAAAACATGGGCTGCTGAAACTTTCATGAGGCCCTTTATGTTTACAAACTGTCAATATTCTCTATAATGCTTCTAGGTATATTTATATTTCAAGTACCAACATGGAAAGACCGTAGAAGACACAGAATGCGTTTAATCCTAACGAGGACAAGGGGATGCAGAGATTTTCTTCTTTTGCTGAGGGATGTTTTAGTGTCCACCAGCAGTGATTAACATATAGAATAAGTGAGTGCAAAATTTAAAAAATACAGGGTTAAAGCCCAAACAAAATATTTAATGCAGGCTAACCCGTATTAAGGTTAAAAACATGAAAATCGGACAATCAATGGTACTGTATTAGGTGACCTGTGTCCTTAATTACAACAACTGGTCAACATGTTTCTGCTGTCAAAAAAGCGGGATCGCGCAGCATTCGTCAGGACCACACTAAATGGCACTCCGGGGATATGCACGCTCTAAGGTATACCCTCCCGTGAGGCACTTATGTGAAAAATACAAAAATAAGTTAAAAGGAAGAAATTACTCACGGTTATTAACCGTGCACTCACTTATTCTGCACACACATTTGAGTTTAATCACTAGTACACTCACCACCAAAACCCGCTCCGCTGTAACTCAGGCGTTGTAGCACGCTGGGGCGGCATTCGGTCACCCCAGCGGGGACCCGATGATGAAGCATGTCACCAACTAGTGGTGAGTGAGGGTCCTTCTAAACAAAAGGCGGTTTGCCTTGCCTTGTTGGACATTGTCATCCTTGGCCACAGGGTGGACGCCTCCTGACTAGTGGGTATAGTCATGCTTAATACACAGAACTACCTGACCAAGGTTTGGGTCCAGGAATAAACTGTCACTGTTATTGCCGTTTCATTTGTTTTTGGGGATATGTTTTTTTTTGTTACACATAAGCAGTCCTTAGTTGTTTTTGATATAACCTTAGGGGGCACAGGAGTGTTGACTCGAGCCCTACCTCTCCCGTTGATACATAAAGTGGTCTTGAGGATTGGCAGGTGGAAATCTGACTGCTATAAGCCATATATACATCTTAACATGATATAGGTGTTAATGTCTCTCTCTTAACTGAAGTAATGACATGTATTTTATCTTCTAATAGTTTTTGCCTTAGGGCACTGGCTATAGCCAGTGTGTGGATCATCAGCCATTCCTTTGTACAACAGGCAAAATCGACCCAGAGTCAGTTCCATAGGTATGCAGAAGAAGTGGATCTTCATTCCGATTGGGCTGATTGTCTCCACTTGAAAGGTCTATACACCTGCAAGTTGAGGGGGCTACAGCCGCCTCCACATTGGTGGAAATGATTTGGTGACCCTGGGTAGAAGGCTCTATTTGAAAGCTTAAGAGTTGAAATCTCTTAGTCGGCTAGAAGATGTCCAGGCTCATTCATTGCAGGGTCCCTAATTATTACAAGGGTGGTTTGGAAACTGGGCCCAGTCTTCCAAAGGCCTCAACAAATCAGTCAGGTGTTGGAATAGCTGGATGAAACTGGTGCTTAACATGGCACGGTGGAAGGCGATTTCCCTTGGTATTGCTGGGTGGGGGTATTGATCCCACAGGTGTGGGGTTCATCTGTCAGCCAAAGGGCACAAGTGGTTGGTAGACAACTTTGTGGCTTTCGCAATACAGCCTTTCTCACAACACTCGGCAATGGAGCAGGAGTACTATGGTCTCCAGTGAAGGTTTGATGAAGTCCGCTACAGCGATTGTCATAGCCGTACAAGGTACACCATAACATGTCCTTAGGAATGCTGGGGGGAGGGGAGGTGGTGCCTGCGCCATTGAACCATGGTATAACTAGAATGCCAATACACATCTTTCATTGGCTGCCAGGGGTGATCCCTCTATTGGGTTGGCTCTGGCCTGATTGTTGTTTTGGTGGCCCAGCTTTCATGTTGACCCAAGCTCCCTCTGTTTAGAGGGAGCAGGTGGATTCGCCTTGTACAGAACAACTTATCAGGGGACCCATGGGGTGTTTTCCTTGGACCCAAGTCAATTGAATTTGCTGATGCCAAGAGGGACCTTAGGGGTGGACAACCATGACTTTGGCATCTTTGAGAAATGTGAGAATGCTGTAGGAGATTATCATGTATTAGTGAGTAGCATAACAGACATCCCACCAGGCCCAAAGGTGCGAGGCCCCCATGCCTAATAATCTTGTGGGGGCTCCCAACCTTGTGTTTGCTTAGCTGGCCTACACTATCTATTTGATAGATTGTGTGCTTCACACATTTGTGCAGCTTGAAAAATAAAATGTAAGAACTATAATTTTAGACAAATTAACAAAGGGCCTCTTCAGTTAGTGAATGTGACTCCATGTCCAAAGATGATCGATTCCTTCAAGGTGTTTAAAAAAACATTTTTTGCAGTGTTATGCAATACAAAGGCGACCCAAAGGTATTGGAGCCCTTTACATGAACACCAATTACAATACACACATTCGCAGTCATTAATTAAGCACCTGAAAATTAGTGATTTGCCCATAATCACAGGATGTTCAGGGACATAATAGAAGCCTGTGCAGGCCCGTGCAGCACCATGCAGGCTCCACCCCAGACTTCCAGGGGCTCCCAAATCCTTCAGAGGGGCCCCATTCCACCCAAGTCTAATGAATATTCAGGGGAGTGTCATTTTATGTTACACCACTGGTACTAGTTATGTCCAAGTCAATTGTACACAATGCTGTACATATTGCATAATAATAGTTTTTTTTTTTTAGCTATGTTGTGTTTATGAAGTGTAATAAATATGGACAGAGAATGGTTTATATTTTCTAATACATGAATGACAGGGTAATTTTCACACGATCAGCTTTATGGTTTATTAAGGGTAACATCTGTATTGATTGGGATATGTCTGGTCTAGATTTAGTCCACACCTTGGACTAGTGGCCCAGCTACAAATCTGACGGGCACTGGAGACAGGTTTGTATCAGATTAGACTAGTCCAGGGTAGCGACCAATACTGGCATTGCCTGGCAACATTGTTTGAATTATCATGGGCTTGCATACGGGGGGCAACCACTGGTTGCCTGAGGGTCTAACAGTGTCACCTGGGTGACCAGAGGGGGCGGCCGGGCAAGATGAATAGGAACAATCTTACCTTATTGGCACCTTGCTGCCTGGCTGACCACGACAACAGTTGGCTCGCTCCTTTCCTGATTCCAGCCAGAAAACTTCTCCACCCCCCACCTCCTCGTACTGCATCTAATACAAATTTGAAGTCGTGTTCGGCTACAAACAGGTGGACATCTTTGTCATCAGGAATAGAAGTGCAGGCGAATTCAAGATGGAATTCGTTTTTATGCCCTAGGCTCAACTAGGGCCAGGGTTATTATGATCTCTAGGGAAGGGCTGGTGACGTCCACTACAGCGATTGTCATAGGCTTATAGAGTACTCCATTAAATGTCCCTGCAAATGCTGGGGGGGGGGGGGGGTGGTACCTGAGGCAGGGGACCAAGTATGGCCTGGTTACACAGACCGATCTCCCATTGGGAGCCACAGCGGATCCCTCTATCAGGTTGGCTCTGGCATGGTCGTTTTGGGAGACCATCTTCCATGCTGGCCCAAGCTCCCTCTGTCTTGATGGAGCAGGAGGAGTCATCTCGTAAAGAAGAACATATGGAAGGACCTGCTGGGTTTTCCTGGGCCCAAGTCTGTTGAATTGGCTGACACCAAAAGGGACCTGAGGGGTGGCCAATCATGACTCTGACAACTTTCAGAAATGTGAGATGTGGTTAAAGATTATCATGTATTAGTTGTGTCCAAATGCTGTACATATTGTAAAATATTATAAAATTGTTCTTTTCAGTTATGTCGTGTTTATGATATGTAATAAATACGTCCGGACATTGGTTTATATTCTCTAACGCATAAATAGCAGTGACTGTTGGGACTCCTTACTTCGTCCACAGTGCGCCAATCCTTGTTACCAAGCACTGGGAACAGCACATTTTTGTTTACTATGACATTTTTTCCACTTTGTTGAGATGAGGCTTTTCTTGCCAATTAAGCACAATTATATGCAGGATCACCAGAACTATGTGGCGGGGAGGGCCAAAATATGCAGCAGGATTGTGTAAATTATGTGGAATTAAAAGGGACATTATGCAGCATAATTCAGCACATTTTGTCATAGTATTACTTCATTATTTTGTCATTTTTATACTTGTTAACACAGTCTAAGCTTTGGTTGCACCTCATTAGTATCACTTTAACACCCAAATATGGCAATAAGCAGCAGAAAAGTGACAAGTCAACCTTTGCAAAGGGCCTTCCACTGTGCGGCTACATGTGTTGTGGGGTTTTTAGTAACTTTTGAACTGTTTGAACTACAAACATATATATATTTTCTAGTGAAAATCTGCAGATTATGCAGCAGAGGATGAATTGTGTGGTAAGTGAGCACATCTAAAATTATGCAAAAAACACCATGTCTGCACAATCGCATGATTCCAGTGGCCCTGCTTTTTTGGAAACTGCTAATAATTATTTGACTAGTAGCATCATACTTTTGTAACAATTAACTTGTTTCTAGTACTGTTGTACTCATCCAATTTAATGATTTTAAGAAAAGGGGATCTAGTTTCCAATTGCTTGTCACAAGTAAAACACCAACAAAAACCTTTAAAATTGCATCAGATTTGAAGTTCCGTCGACAACTAACAATTCCTGATTTGTGCTCTAACACCAATTGATAGTCATGTTAACAGCATGCTGACATATAGCAAGTTGAGGGGTCTCAAGCTAATGAATAGACTGCAATGTTATCAGGGCTGATGAATTCACATTAGATGGCCACCTTTACGTGCGCTGGCCTCTAAACAGGGAACAGAGCTCCCTTGAATTTGACAGGACAGCTAACCTCGTAATAGGCTTAAATGATGTAGAAGTGTCATGTAACAACTGTGAGTCCTTCTTGAAGACAGGAGCATTATGCAAGGCTGATATAACAGGTAAATTGTCAAGCCGGTCCTCATTGGCTGCCGGTTATTTTAGAAGGGATGGGGGAGGGGGACACACAAGCACACATGCACACTCATTCCCACCCATGTATTCACACTCGCACGCACAGACACATCCATTCACAACACTCACAAATACACATATGTTCATACATTCAAACATACACGCATGCATGCACCAAAATCAAAAAACATAAAACTAGTGCCTTCTCTCATATCTGACCTTAGGTCAGACAATGAGTGGAGACGGCAGTCCCTCACTCATCACAGAGTGGGACAGAGACAGTGAGGCTGCTGATCCCACTCTGTAACGAGGTATCAGTAATTGACACTGAGCTCTAGGCACTTCATGGCTTAAAACTAATGCATTTAGGTAATTCACAATCAGTGATGCTCTCCCTCATCACGAGGGGAGGGCGTTGAGGCACTTTTGATTCAATTCAATTAAATTAAAAATATCAATTAATGATATTTTACTTAATATATCATTTACAAACTTTCCATAAGACTTAACCAGCCAAAGAAGCTTAATAACATTTTCAAACTTTCGCACTTGTTTCTGCCTTTTGCAAATTGAAACCAATCAGCTGCTTGCAGGTCATTTGTTATTCATTTATTTATCTTTACTTTTTTTATTTAATTTTAGGTACTTAGATTGTCCCAAATTCGATGAACAAATGAAAAGTGAACAAAAATGCATCGGGTTTGTAATCTTAGTTTTGCAAAAACAACTTTTTGGCTCTTTTTTCTGGGTTGTTGCTTAGATAACTCACTATGGAATATTCGGCCAATGCTAAAAGTTGCTCTTTGGTAATTCACCAGTAATTATACTTTGATAAAGTTGTTGCGAAATTGATGCAAGTTCATTTGCGGGCAAGAGCAATGAGACGTGTAACAAGTCTCATTGCTGGTATGCAGTGGCGGCTCCACCACTAAGGCGGAAGCGCTTGCTTCCAGCCACGGCCCGTGGAGGAAGTTTCGGTGGGCGGAGAGGCGGGGCAGTGGAGGAGCAGGGCGATTCGTTTTATTAATTAAATTGTTTACCTTCAATTATCCATACTCCAGTTTTTAGCACCCCCCCGCCCTGCCCCGCCTCTCCGCCCCACTGAAACTCCCTCCACGGGCCGTGACTGCTTGCTTCGCCCCACTGCCAGGAAGCAGCAAACAAAAGGAAAAAATAAAATGCTAATAACGGAATGTTACTATCATTTTATTTTGTCCTCCTTCTGCAACAGTGCGTGAGAGGGTGCGGTGGAGATGCAGGGGAGGAGTGGTAGAACACTCCTGTGTGCAATGACTGTTTGGTCGGCCCTCTCGGGATGCCCAAAACAGTCATGCACACTTTCTCCCTTCTCCATGCAGGCTGCATTACAGGCTGCGTGGAGAACATGCCCACCCCTACATCCCCTGGCTGAACGTCGTGTCACGGTGCTCAGACCAATCACAATGCTGCTTTGCAGCTATGTGATGGGCTTAGGGGTGGGAGCCCGGCTGCTTGCTTCCTGTTCCGACTTGGAGTCGGACACAGGCGAGCAGGAGAGAAGACGCGGGACCCGGCGGCAAGGTAAGTGTTATGATTTTTTTTAGTGCAGCCTGGGTTGTCCCTTCCAGTGCTCCCACCCCCCCCACCCGCGAGCAGTGCCGGCACCCGCTGCTACTATGATATTTACATGCCAACCAGTTGCAATATCAGTTACAACGTATTGAAACGCATGACGTTACATTACAAACATCTATCTTTCATATCATACAACTTACAGTGTAAGTCTATGCTTTCCACATGGAGACAAGCAATTTACTTGCTCCTTAGAGAAAGCAGATAAAATATTCTTCTCCCAAAAGTATTTATTTCGTTTCCGCCCCTTTCATTCACTAACAACTAGCCCATGGGCGTCCACAGGGGGGGGGGCAAGGAGGGGCACTTGCTCCCCCCCCTGGAGTGACCCTCCTTGACCCCCCTGCGGACGCCCATGAAAACCGTGACTTCAAGACGGGGTTCTCACTCTCTTTCCTCTCCTTTCTTTCATTTGCTTCCCTGTGAAATGGATCCAAAAAAGAAAGACGCTTTTGCTGGAAATGTCTTATTTTTCTGACATTTTAATTCCAAAGTGCAGCATTGGGAATAAAAGGCTAAAAATATGAAAAATAGATAAATAACTAAATAAAGTAAGACAGAGTGGTAGCAAACTGGCCAAACTGATTTTAATCACACTGAAACACATTAGCGCCACTATTACAGAGTTTGCCAGTGAAGCGCTATTTTTGTTTTCTTGTCTTTGTTTTCCCTAGACTTGGAACTAGTGCACCAATCCTGGAGGTACTGCAATGTGTGGATTGGAAAACAAAATGTGTACTGCGGCTCTGCGTCCAGGGATGTGGTCTTTTTACCATAGTTCTTACCTTTTGTAAGGGTATAAGCAATGGATATTGAAATGGGTCCTGTAGTCGTGTCCTTAACTTTTCAGGCAAAAGCACTCACTGATTTCTGAATAGTGAGTGTAAAAGCATTAAGGTAACCATGTTGTTCCTACTTACATTTCCCATGGTTTGCTAAATTTTGCATTCCCTATAAGTGTTTGCTTTTTCCAGGATGTTGTAACTTTTTTTTTTGTAGGCCGCATATTGCTCTTGTCTAGTGCGTAATTTAAATTGAGCCGCATCCAGGTATTTATAGCGGGCAACAATAGGGTTGTAGTTGAAGACAGTGGGAGTTTTTCTCAGTGGGGCAGTACTGTGTTCAGTGGGGTAGAGGATGTGGCACTATGGTCAGAGCTGCTGAATTGGGAACTGGGAACCAGGTTCTGCCTTAATAATCAGTCCACCAGCCCACTCTCCTGTGAGAGCACAATCACATGCTAGACTTTAGAAGGCTTCGCAACACCTTAGAAGTCCTGGTGTCTTCGCACCAGCAGGTAGACCCTAGCATGACAAGTGTAGGTTAACCTTCAAGGCTTTTCCACCACTATCCATACTGAAGTTCACCTCCAGTCTTGCGGGCAGGCCTATGAAGCAGCACGCCCTAGAACAACAGTCACTGAGGTCACAGGACCCTTGAGAAGGGCCAGCTCTAGGGCGGTGCAACCAGTGTGACCGCACCAGGTGCTGACTTTAGGTTGAGGCATCATGTTTGCAAGTATATTATGGTTTTAAAAACACTTGCTGCCTCCTTCCTGGCCTCCAGCAATTTTCGGTAACAATGAAAATGTCATGATGACTCTGGTGATTAATGTTCTTCCTAGAGAGAGATCAGAATTTTGTCTAGTGGAAGTTTTGACTCATGGAAAGGTAGCTCAGAGAGTTAATGTACCGGCTGCAAAGAACATGCGCCATGCAGATCACAAAGTGCACATAATGTAAATAGGTCAGTGGGCTACTGCTTTTGTCAGAGAGATCCTTTTGTTACTTGCAGTTTATAAGTTAAAATCCTAACTTAGAACAGTGAGCTATTAACTGTCATCTAAGAGCTGCATACAAACTGCAAGGTATAAATTAGAGCGTTATGTTCCACTCCCCCCTAGCTCCCCCACCCAGTCTTTGATTATCCTAATGTCCCAAAAATTGTTCTTTTGGACAGAAATCAATTCTGATTATTAAGGAGAACCCCCAACCATGGTATTACATTTTAAATTCCAGGCATTGTGTTTCTCCAGACCAATCACTATAACACTATACGGGCTACTAGTATGGTTGTCATGTGACTCCTACACCTGGTAGTCCTTAGTCTTATGTAACATTTTCTATACAGTGATTTACACACATATTGATTGTCTCTGTTGGATGTGTGTGATGTAAAGTGCTCTGACACCCTACAATGGTATGAGTGGCGCTGTAAACCAAATTAAATGCATCTGAGAGAGAGTAGTTATGGAAACTTAGGGGGCACAGTTAAAGGGTGGTAGTGAGGGAATCCATGGAAGAGGTGGTCATTGGAGGGCACTAACAAACATTAATGCACAGGACACCACCAGTGCTATGGCTGGCCCTGCCCTTGAGGCCAGTCTGCCTCACCCATAGGTACCTCCATTGGCCTTGTTTCAGCAGTAGTAGCTGCAACTCACCAGGGATTAGCAATGCAGGACTTGCACGCACACCAAACTAAGTTCGCAAACTTACAGTCACCGGCTTCATTCACAAGCACTTTTAACATGAGTTGCCTGCTGTGGGGCCACTGGAATTAATCATGCAGCAAAGGATGACAACATTATGTCGTAGTGTTGACTAAATTATGCATTAAAAAAAACGCTGCAGCGTAATGCAGCATATTTTCAGTTATTTTATTATTTTGACGTGTGTACACATGCTAACAGTCTCTGGAAAGATGTTGCCTTATTAGTACCAGTGTAACATACAAACGCAGCAGTGAGAAAGGTGACCAGTCAACCTTTACAATAGGCCATCAATCCACTCCGCAGCAACACAAGTCACATTTTATATTAACTTTTGATATGTTTGAGTTATCTTGAATTCTAGCACCAAGAAGCCAATATTGGTAAATATGTGTGCTACAAATAATCCCTAACATACACTGTGCATACAGTATATTCAATCTGGTGCTTTAATCATAGGCTGTTTTTAAGTATTCTGATAAAAATCGAATCGTGCTGAAGACAGCCTTGATTGGTGTTGGATCGAGGACCCGGAAGTCTGCACACCTAGCAGACAGAGATAAAGCACCTTGTCAGAAAGTTTAGCGTTTTCCCTACAGGTGGTGTTTGCTGGCCTGTGGCAGGGTCAGTCACATGTCCTGCATTCCTGGCATTTAATTGAGTCTATCCCAGTTCTGCGCCCCAGTGTTTCTTGTGCCCCACCTGGCACAAATCATGTTGGAGGATGGTGATGATGTTAACATTTTGCCCCACCCCCCTGCAAAAATGTCTGCGGACGCCCATGAACTAGTCTGCTCTTGTTTGTCTCTGAAAGGATTTCACAGCATACAGTTCAATGGCAGAGAACATGGCGCTGTGAAACAAAATCCATTAATGGGTGACATGACATGCCAGTATGTGTTATGGAGGAAGAATCTAAAAGTCCTGAGATCTTTCCTGAAGTGACAGAATGGGCGAGCAAGTTTGTGGTATAAATGAGATGTAATTCACAGTCTTAGCCTTAGAATCGTGGAATCTTGTCAATGATTGTAGATGTCTTCACGTATGGATTAATACAACAGATACGGTTTTCTAAATTTTCCGTTGGTCTCCCCTTAGGTCACAATACATCACGTTTTTGTCGCAGGTGGCCGAATAAAAGGAATAAAGGTATGCGTTAAGCATTATCATACTTGTGGGGAACTCTGAAAGATAAAGGGTGAAATACATTGCCCCCTTTTGTCTTCTTTCTAATAGAAGCTGCAAATACAGCAAGGATGGCTGATTATGCCCCCCCACAAAAACAAACAAGTAAGTGCACAACATTACACTTCAGTGAGAATAGGTCAATCTTCTGAAAAAGTACTTTGACGGCTCTCCCCTCTCTTTTCTTTCCTCTTTTTTGCTGAAATCAGTTTGGAGACACTAAGCATTTGGATAGAAGGAGATCGGCTGATCTCGTTATAGAAAGGTAATTGAGGTGAACATTGTGGTGACAACAAGGATGGCATTGGAAGTTGGTAATATAGTTTTATATATTTTTTTCAGCTTTTGGTCCTGATGAGAACCCTGTAGACTAATCATTGGGTTTGAAACGCGTCGACCACGCAGTTTTTATTACAACAAGTGCAGTAAAAAGAAAAGTCCCCCGGGTCTCGTTGCAGTAATTGATAAACATATTAAACAAATAGACTAAGCAGCACGAGCAGAGGGTTTATCGACAATAGGCACTGTTGTTTTCATGATTAATATTCAGTGAACTGAAATGAAGTAATTTTTTCATGTAAGTGTTTAATTGTTTGTATTATTATTATTATTATTTTTTTTTTTATCTTTTTATTGAAATGTTTTACAATTACATACAGGGCACGGCAATATTAATAAAAAAAAATGCATCACATTGAGAGAAACAGCAGATAAAGCAACAACAGAAATAATAAAGGAAGCTACATCCCGTTAGGGCAAAAGAATAAAGTAATTTGATCCATAATGTTATTCCAAGTTCTACAACATAAGACTAATCAAGCAAAGTTACCCTTCTCTAATGTTTCCATAGAGTCAATTATATCTCTCACATTATTACCAACATAACAATTAATACCTCATATGTAATCCTGAATCAGCCGGATTTTACACAGATCTCAATTTTAAACTATTACACCATCCTTCCACCGCGTAATAGGATCCCATATTAGCTTACCCAGCTTCCTTCCCCTTTTTCCTTTCCGTGCATAGATCTCTTTCTCCACATTGTATGTTGTTATTAATTTAGCCAACCATTTATGGAAGGTAGGTGGTATAGGGTCAGTCCATGCCGAGGCTATGCATAATCTCATAACAGATATTGCTACAAATAAAAATTCCCTCCCGCTAAATAATTGTATGTCCTCCAGATTAACTCCTAATAATATAGTTCCGGGGGTTAACGCAATTTCGGTTCCTAAAATATTATTTATGAAGCATTCAATATCTTTTTTTAGTAAATCTAGATGAGGACACGTTGCAAATACATGTTTTAAATCAGCATCAAAGCTTCCACACCTATAACACTTAATACCCACAGTGCCTCCCCATTGTGCTATTTTAGCGGGCGTATAATATAAGTGATATATCGTTTTATAATGTTGCGCCTGCAAGGGTGCTGAACATAACAAAGAATATCCCTTTTCTAGAGATATGCCAAAACTATCCCCACTTATATTAAGATTATCCATCCATTTTTCGCTCCATTTTTGATAGTCATCCTGTTTTGATTTTATCAATTCAGCATAAAACCTTTTAATTGTGCAATCTTCCCCTCTTTGAATTACTTCCATAATTGGATTGCGCCTGAACCCCAAAACACCTCCTTTTTTGTTCAAAAGGAAACTCCTAACTTGTAAGTATTTAAAGAATTGCCTGGTTTCTAGGTTAAATCTAGCTTGTAAATCTGAGAATTGAAAAATCCCCTGGTCCCCTTTTACATCCCCTATAGTTCTAATTCCCCTGTTTTCCCACTCAGTAAATATGGGCCCCGAAAAAATATCTTGTGGAAGATTTGGGTTATGTGAGAGTCTGGTATACACATTATATTTCCCCAAACCTATTCTTTTAGAAAAACTTTTCCAAATGTTATATGCTGCTATGAGCGTCTTAAACTTTGTCCTCTTGTAATAACTAGCCTCTGTAAATTTCAACAAAACATTCTTCACTTCCATTCCCAAAGCTAGTCCATAAATTGCCAGTGTTCCAAATTTGCTCCAATCTTCTGATTCTTCCCCTCCCAGCATGCCAATCATATTTTGGAGAGCAGCCGCCCAATAGTAAAATTTTAAATCTGGAACTCCCCAGCCTCCCCTCTCTCTCGGAAGTGTCATGAATCTAAGGGCTCTTCTCGTTTTCCCCTTTGCCCAGATAAATCCATTGATTATGCACTCTAGTTTTTTAAATATTTTAACTTCAAATAATAAAGGTATTGCTCTAAATAAATATAGAAATTTGGGGAGAATCAGCATTTTTATTATATTTGTCCGCCCCACTATTGACATATGCAAGTTGTCCCACCTATCCAAGTCTTTCTCTACTTTCTTAATTAGAGGAATAATATTCTTTTCTACTAACGCGTCCAGATCTGCCAAGATAATAACCCCTAAGTATATGCCTTCCTGCGTCACTCGATTATCTATACAGGGAGTAAATGAGTTTTTTATTATCTGCGTTTTAGATGTATTTAATTTATACCCCGATATCTTTCCAAATTTCATCGCCTCGAATTCCAGATATTCTATGGATTCAGAGGGATTTGGAGTAATTACAGCAATATCATCTGCATAAGCTAAGATTTTACACTGCCCGATGAGTGTTGTTAGGGGTACAATCATCCCAGATGTCTCTATTCTACGGATTAATGGATCCATGTATATAGCAAACAATAGCGGTGAGCAAGGGCACCCCTGTCTAGTACCTCTTTTTATTTGAAATTGACCCGTGTTTCCACCATTCACACGTAAAGTTGCTACCGGATTTAAGTAAAGAGTCTGTAAAGCTTTAATATATCCTTGTTTAATGCCTGTTCTTTCTAAAGCATACCAAAGATAGCCCCAGGAGACCCGATCAAATGCTTTTTCTGCATCAAGTAACATTACTGCCATCGGGTCTCCTGTGACTGAAGTAACATCAAATAGGGTTATTACTTTACGTATATGGTGGGTAGTTCCTCTCCCTGGTATAAAACCGTGTTGACAACTACTGACTATTTTATGGATTACTCTGGCAAGCCTTGATGCCTATGCCTTGGAGAACACTTTCACATCCGCATTCAATAAAGTGATGGGTCTGTAAGATCCTGGATCTTCCGGGTTTTTCCCTTTTTTTAATATTACTACCACCTCAGCACTCCCCCATGACTTGGGTGCTGATTTGCCCAGCTTATTATTTTTTCTAAAGTATCTTTGTTGTTGTGTTGTACTCAGGTAATGCCCAAATAAGTGTTGTGTTTTTTGTGAAAATGGAAAAGGTGGGTGTGGGTTGTATATATGATATGTGTACATTGTTTGATGAACTTTGATACAAAGAAAAAGTACAATAAGCTCTTTAAAAATTGAGAAAAATAAAAAGAGTGAAGTGAAATCTGTGGTGTCACATTGAGTCAGGAATGTGTCCCATTTTTAAAGGAAGAGAATAAATAGCGAACAGTATTAGCAATTCTAGTGGTGTTTTATTTTATTCACAGTCTTGGAGCACAGAAAGAAAACATTGTATGTGCTTTTTATGAGAGTCTTTAGAAGTTTGAGCCTTTCCCAGGAAAAGCTATGAGCTGCTTTCGTGCTGACAGAGACAGTGAGTTTGTAGTGAGGGGCTCTAGTTTGAGTGGGAGGCCTTGGGGGTTCGCTCAGCAGTCTTTTAGGCAATGCGTGCTGCATTAGAGGTCCACTGAATTTTTTTAAAGATGAGGGAGATATGGTCAACATCCACTAATTGGTTATCTGCCCTGTATCGTAATGGAGTTCTCTCATTGGTGCAGTTAGAGTACACTTCCAGAGGGTAGTGATTGGGGTGTTGCCACCCCCTCACCGTAAGTATGGGTCTTCGCTGCCTATGATCAATGTTGACCAGCTGAATAGTTGCGAATTTCATATTGCAGTGTGGGAAAACCTCATATAGTATGACTTGAGAAGGGTGTGATAATTGTGGGGCTCTTGGGAGCTGAACAGTAAGTGACTTGTAGAGGACGTATCCTATGAAGGGAGCCTGGGTGACGACATGTTACTGGAATTTACTACAAAGTCAAGATTAAGGGGCAAATTAAATAAAATATAGCACAATACAGAGCAGCAACAGAAGTTCCTATGCTGCTTTGGGCAAGCAGGGAAAAGTAGAGTAGAGCTATATTTATCAAATATAGCCTGCTGCTTATCTTGCCTCACAAACACTATTTGCACTATAGTTCAAAAGCATATGCATGATGTCTAACATAGGTTTTGTACTGGAAGTGCACCCTTACAGTATAAAATCCTTTGTCTACCAAATTTTAAATCATTTCACACATTAGATGCGTGTTTTACTGTGCAGCCCACATGCAATGGGCGAGCTATTTGGAGAAATACATATATCTCTCCGACTTTGGCCTGCCTCAAGCAGGCGTTATATTTTGATGCCAAGCCTGTCCTAACAATTTTAGTAGATAGAGCACTGCTTCAAAAACATGGGTCCTTTGACTGGCATGCCCAGCTACCAACCATTCAATGCCCACGTGATGCAACCTGCGTAAAGCATTGCTATGAACCATTTACATGGAAAAGGGGCCCTCTTCTAGTGCAAAGAAACATTGGGATGGAAAGTAAACACCCTTTCATAACTTTGGACAACTTTGCGGTAGCACACGGTTTTGATGAATCTGCCCCTAGGTTTTAAAAAAAGATACATATTTTCAGAATTTTTGAAAGATGGAGAAGATGCCTGTGAAGACAGATGTGTTGATAATGTCCAGGCGAGAAAGGAGATTCAAATATGATTTCTATTCATTCCCTGAGTCTGATAACCTATGGACTGTGGGTTGACTCAGCCCTTTACACTTCCATTACTTGATTGTCGGTGGATTTTATTGTTTCAGCTTCCCAGCGAAGGGCAGAGCTGTCACAAAGAGGGGCAATGTCAGAGTTATGCCCCACACTCGTCAGGACCATGCTTGCTTCAGCAACATGTTTTTTATGGATTATTAATGACAAGCAAATCTGCCATCATTACTCATAATGACACCGTTTGCATGCCCTTGCTCCTAGAAGGCGCCAGAAGCCATGCCGTCTCTCCTCCTTAAGTGTATCTTTTAAAATACTTAGAGGTACAAAAGCAGAAATGCTAATTTTATTATGGTACTCTTTGATTTTATTCCATTCTCCATATTGGTTTTTAATCCTGACAATGTATGATGTCTCAGGGTTTTCACCATTTGTTTTTCATCTTTATTCTTTGTTATCCTTTGGATTTGTATTTTATGCTCTTTATTATAATTCTGATTATATTAATAATATTAATATTATGATTCTGAATTTAGGAAGCTTTATAATGAATAAAGCTTTATAAAGTTAAAAATAAATAAAATACTTAGAGGTGCTTCTTATTGCACCAACCAAAACCGAAAAAGCATCCTGCAGCACCACATTAAGGGGTTTATTATGGTATTGGATTTTCCGCATCCTCTGGGCCGGCGGAAGCCACCGCCGGCCCGGAGGATGAGGAAAATCCGCTGCGGACCCACCAAAGACCCACCGCCACATTAGGATGGCTGGTGGGTCCTGGTTTCAGTCCGCTGCTTTTCCACCGCGGTGGCTTACAACTGCGTCGGAAAAGCTCTAATATGGTGGCGGTGTCTCTCAGACACCGCCAGCCATATTAGGATGGGTTTAAAAACATGCTTTTCCGCTGCGGGTTTTCCGCCGTGGAAAAGCAAGTGGGACTTCACTGCAGGGGCCCGTTGCGGGGCCCCTGGGTGAAGGGGGGGTGGGGGGTGCACATGGGGGGTACCTATGGTACCCCCCTGCATTTGTATGCAGTAATCGGCAGGCACCGCACGGTGCATGCCGCTTTCTGCATACAAATGCAATGTATGCATTTTTAACATTGTGGCGGGTGCAGCTTGAAGCCGCACCCGCCGCAATGTTAAATATAGAGGATGTGACCGCCATGGTGGCGGTCACATCCTAATTGCACAGGAGAGAACTCCCCAGGCCATGCGGAGGTTCCCTCCTGCTCTGGGGTCGCGGACGGACGCAAGTCCGTCCGCGATCCTAATGGGCCCCTCAGTTTGGGCCCCAGCCCTCGCACTAACTTCTGCCAAGCATGGTAATGGAGGACTACAGTAGTGCATGATATACAAATGTATCTACTTCATTTCGCTGTTTATTCTCTGAGAGTCCATTCCTTCTCAGTATATCCTCTTCGAGCAAAGACTGTGGTGTGAAAGGCAGGCCATATGATAATGGCTTGATTACTTAAAATGTCACCTCAAAATCAATGAACATCCAGAAGATATGCAAATATGCGCATTTTCACTGGATACTGCTCACTTTTTAATATACAAAATTGCAAGCATAAGATCAGAATGATGTTATCCAAAGGTGAATTTATTTTACATGGGACTTTATCAGCTACGGGGAGACGTCTCTCAAAGACATGCTACATAGGAGCATATGTAGGTAATTCACATTTTGCGATTCTTAAATAGCGATTTTTAAGGAATCGCTATTTAAAAATTGCAAAATGGAATGTAGGGAAAAATTCGCAATTGTTTTGGGAATCTCAAAAATTCCTTAATTGCGATTAGCAAATTGCAAATCGTAATTAAGGAATGAGTGTCCCATTTATCATTAGTGTTAGACCTGGCAATGGGTCAAAATGCTATCCCTCCCCGGGTGAGGCATAACAAGGAGAAATGTCTTTATTTCTCCTTGTTACTTCCTCTTTCTGAGTGTCAGGGGATTCTACTTGTTCAGGAAGGTGCCCCTTTATGCACCATGGTGTTGGTGCTAGGCAGCACCTTGTGTGCTAGCGCTGGGAAATAACAGGAATGCCCCACATGTTATTAAGTACAGCACATTCCTGGCCTTTCCCTATCCCGCAGTGCAGCAAGGTGACTTGCTAAACTGCATAATTTCATAAATAGGCCCCTATATACCTTAATCAGAGACAACTTTTAGCATGGGCGAGCTGGGTCCACGCCCAGGTCCCCGATCTTCAGAGAGGCACATACAGCTGTCTGCATTTAGATTTTTCAGCGCTCTCCCTCAGACCTGACTGCAGCGGTAATCCCATACTGCAATTAATCCTAGTTTGTTTCTTGCAAAGGCTGCAGGTGCCCTTGTTTAAGATCTTCTTTCCCTCTTATCTCCTTCACATCTCCACCCTCTTGGCCCTTCACTTACAACTTGCACCTGCATGAATAAACTGAGAAGTGGAGGATTCAAATGAGGACGGGAGGAGTGGGAATGTTTGTGTCATTAGCAGTGGAGGAGCATCACCCCACTACTTTCAGGCAGTGCAAAGAAGGAAAAATAAAATAATAACATTTTAAGTATCCGCGCTGAAGCAGGAGGGGGAGGAGGAAATATGTGCACTTAAGTGCGCAAGACTGCTAGGCCAGCCCCCTTGGACCGGCCAAACAGTCATGCGCACTTAGCATGTTCCCCACCAAGCAGTAATGCACAGCCTGATGAGGAACATGCGCAGGCTCCCACTGCCTCTCTGAGCGCCAAACCACGGCGCTCAGACCAATCACAATGCTGCCAACAGCAATGTTGTGATTGGCTTAGGGGTGCATGTGTGCTTTCTGTTCCAGCCAGACCGAAGCAGACAAGAGACAACGATGGAGGAGAGCCGGCGGCCTTACAAGGTAAGTGATATTTATTTTTAAATTCCCGGCCCACCACCCTCGTTCAGTACCAGCCACGACTGGTAATAAGCCAAGTCCTAGTCAATGAATACAAAGCTCCTTCCTCCCAGCCCCACAGCACCTCCCACCATGACAGCTGTCATGGTTTACTCAGGAGCAGAGAGGCAGGCTTGGTTAGACAGGACAACAGAGTCCAGGCAGTGAGGGCCTCCGGCAGGAGCACCCGATTTCTAAACGTGAAACTCTTCTTTCGCTCTGGACAAATAATGTTTGTGGGAACAAAACTAGTTTAAGCTGTTTAGTAGTATTTGATCAAGTTCTTCACTGTCTCTTTGTATTCTAGAATGTGTAGCTTTGTTTAGTTTCGTGTAGCTTCGTTTTGTCGTCAGTATAAATGCAGCGCTACTAGTAACAGGAATCAGGGGCGTAACGAAACTTGAGGGGGCCCCCCTGCAAAGCACATGTAGGGGCCCCCCCCCCGGCGCGGCCCACCATGCCTCCCCGGCGGCGCGGACCACCATGTACCACTTTGCCCTACCACCCAGAAATCTAGCATATTTTGCTTTGAAACCTCCAACATTTAATTGAAATGCCTCTATATAGTCTTTCTATAAGTTCTAGTGAGAAAGTGGGAAACATCACCGTTCTTTAGCCCACTCTGCCATCCCAGTTCAGACATGGCCATATGCAAATCAGTCTGACCCTGTGCCTCATGGGAACAGTCAAGCCCGAACTGCCAAGCCATGTCATAACATCTACCATTTTGGCCTAATTGCGACAGAGCAACCTGTCCGACAACCGACAAGCTCTAAATCAGGCCCTAAGCTTTCATAAGACCTGGAAGCCGCACAAAATGCAGGTGTGTAACTTGTTTATTCTGGCAATAAGTCATAGTGGTCATTTTGTGGTAGAGTGTCTGGCATAGCAATGCCTTCCTGGCCTAGGCTCGCTACCATCTCATTCTCTACAGTCTGCCTGCAGACAGACTTTGGCTTTGGCTTACGTGTGAAACAATTTGTATGGCACTAAAGGGTTGTTGACATCGATATTACATGCCGAATATCTATGCAGACCCAGGATTGTAAGATCACAGTCCGTTACCCTTGTTTGTGTAATAGCACAATTCCAGGACAACAGTACTCTCATGAGGACTCCAAAGGCTACTGTGGGGAATCCTACTTTCAGACAAACAATTAGGAACGAGATAGAATACAATTTTAGGAAAATGATGAGTTGACCTGTGAGGTGCTACGGACAAGTCACTGAATCATACATTAATCATACATGCTGCTACCCAAGTTTATGAATATCGAAAGCTAGTGTGCCAGTCCGTCATGTTTTATGAAGTCAAAGTGCTGTTATTTACAATTCAACACTGTTTTGGCCTCACTTTTAAACCAAAGGGATTTTTTTTTAAATGTGTCTTATCCATTCTCATCAAAGTTGCCGTTTTGACACAAGGACATTTCTCTATTTTAAACATTTTTCTAGCTTAGCGTGTACCATAAACTTTTATCAAAACTTTCAAAGTGTCATTCCCAAGATTTCCCCAGTTCATTATTGCTGCTTCAGTTGCATGCATGTGTTTGTGCCCCTCCTTGCGCGCAGCAGCACACCTGGAAGGACCTTAACATTCTTATTAAGAGGTTCTGCGCTGGTAAAGCAAAAGACACAATTGAAACAAACATGCACTCACCAGCATGTAGAGCACAGCGCCGTGACTCTGTGACCAATGAGATAGAGAAGAAAGCAAGCACTGGCAAATGCCATGGAGTTAGACTTGTGTTTGCTGAAAGGTTTTAACAAGCTTCACTGGCCTACAGCAGGGTTACAGCATGGGCGGCAACAGCTTAAGCTTCCCTAACACGAGGAGCAAGAACAAGCTAGCAGACAAATTTGTAAAATATGAAGTCCAGGTGCTCAAAAGTTTGTCAGAGGCCACACCCACTTCCCCCAGCTCCACCCACTTCCTATATTTGCTCCACTCACATCCTCGTCTGGCACTGCTAACAGCCAGATGTAATACCACCATGCAATTCTTGGGGATGTCAAGGCTGGAGTGTAAAACAATATCTTTAATGCTCCCACCCTGCTCACTGCCCAATTTGTGTATTATGTGTGTAATCCCTGGTTCTTGCGGGTGTGCAAACAAAACTCTTTTGTTCTGAGTTTGCACTGGTGATCCTAGAACCAGCAGCACATTGGCTCAGCAGCTCAGCCTTCAAGGCACCTACACTGAGTCAGAACTTAGTTCGAACAGAGCTTCAAATGCACCTACACCTGGGTTTCATGCAGAAAAAGGGTCACCACATTACAACATTGGAGAAGATTGTACCTCAACAATACAGATTCTAACATACCATAAAATGTGCATTTGTAGCACACACGCTCGCCCTAGAGAAAGCCTCTTGGCGCTACTGGCAGGCATTGGATGTTTATTGATATCCAACTCAATGATACTGATTTATTTTTTTGATCTTTTTTCAGTTGTCATAGGGAGAAGTGTACTTGTTCAGGGGCATTAGAGCGATGTACGCAAGTACCAGATTACATTCCACAAGGTCTGTTTTTTTAGGCAGGGAAGATTAAGTGATTTGTCCAGAATCACAAAAGGAGCCAACGCCAGACTCAAACCTGGTTCCCCAGTTCCAATCTAGGCAGCTCAGGCCCTTTGGCCCCCATCTCCTCAGAAAGATGAAAGTCTGAGAGGACACGGAGAGAACATGAGTTTCAACACAGGCCCCTGCAATGGATGGGCAAGTCCAGGGGGAGGGACTAAGTCCAGCTATAACTCAACTGACACTGAGAGAGCCTCCTTTACCTTCAACATTCTTAGAGCCCTGAAGTACCCAGAAAGGAGACATGCAGGGCACTGTAAAACTCCCACACAGATAAAAAAAATAACAACTCACCCCCAAACTACCCCGTCCTAACTGTTCAGCTGCTGATCGCAGTTGTCCAGGCCTCCTCACAGCACGGATTACCTTTGACTTGAGATAACCCAGTTTAACCAGCTGTGCTTCTTCCCCAAACAACCATTTCCGCAGTAACTTCCAGCTGGGCTATTATAGGGCTGGTGTGCTCTTATCCCGAAACACATTTAGCCCATATTTTTAAGAATGTTTTAAACATTTTGGCATCTTGTTTTTCCTCTGTAATTACTTTCCCCTTCTATCAGTTTGCTGCTGGACAAGCCCACCTCAGCGCCGAAAAGCCCTGACTGGACTTGCTGCTCCAGGAACAGGGAGAGCTTCTGGCCCAGCACCTGCAATGCAGGTTCATTACGCCTAACAAAACCACAAAAAACATAAATGATTAAATATAATAATATTGCAAGTCATGATCTGACATGAGGATGACGCACCTCAGAGATGGTCAGTAGGTTTACAAATCAAGATAACTTGTGACGATTTCGCTTGACTCAGGACTCGTTCCAACAATATAATAAAAAAAAAAAAACAACAAGGCATGGTTTATATTTTCAGATGACCGCATAATTGTGTTCAAACTATTACTTGAAAGTAGAAGCAGAAGACATTTCAAGCCACCGAGTAGCAACCAGCAAATGACGTCCTCAAATAAAGTGAGGTACAACTACAGTTCCAGTAATGCTATGTAGGCACCGTGGCATGCACCCATTTCATGCCACTGCCAGTTGTTGTCAATCTGATTCCTTGAAGTGCTCAGGGTGTCACATCTGAGCGCTTCGGCCATCAACTTTGCTTACAAGTCTTGAGCTGCCACGTTTCTTGGGCCTTCGAGATGGAGGGTCAAAGGCCGGTCTCCTCTCCTAAGGATGTCTCGCTCTGGCTGGCAGCAAGATTTAGCTAAATTAAATACATTAAAAAACGTCCTGCCTGGTATCAGTCACGCTAGCTAAAGTGCACAGACAATGAGGCGCAGCGTGGACCCCAGGACGCCGGCCCCACACAACTCTCTCTGCCTGCGGTGGGCCGGACACCCACCGCACCAAGAAAAATAAAGTTTAATGTGATTTCACAATATTCCAACAAAATTTAGCCAGCCAGTAGGCCCATCACCATCATCCTGCACCTCTGAGTCGAATTCGGAGTCATCACATAACATTCATATCAACTTTACATTGCAACCACGCTGAAGAAAATGCAGAGTGGATTACTTACTGGGTGACGGTTACAGTCTAGTCCTGTTGCATGACACTCTACTTCAAGACAAGAACTGGTGCCGTCGTAGACCCCCCCATCCCCCACCACCCACCACCCCCACCCCCACCCACCAGATACAACGCAGATGGGGCAGTCAATCAAAATAGCTAGTAGTAATGGATTATGGTACATGCCCGGTCCTGGTACATGCCGCCCTGAGGCCTCAGCGCCCCCCCCCGGTGACAAATGTAATGTCGGATGTCGCAGCGGCGATGCAAGCTTCTCAGACTCTCACTCTCTAAATGTCCCCCCCCCCCCCCCCGAACTGTTATGAATAGCCTTCTGGCTTCCTCACGACACACGTGCAGCAGAGCAGCAGGTCATGTCTCCCAAAATTGTTATTGCCCTTCCCACTACCTGTATGTTTGTTGACTGTGGGACAAGGGCAAAATACTTCGTTATACATGTTTGGAACTTGAAGAAGAGTGGACTTGGACCCCTGGAGTGGAGGCAGGCCCCGCCGGTGACGAACTTACTTCAGAGTTCGGTCGACAGTCACAGTCCTGAGCGTGGGCGGGCCTGGCTTTGTCTACTTCGAATCGAAGTTCATTCGTTGCTCTCTACTGTACTCTGTCTTCTTGACTATGGCTATGCGGGCGGGGATTGCGCGCCCCTGATGCAACACGCACGTCGCACACGCCTGATGCCACACCTTACTGCTTATTAGGCCGCCGGCGATTGCGCATGTGTTGGCTGCCTGGCATTGGTCTCCACTCACCAGCAGCCAGCCCTGCCCCCGCCGCGGCACGCTCATACGCGGCGCAGAACGGAAAGTGAAAGTCTCTCTCTCTCTCGACTCCGGATCTGAAGTGAGAGTGTGTGCGCGCTGCTGAGTGTTCGCCATTTCAAAGATTCGAGTGGCTCAGGCTCAGCCTCAGTGTAATAACTGCTCAGTGCTCACACCAGTAAAGTGCCTCACTCACACCCCCCACCATTTCGGACTTGCTCTCGGGGCCCCGGCCGGGGGCCCCTGCTGCTACACGGCCATTTCGAAGACTCCCAGGGGCCCCGGGCCCCCGCACCATTTTCAAAGACTCCCAGGGGCCCCGGCCGGGGCCCCACACCATTTCAAATACTCCCAGGGGCCCCGGCCGGGGCCCGCGCTGCGCACCATTTTAGAGCCTACTTAGATGTATTGTATTACGTAAGGAGGGGCCCGGCCGGGGCCCCCACGGAGCTCGGGCCCCCGCGTGGCCCCCCCGCAATGCGGGGGCTGCGGGGGCTTGTGTTACGCCCCTGAACAGGATGTAAGAAAGTGTTTAAAAAGACAAAGCAGTTAATGGTTTGCATGTTGTATAACTTCATATATCAAGTTGTAGGCTACAGGTGGGACAAAATGAGGGCAAGAAGGGGTGCCAGTGTTTGTTCCGACTAGGGCGCCGTAGGAGCATAGGTCAGCCCTGACCTTAATGATATGTTTCGTAAAAGACATGGAAAACTCTATCACTCTAATGTGCAGTTGAACCAAAATACGTGAGGGCAGATTTACAAGTCCCTTGCGCCTCTTTGCTCCACCATTGCGTGATTTTTTTTACAATGCAATGGCGGCACAAACAATGCGCCCTATTTACAACGTGACGCATCTAGGGAGATGCGTCACCTTGTAAAGCCCTGTGTCACATTATACCTGCATCAGGTATAATATATGCAGGGGGGCGTTCCTACGCAGGAAAGCTTTGTAAAAGTGATGCAGTGAAATCTACAAAATTTCACTGCGTCACTTCTAGGACGCCACTGCGTCAAAACCTTACGCCTGCTTGAAGCAGGTGTAAGGAGTGACGCAGTGTAGTGGGAATAGGCCACAAAATGCATTGCTGGAATTGCATCGTGCTTGCGATACGACTCCAGCAATGCGTGACTGTCAACTCTTCCGCCATGGTCCGCCATATTTTTTAGGGTGGCGCAGGGAAATTGACGCTGCGTCACTTTCTTGTAAATCTGCCCCGTGAAACATTTACCGTCACCACATGTTTTTCTCGGCCGAAGTTTCAGGTATCGCAAACAAACAACATTTTATACACTTCTCTGCATCCATTTTTCAAGGCACTCATCCAGTCAGTGAGACCAACATAACTACCTTTAATTGTATTTTACTAATAGGGTAACACTCATGCCAGTAGGTGTCGCTAAAGACTGATTCATATCAAACTGTATTACCATAAAAACTAGTTTGCCCACTAAAGTGAGCTAGAATTGAAAACACTACATAATACTGTGTACCTGCTGTGTGAAATGTTATTCAAACAGTACTGATTGTGTAACTTTTCAAGGCCATGATTCAGATAGGTCCTGTACCTTGTGTGATAATTATATAGATTTGAATAGTTTGTGACTCAAAATTCCTACGTACAAACAGAATCCACAGGAACATCTTTCTCCAAACTATGGAATTCACTACCCACATGCATAAGATCTACTGACATTCACATTAACTTCAGATGATTAGTCAAGAACTGGCTATTCCCACATGACAACTATACTCACAACACAACAGTATACCACAACAGTATTCACGGACATTACAAACTATGCTACTCAAGGCATAGAAATAAAGTTATTTGTACTTGAACTATGCTGTCTGTTATAAGAGATGTATGCACATAAGGTGAAAAATGTATATTACACCACAGAATACGTGTCTATAAAATGCAATGTCATAATTGAGGCTTCTATAGACATATAGATGCATATATAAATTAGCTCCCGTGTTTATTGCATCCAAGTAGACCAGCCACGGACTCCAAGGTTCTTCTGTTTCAAAGTATTTATTGTTCCACTCTGCCGTAATGCATTTTGGTCAACTAAGTGACCTTACTCACACAACTCTCGGCCATTCAGTGCCCATTTAAATATAATCACGTGTCAATTAACAAAAGAAAGACTCTACTCTTCGCATAACTATGAAATGCTTTAAATAAACTTGAAAACCAAAGGGATGTTCATAATATAAAATAAAAACAACGTTATTAATCATGTTCAAGCCGCGAATACATCAAAAGAATATTACATTCATTTTGTTTGATTTCACTCCTTGTTTTAATACATGAAATTACAGAAATCTTTCATGCGTTAAAGGTATATTTGCACCCTTGGTTCTTTATACTTCAAAGCAGTTAGATGTTTACTGCATAAATGCTGTTTTATTGCACACACATTCTGCAGTCAAAAATACCACAGTGCTTAGTTCATAATACATCATGTATTAAAAACAAATTGAACAACCTAATGCTTGGTGTAATCACATTGATTGGGTATTCACTACAATAGTGCCTGTATAAATGAATTATCTGTTCATTATAGCCAGCCTATATTGACTGAAATTCTTGGATGGGTATTAATAAAAAATAATAATACCTGCATAAATGCATTATCTGGTTATTATAACCAGCATGTATTAACTAAGATTCTTAGATGTGTTTTTAAGAAACATGTAGGTGCATATTTATCTACTGTATGTTGAATGAGTCATCCTATTTCGCTTGAGCAGACAGGGAAGTTCTTTTCAAAGTTCAGCATAGTTTCAGAGGAATGCATATAATTCTTTCTCAACAATCAACCTATTTGGGAATTTGGTATCGAGGTTCACTATATATTTGCAGTCCAACTGCCTCAATTGTTTCTCTTGGTCCCCTCCTCTTATGGATTTCGGGACCGCATCAATCACAACATTCACGAGGGACTCTGCATCATTCTTATGTACATCATGTACATGTCTGCCCACTGGATATGACCAGTCTTTATTCTTGACTGCCCTGAGATAAACAGATTTAGAGCTGAATGGTGTTTTATATTCACAGTTTTTTTCTGTGAAGGCATGCTTACATCAGTGATATTTGCGCAAACCATGGCTTTGCTGCAGCTATATTCCTGGTGTATCAACTTCAGAGCTGCTGCATACCAGAGCATCTTTCATAGAGAATGCTCTTCTGAATGTTAGTTGTTGTGACTTTGGCATTGATGGCCCCAATATGGCATCTGCTCTCACTAGATGCCAATGTTGTTGCATACAATTTCTGATAGCCCCCTCCTATTCATTGTATGGAGTTATCGTTTTGATTGGTTGTTGGTTCACATCCTTTCTAGTTGTTTTGTTGAAAAGAATAGCTTCCCTATCTGTAGTCTGCACTCACCTCAGTTCCGATGTTAAGGTTTGCGAGGAATAACCTTGTTCCCTGAAGCGCTGTATAATATCATCTTCACCTATGTGCCAATCCACAGCCAATCTATTGTTCCTCCCCGCTCCCGCCTCCCAGCTGCTCCGCCCCCCCTCGCACTTGGCCTTAAATGGCGACCGTGCGACGCAGGTGAGTGTGACCTAGTTTAGGACACCCCCCGCGCCGCACGGCCACCAGCTGCTGCGTGTGCCCCCCATCTGCCTGCCTCTGTGCTCCGGCTGCCGCCGCGAGACCACGCCCCCTGCCTCGAGCAGCGTGGTCTGTGCTCTCTTCCCTGCCTTGCGCCACTGTTTCTGACGAATTGTGTTTGTATTTGCACTTGGTGTAGATTGTATATTGTATTCCTTCCTTTTTTCCCTTTTGTGCCTGCTTGCCTGTCCCTGTCCCTTGCTCGCCCCGTCTCCTCCCTCCCCGCTCCCGCTTCCCGCCACCGCCGCTAAACCCCGCCCCTTTCTTCATTCTGTACCCTCCCCGCTCACGCCTCCCAGCTGCTCCGCCCCCCCTCGCACTTCGCCTTAAATGGCGACAGTGCGAACGCGCAGCGGTCACGCGCAGCGGGTGCGCCGTTTGTGCGCCGAAGGCGCGCCAAAGGTAAGCCTGTCTGCGCCCGTCCGCGCCTGGACCGCGCCCAGTGCCAGGACCCCTGGCCCCCACCGACGGAAGACGACCCGCCTGACCTACAACGCCACCGAACTCATCGCACTCAACACCGGCGGGATCCCTGGATGCTACCGAGCCACCCCGAAGCACACCCACGGACCCTTCAGCTGCCACGCCTGCAAGTTCACCTGCACCCGGTCCTGCCTCGCACCAGCACCCGCCAAGTCGAACACCAGCAGCACCCACCTCAAGTGCATCCTGCTCAACACCCGCTCCGTCCACAGACACGCCATCGAACTCTGGAACCTCCTAGATGCCACAGCCCCTGACGTTGCCTTCCTCACGGAGACCTGGATGAACGCCTCTTCAGCTCCCGACATTGCCATCGCCATCCCAGAAGGCTACAAGATCACCCGGAGGGATCGCACCGCCAACCAGATGGGAGGAGGCATCGCCATCATCCACAGGAACACCATCCGTCTCACGACCAGCACCGACAACACCCTGACCACCGCCGAACACCTGCATTTCCAGATCCACACCGACCCGAAGACCACCCTCAGAGGCACCCTGATCTACCGACCTCCGGGACCACGCACCCAATTCAGCGAGGACATCGCCGACTTCGTCAGCCCGCATGCCCTCCCCTCCGCTGACTACATCCTCCTGGGGGACCTCAACTTCCACCTGGAGAACAACAACGACCGCAACACCAGCACCCTGCTCGACAACCTCACCAATCTTGGACTCAAGCAGCTGGTGTCCACCCCCACCCACCTCGCCGGACACACACTCGACGCAGTCTTCTCATCCAGCACAGACATCAACTTCAGCCACGCCACAGAGCTTCAATGGACGGACCACAGCTGCGTCCACTTCACCTTCAAAAGAACGACGACCCACCACCACCAGCAACAGGCTGCCCGCAGAAGCTGGAACAAGATCACAGCCGACCAGCTCGCCACCTCCCTGAGCCAGCACCCTCCTGCCAGCTCAGCGAACCCCAGCCAGGCCGCCGACAACCTCACGAAGTGGATCAGCAACTGCGCGGACGAGCTCGCCCCGCTGAGGACCCCGCCCAGCAGACCCGGCAGCAAGAAAGCCCCATGGTTCACCGACGAACTCAAGAGCTCCAAGAAGAACTGCCGAGCCCTCGAGAAAGTCTGGAGAAGGGAACCTACACCGGACAACAGGACCACCCTGAAGCTTGCCACCCGGAAGCACCACCAGCTGATCCGCGCCGCCAAGAAAACTGCATTCAAGGACCGGCTGGACAACAACGCACACAACTGCAAGGAACTCTTCAACATCGTGAAAGAGCTATCCAACCCCAGCGCAGGAAACAACGACATCACCCCATCGCAAGACCTCTGCAACTCCCTCGCCTCATACTTCCACAACAAGATCACGGACATACACAACAGCTTCAACAACCAACCAACGCACACCACGACCAAACAACCACCCCCCACCACCACCCTCCACGCCTGGACCCCGATCAGCACCGAAGACACCATCCGCACGATGAACTCCATCCACTCCGGATCGCCGACCGACCCCTGCCCTCACCACGTCTTCAACAAGGCCGACGCTGTCATCGCACCCCACCTACGAGACATCATCAACACCTCCTTCGACACCGCCACCTTCCCTGAGAGCTGGAAGCACGCCGAACTCAGCGCTCTACTCAAGAAACCCACAGCGGACCCCACCGAACTCAAGAATTACCGCCCCATCTCGCTCCTCCCGTTTCCAGCCAAAGTCATCGAGAAGGCCGTCAACAAGCAGCTGGCCGCCTTCCTCGAGACGAATGGCTCCCTCGACCCCTCACAGTCTGGCTTCCGAGCCAACCACAGCACCGAGACCGCCCTCATCGCCGCCACCGATGACATCCGAGCCCTAATGGACAACGGAGAAACAGCGGCCCTCATCCTCCTAGACCTCTCCGCGGCATTCGACACTGTCTGCCACCGCACCCTAGTACAGCGCCTCGGCAACGTCGGAATCCAGGACAAGGCCCTGAAATGGATCATCTCCTTCCTCGACGGAAGAACACAGAGAGTCCGCCTACCACCGTACAAGTCAGAGGCCACCGAAGTCATCTGCGGCGTCCCTCAAGGATCCTCGCTGAGCCCCACCCTCTTCAACGTCTACATGAGCCCCCTAGCGGCCATCGCACACCAACACAACCTCAGCATAATCTCCTACGCCGACGACACCCAGCTGATCCTCTCCCTGACCAACGACCCCGCCGCCGCCAGAGCCAACCTGCACGAAGGGATGAAAGAGGTAGCCGAGTGGATGACGACCAGCCGCCTGAAACTGAACTCAGACAAGACGGAGGTCCTCATCCTGGGCTCTTCACCCTCCGCCTGGGACGACTCCTGGTGGCCTCCCGCCCTGGGCACCGCACCCAAACCGACAGACCATGCACGCAACCTGGGCTTCATCCTGGACTCCTCCCTCTCCATGACCAGGCAAGTCAACAACGTCTCCTCGGCGTGCTTCAACATCCTACGCATGCTACGGAAGATCTTCTGGTGGATCCCCACCGAGACCAGGAAGACCGTCACCCAGGCCCTCGTCACTAGCCGACTGGACTACGGCAACGCCCTCTACGCCGGTACCACCGCCAAGCTCCAGAAGAGACTCCAGCGGATCCAGAACGCCTCAGCCAGACTCATCCTCGACATCCCACGAACCAGACACATCTCCGGACATCTGAGAGACCTACACTGGCTCCCCGTCAACAAAAGAATCACCTTCCGCCTCCTCACCCACGCACACAAAGCCCTACACGACCAAGGCCCGAGCTACCTCAACAGCCGAATCAACTTCTACGCTCCCAAACGCCACCTCCAATCAGCCAACCACGCCCTCGCCGCCGTCCCCCGCATCAGAAGAGCGACTACAGGAGGAAGGTCCTTCTCCTACCTGGCCGCCAAGACCTGGAACTCCCTCCCGACCGACCTGCGCCTGACCCAAGACCACCTCTCCTTCAGGAAGAAGCTGAAGACCTGGCTGTTCGAGCAGTAGCGGCACCCCCCCACCCCCAGCGCCTTGAGACCCTACGGGTATGTAGTGCGCTCTATAAATGTCTTTGATTGATTGATTGATTGATTGATTTCTTTTTAGCCTGTGGAGCTCCCCATAAGGGGTATACTCACCTTCAAATATATTGGATGATGACTGCCTGCATGAAGAGTGGAATTTCCTGCAGTAGTCTTTCTAAACAGTCTTGTTTGTAGTTTATCCTGCTTCACATATATTTGATCATCAAGGAATTCAACCTGTTTCTTACTTATAGTGCCACTGAAATGTAAGTTTAAATGATTATGGTTGATTTGGTTGATAAATTCCCTGGTTGCCATCTAAGACCCCTTCCAAATTACAAAGAGGTCATTAATAAAGTGGAGCCATGTCACCCCATGTTCCTCTCACACTTTGTTGTGTTCCTCCCACCAGCCCAAGTGTAAACTAGCCTAACTGGGGGCAAAGCAGGTGCCCTTCGTCGTTCCATGCCCTTATCTGTAAATCTGATACGTAACAGAAAGAGGTTATTGGTTAGAAAATTTTCAATAATTTTTAATAACATTTACATGCATTTATATAATTTAGCAGGTCCAGATTGTAGCTCGCATCACATCTACATGCTTGATGCTTGTGTAGAGAGCTGCCCCATCCAATGTCATACAGTGCCATACAGCAATCTTCATTCCATGGTAGATCATAAATATGTCCCTGAAAGTCGCCAGTGTCCTTGATATAGGAAGGTAGATCTCTTACATAGGGCTGTAAAAATGGTCTATATGCATAGATTTTTTTTTCCAATAGATTGTCTATCGCGGAGATGATTGGCTGACCAGGTGTTTTTACTGCGTCTTTTTGAATTTTTGGACTCGGGTACATTATTGGCATTTTTGGAGAATCATTGTGCAAGTACTTAAGTTCATCTCAGCTGATTAGTTCCAATCATTTTCATTCATCCACTTTGGCCTTAAGCCCTTAAGCACAGTTTGTATGTTGCTCTATGTATAGCATTGGAAGTCATGTAATTGCTTGTGCGTTTCATTGATGTATTTTACTATAGGCCATAAAACAATGTGTAGGCCCTTATCTGCATTGCATATCACTAGTTCTTTGTGGCTTTATAATTTTCTAATCAAGTTGGGTAGGCAATGAATTGGCTGTTCCATTTAGTTCCTTCTTTACTGATTTGTTGATATAATATTTTCAAATCACTAATCACACACTCATAAAAGGCTGTCATCAGTCATCAGGCCTTCACGATCCATTATTTGTTGGAATTTTGGCTCTAGGGAAACACCAGATGCTTCAATCGCCAAATCATGTAGGTCTTGTAATTGACTAATGTCAGATACCTGTAAATTGCTTTGGTCCTCAGCAGATGTAGTTGTTATGATGTTTCTTTCTTTCTTCCTCATAGGATGGAACTTAGCCAGTTTTAACTTGCTAAGAAATTTGTATAAGTCAATTATTTTCTCTGCATAATTCATCTGATTTCTTAGGCAGTATGATAGCCCTCATGATAAGATTTGATAGATGCATACATAGAGAGGTTAATGCCTGCTACCAAACATCTAAGAAATGTCATAAAAAAAATGGGCATACTTCACCACAAGATAAATGTGCATATATATATATATATCTTCCACTGTTTCCGTTCACCTTCGTGATTGGTTCCCAGGAAAGAACAGCACACCAGGTAAGTCCAGCACAAGAAAAACTTTATTGTGCACTTAACAATGTAAGATGACGCGTTTTGGCGTGTAGCCTTTATCAAGTAGCCCCATTTTGAAATTACATGTATTTAAGTCCTTCATTTGTTCTTTTTTCTATAGACATAGAAGAAATACTACGGTATACCATTTGCGTTATTATTTCTTCTTTCTTCATGTATACAATTTATATCATTGCATATGTAGTTTATCCATATTGTCAGTAAGGACTTACTCGTATTTGCAAACAACTACGTTTGTTGACCTTCGTGTGTGCAATGCAATCATTATTGAGTTCAATAAGTTCCGCCTGCGCTTTGGTGGTGGTGTAAGGGTAATGTAGTCCTCATAATAGCGCCACACATACCAGTCATAATACATATTTGTTTCTGTATAGCAGAATTCCGCATAGGTACATGTTAACAAATATAATCGGGTGCTCCCATTGTTCTCACAGTGAATGATAGGACATTTAGGGCATTCTTAATGCGTGCTATCAAATAGAAGTAAACATTAACAGCATATAGCGTAAATTCACATATTCATTCTTAACCATATATAATGGCAGATACCGAAGACTTTTAACCGAGGCTCACGTTACCAGCAGACTGGTGGGTCTTTCGTATGTGATTTGGTCAACAAAATTTGAGGGGGGCAGGCCTAGTGTTTATGTGCGTATCGTGAAGGATGAGGGAATGGTGCAAGGGAAGTGAAGTGAGTGTCTAAATACTGTACTGAATTCTATTTTATGTGAACTTATCTAAAATGCGATACGAGGTATGCACAATGATACATGAGACATCTAATGGGGCAAGCCTGCTCCCAACATGACGCCACAATTGTGGATATCTGTCATGCCCTCTCTTGGGTTGTGATGTCTCAGATTATTTGTAAGTCATGGCTACACTCATTAAAACATGTGGGTGAGTATAAAAAACTGGCAATTGCCTAACTGTCTTGCTCATCATATCATAAGGCTACCGGGCTGTGTTGTACACTGTTCATATACCTATATGTGTGGATAATTCCTCCCCACAATTTAGCCCATTTGGGATTTTGCTGTCTAGGTCCATAATGTATTTGGACTCAAGAACCCTTAAACTGATTTCACGATCTCCACCCCGTATGTGTTTTGGGATCCTATCTATGCCACAGAATCTCAGACTTATATTGTTGCTATTGTGCTTCTCGGCGTAATGCCGTGCCATGGGATAATTAGAATCCTTATTGGTTATTGCACGTAGGTGTTGTACTATTCTGACCTTTAAATGATGTTAAGTGCTGCCTACGTACTGGAGGCCGCAAGGGCACTCCAGCACGTAGACAGCAAATTCGCTATCGCAGTTGATGAGTTGTTTGATTGGTCTTTTTTGTCCCGTACCTGTTATGTATTCCTTGCAATTTTTTCCATTGCGGTCAGCTTTGCACATCCCGCAAGTTGTAAAGCCCTTGGATTTACTCAGCCAGTTTGTCTGTTTGACATCATTTGGGTAACTGTGTACCAATTTGTCTCTTAAGGATCTCGCCTTGCGATTGGTTATTTTTGGTCTCAGTCCTACTCGAACTCCTATAATAGGATCCGCTACAAGTAGGTTCCAATGTGTTTTCATGATCTTTTCCAGTGCCCGTGCCCCCCTACTGAAGTTGGTTATCATGCGTGGTGCATTGGGCTCATTAGTTTTACTTAGGGCCTCCTTTCTCATGGCACTGGATGATGTTTTAAATAGGGCATCTTCATGTGAGAGATCTTTCATTTTCTTTTGAGCTATTTGAAGTGTTTTATCTGAGTATCCTCTTTGTTTAAACTGTTTCAGCATGGTTTCTTTCTCTTTTTCATAATCCATATCAGTATTACAGTTACGGTGAGCCCTTAGTAGCTCGCCGTATGGTATGCTGTTTATAAGCGGTATCGGATGTTGACTCGCTGAATGTAAGACGGCATTACCTGCCGTTGATTTACGAAACAGGCGGGTTGTGATGTTATTATCTTTGATTTCAACTGCTATATCTAGGAATTCACAATAGCTATCGCTGATGGTGTGGGTGAAACGTAGTTTCAAGTCGTTAACCCCCAGATATTTGATGTATTCTTCTGCTAGTGATTTGGGACCATTCCATATTAGGAATAAATCGTCAATGTACCTGACCCACATTATAATGCGGTCAGTGTACATTTCCGATTCCTGTGACCAAACTTGTTGTTTCTCCCACCAGCCTAGGTACAGGTTCGCTAGGCTGGGGGCAAAACAAGTTCCCATCACGGTCCCTGACCGCTGACGGTGTACTGATTTCTCAAATAGAAAGATATTCTCCTGTAAGCAATAAAGCATCATGGTTTCTAGCATTTGATTATGGTTCCAGTGGTCAATATGTCTGCTCCTTAAATAATACATGCAAGTCTCCACACCTTTCTTCTGATCAATGCATGTATACAGTGAACATATATCCATACTGATCATCAAGTACCCTTTCTCCCATTGTACATCATGTAGCATTTTCAGAAAATCAGAACTGTCTTTGCAGTAAGAATTTAGATTGCTGACATATTCCGCAAGATACAAATCCAAAAAAATAGAGGTATTTTCTAAGAGTCCCCCATTCGATGATACTATGGGACGCCCTGGTGGTAAAGTGGGGTCCTTGTGCAACTTAGGAAGGAAATAAATGCAGGGAATGCGTGGTTGGTCCTTTCTTAGGAATTTGTATTCGTCTGTATCAAGTAAACCACTGTGGTACCATATATATATATGTATATATACGCTCCAAACTTGCCCTAAGCAATGAGTCGCACTCCAAACACCAACATAAAGCGATGTTTTTAATCAGGTACGAACAGCACACGCCAGTAGATTCAATCAACAGCTGTTCCCTCGAGTCTTCGCCTTACGCGTTTCAAAGGAATAACCTTCTTCTTCAGAGGCATATGAAGACAGACAATTCTTTGCAGTTTCCTGTTCAGTTCCACTTAATTAATGCTGATGTCCACGTCCCCAGATGGGCTGCTCATTTGAGATACCTGTAGAGCATTCTGGGAACTGCAGTCCAGGAAAGTTCCTTGCTAGTCATGGGAGCACAAATACACTGCAAATAACCATTTCAAGCCCGCAATGGGCCTCCGCGCGCTGCTCTTAATCCTAATTGGTGTTTCCAACGGCAGGGCTCGGATGCATCGAGCCCCTTGGCCCCCTCATTCTGGGGTGGTGCGTCCTTGGCAGCGGGGCACGCCGCCAAAAATATACGCTCCAAACTTGCCCTAAGCAATGAGTCGCACTCCAAACACCAACATAAAGTGATGCTTTTAATCAGGTACGAACAGCACACGCCAGTAGATTCAATCAACAGCTGTTCCCTCGAGTCTTCGCCTTACGCGTTTCAAAGGAATAACCTTCTTCTTCAGAGGCATATGAAGACAGACGATTCTTTGCAGTTTCCTGTTCAGTTCCACTTAATTAATGCTGAAGTCCACGCCCCCAGATGGGCGACTCATTTGAGATACCTGTGGAGCATTCTGGGAACTGCAGTCCAAGAAATTTCCTTGCTAGTCATGGGAGCACAAATACACTGTAAATAACCATTTCAAGCCTGCAATGGGCCTCCGCTGATGGGCGCTGCTCTTAATCCTAATTGGTGTTTCCAACGGCAGGGCTCGGATGCATCGGGCCCCTTGGCCCCCTCATTCTGGGGTGGTGCTTCCTTTGCAGCGGGGCACGCTGCCAAAAATATACTCTCCAGACTTGCCCTAAGCAATGAGTTGCACTCCAAACACCAACATAAAGCAATGCTTTTGATCAGGTACGAACAGCACACGCCAGTAGATTCAATCAACAGCTGTTCTCTCGAGTCTTCACCTAACGCGTTTCAAAGGAATAACCTTCTTCTTCAGAGGCATATGAAGACAGACAATTCTTTGCAGTTTCCTGTTCAGTTCCACTTTATTAATGCTGAAGTCCATGCCCCCAGATGGGCTGCTCATTTGAGATAACTGTGGAGCATTCTGGGAACTGCAGTCCAGGAAAGTTCCTTGATAGTCATGGGAGCACAAATACACTGTAAATAACCATTTCAAGCCCGCAATGGGCCTCCACTGACGTGCGCTGCTCTTAATCCTAATTGGTGTTTCCAACGGCAGGGCTCGGATGCATCGGCCCCTTGGCCCCCTCATTCTGGGGTGGTGCGTCCTCGGCAGCGGGGCACGCCGCCAAAAATATATGCTCCAAACTTGCCCTAAGCCATGAGTCGCACTCCAAACACAACATAAAGCGATGCTTTTAATCAGGTACGAACAGCACACGCCAGTAGATTCATATATATACATATATATATATCTCCACAACAATGGCGAATTGAGCCCGCGCCGCTTAGCTCTGGCGGGCCTCAGCTGGGTTTCGCCTTACTCCTATATATCCGCCGAAGAACGCTGTCGTATCTTTACTTCAAAGACAACAAGTTGAGGCCCATTTGCATTTCACAGTGAAATTTATTAGCGTTTCACACCCAACGCGTTTCGCAGCCGCAGCCTCTTGATCACGAGTGAATTCAAGGTTTAACCAATAAAGTTTTATACAAGTGAAAAAAAACAATAATCATGTGACCTTCAATCAACAGTGAAAATATACTCTCTCACACTCGGTTATTATTGATAAATCATCCCTTCATGTATAAACAGTGTTAATTCACACATTTACATTTTTACGGCTTATCCAGCTCATAAAAGTCATTCTTATCATGACTGATAGGGCGATCGTTTTACTCGGGAACTACAATTCCCATAATCCTCGAACTGGGTACATTCAAAGGCTATCTTTATTCAAACATTCAATGTTATTAGCATTGATACCACGATATACATCTGAACCCAACTGATCGGTGCCCATTTATGGTTGTAACACCTGTCAATAACCATTTCTTCATTTCGCCCCTGTGGGCTTATATTCATAGTGTGTATAATCACATCTACGTTATTGACTATCCTTCCGGACAGAACTCGAGTGCCCGTTCGTAGCATTCGCTACCCATCTCTAGTCATTACGCCCTAGTGGGCTTAAGTTCATGGTGCTTTTCTAACATGTTCGCACAACCCCGCAACTTTCATAGTTCATTGTTCCATAATTCTGTCCATGCTTTGATAATCACTCTTTCATCCAAAGGGAAATTAACCAAATATGACAAGCAATATCCAATTGCAAGACACTTCTTCAAAGAACACAAACAGAACACAAGCCTCAGGCTCAAGCCTCAGCCTCATGCCACAGGCATGTGAACAAGGGCTTTGGAAGCCCGAAACGCGTCTTGCCCTCGCAGTTTTCAACCCTTGCAATAAATATCTGTGTATCCTGACTGTGGTCCGTCTCCTATTTGCCTGGTGGGTTCTGAGTGGCACTAGAACCTAAAGCGGCGTTCTTAGGAGTTTGCGCAGATATATATATATATATATATATATATATATATATATATATATATATATATATATATATAAATAATCATGAGCAAGGGAGAAGGCTCCCGAAACGCGTTGATCTGTGTTGTTGAAACTTTGCCACAAACATCTATCTGAAGGTGGAAAATAAAGAAAAATTAGCAAAACCAACTCTGCATGAGAGTTCGTCTCGTTTTTCACCCTGTCTGGGGTGAATTGTGTTCACATATGTATATATATAACTGCAAGTACGTGCAAACACGAGTACATGTGTATAAATTCATCAGGAATCTGAAATTGAGGAAATTCTTTACCATTAAAAACCAGAGTAAAAATAAACCAGCTTCCGGCACTCCTACAGGTTGCAGTGGACCTACAGTGGAAGAAATTCCTCTTCTTACCACCTTACATGCTCTGCGACAGGAAGCCATAGAATCTAATAGCGAGGTTTGCAATATACAGGATATAGCCCAAGCAGAAGGCATCAATATTTCATCTCCAGGCCATAGTCCTTTCAAAGCACCATCTTCTTTTGTCCAGATCATGCCACCTGATGCTTTGGACATCTTTCATGATCGGATCACTGATGAGTTGAAAACACTATATCGTAAATCCCTCAGGCATCAACACAGTCGGAGTAACAAGACCAACGATTATTTCCAACTCCTGGAACAACGATACAGTGGTGATCAACAACTCCAACAAGGGAGGCAACATTGTTTTATGGGACAAGCAGCTCTACAGAGCAGAGGCTTACCGACATATCAACAATCTGCAATGTTATGAACAATCTGATGCCTCAATTGTCAGGAAAATGAATAAAGATTTCAAAAGTGAATTTATGGCTTGGCAAAGGGAAGGACTGATATCCAAGGATGAATTTCATTTCTTATATAAGGAATTTCCAACTTTACCTACTTTTTACCTAATTCCCAAGGTGCATAAAGCCGCTGATCCGATGCCCGGAAGACCGATTATCTCAGCGAACAACAGTACATTCGAGTGCGCCTCAAGCTATGTAGACTTCTATCTCAGGAGCATGTATCTAATCTACCTACATACTTGCGTGATTCAACTGATTTTTTATTAAAATTTAACACAGTGCAATGGTCTAATGATTATCTTTTGGTAATGCTAGATATCACCGCCCTATATACAAGCATCAGACACGAAGATGGGCTAAAGGATGTTGACTTTTTCCTCAAACAGAGATGTATTACCATGTACAAACACAATGCTATGCTGAGAAAAATGATACGTTGGTGTCTTTATAACAACGTAATAATGTTTGATGGCAAGATCTTTAAGCAAAAGCAGGGCATGGCCATGGGGGCATGCTTCTCGCCCAGCTATGCATGTTTACATGTAGGCTGGTGGGAGGAGCATGTCCTCAGGGGTCAACATAAAGTATTGTTTGACAATCACGTGGTACACATTTGGCGATATATAGATGATCTCTTTATTGTGTGGAAGGGATCTGAAGCTGAAGCCAGCAATTTTGTCAATGTCATCAATTGTAATGATCAAAATTTGAATTTCACGGCTGACATTAACCGTCACCACCAATATTTTAGACATCACTGTGTATATTGAGGGAGGAGCTATAGAAACTTGCCTATTTAGGAAACCCACGGCAGGCAATACATTATTGCACGCTTCAAGCTTTCACCCACATCACACCATCTCTAGTCTTCCCTACGGAGAATGTTTACGAATACGTAGGGCATGCAGTTCCGACTCCACTCTTGGAATTGCACAACAAGCAGCCAAGGTTAGACTTATGGAGCACGGCTATGATCCCAAGAAATTGAATGTGACCATGTGAAAAGCTAATGCCAAAGATAGACTGGAGTTATTTACATTGGTAAGCAAACCTGGCAAGACAGGCAGCTCTGTACCAACCAATTCTAATGCCATGATGGGGGTAGAGGGGAGGGAAGATGTCTCATGTAAATTCATCTCGACCTACAGTAAGCAAGCTAATGCCATCAAGGGCATCATTAATAATCAATGGCCTATAGTACTTACCGATGCTACTCGGCAGTTGGTTCTCCCAAGGAAACCTAGTTTCATGTACCATAAGATGCACTCAATGCGCAATGATCTTGTCAAAACAAGCCCAGACCTGAATATCAAAGGCAGTTGGCTCACCCCAAAGAAGGGTTTCTTCAAATGCAGCATATGCCGTGATTGAAAATTTGGGGTGAACACTACATCATATACTACTGCTTTTTCGGACATTCCAATCCAATTGACAGGTCATTATACATGTTGCACTGAGTATGCGGTATTTGTATTAAGGTGTATCTGTGGGTTACAGTACGTCGGAAGTACTAAGCTACAGGTATTTACATGCATACTTCAACACCTCCGGGCAACTGTTAATTCTAATACTACTTATCCAGTAGCCAGACACATCAAATTGGAGCACAATAACAATCTAAACGTGCTCCAGTATTTTGTCATTGACAGTGTACCCGTAAACAAACGTGGAGGTAATCACGAAAAGAGGCTTAGATTTAGAAACCAAATACATTATCGAACTGGATACTAAAACCCCCCGAGGTATGAACATCTGCGAAGATTTGCACTATTACCTGTAATTATATGGCCTGTTTACAGCTGTGTTTAAATCTACATTTGTTTTAACATGCCTGTGATTTATGTTTCTATACACATTATGATAGTCAGTGATTTGGTCTCTGCGATTCGACGTTTTTTTGGCTTTATATCATTCATTTATATATGTTCATGTGAATTAGTGGTTTTAAGCTATTTATTGGCGTCTTTGCACAGATTGATCGTTGACCTAGTCACCCTAGTCAGCTCTGACTGAACTATTTTTCTAGAAGAAGATAGAAATTCAATGACACTCCTTGGTTTTTAAATGATTTACTGGGTGCATATGGGGGGCTCCCCAAACTCAGAAGTGGTTGATTTGGCTTACATTGTTGACAGTTACTACATCATTGCATTTGAGCATGTAAATAATTGATGTATATTAACTATGTGATGCTGCTTTCTCCATGAATTGCATGTTTAGTTTTATTGTTTATACCACATAGTATATTTGCAATTTTTTGCACTTAGCACTTTCACTGTAAACACTGCCAGCTATATGCATTTTAACAAGGGTTGTTTAATAATGCCTGATATTGGTACACTCCAATTTGGAATTGTAGGTGTTTTATATATTTTATATATATAACAGATTCGCTGCTCTATTGAAACATGTATTTGTACTGTTTATATAGCTTTTTTGCACATATTTTCCAGGTGCTCACAGAATGTTTTTAACATCGATTGATTTTTTAAAATCCTGTGGTAAAATTTTCATGTGTGTGTTTTTTTGACCAAATATGCATTTAAGCATTGTTAGAACATTACTGACCTTTGTGGTTGATGATATATTCCAATTATATCATCCAATTCATTTATCTATTTCAAATTGGACTAATACATTGTAATGTCACTTGTACATTGGAAATGTTTCACCTGGTTTTAGCATTTGAGCAGCTATGATATTTTGAGTTTTTTTTTCATTATTACGGATGGATGTGGTACTCAGCACTTATATCATGTGCAGTATTTTTTCCTTGTTCATTGCATCACTGACAGCGGGTCACATGATACTCCGGTACTAATCAAAAATGTCACACTCACCTGATCAGCGCTCATGTGATCAATGCCACTGCGTTGGCCGAAACGCGTAATGACCGTTTGCACTATTTAATTTAATAAAGCACAATATCCACAACAGCAGAACAGCAAATTCCTGAGTGCGTTTTTCACCACCTGGTGCATTTACCAGAATGCCAGGGGAGAGCCTTGCCTGAGAGGTCAGCGGTGTACTCCAACATCCTGTTTTCTATTTAGAGTACTCCCGTGAGTCATTGAGCTGACGAGCTCGTGGATGAAGACTCTATTGCTTCTCCTGAGGCAGAAAGCAGGAGACCGTGTGTAATCCTGACAGTGTTTTAAATATTGTTTATTTAATGCTCGGATTTTATTTGCGCCGCAAAGCTTTTCTTTTTAAATAAATACACTTGCCTGCAGCTACCTGCACGAATTTCATTAGTCTGAGGCCCCGCATACAGCCGAACTAGTTGCTGAATGGAAGGTGGTTCTTGGCAGCCATATTAGGTGTAGACCCAGCCCCAGCGCTCTAGCGCTCGAGGCTACATTATAAAATCATACGGCGATGCCTCCGAGCAGCGGACGCGCTCAGCGGGTGCGCCGGAGTCGCGCCGAAGTCAAGCCTAAGTCCTGCCCGTCTGCGCTCGTCCGCGCTGAGGACGGGCAAAGGGCCAGTCACTCTGCTCCGGTAAATACACTACCCAGAGATGCCCTATTAGCCTTAAATAAAAACACTACTAAATGCCAACATGTACTCAATGTGAATACTTGGATGGGGCCAATCTGTTGTTATGGTTGTAGGAGAATTTTAGAACCCTATCATATTCCTTAAAAAAGGTTACAAAACCAAAGCATATAAAAGGTGGACTGATAAATGCACGGTCAATGTTTAAAAATTCCTTTCACATATACGATCTTATTACTGAAAAACAGTTAGACTGCCTATTTATCACTGTAACCTGGCTATGTGAATGGTCCAACCCTGACATTGCTCATGCCTTACCTCCTGGGTACTCTATCTGTAGACAAGATCGAACAGAACAGCGAGGCGTTGGGCTGGCCATTATCTATAGAGACGTTCTAAAATGCTCAACAACGGAGCTCTCAGACATCAGAGGAGCGGAAAGCTTTAGTTTCTGCATTCAAGTGTGTGATACCTTCACTTTTGCAGGGGCATTGCTATACCGCCCTCCTGGCCAACCCACCCAGTTCCTAGATAGCATAGGAGGTGACCTATTCTTAGGACACCCCGCGCCGCACGGCCACCAGCTGTAGCGTGTGCTCCCCGCCTGCCGCTGCCCTCAGCCTCGCTGAGCCTGCCTGCTGCCTGCTGACCACACCCCCTCGGCGTGGTCTCCTGCGTTCTGTGTCTGCTGAGTTATTTCTGTTGCCTTGCTGCCTAATTTAGGCATTTTGCCCCTTTTTCTCTCTGTCTGTGTGCCCCCCTGTGCTGTTTTTCCCCGTTGTTGCCCCCTGTGCCCTCCCACCCCGCTCCCCCCTTCCTGCCGCCGTGAGATCGGACACGCCCCCTTTTCTTTCTGTGCCCTCCCCGCTCCCGCCTCCCAGCTTCTCCTCCCTCCATCGCATTTGGCCATAAATGGCGACCGTGCAGCGCAGGTGAGTGTGACCTATTCTTAGGACACCCCCGCGCCGCACGGCCACCAGCTGTAGCGTGTGCTCCCTGCCTGCCGCTGCCCTCAGCCTCACTGACCCTGCCTGCTGCCTGCTGACCACGCCCCCCTCAGCGTGGTGTCCTGCGTTCTGTGTCTGCTGAGTTATTTCTTTTGCCTTGCTGCCTAATTTAGGCAATTTGCCCCTTTTTCTCTCTGTCTGTGTGCCCCCCTGTGCTGTTTTTCCCCGTTGTTGCCCCCTGTGCCCTTCCGCCCCGCTCCCCCCTTCCCACCGCCGTGAGATCGGACACGCCCCCTTTTCTTTCTGTGCCCTCCCCGCTCCCGCCTCCCAGCTGCTCCTCCCTCCCTCGCACTTGGCCATAAATGACGACCGTGCGGTGCAGGTGAGTGTGACCTATTCTTAGGACACCCCCGCGCCGCACGGCCACCAGCTGTAGCGTGTGCTCCCCGCCTGCCGCTGCCCTCAGCCTCGCTGAGCCTGCCTGCTGCCTGCTGACCACGCCCCCCTCGGCGTGGTCTCCTGTGTTCTGTGTCTGCTGAGTTATTTCTGTTGCCTTGCTGCCTAATTTAGGCATTTTGCCCCTTTTTCTCTCTGTCTGTGTGCCCCCCTGTGCTTTTTTTCCCCGTTGTTGCCCCCTGTGCCCTTCCCGCCGCCGTGAGATCGGACACGTCCCCTTTTCTTTCTGTGCCCTCCCCGCTCCCGCCTCCCAGCTGCTCCTCCCTCCCTCGCACTTGGCCATAAATGGCGACCGTGCGGAAACGCAGCGTTGACACGCAGCGGGCGCGCCAATTGTGCGCCGAAGGCACGCCAAAGGTAAGCCCGTCTGCGCCCTTCCGCGCCTGGACCGCGCCCAGTGCCAGGACCCCTGGCCCCCGCAGACACCAGCCCACCCGCCGGACCTACACCGCCACCGAACTCTACGCACTCAACGTCGATCGATTCCCAGGATGCTACCGAGCCACCCCGAGACGCACCCACGGACCCTTCAGCTGGCACTCCTGCAAGTTCTCCTGCATCCGGTCCTGCACTACACCCGCACCCACCAAGCTGAGCAAAAGCAGCAACCACCTGAAGTGCATCCTGCTCAACACACGCTCCGTCCACAGACACGCCGTAGAGCTCTGGAACCTGCTCGACACAACATCACCAGACGTCGCCTTCCTCACGGAAACATGGATGAACGCCTCCTCAGCACCCGACATCGCCATCCCGGACGGATACAAGATCACCTGGAGGGACCGCGGCAATCAGACCGGAGGAGGCATCGCCATCATCCACAGAAACACCATCCGCATCACAACCAACACCGACGACACCCCCACCCTCGCAACCGCCGAACACCTGCACTTCCAGATCCACACCGACCCCAAGACCACCCTCAGAGGTACCCTCATCTACAGACCCCCAGGACCACGTGCACAATTCAGCGAAGACATCGCCGACTTCATCAGCCCGCACGCCCTCCCCTCCGCTGACTACATCCTCCTCGGGGACCTCAACTTCCACCTGGAGAACAACAACGACCGCAACACCACCACCCTGCTGGACAACCTCGCCAACCTCGGTCTCAAGCAGCTGGTGACCACCCCCACCCACTACGCCGGACACACACTCGACCCCGTCTTCTCTTCCAGTAAGGACATCGCCTTCAGCCACGCCACCGGACTCCACTGGACGGACCACAGCTGCGTCCACTTCAGCTTCAAAAAGAACACGATCCACCACCACCAGCAACAGGTTGCACGCAGAAGCTGGAACAGGATCACAGCCGACCAGCTCGCCGCATCCCTGAGCCAGGACCCCCCCGCCAGCTCAGCGAACCCCAGCCAAGCCGCCAACAACCTCACGACGTGGATCAGCAACTGCGCAGTCGACCTCGCCCCCCTGAGGACCCAGCCTAGCAGACCCGGCAGTAAGAAAGCACCATGGTTCACCGACGAACTCAAGAGCTCCAAGAAGAACTGCAGAGCCCTTGAGAGAGCCTGGCGCAGAGACCCAACACCAGACAACATGACCACCCTCAAGCTCGCCACTCGAAAACACCACCAACTGATCCACACCACCAAGAAAACCGCATTTAAGGAACGACTGGACAACAACGCAGACAACAGCAAGGAACTCTTCAACATTGTCAAAGAGCTCTCCAACCCCAACGCCGGAAACAACGACATCACCCCATCCCAAGACCTCTGCAACTCCCTCGCCTCCTACTTCCACAACAAGATCGCAGATATACACAACAGCTTCATCACACAGCCAACGCACCCCACGACCGCACCGTCACCCCCCGCCACCACCCTCCGCGCCTGGACCCCGATCAACACCGAAGAAACCCGTCGCACAACGAATTCCATCCACTCCAGATCTCCAACCGACCCCTGCCCGCACCACGTCTTCAACAAGGCCGACGCTGTCATCGCACCCCACCTGCGGGACATCATCAACACCTCCTTCGACACCGCCACCTTCCCGGAGAGTTGGAAGCACGCCGAACTCAGCGCTCTACTGAAGAAACCTTCAGCGGACCCCACCGAACTCAAAAACTACCGCCCCATCTCGCTCCTCCCGTTTCCGGCCAAAGTCATCGAGAAGACCGTCAACAAGCAGCTGGCCGCCTTCCTCAAGACGAACGGATCCCTCGACCACTCGCAGTCTGGCTTCCGGGCCAACCACAGCACCGAGACCGCCCTCATCGCCGCCACTGATGACATCCAAACCCTGCTCGACAACGGGGAAACAGCGGCCCTCATCCTCTTGGACCTCTCCGCGGCATTCAACACTGTCTGCCACCGCACCCTAGTGCAGCGCCTCCGCAACATCGGAATCCAGGAGAAGGCTCTAGAATGGATCACCTCGTTCCTCGATGGAAGAACTCAGAGAGTCCGCCTCCCCCCGTTCAAATCAGAAGCCACCAAAGTCATCTGCGGCGTTCCTCAAGGCTCCTCGCTCAGCCCCACCCTCTCCAATGTCTACATGACCCAGCTGATCCTCTCCCTCACCAACGACCCCGCCACCACCAGAGCCAACCTACACGAAGGGATGACAGAAGTAGCCAAGTGGATGATGAACAGCCGCCTGAAGCTGAACTCGGACAAGACGGAGGTCCTCATCCTGGGATCCTCGCCCTACGCCTGGGACGACTCCTGGTGGCCCCCTGCCCTGGGCAGCGCACCGAAACCGACAGATCACGCACGCAACCTGGGCTTCATCCTGGACTCCTCCCTCTACATGACCAGACAAGTCAACGCCGTCTCCTCGTCGTGCTTAACATCCTGCGCATGCTACGTAAGATCTTCCGGTGGATCCCCACCGAGACCAGAAAGACGGTTACCCAGGCCCTCGTCACCAGCCGACTGGACTACGGCAACTCCCTCTACGCCTGAACCACTGCCAAACTCCAGAAGAGATTACAGCGGATCCAGAACACCTCAGCAAGACTCATCCTCGACATCCCCCGACACAGCCACATCTCCGGACACCTGAGAGACCTGCACTGGCTCCCGGTCAACAAGAGAATCACCTTCCATCTCCTCAAACACGCAACAAAGCCCTACACAACCAAGGCCCAAGATACTTCAACAGCCGCCTCAACTTCTACACTCCCACACGTCAGCTTCGATCGACCAGCCATGCCCTCGCCGCCGTCCCCCGCATCCGAAGAGTCAACACAGGAGGAAGGGCCTTCTCCTACCTGGCCGCCAAGACTTGGAACTCCCTCCCGACCCACCTCCGCCTGACCCAAGACCACCTCGACTTCAGGAAGCAACTCAAGACCTGGCTGTTCGAGCAGTAGCGGACCCCCCTCCCCAAGCGCCTTGAGACTCTCCGGGTGAGTAGTGCGCTATATAAATGCTTGATTGATTGATTGATTGACTGATTGAGATGTCCTTGGTGATTTGACTCTTAGGTTCGCCAATTTTACTCTATTAGGAGACGTTAACTTTCATTTGAATGGCTCTAATGATCCCCATGAATTTAGTTTTAAAGAAACGCTGCATGTTTTGGGGCTGACAATGAAGGTACTAGAAACGACTCACGAGGCTGGACATATTCTCGACTGCATTGGTTCCAATATGGACGCAATGACGGTCGAACCCCCTGTACGGCTATCCTGGACAGATCATTATTTCATTGAATTTAACCTCAAGATTGAGGGAAATGGGATAAAGATAAGGGAGATACCAAAAAAGAGCACACCCTCACCTTGCTGGGGGAAAATTATAGAGCACCCTGATCTTGGTGAATGGGTAAAAGAGAGTAAACCCACTCTCACAGGGAACACAACAATAGATTATCAGAGATTTGAGAGTTGGATGACCACGATCGGAAACCAAATTAAAAACCCAGGCAGTAGTTCTACCTCAAGTAGAAGGAGGTTATCTGCACCCTGGTTTTTAGGTGAACAAAAAGAAATGCTAGGTAAAATCAGAATTCTAGAGCGAAGGTGGCAACGTAATTATGGGATTGAAGAAAAGGAGGCATACAAGAGAGCAAGGAGGCTTTATCATGCCTCTATAAAAGGCGCAAAAGCCAAGCATTTTACTTCTTTAATTGAAGCCTCCAGTAACAAACAGAAAGATATTTTTTAAATTGTTAACAGCTTCAGAAAGCCCAAAGCGTTAACACAAGAGATCCCACCCTCCCAGACTCTCTGTGACGAGATAGCTAACTATTTCGCACAGAAAATAGATACCTTTACGAAAGATTTCCCTCAGTCTGAGAAAGAGGAGTTAGAGGATAAAACCAGCACAGATATAGGCAAATCATGCTGGGACACCTTCAATCAAATCAGTCTGGAAGACACATATCAGGGGATATCTGCGATTAAGTCAGAATCTCCCTTCGATCCCTGTCCCCCTATGCTGCTTAAAGCAATAATAGAAGAAGTTAATCCAGTAATTAACTCTATTATAAACTGATCCCTCCAATCAGGTGAAATCCCCTCTCACTGGAAAGTGGCAGCAGTCAGACCACTGCAGAAGAAGGTTTTGCAGGATCCCGCTACCCTTTCTAACCTGCGCCCCATTTCACTCCTCCCAGCTGTTTGCAAATTGACAGAATTACATGTAATAAGCAATTTATGGCTTTTTTGGAGGCAAATGAAATTCTTCATCCATGTCAAGCAGGTTTTAGAGCCAATCATTCAACTGAATCTGCCCTGTTGTCTTCAACTGAAACCATTCGAGCTGCATTGGATCAGGGCAAGATGGCAGTCCTGATCCTATTAGATCTCTCTGCAGCGTTCGACACGGTGTCCCACGCTATCCTTTTACATCGCCTTGCAAATGCAGGCATAGCAGGAACCGTTTTCGATTGGTTCAAAAATTATTTGGCACACAGACGCCAGATTACTATGCTGGGAAATTTCCGCTCTGAGGAGAAAGTGTTAAAAACAGGGGTTCCGCAGGGCTCGAGTTTGAGCCCCTCATTGTTCAACCTGTATATGGTTCCCCTGATTAAACTGATCTCCTCTTTCGGTATCAGTACGATTGCATATGCCGATTATATCCAGTTGGTATTGGTTCTTGATAAGAACCAAACCAATGCGGAAATGACCCTGAGGGAATGCCTATCGGCAACTTTTACGTGGATGACGAACAATCACCTAAAGTGTAACTCTGCGAAAACAGAAATTCTGCCCTTTGGACCTAACAACTGCTTCTCTCCTCAGGATTGGTGGCCTCAGGAGACAGAGGCTCCTCCAAAGACCATCAAGGCAGTTCGAAATCTGGGCATCAAGTTTGATAATACCCTGTCCTTCACACAACAAGCAAAAGAAGTAGCAGGTGTTTGTTTTAACATCATTAGGGGCCTTAGAAAATATTTCGACTTGCTCCCCCTGAGTGCCAGGCGGACGGTTGCAGTGGCGCTGATAACATCCAGGCTAGATTACTGTAATAGTCTGTATGCAGGGTTAAATAAATCTGCCCTGCACAGACTTCAGATGGTCCAACATGCAGCCGCCAGGCTGGTCCTCAGATGGCCCAGAAAATCCTCGGCCTCTGCGGCATTAGATGCCCTTCACTGGCTCCCAGTACAAAAGCGTATCCTGTTCAAGGTCCTCATTATCACCTACAGAGCCTTTCACTATCAGGGCCCATTGTACCTGCGTAGGCTTTTTAAACAATACCATCCGACGAGAGAACTTAGATCTTCGACAGCAAATCTCCTCTCCGTTCCCAGATTTAGGCTGACAACCAAAGGAGGAAAATCTCTAGCAGTTATCGGCGCTAAGGCATGGAACAAATTACCCCCCTGCCTTCGGGAAGCCACCTCGGCGCTTAGGTTCAGAAAAATACTAAAAACATGGATTTACACACTGTCAGACACAGGCTGTAAAGCCTTATTATGATCCCTCCTTTGCTACATGGGCAGTCCAGCTGTGGTTATCTGCTTGTATTTCAAGAGTCGCAGCGCCAAGATGCTCCCTGGAGTGGTAGTGCGCTATAAAAATGCCATATCACATCACACACATCACATCACATTAATAAACCAGAAACACGTGTCTAGAGATCAGCACTATCTGCGCCAACCTTGGCGAAACAGTCGAAAATATTGGAGCAAGCTAAAAGAGACTGCATTTCCCAGAATGCCAGGGGCGAACCTTGCCTGAGAGGTCAGCGGTGTGCGCCACATCCTGTTTTCTATTTAAAGTACCTCATTTAGGTCTTCCCCCCGGGAATTCCTGAGCGTTGGGCGGAGGTCCCATCCCCTTTCTCCACCCCTCTACAAACGTGACTATTTCTTTAAAAATCGTAGCAATTTACTGAAAAAACCAAAGGTTACAGGGAAGTTATAATTAGCAATTAGCATTATAATAAACCTTAGAAATTCACTGAAAAAAACAAAGATTACAGGGACGTTATAGTTAGGCTGACATTTCACTTGTACAAAACCAGAGAAATGCTGCAGTTATAGTTAGCGGAGCTAACTGTTAATCGCGTCCCCGCAATGCACTGCTTATGACCTCACATAATACATCACTCAAGACTTGGCCAGTGACATCACTGATAACATCTCAAATGACATCAATGATGACATCACTAATGGCATCACTGATGGCATCATCCAGTGACTAAGTGTTTTTAAAAAGTGTATGAGTGCTAAAAATATATACCAAGGTGTATTGGTGAATCATTGGGTGTATAAGTGCCTGTATGGAGGATTCAGTGGGTGCATGATTGACTGTATAAGTAAGTGTCTCAGTGAATATATGGGTGAGTGAATAGGTTTTGCGAATGTCTGTATCAGTCTGCCAGTTGGTTTCTAAGTGGCTATATGGATTGGCGAATGGGTACATGAGTGGCTGCATGGGTGACAGATTGGTTGTTAGAGTACCTGTATGACTGTCTGTGTGGAAGGGTGAGGGTGTGTGTGACTGCCAGTATGGATGAGTGAGTCAGTTAGTCAATGGCTGTATGGGTAGGTGAGTACATCTGTGAGGGGCTGTATGGGTGACTAAGTGTGTGTATGGCTGTGTCTGTGAGTGAATGGATGTGCCAGTGGTATATGGGTGAGTAACTGTATATGTGAAAGGCAGTATAGGAGAATGTTGTGAGTATAGGAGAGTCTGTATGTGTGACTGAGTGATTGCAAGAGTGGCCATATGGGTGAGTGTGTGCTTGTGTCAGTGACTCTATAGGTGAATGAGTATGTGTTAGTATCTGTATGAATAAGTGAGTGGGTGTGTATAACTGAATAGGTGAGTAAGTGGCTGTGTAATTGACTCTATGGGTGAGTGACTAGGTGTGTGAGTAGCTCTATGGGTGACTGACAGTGTGTGAGCAGCTATAAGGGTGCATGAGTGGATATATTAGTGGCTGTATTGGTTAGTGAGTTGGTTATGAATGGCTGTATAAGTGAGTATGCGCTTGTGTCAGTGACTGTGTAGACAAGTATGTGTTAATATCTGTATGAATAAGTGAGTGGGTGTGTGTATAACTGTATAGGTGAGTAAGTGGATGTGTGATTGACTATGAGTGAGTGAGTGAGTAGATGTGTCAGTATCTCTAAGGGTGACTGCCAGTGTGTGAGTGGCTGTATGGGTGTATGAGTGGATATATCAGTGGCTGAATTAGTGAGTGAGTTGGTGTATGTGTGGCTGTATGTGTGACTGAGTGGATGTGTGTGTAGTTCTATGAATCAGTGGGTGAGTGTGTAAGTAAGGGTATGGGTGTGTCAATGGTTTTGAGAATGCTAGTGTGGAAGCTGGAGTGGGTGTATGAAAGGTTATATTGGGGTATGAGTGGGTGTGTCAGAGATTCTGTGGGTGATGTAATGAGTGATGTCATTTGAGATGTCATCAGTGATGTCACTGACCATGTCCTGAGTGATGTAATATGTGAGGTCATAAACAGTGCTTTTGAGTTATAGTTAGCTCAGCTAACTATAAGTGCAAAATTTCTCTGGTTGTGTATCAGTAAAATGTCAGCCTAACTACAACGTCAAGGTAACCTTTGTTTTTTTCTGTGAATTTCTAAGGTTTCTAATTATACTTCCCAACTATATTGTCCCCGTAACCTTTGTTTTTTCAGGGAATTTCTAAGGTTTTTTAAAAACTAATTCCTAACAACAACTTCCCTGTAACCATTTTTTTCAGTGAAAAAAAAAATATATATATATAAATAAATATATATATATTATACATTTATAACTATATTATATATATATTTATATATATAATATCATAAGCCCTAATAGGACGTTTAGTCCTAGTAATTTTGTGATATGCAAGATCTTTGTTTACTAAATCTTTTTGTAAACCAAGCCTGTGATTTCTACTTTCCTCTTCGCACAGTGACATCTCTGTCCAAGCTTTGCAGGATGCCTTTAATTTACTTGATTGCCAGCTTGCCCTTGCTAAATTAGGTACAAATCTTAACCTGCACTCTTATGTCAACCCCCTTGTTAAAGGATTTCACTGCCAAATCCGACACCTCAATAGGAACAAGCTTCTGACTCCTCATATAACACAAAATAGACCCAAAGGGCAGCAGAGGGGACGATAACAGTTCAACACCTAATACAGAAAGTAATGCCGTTGTACTACTTGTACGTACTACTGCCTGGATTGTATTTGTCATTTTGTAGTCGCCTCTGTACCTGTACGGGGTACACCTATCCATCCAATGTCAGCATAATTCATACAAGTACTACTTCTTCCCCAGAAGTCTTTGAATGTTGTACCTAAGTGTAGAACCGACCAAGGCTTACTTTCAACTTACTCTGAAGAACCCCTGCCCACCTCTTCTTTTAGGGTTCTATTTAAAGGTAAATTATTATATTGCACATGTGTGTGCAGGTGCCACCTGGATCTGCAGATTCTCGGGCACCAGGAAGACAACAGGACCCCCTGGGGCTCACCCTGATTCTTCAGCATTTCCGAGATCCCACCAGCACGCGCCGGGACACCCAAGAGTTTATTCTCTCCCACGGGATAATGAGCGACTTTAGCAAACATTAAAATGCTTTAATTGCATGTTCAGTAGACTAGGAAAGCTGGTTAATGAGAGCTCAGTGAGTCAGTGCCTTCTGAGAGGCTTCCCAATGGGTTACCATGGAAACAAGTGATAGAGCCGAGCAGGCTGGAAGCACAGATTGATTTCAGAAAGGGTTGCTTGGATGGCAGAGATGACGAGGGTTTGCCCCTTCTCCTGCACTTTGCAAGATGCTCAACAGCAAAACTAGGGCCAATTCCGTATAGAGAAAGGGAGAAGATCGTTTCACTACCTCCCACTCCTTTAGAGCACTTCGAGTCTCCTTCTAAGCACAGAGATGAAAATAAGAAGATTTTGCAACGTCAAGAGTCAGTGTTTGACTCTGCAAGTCCAGCCAGGCTGGGGCGGATGGAGTCCATATATGTCAGACATGGCAATTTATGCATTGATTGATTTGGGGATCATACAATTTCCGCATTTAATAAGGAATGGGAAGTTGAAAAGGGTACACGTTAAATATTACAAATGAATCAAACAGATACAGAAATATTTGTCCCAAAAATAATTTAGTCCGAGAATGAAAGTTAGAGGGGGAAGAGAAGGTGAGTAATAAGAGGCAGGGGTTATATCGGTCAGTGCAACAGCGACTCGTCCCTCAGGATGCTCCACGGTATTGCAGGGAGACGCATTTGCTGAACTTATCTCGCAATTGGATTTGGAAATGGCAGGGAGCTGAGCCCGCACTTACATTCAAATGTTGGCTCTATTGGGGGGTCCACCAGGCTGCTGTATGAATGGTGGGTGACACCTGGGTTGACATCCAGGGAACAGTTGCCATGCTTCCTGGTTAGCATATTGTACCTTCCGGCAAAAATTATAGAAACGTCGATAAATCAAGAAATTATCTCCTTCATCAAAAGACCCATCTTTTGGACCATACCCAGTATGGCTTCAGGTGCGAGCACAGTACTGAGAGCGCGCTGATTGATTGCCGTTTCTGTGGAAATCAGATACACGGTTGACAGAGGGAACGCTGAACTAATATTGTTAGACCACTCCACAGCATTCAACACGGTCAACCACAGTGTTTTGATTGACCGTATTCATTTGTTAGGTGTTAGAGGGTTGGCTCTTTCACTTCTAAAATCTTTTCTGCTGGAATGTCGAGCAATTCGTTGAGCTTGACAAGCATGGCCGGACTGGCTACCGGGCGTTTTGGTGCTGGTGGCTGAATTCATTGATGGGAACGTGCGTGTGCCTGAAACCATTCGTTTTGCTTTGTTGATTTAGAAGCACACGCAGGTCTCCATCAACTAAATCTGCCCCCACCGCAGTGAAATAAGCTCCCAGCTTGCAGCACACCAAAACGCCTGCTAGCCAGTCTGACACTGTCGACAAGCTTACCACAGCTTCCTCCCTGCTACCATGTGGTGTACCCCAAGGCTCTTAACTTAGTCCCACCCTATTTAATCTATATGGTACCCCCTTGGACTGCCTAATCAAATCATTTGGCTTTTCCATACGCTAACAACACTCAGATCGTCATCTCAGTGACCACTAACATACAGGACATGACAACCAGATTCTACGTCTGCATGCAGCAAGTCAGCAGGCGGATGCTTGGAAACTGCCTAAAGCTGAACTTAGGTAAAACCGAGGTCCTCCTCTTCAGTAAGAATACATCCTTCAGGTAACCTAATTGGTGGCCACAAAAATTAGGTGTGCTTCCGACACCCGCCACAAAAAGCAAAAATCATGGAAATAATTTTTGATAGCCCCGCTATCTTTCAAGAACCAGATTAATGCCACCACTTCCTCCACCTTCCTAATTTTAAAACTGCTTTGGAAAGTGTTTCCATTTATACCTCACGGGCTTCAAAAAACTGTCATCTCTGCACTCGTTCTATTCATTTTAGATTATTGCAAAGTTTTGTTCTCTAATCTTCAGAAAGGACTTCTGTGTAGTTTTGTTCTCTAATCTTCAGAAAGGACTTCTGTGTAAGCTACAGACCCCCCAGAATGCAGCAGCCAGACTCCTAGGAGGGATCCCAGCCTGCCAAACAGGCACTTGTTTCGCTTCAGTGGCTTCTCATAAGAAGCGGATTGTTTTTAAAGCTTTGTGCAACAACTTTATTTAGGGCCTTGCATGACTCCGAACCCGAGTAATTAAAATACAAGGTCCCCAGGTATGCCCCCACCAGAACGCTTTGCTTCTCTACTGAGTACCTGGTAGTGGTCCCTAGGTTTAGATTGGCCAACTGGTGAGCACTGTAAATTTACTTTTCGGTTCATTTTCATTTTTCAGTTCATGTTTGGATCGTGTTTGGTTTCTCACAGCTTCTTTAGGCACATGGTTGGGGTTAACAATACATAGGGCGCACTGGAGGCACAGTAATTGGAGGTTGCATTTCATGCACTGTATATACTTTCTGGGACTACAACATATAATTTCCTGGATTTGTGTTCATAAATTCTTAATTAAGGGATCATTGTCCATGGAACTTAGGGTGCTTGTAAATTAATGTCACGGAGCGCATGTTGAGGGAATATTGGCCTGTTTATGTTTTTATTGTTAGTAATATGGAGAGATTGTGAAAGTCTGCTGATGGACTTTTTTTACATTACTACTTCCCCTGATGAAGAGCTATGTGCCCTAAATGCATTGGGTGAATATTCATGTCATCTGGAAAGAGTCGTGAATTTCAAACGTGCTGTTGACAAATGCGCGGATTGGCATTTCTTGAGCATATCAACTTTACAAATCACGGTGTCTCTGTCTGTACTCAGAAAGTACTGATGAACCAGGCTTAAACATGGATGAAAAAAGGATTAAATATTGATTAATCGGATGAAAAATATTTCAAGTGGATTGATTCAGATGGCTTTTGTCTATCGAGCTGTGCGGCTTGTCTCTGGAGCGCAATGGTGGAACAGGCATCTTTCAAACACCTCCCTGTGTGCCATGCCCACAGAGACTGCATTAGAAATAGGTAAGGCACCCCACCAGCAGGCCTTAGCCCAAAGGCAGGGTGCACTATTTCTCCTGTGAGGTCATATCTGCATGAGCAGATATGCCCCTGCAATATCTATGTCGATTCCTGTATATTGTAAGTGAGCAGGGAAGCCATAGAAAGTACATGGGCTGGACCCTCATCATTATGAGTTCCTCAGCTCCATGATGGCTTCACTGAAGTATGGGAGGTTTGGTAACAAACATCCCGTCATAATAAACCTGCACTAATTCCAGTGTCAGAGTTATTAAAACTTGCACACAGAGGACCCCTTATAGGTGTCTTCCGAAACTTACCAACCCTTAGTGTGGTCACCGACTGCCCTAAGCCAGTCTGCTACCCCCAGACAGTGTTCTGACCTCATGGGCAGAGCATATTCATGCTCAGAGGTGAAGAACAATGCCTTTCCTGGGTGGAGGTGTTCATGCCGCCCCCTGGTCAAGAAGAGCCATCGGTGGTGAGGAGCTTTAAAGGCCTTGCTGCCTTTGTAGTTGACCACAGCCTCTCCTGTTAGAAGAAGCCCCCTTTCTGTCCTCACCCCCTTTTGATGGGCGAAGAAGTGAGAAAACTTAGCTGGAGTATTTGGAGTGCCACCCTTTGCCAACTCCACCCCTTAGGTGCTGGAGGTGAGGTGAAGTACAATTTTCAGTGACCATCATCTTCAAGATGGTGGGACTTATCTAATCAGGGCTAGGTCTATGCCCCCTCCCACAGTAGGTGGGCATAATAAATGGTTTGGACACCACAGGTCAATCAATCAGGTGGTTTGTAAAGCACGACTACTCACTAGGCCTGGGCAGTAAATTCCATCCCGCTTGCAGGATATGAGGAATTTGGGTAATTTCGCACTCCGCGGAGAACGCGGAATTGTCAAAAATTCCACGATCCGCGGCTTCGCAGAATTTTTTGCTTGTTCGCGCTTTCAAAATGCGTGTTCGCAAGATATTTTCCCCCTGAGCACGCAAACAGCGTTTGCAAACAGGAAAAAAGCATTGCGAATGGGAGAAACAAGCAATTCTGCGTGTTCGCAGAACTCTGTGTGCTCGCGGAGATTTTTTACCATTTTACGGAGCTTTGCATAGTGCGACTACGCAAATTCCACCCACCCCTACCACTCACCTGTAAGGGTCTCAAGTCGCTGGAGAGGAGCTTCTGGTCAGTCGAAGGCACATTGGTGGGGTCTACTGGCCACTACCTTTTACTCCCTTGTAACACCCGTAAATCTAGTATTTAGGTGGCACCCCCAAACAATGAACTTCAGTTCCTGATGACCTATGAAGAGACGCACACGACAGAGTCGCACAAGCAGAGATGTCTGCAGAGAAGTCCTGACTTGTCCCTAGCTCTACCAGTCATTCTGTAGCCCTCAACAATCCTGCGCCAAAAGATGATCTTTTCATACAACCCAGAGACCACCAAAACCTTGGGAGGACCGCCTGCCTCTGACAAACATCAAGATCTCCTGAGTAGAGTGGACCAGTTCACCAGAAACAAACTTCATGTAAAGGCCTCTGTGACCTGAAAACCCATGAAACCCTGCTCCCAGTTCCACCTCTGCACCCAACGCCCCTGGCTCGAGTCCAAGTGGCCCACCATTCCCAGGGAGGTTCCTCAGCACTCAAGAGCCCTGGCCCATCATGGGTAGACCCCTCTCAGACTTCTTGACGTCATCCGCAGTCCATGAAAGTAGACCATCCGGTAAGCCATCACCGACACCACAAGACACCCCTTAACCCACCGGCCATGGGCCTTGGTGAAGCAGACCAAAGGTGTCCTTACGTGCCCAAGAATTTCAACTTACCTCTTCACCTGTTGGTTTCCTTTGACCGATCTCCTGGCCTGAGCCTGCAGCCCTTTTTCAATGTTGCCTTTCTCCATTGCTTTATATTGGGTCCCGATGCTGTGTTGGAATGCCGAACCTTGCCAACCTAAAATTGGCCCCATTTGTATAGACAATAATAACTTTACACAGTTTGAAGAACTTTCTACTTCCCTTCCTCACTCTGACTGGGAACTTAACCCGTACCCAATCACCTACTTCCACCACAATATTCTCAACACCATGCCTTTGATTAAAGTAGTCTTTGTAAACCATCTGCGCCTTATTAATTTTTTCACACACTACCCCTCTACTCTCCAATTTCTTTTACCAACTTCCATGCAATGTTGTCCTTGGAGAAAGGCTCTCTTGCCCGTAAAATCCTAAATGGACTAAAAACTGTTAGAGTTGATGTGATCCAGTATGCCCAAAATCATGTACCTGAGTTCCTTCAACCAACACCTGCCACTATTGATGTCTATTTTCACACTTCCCAAGACAACTCATTTAAATATCTCAACCATCAAATTATCAGCAGTATGATACAGGGGAAGAGTGTCCGGTCTGAATGCCATTCATGGTCAAGAAACTTCCCATTTAGCCTTTCACAAATTACTGACCATAATCAATCAAAAGAGCCTGGGGAATACTTCTTTGGAATTTACCTTGTCCACCGCTTCCACTTCCGACCATTGGGAAAATAAATCAATCAGCATTTTGATGGACTTAGTTGCCCCATATGAATCTAGTATTGGCCCTCAAATATCAACTACCACCAATTTCCAAGAATTTCTTAGGCACTCCAAAGGAACCAAAGATGTCTCATAGGTACATTAAATGTATTTACACACATATAATCTACACACCTCGGCACCAATTTTCTCGATCTCCATGTCATCTCGCAGACGCCAATACACTGATTTGACCCTTTTTTTAGACTTCAGAATCTGGAGAGATGACCATCAGGATTTAATTCCAGCATTCTTCCTTTTGGTCCAACAGGTGGTACTATACAGGGACTTAGAGGCTGAAGCAAGCACTGGGCAGGGCCCAAAGCAGCACCAACACTACACCACCAGTGGCACAGTGGTGGCAATGCCAATTGAGAGCCTCATAAGCCTTTGGTTGCCCTGCATTTGCCTCTTTCAAACTGGAAAGAAATTCTAGGTGGAAGAGAGGACATTTTATGATTCTTGTATACTTCCAAGAGTCTCCTTTTAATGATTGCAGAACTCCAACATAGTACAAAAGTTGATTTTTTTCTGGATTCTGCCCCTGAAACATCTTCAATGTTGGAATGCTGACAACATTTCACTACACATTTGCAAAATGCTCGCTATATTTCTGTATATTGTTGATCTAAATATCAGCAATTAACTAAACATTCCAGAATATTCATCTGACATAATTTCTATTTTTAACAATCACCAATAAAAATAGCAAATGCAACTGCAGCCTTCTGCAAACATTTACTTGAATTTCATACGCGACATTTTCATTTTTTGCCACTCCAATTGTAAAAACTGAATTTCAACATGGCGCAACCTAGTCTTTTACTTGTATTTTGATTTTTTTAGGTGGAGCCTGCTAGTGCCATGGCTGCCCATAGGTCGGCCCAGAAAACCTTCATCCCTTCTTCTGTCAGAGGCACCATGTCCTGGGAATAAAGTCCCTGGCGCCCTGGGTTGATCAGGCCATGCCTGATGCTCTCCAGGCCATTGGTTCTGCAAAATCTGCTGACTGAAATGTTTAGTTCCCTCCTCAATTTATCCACTGCGCTATTTAACAGAGCACCTCACCATGCCAGCCTGGTAATTATTTCAGACCATATGATGATAGCCTGGACTAACCCCTGGTTATGTGACCAGAGAGTCAGCTTCATGTCCCTCAGCTACTTTTTCAGACTGATAGGGTGACTGCTACGGGGAAAAGCTCCAGGAACCTGATGTTGTTGGTGGTACCCAACTCTTGCCATCTCTTTGGCCATTGCCCCGTGCACCACTTCCTCCATAGTATTGCCCTGAAACCTATGCTGCTGGCTACTGTTTGGCTGTTACCGACCCTTCTCTCTATGTTACTAGCCTGTTGAAGTCTGGGAGAAATTAGTCCCACATGAGCAGGTCCCGTTTTACTCCTGCACATAGCCTGGTGTGGTGGGGCTTCTCTTTGAGACCTTATTTTCAAGGACACTGGTCCTTGGGTGAATTAGATAAAGAACAAATGACGGTATAGACCTTAAATAGGTACTATAGACTTTCAGGGCCCGATTCACAGAACTAACTTAAGACAAATTCCTAAACTTACTACTTTTTATATTCACAGAAGTTAGGATTTTGTCTTAAGACAGACTTAAGACAGAATCCTAACTTAAGTCTGTCTTAAGTCTGTCTTAAGTCTGTTTTAAGACAAAATCCTAACTTCTGTGAATACAATGTTTAGTTTCCTCCTCAAGTTATCCACTGCGCTATTTAACAGAGCACCTCACCATGCCAACCTGGTAATAATTTTAGACCATATGATGATAGCCTGGACTAACCCTTGGTTATGTGACCAGAGAGTCAGCTTCATGTCCCTCAGCTACTTGTTCAGACTGAAAGGGTGACTGCTACGGGGAAGAGCTCCAGGAACCTGATGTTGTTGCCCAACTCCTGCCATCTCTTTGGCCATTGTCCCGTGCACCACTTCCTCCATAGTATTGCCCCAAAACCTATGCTGCTGGCTTCTGTTTGGCTGTTACCGACCCTTCTCTCTATATTACTAGCATGTTGAAGTCTGTGAGAAATTAGTCCCACATGAGCAGGTCCCGTTTTACTCCTGCACCTAGCCTGGTGTGGTGGGGCTTCTCTTTGAGACCTGCAATTAGTTGCGTTAGGTGCCTGGCCAAGACCCACCCTGCTGGAATGACTATATCGGTAAAGTTGTGCTTGCCGATCAGCCTTTGCAGTTCGCAGAGTGTCACTTTCTTCCTTTCGCTCATTGCCCTTATCTCTTCCCTGAACTGGGTCACTTTGTCCTCCCTTGACATTCCTGCTTCTGAGCCTAGTTCTATTCTTAGGTATGTGAGCTTCCCTGCCAGGCTCATTTTATAGGTCTTGCCTATGCAGCATGCATTCGCTGATTAGGAGGGGACCTCTTGGAATCGATCAGCTTTTTTGGCCAAAAACATGCACGCTTTGCATTGCTTTGTATTGTAACGCTTGCATGTTTGGCGTTTCCCTTGCGGGATCGAGCAGTGACGCCATGTGTTACCAATTATCTTGCTCGCTATCGCAAGGTAAACGCTGCGTGTCCCTGCTCTCGGCCGCACTCCCCCCACCCTTCCCACTTGTTCACCGAGCGTCAGTTAACCCGTAGGCTACGCCGAGAGTGAGACGCATTTGTACTTGTTTATTCTTTTTTTGGCTTCCAGCGCAAGAAGGAGGTTTTTTCTTTTCCATCCCAGGGAGAAACTTTGGGTTTTATTTTCTGAAGAGCGAGAGGAGAAGTGAAAGTCTGGTGTGCGGCACAGCTGCCTGCACCATGTTGGTATGTGCTGTGTGAGTCAATATTTGTCTGTTATCAATCCCTCTGCTCCTGTCAGTGCTGCGAGGGGTGGGGGCAGTTTTACCCTCTGAGCACTTTTAACAAGGCTGTGGGCGATACACCACCTCATGTGACCCCCAGTTAAATTAGCGTGTTTGTGTTGTTTTCGAAACTCCTTACCATAACGTTACTGTGTTTTCACCCTGTGCTTCCCTCTTGTAGAGACCAGACATTTCTTACAGAATTCTTTCGTAACATTTCTGTTTTCAAAAGTGTGCTTCCCTCCCTAAGGGACCACCGCACTATCTCCTGAATCCCTTACTTTAATATTTCTATGTTTTCAACCCTTGCTTAACTTAACACTGTGTCACTCTCAGTGGCCGCCGCAGTTACATGATGTTCTGGCATTGCTCTTAATTTGAGATGGTGTAGTGCTGTATATTCACATGGTGATGCTCCAGATTGGCTTGCGATAGTGCAGTACATTCACATGGTTTGCTGTTGATTTGTCATTCTACAGTAAAGTCTATCTACGAGGTGTTGTAGTGTTGCTGTCTACTTGGCACACAACTGTTGGGAAAAAGTACATGCTGTTGTTGTGTGGCTGTCAGATTTGCTACTGTGCTGTATATTTTAAGTTGTGTCGCATTGTTGTTGAATTGGCATGCTGCAGTGCAGTGTATTCACACTTTGTGTGCAAGGTAGAGTGCAGTGTATTTACAGTTTTGTGGTTTTGTCAATTTAGAATGCTACAGTGCAATGTATTTACTCGTGTTGTGGTTTTGCTGTCGGTTTGCAGTGATACAGTACAGTGTATTTACACGATGTTGTGATTTGCACTGATACAGTGCAGTGTATTTACACGATGTTGTGAATTGCACTGATAAAGTGCAGTATATTTACACGATGTTGTGATTTGGCAATGTTATAATGCATTATATTTACTGGGCATTATGTAGTCGCTGTTCATTTGTCACTCTACAATGCAGTGTGTAGTGTTTACATAGTGCTACGCTGGTGCTGTTGATCTCACATGCCACGGTGCCGTATATTTACATAGCGGTGCAGCCGTGAATTGTTCACATTATAGTGCAGTATATTCCTTGAATGGTGCTGTGGGGTTGGCACTATATTGTGGTATATGACCGTGATGATGCTACCTATTTAACATTATGGCACTGCACACTCATATGGTGATGCTGTGGATCTGAAAGTATAGTGCATTATATTTCCATGGTGGTGCTGTTGATTTGACCCCAGGGTGCAGTATATCTATAGCTGATGCTGTCCATTTGACAAGTGTACACAGTATGCTTATGCGATGATGCTGTTGATTGGAAACTATGCTGCAGTATATTTATACCGTTCTATTGTTGATTGAATGACATGGTAACATATATTTATATAGTAATGCTGTTGATTTGATACTATGGTGCAGTTTATATGCTGAGGCTGTTGCTTTGGCACGAGTGTGCAGTATTTATAAGGTGTCACTGTGAATTAGGCAATGTAGTGCAGTATCTCTATACCGTTCTGTTGGTGATTTAATGCTAAGAATCGAGTATGTTGATACGGCAATGCTGTCAATTTGATACTATGGTGCAGTATATTTGCACGGTGATACAGCCTACTTCATACCATAGTGCAGTTCATTTATATGAAGATGCGGTTGATTTGACAAGCAGGCCGTTATATTTATAATGGGATGCTGTTGCGTCAATACTGTGATGCAGTGCATTAATACAGTTCTGTTGTTGGTTAACTGCTACAGTGGATACTATTTATAGGTGATGATTTCTATTTATATTTATGTATATATTATTTATATGAGGATGCTGTTTCTGTGACAGGCGTTTACGGTATATTTATAAAATAACATAAACATTTGATGCAGTGTATGTATACAGTTACAGTATAGTTCTATAGTGATACTATCGTGACTTGCAGTATATTTATGCGGTTGCTGTGCGGTTATATGGTGACACCATCAAAACCAGTGTGCAGTATCTTTACACTGTGACGTCGTTACTTGGATACTGGTGTGCAGTGTATATCTCCCCCTGACAGGGTATCGCGGGATACGCCATGACGTCACCGCGTCTCTTGAATTTGCAGTGTGCCTGTGGATGTTGGGAGGGACCCCTGCCACCTGTAGTGTCGCCCTCACGATGGACCCCCGCTCCTGCAGGGAAGGGTTTTCTATTGGGGTGCTGTGTACCCTCAGCCCCTCTGCCTTGCCGGGCTCATTGTGCTTGTGACTGAGGCGGCCCAGGCAACTGCTGCCATCTCAATATGAACCCACCGCCTTTGTCCGCAGTCCATGAAAAACGGGGCGCCATAGATGGATAACCCGTGCTCTGGGGAGGGAGGCACCCCGGCGCTGTCCGAAACCATTGCTTGATCGATGGACCACCAGTGAGAGCTTAGGCCGACCAACAATACTTCTTGTGAGAAGCGCTGACAGGCCTATTAAGGAAACCATAACATGGCACAACACCCACCTCTACCGAAGCCTGACATTCCACTGACTCTGCCCCGGGCTGACCGTCTACTGCTCCATTAGCCCCAGCAACATATGAACCCCAAAACCTCCAGTGAAAAAAGATAACAAAGTAAAGCATCCTTTATCTGTATTTGTTATGGGTGCAGGCAGTGGTCACTTGCTATGTGGTTGGTGCTCTAGGTGCAATAGGGTGAGTTCAGCACCAAACATTGGCAAAGCAACAGGTCTGACTTGCATTTTGAGTCAAGACTAAAATATTGTTTAAAAGGCACCTGCAGTGGCAAAAAAGCATTGGCATAGCCAATAGGTCTCGCCTTTGGGACCTTATAAGTGTTTAGCTATGCAACAGTTGATGTTGTTGCACCAAGGATATTGTGCTGCATAACTAAATACTTATAAGGTCCCAAAGGTAAGACCTATTGGCTATGCCAATGCTTTTTTTCTCTTGCCAGTAGTACTCCCAAATTCCTGGCTAGGCCTTGCAAGGCTGCAAGTGTGTCTCCGCACTCCCTGGCCCTGCCCGCCCCATGAACAAGAAGTCATCAAGATAGTGCCGCTTGCCTCCTTGTGGGTGCTAATCGTGCAGGGCCCATTCTAGGAATGTGTTGAATTGCTCAAAGTGGGAACAGGACACCAAGCAGCCTATCAGCAATGCTTTGTCCTAGTAAGTTGCCCCTTCCCAGTGAAAACCTAGCAAAAGAAATCTCACTGGGTAAATTGGGAGGAGGTGGAATGCAGACTTGATATCCTCTTTTGCCACTAGGGCCCCTTTGTTATATCCCTTACTAAGTCAATGGAGTTGTCGACCATGCATAACCCACTGAGCATACCTCAGAACTGATCCCATCATTTACTGATGTGCCCTTGGAGAAAGAAAGCTGGGGATGAGCCTGAACTGGCCTAACTCTTCCTTAGGTAAGGGTGAGGTAACCAGGCCCTTGGGCAGTGAGGAAGGTAATGGGCCCTCTATTCTTCCCAGCTTTTTCTCCTTTTCAATTTTTGCCGTACCACCTCTGGGTGTTCCAGGGCAGAGTTCAGGTTCTTTACCCTACCCCCAGGCAGACCTTAAAATGGACTTTCAAAGCCTACCTCAAAGCCCTTTACCAATAGGGCGACGTCTTTCTTGTTGTGATATCAGATGACTAGCCTACTGAGCTGGTGGGTGTTGATGGGGGATCTGGTAGCTGAAAGCTTCTTCATCCTATTTTTCCCCCACCAGCCTCTGTATCCCTGCTAGTCCCTCTTCTTCTTTTTTTTCTTATCACCTTACTGTTTGGCGCACCTGCATCCTGATGCTGGGTGTGTCCCCGCAGACTGAGTATATGTGCTGAAATTTGCATGATGGCCCCCCATGTGCATTCGTTGGCATCGTATTTCCAACAAATTGCTGCCGGCCCGCTCAGTGTTGGCGCTTTCCAGCTGCTGTGTGATTTAGGTTTGTAATAAAGCTTGTGAGTCCCCTTAAAGGGGGTGTCCTGAAAGGACTGCTCGCCCTTCCCAGCCCAGGTCCTGACCTACATTGCCACCAACATTTTGTGAATGAACCCTGACACATCTTCCTTATTTCATTCCATCTCAGGGTGTGTCTGCATTTTCTATCTAAATCCCTTATCGTATTACAACCTGGCATCCCCTGGAAACTGCCTCTGCGTGACATGGATATGGACTCACACAGCTAGAGATCCGCTGCGCAGTGTATGTACTACTCCACAATAATGCATGCCATTATTCTGAAGGCATCCAGCCAATTGTCAAAATGTCTCTCCTTTCTCTCCCTTCTCCTTTCCCTCCTGTCTTCCTCTTTTTTGTTGCACACGGTTAGATCCAACCCATCTAGATGTATTTCAAGCAGTGAAAACATTTCAATAAGTTCCTTCCTCCAGATCCTTTCCTTTACCGCTAGAGGGATGAGGCTTGCTAGCCCTGTCACTCTCGTGGGCATTGATGGCTGTCCTGGTGATGGCCTTGTGTATGCCTTTGGGGCTTGCCCCACTACTGTTGGGTTGCCTGCCCTATTTGCACTGCCCTAGGCTGCCAATAGGGACACTAATCACCGCGGTTGCCCTGCACCGTGGCCTGGTCGTTTTCTGGTCTTGCTCTGCCGACCTTCCTCCCTGGGCAGTCTTGCTGCCCCTGCAGTCATCCTAGCCATGTGCACCCTGGGTCTAACAGGTGCCATGGGAGCATATACACCCTGTGGTTCCAGCGTGCCCGCTACGCCCTGATCGTGTGTGTCTAAGCCATTAGGCACCAAGAGGGCAAATGATCTTAAACATTAATTTGCCAATGCTTACCACCTGCTGCCTTGCTGTTGGCCACGACGCTGGATCCAGCCATTGCGGGATGGCTACAGGTTGGGTGTCCATCTACTTGCGCCCTTTTATTGCCTCAGCTTTCTTTGGTGCTTTGTGGTGGTTCTCTGGCATTTCCTGGTAGGTAGAACTCCACTGGTGTCTGCTGACCCTCCACTATGCTGGCCACTTGCCCCCATCACCAGGGTTCTTGCCCAGGTGTGGCCACAACAAGTTCCTGTCGTGTTTCTCTGATGCTGCACAAATCTGTTGCAGCAACTCCTCCAATTCACCTGATTAGTCACCCACATTCTGCATCTCCATACCCACACTCTATAGTGGCCAGGCTGTTCATGCCCTGGATTTGGTGGGGAAGATGTTGTCTTCCAGAAGCTGGATCGTGTCACTCCAAGGACAGCTGTCCTTAGCCCTTCCGGCTTACTATTGTTGCAGAGAATGGGTTGCAAGACCTGAAAAAGCTGTCCCCAGCCCTATCGGCCTTGCTATTGTTGCAGAGGCTGGGTCGCATCACCCTTCTAGCCACCAGCAGCTGCTGATCCCATGCCCATCCTGCCTCACTGATGTCCTGGAAAGCCTGTGCCACCAGAGGCACAATACTTTACCGTTGCAGAGACTGGGCCGCGTCGCCCTGAAAAAGAGCTGTCTCCAGCCCCTTCTCAAGACTTCAGCGGTGTGCTGCCACTTTGATTGTGCACCAAATGCCCACTCCACGAGGCATATGCACTGTACCTTAAACTGTAATATTGCCAGGCCTTGCACTCCTTTCTGCTGGTTGAGAGGGCTTTGGACGGTCTCCTTCAGTAGAGTGCTGCCGCTCGGATTGTGCACAAATGCCCACTCCTCAGGCACACATGCTGTCCCTTTACCTATGCTATTGCCCAGCCTTGCACTCCTTTCTGTGGGTGGGCAGGGCTTCCAGGGGCGATCCACTCTCTCCCCTAGTGCGGTCCATGTAGAGTCCTGTTGACACAACCGCGGCTGTCCTCTACTGGCCGGTTGTCTTCTACGCACTTCCTGGTCCTCCTCTACCACAACCTGCCCCTTTAAATCTTACTTTGAGTCGGGCTGGTGTGGCTGCAGTTCTGCAGCAGGTCCTTGTCTCCCCAGGCCACGTCGATGACCGCTGCTTTGTTCCACTGCAATGTTGAGCCGCGGCAGTGACTTTGGCTGGATTCCTTTCCCGGAGGGGAGCTACTTGGCCGTGCTGGTGCACTGGTTGCAATGCTGGGCCGCTGTGGTAAAATTGACTTGATCCTTTGCCTGGAGGGAAGCTACCGAGCCACAGCTGTGATCTTAGAAGACCCTTGTTGCTGACCCTGCTGGGCCGTGGCGGTGGGCTGGAATGGCACTTCATTGCCCGGCTATTCCTCCAGGTACGTCTTGAAAGTTGATCTGGGCACCGCCCGCAGCTCCCAAAAGTAACCTCTGCTGGGGCAGTGGTGCGCTTATAACCCCCTCATTGCCCCCTGATGGCATACAGCAGCATCCTCTCATTGAGTTCAAAACATCACCTGCCCCCCACCCATTGGCCAAGTATTTTCACCCTACCTTTGGTGCTCACTCTTGCCCCAGGTGGGAGAGTGGAGGAGAATCCCACTTGGTTGTTGAGTGCACTGACGTGGCCCAAACTAGCTTTTTTGGGTCCCCAGCAGCCGTTATGGCACCAGCCATGAGGCCCACTTCGGGGGGCGGCCTCTGATAGAAAGTCATATTCTGGGGTACTTTAGAAAACCACATGCATAGCAACGTACACAAATACAGAAATGTTCTAGCATTGACTCTGATAAATGAGGCATTGCCCATAGGAGTCGTGTTTCTGAATTCAATTCACTCTTTCAGTTATTTCAAAATTTAGGCCATTTCTCACCTGCACAATTTTGGGTTGTTCTTGTGGTTGAGTGTTCTACTGTATTATAAGTACCTTCCCTATTAGAATGTACAGGCGTAGGTGTAGAACTCTTGAGGGTGGAATGTGGGACACTCAAGCTGGGGACTTGTCGGTGAAGATGGTTGTATTGTGCCTCTCCTGCTGGCTGCCAGTGTGAGGATCCTGGGATTTGGAATAAAGCCTACGTGCGAAGATACATCGTCTACTGGGTCGTTTCTGACACAAGAATTCTGGCGATGATTTCCTAGGACCTAAAGAAACCCATAAAGTTTGGCCACATGTAAGATAATTTAATTAACGCTGCACAGCTATGTATAAATAGGTGGCGGCCGCACCGGCAGTTCAAGCAAACTTAGAAGAGATTATATCAACATTAGGAATTCATTACGATCCGCAAAGCACTTGGCACAGTTACTTACGTGCGCGAGGATTCCAACCGGCATTGGTGGAGACGCGGGCCAGGGTAGAGCACAAGGAAAGGGCAGCGTGAGGTGAGTACTGCCAGTTGTGGCGTATGAGAACCCTGCACGCTTGGTGATAGCCTGTGCACGAGGATTCTAACCAGTATCAGTGGAGATGCGCACCAGGGCAGAGCGCGAGGACTGCATAACACGAGAAGTGTCCTACTGGTTACAGCGATGGAGACCATGGCAAGCTCTATGTCACAAACGTAGGAGGATGCACAGGATCGGAATAAGTGGAAATGGGAGCCCCTACGCACACGTCGTGGCGGCCATCTTAAGGAGGTCGCGGCCTGCACCGCTGTGACAGGCACACTATTACAGCGTATGGGTTCCGCCCCAAGGCATCGACATAGCTGTGAGCACGGTGATTGGCACACCTTGCCATTTGAAAGAAACAATGGCTTGATCTTTATAGATACATGTGTCAGCTGGGTCATGGTGACTGGCACACCTTACAAATTTAATAACAGAAACACAGAAAAGATTTTATCCATCCTGCACTCGGTGACAGGCACACCAGCCTGCTCGGTGATGGGCACACCCATTTTTATGTGAACCTGACGACAGTTGTGTTGTGTATTCATCGTGCACTGGGTCAGGAAAACTGTGTTATTAAAAAAATAATTATAATAATAATACTGAAAGGTATTTTATTCGTTTTGTTTTACAGTTGTATCTTAGTGGCAAGTTCTTTCATTACATTGGAGCATATAATTCTTGAAGCATGGCAACTATGAATTTGCCAGCTCCTCAACTTTTCATGATGAATGAGGATGAAGTCAACAGTTTAAAACGCGAAGGGTGGAAAGATTATTTCGTTAATTACATTGACAACCTAGGAGAGTTAGCACTGGTAAGAAAGAAAAGCACACTGTAACATTGCTTGAGTTCGGGTGGTCTGATGGTATACAATTACATGGAAAAGAAACCACGCTCAGGCGATGAAGAAGACGTTTTCAAACAAGCTTTAGCTGACTTTGATGGTTATTTTGAACCTACAGTTTGGAAGGCAATAAACTGTTACAACTTCCACCATGGGAAGCAAGGGGCAAGCAAAGAAACTTAAGGACTATGTTGCTGCCTTAAGGAAGTTAGCTACCTCCTGTAAGTTTGAAAGTTGGGAAGAGGAACTGGTGAGAACCAAGTCATAATGCATTGTAATAATCCAAGCTTGCAGGATAGATTGTGGGTAAATGGAGTCAAGTTTACAAGAAGTCACTACTATGATGCGTAAATTGAAATTCACATCTAGGTGTGCTAAGGCAGTTGTGACTTCAGAAAAAAGGGAAAGCACTGATGACAAAGCGAAACTGGTAAAGAAGAAACTACCGCAAAAGGACATATCTGAGAAACAAAGATTTGAAGAGAAAGTTGTGGGGAAGAATAAGTATAGGATGGATGATATGAAGGGTAAATGTTATCGATGTGGAAGTTAGGGACATTTGGCACATGACAAAAGGTGTCCTGCGGTTTGACAGAAGTGCACAAAATGTGCTACTAGGGGTCACTTTGTGTGTGTGGGTCGGAAATCCAGAGCCGTCAAGTGTGTGGTGGAAGAAGTGGATGAGGAATGTAACTCTGAATCTGATATGGAGAGTCCCCAGTTTTTGTGTGTGCTGGAAGGTGATGTGGTGTGTGTGGAAGGCACAAAGTGGAAGAAACCTGTGTGCAAAATCATTGCAGGAGGTCTTCATGTATCGCTAGTAGCTGATTCTGGGTCTCCATTTCCAATCATTAATAAGGAAACTTGGGTGAAACTATTTTATGGTAAGATTTGTTCAGGCCTTGAAGAAGTAGACATCTCTCCTCAGAGTTTCATGGTCAAACCTATTGATCTTTTGGGTTTCCGGAGACTTCTTTTCGAATTCAAAGGTAAGGGAGGGGATGTAGCCTTATGGCTAGGGCGGCTGTCCTCAAATCGGGGGAACCGGGTTCAAGTCTCGGCAAAGACGCTCAACATCTTGTGATTCTGGGCAAATTACATTATCTCCCATTGCCTAACAAAAATGAATGTGTACTTGTGTAACGAAACTGGTGCTCATGTAAAGCGCTCTGATACAGATTCGGGTCTAGTTTGTGCTATATAAAACTCTATGAAAAAAAAAAGTAGAGAGGCGAAGTGTAAATTATATGTGACTGCTGCTGGTCGATGTGTTTTAGGTTGGTGGGATCAGGGAGATCTGGGTATAATACTAGATTCCAACTGTCCAGAACTTGTTCTGATTGTGAAAAATAAATGTGGGGACAAGGCAGATATGGTGATGAAATTCCCAAAAGTATTCTCAGGGAAAGTAGGTGAGTTAGAAGGGTTCGTACATAATATTGTTCTTAAAGAAAATGTGAAACCCTGCATACACAAGTTGAGGAACATTCCTGTGAACCTTAATGAGGAAGTAAACAAGGAACTCAATAAGCGTGTAGAGGGGGTTGATAGAACAAGTAGAATCTTCGGTTTGGGTGACCCCTCTGGTTGTAGCACAGAAGGCCAATGGGAACCTTCGGTTATGTGTTGACTTGAGGGAATTGAACAAGAACATTCTGTAGACATGTTTCCACAACCCAGGATTGAGGAATTGTTAGCGGTAACCAAGGGAATGCAGTAGTTTTCTACCATTGATCTGATGTCAGCATATCACCAGGTTCTTCTGCATGACGTTTATAACTCCCATTGGTTGTTTTCAGTTTAAGAAGATTCCATTGGGTTAGCCTTGGCTGTGGCCATGTTTCAGCGCTTTAGTACAAACTGTAAAAGGGCAAAGGGGAGGTCATCTTTTTTCAGGATGACATCCTCTTCATGGGTAAAGATAGGAAGGATAAACAAATGGGAGAGCTAGGACTTTTTGTGGGCCGTCCTTGTCCCTCTGTAAATATTAGTAAACAACTAGGACAGACCTATCTAGCAGTTAGTCCGAAACTGCAGTGCATAGCACCACAAGGTTTTATAGAAGAAACCTCACACACCAACCTAGTTGGTGTCATGCTTCATCATCGGATTCCCAGCTGTGTAGCCGAATGCTACTCAGCTGTCCTATGACACCTGATTACAGTGGAGCTGTTTTTTTTTGGTGTACGTGTGATGAAGTGGTGTATTAAAAATACCTCCGGGTCTCTACCTGATAATTACTTTATTCCCAGTGGTCCAGGGTATATTAAAAACAAGTGGATTACAAAAAAAGACTGTTAGTTGCGTCTTAGTTATCAACTAGGTCGACATGTTTCAGCCCGTGTGAAAATTAGTAGGGCTTTCATCAGGACCTTTCTCAGAGTGATATTAAAATAGTGGTGTAAGTGAAAAAGTGAAAAGTAAGTGGCAAAAGTAATTTATGACATGTATGTATGCATTTTTTAGCATATGCGGTAAGGTGTTCTAAATTATGTTGAGTGGACTGCCCGTAATTTGCATCCACCTCTGAAAACTATGTTTGTTTACGGAAATACAACGTAACTCTGGTCCCCGGAGGGGGAACCCCTATTTCGAGGAGCTCACCTGCATCTGCACTCAATCCGGTCTCCACGGGACACAGAATTACAACCAGTACTCAGTACCTTAGAGAGGTTTCGTCAAAATGCTAAAGAGTACTAAGTGCACATTTGCGGAACAAAAAGTCACTTACCTTGGTCACGAGATTAGTTCAAGAGGCATTAGTCCCAAGTCTGCTCTTGTCAACGCGATAAAAGAAACCCTGTTTCACAGAACAAGGATGAGGCACACTCTTTTTTAGGACTGGCAGAGTTTTACTTGAAAATTGTGCAGAAATTCTCTGAGAAAATAGATGACATTAGACAGATGTTTGAAAAAGGGTAACAGTTTCAATTGGTCTAAGGAATGTCAGGCAAGCTTTGAAAGCATTAAGGAGGATATTTGCAGAGCTCCAGCCCTCCAAAGATTTGACCCATTGTGTAAAACCTTTGTCACCACTGATGCCAGTGGAAAGGGTTTAGGGGCTTTCTTGTCACAATGGCAAGAGGACGGTGGAGAATGTATAGTTGCGTTTGCCTATAGAGCACTCACTCCGACTGAAGAAAAGTAGTCCGTCATTGAACGGGAAACGTTTGCCTGTGTCTGGGACCTTAAACATTTTAGGCAGTTTAATGGGTGTAGAAGTGTAGTGATGATGAGTGATCACAAACCGCTGATGAAAGTACTCACCTCACAGGGTTTGAGTAATGTTTCCCAGAATCAGCAGGTTATCCATGCAGTTACTAGACTTTCTTTATGAAGTTGAATATGTTCTAGGTGCACACAACAGAATTGTGGACTTTTTGAGTCGTGTACCTTTGGCCAACAAGGGAAGTAATAGGAATCAGTGGGACGAGTACTGCGTGGCTCTTACGCAGAATAAATGATTGTGAGGAGTCAAACACTTTGTCATTAAGGGATGGCCAGAAAAACACTTGCTAAAACGGCGATAATGGGCTTGATAATATGCTCTATGGAATTCCAATTGAAGCCCATTTTAGATGTCCTTCACATTTAACATGGGCTTTAATTGGAATTCCATAGAGCATATTATCAAGCCCATTATCGCCGTTTTAGCTGCAGTTTTCTGCCACTAAAACGGCGATAATTTTATCGCCTGTCTTGATAATATGCCCTCAAATCTTGCTTTTGTTCGTCAAGTAACTATTCTGAGGCGGTACGCCAGAAAACATTCGACCATGTAGCTGTTTGTGGAATTTAACCAGAACTCCGCATTACAAGAGCAAAACAGAGTTGCCATATTTTTGCGAGAGGAACAAAATATTTCATCCATCCATAGTTTTTAAGCCTTTGGCAGCATTCTTTTTTTTGTGGTGCAATATGAAAGAGATACACCCCCCATTCCAACACAGACTGCGAGAAACCTAGGAGTCCAGATCGACAATACCTTGTCCATGAAAAACCACGTTACAACACTATGTGGCAAAAGTTTTGCACTGTTAAAAATGTTAAGAAAAGTCTTCCCATGGATCCCTGTTGAATGCAGAAAAATACTAGTCCAGTCACTGCTGATAAGCAGGCTTGACTACGGGAATTCCCTATTTGTCGGCATGGCAGACTACCTATTCACAAAGCTGCAGCTGGTCCAGAATGCGGCAGCAAAGGCAGTCTGCAACAGAAAAAAGTATGACTCAGCCAAGAGCTGTCTGAGAGCTCTACATTGGCTCCCAATGAGGCAAAGAGACTCCTTTAAAATGTTATGCATTACACATAGGACACTGCATAACACGGGCCCTAACATCCTAAAAAACAGGATCAAGTTTTATGCACCAAACCGGAATCTCCGCTCACAATGTACAGCAAGAGCTTCCACCACACGAGTAAAGAGAGCCAGGATGGGCGGGTGCGCCTTTTCCCATCTGGCCGCAAACATTTGGAATGACCTGCCCACGGACTTCAGGCTCACAGACAACCATCTTACTGTCAGGAAAAAACTGAAAACCCTTCTTTTCCCCAAACCCGACAAAACCCCCTAGACTCAGGTACCAGCCCGCTGCAGACTCCAACAATCTTAGCGCCGTGATATCCTATCTAGGATGAATGATGCGCTTTAGAAGTACTCATAACATAACATAACATAACATATATTTAGCAAAATGCATTGGCTAAAAGCAAATTTATTTACAAGAAACAAGATAATTTAGTAAACACTGTCTACTTGTTTTAAATGTGCAAACAATATTCTTAGAAGTTTGAGTTTTTAATAAACGCGTTTGATTTAAAGTTCTACAGGTCGTTCAGGAATTGTCTGTTGTTATGATAAAAGTTACTTTGGATTTAGTGTCACTTCTTATTGAAACAAACATCTGATAACTCACCAGGAAATTAACACTTTGCTAAATCAGACTTCTGCTCAGTTTCTCTCGAAACCTTTCTGGGGCTAAACTTTGTAATTACAAATTGTTTTTCCTAAATGAGGGTCGCTCCAAAGTACTTCTTGAGATGCTAGGGCAGGGCTATTAGACCAGAGTGCATTGTGACAACTTTAAAATCAGAAGATTAGTTTCTCAAAATGAGGGCCTAATACAATAATAATATTAAAAGAGAATCAAATAAGGCATTTCATATTTTTGGGGCAGATAGTGCCCTTTAGGTGCTACTTTTTATACATAATTCTGATGTTTTCCTCTTAGCAGTCCCTAGTGCCCAATGCGTTTCAATGAAGGTTTGCAAAATGGTCCACTGTTAAACATACAAAGACCCTTTTTTGGTATCTTCATAGTATTATAAAATACAGAGTACTACTCGACCATGTGATGCCTTGAAAGGAAGATGTTTCCAATCCTTTTCTGGGTAGGAACATTTGTTCTGAATCTTACCAAAATAAATAAAAATCTTGATGTAAGGAAATGCTGTGAAGTTCGGACGACCTAGGACCCCGAGGTCACATGATCCTCACTGGCCACTGGCCACAAAAAAGGGAGGTCATGAGGGAAAGGAAGAAAATGAAGGGTAAAGCAAAGGTGGCAATGAGTGGCAACACATAGACAGACTGTCAAAAGGGAATGGAGTATTACCCATGGAATTCCCAGTGGATAAGAAAAATTGATTCAAGCAATTCAGTCTGGTGCTTTTTATGTCTAGCCTGGCCGCAGAGCGCATGTAGTGCTTGCTCTGCGGGACTGCTGTACCAGAGTATGGGAGAGAAGCCACGCCCACTCTACACCCATATTTTCATTGGCTTGTGTTATTGTCTTTCGTAAATGCTGCCTTCGCATTTGTTAATAGGCGTGTCAGTCCCTTCTTAGTACGAGCTTGTCTTCATTTGTACCCTCCCATGACGACTGGCCCTTTCACTTCAGTTGTTACACAAGACCTGTTATTTAGTCTGTAAGCACTATATACTTTATTGAGTTTCTCTTACTGCAGGCTGGACATGCACTGCTTCAGCTGAAATCGATACTGTTTTTTTAAGCAGCACAGCAACCCCCATAACACGAGCGCCCGCTTTCGGTCACTTTAACACAGCATTATCCAGTGTCTGTTTCAACCCCCCAAGTAAAATGGATTTAGAAATGATTAGAGAATTAAGTCGAGTGAATTCCAGGAAGCACATAATCGTGTGCTAATGGGCTAAAGCTGAGAACAGCACATGTACATGTCATCTGTACGCCACCTGACAGGTTGTTTTCAAAAGCCTATTTTATTACCAACAACACCACTGCCACCAATCCCACCACCACCAGCAACACCGCCACCACCACCAATACCACCACCATCAATACCACCACCAATACCACCACCATCAATACCCCTACCACCACCAATACCTCCACCTCCACCACCATCAATACCACCACCACCAATATCACCACCAATAATGCTTCCACCAATACCACCACCATCACCAATACCTCCACCTCCACCACCATCAATACCACCACCACCAATGTCACTACCAATAACGCCACCACCAGTACCACCACCACCAATACCACCACCATCAATAACACCAAAACCACCCCTACCAACACCAATACCACCACCAATACCAATACCACCACCAATACCACCACCATCAATACCTCCGCCACCATCAATACCACCACCACCACCACCAATATCACTACCAATACCGCCACCACCACCACCAATTCCACCACCAATACCACCACCACCACTACCAATTCCACCACCAACAATACCACTACCAGCCCCACCAAAAATACCACCACCAATACCACCACCAATACCACCACCACTACCAATACCACCACCAATGCCACCACCACCACCACAATACCACCACCACCAATACAAGCACCACCAATACCACCACTAATACCTTCACCACCAATTCCACCACTACCACCACCAATACCACCACCACCAATATAAACATCAACAATACCAACACCACCAATACCAATACCAGCACCACCACAAATACCAACACCACCACCACCAATACCAACACCACCAATACCACCACCATCAATACCAACACCTCTACCACTACCAATACCACCACCAATACCACCAGCACCACCAATACCACCTCCACTACCAACACCACCAACACCAACAATACCACCACCACCAATACCACCACCACCAATACCACTACCACCACCACCAATACCACTACCACCACCACCAATACCACCAGTATCACCACCACCAATACAACCATCATCACGACTAATACCACCATCAATACCACCACCAATACTACCATCAATACAACCACCAATACCACCACCACCAATACAACCAATACTACCACCAACACCACAACCACCACCAATACCATCACCACCAATACAAATACCAACAATACCAACACCACCCTTACCAGCACCAACACCAATGCCATCACCACCACCAATACCACGACCACCACAACCAATATCACCACAACAAATACCGCCACCACCAATACCACCATCATCACGACCAATGCCACGACCAATACCACCAGCACCAATACCACCACCACCAATACCCTCACCACCAATACCACCACCACCACCACCAATACAAACACCACCAATACCACCACACCAATACCAGCACCACCACCAATACCACCACCACAAATACCACCACCAATACCACAACCACCAATACTACCAGTACCACCACTACCAATACCACCATCATCACAACCAATACCACCACCAACAGCACCACCACCACCAATACCACCACCACCAATACACCACCAATACCACTACCAATACCACCACCACCACCAATACCACCACTAATTCAAACACCAAAAATACCAACACCAATGCCACCACCACCACCAATACCACCACCACAAATACCACTACCACCACCAATACCATAACCATCACTAATACCACCAACACCAATACCACCACCACCAGTACCACATCACCATTAATACCACCACCACCACCACCAATACCACCACCACCAATACCACCACCAATACCACCACCACCAGTACCACCACCACCACCAATACTTCCACCACCACCACTAATACCACCACCACCATCTCCACCACCACCAATACTACCACCACCACAAATACCACCAATACCACCACCACCAACAGTACTACCACCACCATCAATACCAATACCACCTATACCACCACTAATACCATCACCACCACCAATACCACCACCACCAATACTACCGCCACCAATACCACCACCACCAATACAAATACCACCACCACCAATACAAGCACCACCAGTACCAACATCACCACCACCAATACCAATACCACCACCACCAGTACCATCAATGCTGCTACCACCAATACCACCATCACCACCAATACCACCCCACCACCAATGCCACCAATACCACCATCACCACCACTACCACCAAAACCACCACCAATACCAATACCACCACCACTACCACCAATACCATCAGGTCCTCGCCTCTCACTCACTAGTAATAGCAGGGGCATTGTACGAGGCCGGAGCTGCAGCCAAGACCATCACTTCCTCCCTCCATTCCTGCCATAACGCACAGCAAGCCCTGCACCAGGAGGTGAAGCCAGAACCCTACTACAGCTGGAGTGTTTTTTATTAGGCCAAAGATAGCAATGACATTACACAATGTCACAATGCACACCAAATCACGGAGAGGGCAGGAAATAGCCCCCCATCTTTCTCCTGGGCCACAACAGTGTAATCACAGAGCGAAAGCGAATAGCTTGGATCATATGTAACTCTCACTTCAAACTTTGTGTCTGTGTAATTTACAATACTTACACATCTTCTTCACTGCACTATTTATTGCTACTTTGAAGACGTCGCAGGCTGGTCTCTTCCTCTGATATTTACAATCAAACAAGCGGTTGAGAAGGCCCTTTATTGCAATGCAATAGGTCTTGCATTTGCAAGAGTTTAAGCTATTAGTATTGTAAATGACAATGCCTTTTATTTATGTTTTAAAACCCAAAACATAAATAAAAGGCATTGCTGTTTACAATGTCAATAGCTCAAACTCGCGTGAATGCAAGACATATTGCATTGCAAATGCTTGTTTGTAGTCTCAATAAGTCTCCCAATTGGGAAGGGTATTTTAGTCCCAGACGTGGGCTCTGACCTCACCTTGCTAGAGGACTAAAACTATGCCTCACTGATGAGGACAGATAATTTCAAAACACGTCTAAGTAATTTGGGGCCCGATGTAGGTAAACGCGATTTTCCGATTTCAAAATACCGAGGCGGGCCGAATCGGTATTCTGAAATCGGAAAACGAGATGTAGGAAAAAAATACCGAATGAAAACCGATTCGGTCGGCATCGGTAATGAGATTCGGTACGTTCCGATTCAGCTCGGTCCGAATCGGAAATTACCGAATCGGCCAACAACGAATCGGAAAACACCGATTCGGCTACCACCGAATCGGATATTTCCGATTCGGCGAATACCGATTCGGTAAAAGCCGATTCGGTAAAAACCGATTCGGCAATCATAGACCCATGGCGAAAAAGCCCATAGGAATGCATTGCATGAACCGATTCGGCTTTTACCGAATCGGATAATACCGAATCGGATTTTACCGAATCGGTTATTACCGAATCGGTAAAAGCCGACTCGGCAATAGGCGATTCAGCCAATGAGGTGGCTCCCCCTCCCCCACCCAAACAGGGAGTGGCAACCCTGGCAGGTGCAGCCAATTAAGAAGTTTCTAGAAGTTTCTGGAAAGCCTGCCTGAGCCCAACACACAGTTAGCAGCAGTGGGAGAAGGAGGTTGCAAACTGAGCAGCAGGAGAAAATGGCAGATCAGGCAGGAAGCCAGAAGTCCTCCCAAAAGAGGAAGCCCAAGTTCACCACCACCGAACTTCAGGTGCTGGTTGAGGAGGTGGTGAGGGTGCACCGCCAGCTCTTTGGCAAGCTGTCCCTCAACGTGCCAGACAGCACCAAGAGGAGATTGTGGGCCGACATCGCCCAGAAGGTCAATGCTGCTGGTGTCACCCCCAGGTCCATTGAGGAACTCAAGAAAAGGTTTTACGACCTCCGCAGCCTCACCAAGAGGAAGCTTGCTGACCTTCAAAGGCAGGCTGATCTCACCGGAGGAGGCAAGAACCCGGCGCCACCCCTCACCGAGCTGGAGGAAATTGTCTCCAGCACCATCGAGAGGGAGAGCATCGTAGGGATCGGGACCCTGGACAGCACTGCGAGAGCCACAGCTACAGGTAAGAAGCATGCGCATCATGACACACCCTACCAGACACCTCCCCATTAGACACAATGCATAGGCAAACACCAGCACTGTACTGTCACCAACATACAAGAGACAAGCATCATGGTACATGTAGTCAGCAGAAGTTAGCCAAATATGTCAGTGCAGAATCACAAGACAGGAAACAGTGTGACACGGTGTAAGGAGATGCAAGGACATGTGGAATGCCATAATTGTACTGACTGTAATACATCGGCACTCAGTTTACAAATGCTTCTTTGTACCTAGGGGCACCATCAGGCGGCAACACTGTGACAGCAGAGGGAGCAGCAACATCAGGCACTGCAGTCGCAGGGCCGAGCACCAGCCAGGCTGCCCAGGAGGAGGAGGATGAGGATGAGGAAGGAGACACCCCAGGGCTTGGAATGGAGGGAGTCCTGGTGATTGATTACCAAGCAGTGCACTCCCCAGTACTGGCCAGCACACCCCCCTTGCAATTTTCACCTGAAAACTCCCCTACAAGGCAGACCATTCCGCCGACACCAGCACCTGCCACAACCGTGGCCTTGCCACCCGTCCTACCTGTCCTGGGAGCAGGGGCTCCGGGACCGGCCAGCACCACACCCCCACCAGTGGCACCCCTGCCCACTCAGCAGGCCGGAGGCAGCAGTGCCAGACGCCGTGCCACCACCACCACCACTGCTGCACCACCACGGGAGGGCAGTGTGTTCCTGGGCCTGGAGGGCCAGATGGTCAAAATCCAGCGCCAACAGGCCAGATCCACCATGGCCTGCCAACGCCAGCTCCTGCAGCACAACCTGCAGATGGGGGAGTTGGTGAAGGGTTTCCAGGCTGTTGTGGACAGCAACAAGGAGGTGGCAGCAGGGTTGGGCAGGCTGACCACTGCCATCACCCACTCCTCTGCCAGGCAGGAGGAGCATGAGGTTGCGCGCAGGAGGGATGCCCGGGTGCTCAACCGGGCCATGGCCCGCCTTGCAGCGGCGACCGCACAGCTGTGCCATCGCAGCTCAAATCAGGAATCGGTGCTCAGTCAGCATACAGCTGAGCTGACTAGGGGGATGGCCAGGATCACCACGGCCATGGAGGCCATGTTAATATCAAACGCCGCCTCCAATCCTGCCCTGGACCTGGGTGATGCTGGAGACAGCAGCAGCCGCAGCAGCCCGGCCAGCGCTGCATCAGAGCCAAGGAGGAGCACCAGGCGATCCGCTGATGCTGCTGGCCATTCGGAGGGGGCCGAGGGACACCCCAGTGGGTCTGGAAAGCGGGCCAAAAAATAGGCTGGCAAGGGGGGATGAGCAAACCAGAACCCTGGACTTTATTTGAGTTAACAATCTCCATTATTTGATGCACATCAGTGCTGTAACTGTGGTGCATCATTATTAAAACTTTTTTTTTCCAAGCAACATTTAGCTGTCTTTGCATCTGTACTCAGTCAGAAATAGTTCTCAGTGATCTCCTCACGTCTGTATCTGCCATCACTTGGCGTACACACCCCAGCTGGCTGTGTCAGTGGCACAGCTTCGTCGTCGTCATAGTCCTCGTAGTCAGACAACTCCACCTCAGTGCCCTTCTTGACCGCAAGGTTGTGTAACATTGCACATACAGCTATGATCTTGCAGCAGGTGATGGGGGTATACTGCCTTGCACCTCCACTCTTGTGCAGGCATCTGAATCTACTTTTCCAGATGCCAAAGGTCCGTTCAACAACATTCCTGGTGCGTATGTGGGCCCGGTTATACCTCCTTTGGCTGGGTGTGGAGGGGTTGAGGTAGGGGGTGAGTATGAATGAGCGGAGGGCATATGCACTGTCGCCTGGAAGAGAAAGGGGTCACATTAGGCACATGCATACATGTATTACACCTACCTACTATGTGTTATGGGGGTCTGATGATGTGGCTCACCTAGGAGGTATCCTTCTCCAAAATCGCCAGCCATCAGCCGTGCATATATGCCGCTCTGTTGGAATATATAGGAGTCATGGGTACTTCCTGGAAATTTTGCTACCAGGTCTGTGATGGTGCACTTGGCATTGCAGATCACCTGCACGTTGATGGTGTGTGTAGATTTCCGATTGCGGTATATGTATTCGGTGTCCGCTGGTGGGCAAATCGGAATATGCGTGCCATCTATGCAACCGATGATTTGGGGAAAGTGTGCCATCTGGTAGAAGTCCGCTTTGGTTTGTAGCAGTTCTGCGTGGGTTGCAGGGAATGAGATGTATTGGTCCATCCTGTCTATCATGGCGTCAAGGAATATGTGGAAGAACCTTGACAGGCTGCTCTGGCTCACCCCTCCTGCTGCTGCTACTCCACTTTGATAGCTGCCAGACGCTACCAGGTGTAGGCTGCATAGCACCTGGACGTGCGCAGGGATGGCGTGTGCCCTTGGGGTGTGGTGGTCCAAGTATGGCTTAAGGTCCCTGATGAGCTCAAGTATGGTGTCAGAGTCCAGCCTGTATCTCTGTAGGATCTCAGCCTCAGTGAGCATGAACAGGGTTATCCTCTGTCTGTAGACCTGTTCATTTCTTAGCCATTCCCTCTGTCCTTCCTGCTGTAGCCGTAGCCGCCTCGCAATGACATAGAAAGCTGCCATCCTGCAAGTTGCAATGCATTTTGGGACTGTTTATATGGGTTGGAGTTGGTTACCACCTGATTGCAATCCATGGTAAATACCGAGTGAATTCTACCGATTTTGAGCCGATTTCGGTGTTTCTGTGCCTCCCTACATCTCCCCAACTGTCGGAATCGGGGAATTTCCCGATCGGAGATTCATACGAATCGGCATGTTTTCCGATTCGGCTCATGTCCGATTCGGTATTTTTTCCGATTCGGTACATGGACCGAATCGGTGATTTTCCGATTCGGTGTCACTAACGAATCGGTACAAGGACCGATTCGGTGATTTTCCGATTCGGTGTCACTAACGAATCGGTACAAGGACCGATTCGGTGATTTTCCGATTCGGTGTCACTAACGAATCGGTACAAGGACCGATTCGGTGATTTTCCGATTCGGTGTCACTAACGAATCGGTACAAGGACCGATTCGGTCTTTGTAACCGATTCGGTGTTTTTCCGATTCGTTACATATCCGATTTTCGGTATGTACGTATCGGATTCTTTCCCATTCGGTACTCATTCCGAATCGGTTTTCTATCCGATTCGTTCTGTTTTTGGTTCCCTACATCTCGCTGGCTGTTTACCGATCGGTAAGGGCCAAAAATCGGTATTTTCGGCCAATACCGATCGGTAAAGCCCTACCTACATCGGGCCCTTGGTTTCCAGTAAGAGAGAAGATACTAAAGCAGATTATGTAGAAATGCTCATTGACAAGGGGTCAAGATCATTCGCTTGTAAGTGGTTCTTCTCTACAATGCACCAGTAAACTAAAAAATTACCGCCTGGAATGGAACTCAGAGGAGTAGCCAGTAGTTAAGAAGCACTGACTCAATCATTTCCATCCATTACTTTTTTTCCAACTCAGGATTTGAATCCAATGATATCAAATGGACTTTCAATGGAACTCTTCAACCGAACACAGCATGCTGGTGATGCTGTTGAAAAAGGATGTGTTAAAATGATTAAATAGAACCATCTGATTGATCAAGTCAACCTCGAGGCTTAGGATGTAGTCTAGAGTTTTCCAGATGGGTGACATCTGCCATAAATTGGTGGGTGTCCTATCAAATTTACTCTAAATAACCTACTTAGGTTCATAGGATTGTCCCTGCTATTGTAACATTGTAACTTGTATTCCTAGATTGCATACATGGCAAATTAATTCATTAATCCAGATACTGCATCCCAGATATATGCACTACCTGCATTCAGAGACCATCTAATTATTTCTGGGGTTGCATCAGGGTTTCGGTACTACATGCACTGGGTATACAGGCACTAAGATAGCCCTTCATTTTTTTTCTTTTTGCAAATGCACCCTGGGTCCTGAACTGCATGCGTGGGGAAATCATTCCCATTGTTCCAACAAATACATTCTACCTTTGTGGTTTCCTGAACTGCATACATGAAAAAAACACTCCTTTTTTGGTTTTCAGTTGCACCCTGGATTTCTGAACTGCATGCAATATGACATCCATTCGCTATTCCAGGAGATAAATCTCTGATTTTTAGATTCCGAACCTGCGTGGATTTTGAGAAGACAAACCATGGGCTTGATCAAGATACCACATCAAAGCTTGGATTCTTGAACTGCATAAATTGAGATATCATTGAATCAACGAATAACATAGAGGCACCAATGTTCATCGATGTCTTCTGGGCTTGTCTACAGAGATTGTCTCACTATTTGTGAAGGTGTAACCAGAATTTCCGTATTATTGAAGCACTTGGTAAAAGAGACTGCCAGATTGTTCATGGGGCACCCTTTCAAGTCCTGCATTGCATGAAATAACAGAACACTCCTTTATACATTCCTGTTTTCCTAAACGTCATGAACGTGGGCATTCCTTGAGATGCATCATGGATTTCTGTATTGCTGAACTGGGCACATAGAAACACTGTGCCATTAATCCTGTAGCTGGATCATTGCTTAACAGACCCTTGGAATCCAGGAATTGAACAATTCCCCAGTATCTCTGAAGGTGCATATTTCAATCCTGGCCTGCAATCATTGGAAAACAAACTCATTAATCCTATAGATATCCACTGAAGCCCTGTATAGTATGCACTAAGACATGAGATTGTTATCTCAGGTGCACCCATGGTGCATGAAATTATGGTATGTAAAATGCTCCCTTAATTCCACAGGATTCCGGTAGAATGTAGCACTTGCAGTGGAAAATATCTAGCTGATTCTTGCTGCGGGATTTCAGATTCCTGCATATGTACTTCCATTTACTGGAAGAGGTCTTGATATGTTGGCTGCAGGCCAGTTCTCTGCAGTTCCTGCAGTTCATAATCCGAATACCTTTAGTTTTGTTCCTTAATTGTTCACAGAGGACCCCTAATAACACCTTAAGTTTCTGTTCTCCCTGAATCCTCTGTTGATGCCCTTTCTATATGCCCTAGCTAATGCTCTGCAGAAATCCAAGTATTTGTAGACCCATTTTTCTTGTGTTTGCGCATGCATTAAAAAACCTACTTGAGGCAAAGATCAGAGTAAACTTCCCCTGGTGAGCAAACTTCTGGCCGTGATTTTCAGGAAATGTCAAAGGACACTGGTTTGGAGATCTTTCAAGAGATAGCACACTACAGTACTGCACCTCTCCTGACCTTTGACTTGTTTGTCACTGGAAGGAAAAGCACACAGGCATATTGCCCCAGTGCCCCAATGACACAAACTTCACAGACATGCAGTTTGGTCAGGGTGCAGTGTATTTCAAAGGTAGGACATGTACTGTTGTATTTTACATGTCCTGGTAGTGAAATACTGCTAATTTCGTTTTTCACTACAGCAAGGCCTTTCTCCCCTAGATTAGCACTGGAGTGGTCTTGTACCATCTTACAAGTGTATCTGTCAATTTGGAGCTGATAGAAAATTGAAGTTTGATGCCTTTGGACTCACAAGTTAAAAATACATCTTTTAAGCGAAGTTGCTTTTTAAATTGCAGGTCTGAAAATGCCACTTTTAGACTCCCTTGTTGATCATTACTTTTAGAAAGCTGGCATTTTCTTACTTTAACCATTCTTTGCCTCTTCCTGCCTCTTAACACAGGTCTGGGTCAGGATGATAGTTGGGCTGTTTGTGCATTCACTCTAGACAGTCACACAAAGGGAGATAAAGTGTGCCCTTCCTCATGGCCCATCACCAGGCTGATGGGTCTTCCTGGGCTACAGTGGCAGTAGGAGTTCACACTTACTCCTGAATAGGGCTGTGCCTGTACTCACACAAAGAAGTCTCAACTAACTGTAGTGTGTCTAGGACCAGGTCAGGGTGTTGTGCACTACAAAGAGTTTTCTTTGACGTTTGCCTACTTCGAAAGCTGAAATGGGTATAAGTACTGGTCCTTTGACACCATATACTTAGAACACTTCTGGGTTGAGGACATTCTGCCAGGAAGAAGGATTCGATTGTTATCAGGAGGGACCGCCACTTTGCTGTTTGCTTTGCTGTGTTGACCTGCTGCTTGCTGCTCCTGCTCTGGGAGTGAGAGGACTGGACTTTGCTTTCTACATCCTGCTTTCAATGGTCTCCAAGGGCTTCAGTTGAGATGCCTTCAATTAAGAAGTCTCAGGGCCATCAAAGACTATTCCTTCAATCACCTAGACTCTGGTGTTGTGAGTCCTACTCTGCCAAGTGATGCCAAATCCAGTTCCTGGGCCAGAGTGAGTTCTGGTGATACAAAGAAGAAAATCCAGGCATTGACTCCAAGCGGCGTTCGGAGCCGGCACAACCTCACCAAACTCGACGCATCACCACTGCCTGCACCGGAGCGTGGTCCCTGCCTGAAGAAAGAACTGCTGCTTACAACGCAGGCTACATCATTTCATCACAGTGCCTCAGAGGAATTGCCGCTGTGTGAATCTCTGAAGTCCATGATTCATTGCCCCAACTCAAATGCAATGCCTGATTCAACTCTTTGTAATTGATGCAGCATGACTTGACTTTTGCCTCACTGTCCCTGGGTGCTGATTTCTTCTTTGACATCGCACCGCAGTAAGAAACCGAGGCATTGTGCCTGAAAACAACTCATCACCTCCCCTTTAGCAGTAAAGAACTGAAGCATCACCTCCCCTGTAGAAGCAAGAAACCGATGCATCACCTGCTTATTCGACACCTCACCTCCCCTGTGCCTCTCGTCTTTGGTTTTCAGCGCATCTAAGGTATTTTGTCTGGATCAAGCACAACCACTGATTTTTAAGAACTACAACTTTATTTAATCTTTGAAAATTCATAACTTGACTTGTGTATGTCAGATTTTTGTTGTTAATTTGCCTATTTTACTAAAATGGTATGGAGCCATTTTGTAGTGTTTTCACTATATTACTGTGTGTGTGTACAAATACTTTACACATTGCCTCTGGGTGACGTCTGACTGCTCTGTGTCAAGCTACCAAGGGGGTGAGCAGGGGTTAACTTAGGTATGTAACTTACTTACCTGACTAGACTGAGGATCCCTACTTGGGCTGGGTGCAAACCACTGTCAACTAGAGACCCCATTTAAAACAAATCACACTACTGCACTCTGGCGATCAAGCATGAGAGGCTGCTGTAACGCGCCTGATGTCTGATCTTGTAAGCTCTACGTAATTGTGTAGTATAGCTATAGGGACATGTTTTTTCTAGATCTGCTGTCAATGTCTAATGATTGTGAAATCTGGATAACTTCTTTTTCCTCCCTGCCCCCTTCCAAATAGAAATTTACTGACAATGACTGATATGATATAACTAAAATCTGCTTAGAAGAGATAGGAGGGAAAAATCAAGATAAACAAGATGCTATAAAAAATGTGAAAAAATAACAGGCAATAAAGCACTGCATACTCAGATTGTTTAAACTTCCAGTAATGCAAACAGGTAATTTGCCAAAATTTGAGGACAAAGTGCTCAGCAATCCCTTGTTTTGTCACAATTCTTTCTAGGCTGCTATTGGTGGTGGGTACGTCCAGGCACCTCTGGGGAATGTAAGACTGAGGGTCTGATTTAGATCTTGGCGGATGGGTTATGCTGTCCCAACGGTGATGGATTTCCCGCCCACCGAAATATAAATCCCATTATATCCTTTGTGATTTATATTTGGTGGACGGGATATCGGTCCCCATTGTGATGGAGTACCCCGTCATCCAAGCTCTAAATCAGGCCCTATATCTTTACTGCCCATTTGGAACCTGTAGATTTGTAGCCAATTTATGTAAAAAAAGTGCTTAAAAATGAACCTTTTGACCATGGTTTTTTCTAAGTGTTATACGGGAGAGGCCATTCCCCCGACTCTGTAAAGAAGTAGGGGTCTCTTGTGCAGCCCAATCAGAGTCAGGCATTTAATGTTCACCACTTTAAAGATTTACTAGCCATCATTGAAGTTGAGTTGGGGAGGCATACAGAGGTTAGATCCATGGCAAAGCGGTGTTTGGATCTACTTTTATACGTCATCAGAGCTGGGAGCAGCTGTTCCTCCTTTAGGGCGGAGGAGCGTCACCACCCTACTGCCAGTGCAGCAAACATCAAAAATGAAATGGCAATTAAATCATTTTATTGCCATTTTATTTTTCAGAGTGACCAGCCGGAGCCAAGTGTCTGGTCGGGGCGGGGCCTTTGCCTTTGCTGCTGATTGACAGCAGAGTGTAGTGGTGGCTAGTACTCCAGCTTAAAGTGTGCATGTCACTTTGATTGGCTGTCTTGTGACTGCCAGCCTGTCATGCACATTTTAAATCTCTCCAACCTGAGCTGTCTTAGGCAGCTAGGTGGAGATCAGGCACAGGCCTCCAAGGCCTGTAGGAGTGCTGAGCAAGTCCGCTCCAACCAATCCTGGAACTTCTCTCATGCTGGTTAACAGCTCAAGAGCACGGTCAGGATTGGGTGAGGGAGTTGGATCTGAAACCCCTTGCGGTATTGGAGCCACGCACTATGGAACTGGAGAGGAGTAGGTAAGTAAATGCAATAGGTCTCGCATTAGAAAAGTTGGAGCTATTGGTCTTGTAAATATTTTTTTTTTGTGTTGATTTTTGAAATAGCTAAATTGATAGTTTTGTCATTCACAACGCCAATAGTTTTAACTTTTGTGAATGTGACACCTATAGCATTTGGAATGCAACATGTTTTGTATGTACGTGACTTTGATGGCAGCTCTTGTTGTTATGCCACATCTCCAGAGAGCAGGAGAGTGCAGCAGAGGAGAGAAGCACAGCAATGCAATATGTCTCGCATTCATAGAGCCCCTAATCCCATTACTTTAGTTAGTATTTAGTGCGTTTCTATTGAGGATTATGACTTTAAACCCCCCATACGGCAACCCCCAAAGTAGACCAACCTCTGTGTCTAGAAATGTCGAAAGCTCAACAGGGAAGAGGAGATGTGACTAATTTAGTTTTGAAACTTTGCCAACTCACCAATGTGCAGTCTTGTTAAAATCCTGAATTATTGGGTTTTGAATATTTGTTATATTTTTTATTTGATGCATGCTTTTTGCATAATGTTCACTATTAATATCCTGTTTTTTTGCAGAAAATGTCTTGAGGGAATACAGTCAGTCTGCCTTTGCTGTATGTGTGGCGCTAGCAATATCCACCTCATCACTTCAGCTATCTTGCCTGACCTTTGTATCCAGTGGAAAACTTTATGTAAAATGTTACTAGATAGCAACCTTGTGAAGAGTTTTTATTTTTATTCTGATCTAAAAGTTAACAATGAAAACCACATACATAGTTCCTTTGATTGTAAAGTACCCTTGTGTATTTGTGAAATGGGGTGGATGAAGCAAACTGATTACCCTGCAAGCCGAGCGTCCTCCTATCGCACACCCATTTGTGGCTTGAGTGGTGTGAGTGTGATGGGTGTGAGTGTGATGGGTGTGAGGGTGAGGGGTGTGAGGGTGAGAGGTGTGAGCGTGAGGGGTGTGAGGGTGAGGGGTGTGAGGGTGAGGGGGTGTGAGTGTGTGTGATGGTGAGGGTGAGTGAGGGGGTGTGAGGCTGAGTGTGTGTGACGGTGTGTGAGGGTGTGTGAGGGTGAGTGAGGGTGTGTGAGGGTGAGTGAGGGAGTATGAGTGTGTGGGTGTGTGACGGTGGGTGAGGATGTGTGAGGGTGAGTTAGGGAGTGTGAGGGTGTGTGAGTGGGTGAGTGTGAGAGTTAGGGTGTGTGAGGGTGACTGAGGGTGTTTGAGGGTGAGGGGATGAGGGTAAGGGTGTGTGAGGGTGAGGGGTGTTAATGGTGAGAGGTTGCGAGGGTGAGAGTGGGTGATTGTGTGTGAGGGTGTGTGATGTTGAGTGTGTGAGGTGTGGTGAGAGTGTTGTGAGGGGTGTGAGGGTGTGAGGGGAACGAGGGTGTGTGAGGTTGAGGGGGTGTGAGGGTGAGGGCGTGTGAGTGAGATTGAGTGTGGGTGATTGAGGGGGTGTGAGGGTGTAGGTGTGTGACGGTGTGTGAGGGTGAGGGTGTTCGAGGGTGAGTGAGGGAGTCTGAGGGTGTGTGAGTGGATGAGGGTGAGAGTTAGGGTGTTTGAGGGTGAGGGTGTGAGGGTGACTGAGGGTGTGTGAGGGTGAGGGGATGAGTGTAAGGGTGTGTGAGGGTGAGGGGTGTTGATGGTGAGAGGGTGCGAGGGTGAGGGGGGTGAGTGTGTGTGAGGGTGAGGGTGTGAGGTGTAGTGAGTGTGAGATTGTTGTGAGGGGTGTGAGGGTGTGAGGGGAGCGAGGGTGTGTGAGGGTGAGGGGGTGTGAGGGAGAGGGAGTGTGAGTGTGTGTGAGGGTGAGGGTGAGTGAGGGGGTGTGAGGCTGAGGGTGTGTGACGGTGTGTCAGGGTGAGTGAGGGTGTGTTAGGCTGAGGGTGTGTGACTGTGTGTGAGGCTGAGGGTGTGTGAGGGTGAGTGAGTGTGAGTGAGGGTGAGTGAGGGTGAGTGTGGGGGTGTGAGGGTGTGGGTGTGTGACGGCGTGTGAGGGTGAGGGTGTGTGAGTGTGAGTGAGTCAGTCTGAGGGTGTGTGAGTGGGTGAGGGTGAGAGTTAGTGTGTGTGAGGGTGAGTGTGTGAGGGTGACTGAGGGTGTGTGAGGGTGAGTGGATGAGGGTAAGTGTGTGTGAGTGTGAGGGGTGTTGATGGTGAGAGGGTGCGAGGGTGAGGGGGTGAGGGGGTTGAGTGTGTGTGAGGGTGAGTGAGGGTGAGGGTGTGAGGTGTAGTGAGTGTGAGAGTGTTGTGAGGGGTGGGAGGGTGTGTGTGGAGCGAGGGTGAGTGAGGGGGTGTGAGGGTGTAGGTGTGTGACGGTGTGTGAGGGTGTTTGAGGGTGAGTGAGGGAGTCTGAGGGTGTGTGAGTGGGTGAGGGTGAGAGTTAGGGTGTGTGAGGGTGAGGGTGTGAGGGTGACTGAGGGTGTGTGAGGGTGAGGGGATGAGTGTAAGGGTGTGTGAGGGTGAGGGGTGTTGATGGTGAGAGGGTGCGAGGGTGAGGGGGTGAGTGTGTGTGAGGGTGAGGGTGTGAGGTGTAGTGAGTGTGAGATTGTTGTGAGGGGTGTGAGGGTGTGAGGGGAGCGAGGGTGTGTGAGGGTGAGGGGGTGTGAGGGAGAGGGAGTGTGAGTGTGTGTGAGGGTGAGGGTGAGTGAGGGGGTGTGAAGCTGAGGGTGTGTGACGGTGTGTGAGGGTGAGTGAGGGTGAGTGAGGGTGTGTTAGGCTGAGGGTGTGTGACTGTGTGTGAGGCTGAGGGTGTGTGAGGGTGAGTGAGTGTGAGTGAGGGTGAGTGAGGGTGAGTGTGGGGGTGTGAGGATGTGGGTGTGTGACGGTGTGTGAGGGTGAGGGTGTGTGAGTGTGAGTGAGTCAGTCTGAGGGTGTGTGAGTGGGTGAGGGTGAGAGTTAGTGTGTGTGAGGGTGAGTGTGTGAGGGTGACTGAGGGTGTGTGAGGGTGAGTGGATGAGGGTAAGTGTGTGTGAGTGTGAGGGGTGTTGATGGTGAGAGGGTGCGAGGGTGAGGGGGTGAGGGGGTTGAGTGTGTGTGAGGGTGTGTGAGGGTGAGGGTGTGAGGTGTAGTGAGTGTGAGAGTGTTGTGAGGGGTGTGAGGGTGTGAGTGGAGCGAGGGTGAGTGAGGGTGAGTGAGGGGGTGTGAGGGTGTAGGTGTGTGAGAGTGTTTGAGGGTGAGTGAGGGAGTCTGAGGGTGTGTGAGTGGGTGAGGGTGAGAGTTAGGGTGTGTGAGGGTGAGGGTGTGAGGGTGACTGAGGGTGTGTGAGGGTGAGGGGATGAGTGTAAGGGTGTGTGAGGGTGAGGGGTGTTGATGGTGAGAGGGTGCAAGGGTGAGGGGGTGAGTGTGTGTGAGGGTGTGTGAGGATGAGGGTGTGAGGTGTAGTGAGTGTGAGATTGTTGGGAGGGGTGTGAGGGTGTGAGGGGAGCGAGGGTGTGTGAGGGTGAGGGGCTGTGAGGGAGAGGGAGTGTGAGTGTGTGTGAGGGTGAGGGTGAGTGAGGGAGTGTGAGGCTGAGGGTTTGTGACGGTGTGTGAGGGTGAGTGAGGGTGTGTTCATGAATCTGCATGAAACTTTCCATTAAAAAGCTACATGCATTTGGGGTTCTTCTCGACAATTTTGCTCAGAGCTCATAGAATTCTTTGCTCCTTGATACAGAGAAAAAATTGCTGAACAGAAAAATACACCAGACTTGGCATGTAAATAGAACTTGATTAAAGGAACTGTATTTGCTTGGTTTGATATAACACTGTTCAGTAGTTTAATTATAAAAAAGGGATTACATTGTTCAGTTTGTCCATGAAGCAGATACAATTTAGAGATGCTGCATGCACTGCTGATTTGTATATCGTCTTGATACTCGAACCAACTGAGTATTAACAAATCCTGTAAAAACAAAATACACTGTTGAACGAAGGCTCTCTTTTAGTACCGTGCCTTGCAAATATTCAAATTTGCTTCTCTGGCAGGCCATTGCCGACATTTCAGTTTCAATTGTGTGCTTCAGCCCTAAAACCCTCTTTTATTAACCTCATGGGCGCTATTGTAATTACGGCCGTATGCTGAGATTTTAAAAAACCCATGTTACATGACAAGCTGGGCTCGTCATCAGCGTGCGAGGAGGCTACACCATGACGAGCCCAGCTCGTCATGAGCGTGGAAGGGGTTAAAAGTTTTTTACACATCAATGCTTTGTTCCGTGTGCCTATGTACAATATGTTCAATGAAGGAATATGTATACATTTATCTTGTGAATAGACTTGAAGAAAAATTTGCAATTTGATCTATTTCCCCCAAAAGTTTTGAAAGTTAGATTTTGCTGTTAGAAAACATTTGTTCTTTAATCAACTGGTCTTTTACATAATCTTTGAAAGGTCAGACAGGCATTCAGTAATTTGGTGTGATCTCTAGTCCAAATTCGACACTTTACCCACCCCACTAGCAGTGTCCATGTAATATGCAATATCTTTGCTGAGAGAAACAGTTGGGCAGTTCGTCACGTTCTCCTTTGCGATACTACATGCATTTTGGAGTTTTTCTAGAAGATGCTCCTGGCAAAAAAGTAGTCATGAAGTACGAACCTTACTTTTGGGTTAATCTTGGTACACTGCGAGCCTTACTCCTGATGTACAACACACTTTAATGTCTCGCCTTTCAAACGAGAGGTTCGCATTCTGAGAGTATACCCTAAAATTAAACTGTGTACTTGAGGTTTGCTTTCTACTGAAGCATGCACTGAAATGTGGAAAACAAAATATGCGATGGTTTACAGCAATCTGGCTATTTTAAATAGTCAGTGATCACTTTCTGTAATTGTCTTACTAAATACATAAAATATGAAGTACAGAGTCCAGTAAACTGCAACACCATAGCTGCCTGATCTCAATTTTGTTGTGATGGGTTTTATGGGTGGGCTTTTTTTTATCTCCCGGATTTTTTTTGTCAATATTGAGTACCTTGCTTTCTAGCCCTTTTGTCGTGGTGGGACACAATGCAATGACGATGCAGAGTGAGAAGACGTTAAGTGACTGGCTCGATTCTAAAGGTGTTGTAATCGCCAGAACCTGTATAGGAAGCTCATGATCCGAGCCTGTGGTTTTGAAGACTGCATTTCAAAAGCTTTTATCCTCTTGCTTTTCACTTCCTTCGTTACTCGATATATAAACGAGGAAGTGCTTTAAAAAAAGCAGTTTTATATCTTGCTGGTCTGAGTGAGTGCAAGAGAAACAGAAGTTTTGTAATCGTTCAAATTAAACATAGACTCACTCCTCCAGACTACTGCCTTTTCTAAGTGTGACTAGTTGTTTGTTACAAGATGTTTACAAGTTGGAGTGTTAAGCACACTAAAGGTTGTTGCCACTGACTAGCTTTTGACCTCAAATTCTTTTGATGTTATCGCAGCAGGCCGAATGAAAAATCTTGAGCAATCGAAGGGCTGCCTGTACAAAACGTAAACGAGTGCCATGTAGTTTAAGCACACTTACGCTGTGCTCTGGGTTAGAGCCTTATATCTAGGTATTGGGTTTTATGAGGTATGAAAGTGATAATAGAGATGCTTTTATACTTCTAAATACATTTTTACATCCGGTTAGGGAGAGCTACTTATATAAACAAGAATGGCAAAGAACAAATAAAGCAAAAAACAAAACGGACCCGACCAAGCTAAGATTTATGGAGGTAAATCTTTCGCGTCACCAGTGCTGAGGGAGGGAGGCGAGGGAGGGAGGAGAAATACGAGACGGCCTGCCGGCCGTGAGACGTGTGAAGCAGGGGGTGGGGGGAGCGGATACCTTTGAAGTGAAGCTAAGCTTCACTTCAAAGGTGTGGGGGGAGTGCGGCTGAGGGAACAGATGGCGATTTGGTGATGTGCACGCGCATTTTAGCCACGGGCACAGCACCAAATCGCCCAGTTAGGTAAAGTCTGTTTAAGACGCTATAGTCTCGCCTCTTCAATGCGCTTGCGCATTGAGAGGCGAGACCTAAAAACTGTTTATAACAGCTCAGGAGCGAGAGCTTTGAGGTTGCGTCTAAGGGCATTCTGGTTTCTCACAGTGACTTTAAGTGGGTCAAAATATTTGCCCAATCGCCTCACCACTTTCAAATACATGCAGCTGCCACTGAGCTGTGTCCTTTGTGACCAGCAGTGGCTGAGGTGACTGAGAGTCTGGTGTTCGTAAAGCATCCTTATCTCTGATTAGGAAATCAGGCTCCGTGTTCTCTGTGCTTGCTGTTTCCATGGTTACCACATATTCTAACACCATTTTGCTGGCTGTAGGTGGTTTCATGAATCATAAAGCCAAGTGTGACTTCAACTTGTGAGAAGAACTGAAGTGTGCGTGGCGGGTGAGACGTGGGGGTGGGGGGCGCAGGCAATGGGAGGTAGAGGTGTTGCTAGCTTGAGAATTCTGTGGGATGCCACCACCAGGCGTAGGTGGGTTAAGGACATTCATTAAAGAATCTGATATTCATAGCATATCTAGTCACTGTATTTTAACGACATTTATGCTGTGTTGCATCCGATATATGGATTAAGAGAAGGCATTTAACCTTAATGATATAAAATGATTTTATTGGCATTTTATTTTTGATGTTTTCTATGCTGGCAGCAGGGTGGGTGACACTATATATATATATATCTTCACCGTGAAGAAGGCCATCCAGGATGAAACGATGCCATCCAGGATGAAACGCGTTGGTTGAGTGGTTTGTGGTAAAATAAAAACCATAAAGGTATCCTGCCTTGGAGTGCCGCGTCATTTGTGGAAAATATATATATATATATATATCAACAAAAAATCTCCCTTTTTGTTTTAAAGCCTTGCACAGCATTACTTTCTGCTGTACCGTGCACATCTTTTCCAAGTGCAAGCTAATTTTAAACGTGGCTAGGGAAGCAGGGGTTTGTGAAAAGAATAGAGTTAGTATTTGCGTGCGTATGAATGCTATCTTCCCTTCAAGGCCCCCTCCGCTGCCTTGGAGAAAAGGATCTGGACACCTGCATGTTAGATACGTTTTCCTGAAACTAACTAATTGTTGTCACATGATGTCCCCACATTGACATGTAGTAGGAGAAAAAAAAAAAATATATATATATATATGTAGAGGAGAGCACTTGCTCCTTGATTGCAAAATAAATTCTTTCCACTGCTGACACGATTTTGGTGTGATGGCGTCTTACTGAGACTTTGAATTGTTGTGGGGAAAAGAGATCTACGCCTGCTGAAGTCCGCATTGATAGCGGACAGGACTGTCTTCAATATATATCTATATATATATATATATATATATATATATATATATATATATATATATATATATATATATATATATATATATATATATATCCACAGATATGGCTCCAACACTCGTAGTCCAATGGCGCTCTTGACACCGGTGCCGACTACAAAGCAGAGCCCCGCTTTACTATAGTCAACCAAAAGCTATCAGCCGATAGCGCTAGTCAGCACTCAACAAAGGTAATGTTTTCCCAAAAGTCACGATTTATTTCCAGATGGCAGCATACATCGCACAACACCAACGCGTTTCGCAACCCACTGTTGCTTGATCACGGTAGGGATATATATATATATGTATATCTATACTACTATTATAAAGGAAGAACTTTGAACCTTTGAGGCGGGTAAACTCGGGAACCACAGCGCCAATCCACACACCTGATACATCGTTGTAATCGTCATGGTGTGCAGATGGACATAGGCTATATAAAGTTAAAAAATATACGTTATTTAAAAAATGTTGCGAAAAAAAAGTAGTCCAGTGGAAGAAGCGCCGGCCGCGACCTGCGTGCTGACGTCAGGAGCGCGAGGAGGAGCAGCGTCCAGGAGGGCGGGGAGGAGCGGCGGACATGGCGTGGGAAGGAGCGGCGGACAAGCGGGGAGGAGCGGTGACGAGCGGCGGACAGGCGGTGAGGAGCGGCGAGGAGCGGCGGAGCGGTGAACTGAGGAGCGTGGTGAACTGAGGAGCGCGGGGGAGAAGCGGCGGCTGAGGTAAGGCTCCGGGGGACCCACGGACAATGTCGGGGCAGGCGGGTGTCGGGGCAGGCGGGAGACGGGGCTGGCAGGGGACGGGGTGGACGGGGGCCCTGAACACTCATGGCGGGGGACGGGCGGGGGCCGGGTCAGGTGGGGGCCCTGAACACTCATTTCGGGACAGGCTGTTATGTCGGGGCGGGCGGTGGTCGGGAAAGCCTGATTGCTCCCGGACAAGGTCGGGGCGGGCTGCTAGTATATATATATATATATATATATATATATATATATATATACTAGACTAAAATGTGCATATTTAGGCTACGGCTCCAACTGACCATTTTCTAGCAAGGGCACTGGACAGTTGAAATGGCAATTGTCTTTTCTGTATTTTGCTTGCCTGTCTGCTATTTTGCATTAAACGGTTGAACGTGTTCTTCCCTAAGTGTGTTTTGTTTTTAGCAAATGGTGCATTGTGGTTACCGGAACTGCCTCCACAAAGAGAAACAGGAGGGCACATGACCAGACTCCATAGAAGGACCCTGGGTGCCAAGAAAAGAGAAGCAGTTTCTCCAGGGGACTGGGATGGAGAATGACCCGGTGCTGAACCTAGTAATTGGCAAGTGTGGAACACAGTTTGGAACCAAATATAGGTACAAGTACAACAGCGATTGACGTCTGTTCGTGGCTTGCTTGCATGGATTACATTGTTTGAGGTTAATTTGTTGATCAAGCAGATGAGAAAATAATTGTTGTCAGGATGGGAGATGACGGGGTGGAAAATGAAAGCAGTTAGACAGGGAGGAATGGGAAAAGTCCAAAGGGAAAAGATAGTATGAGTGTTATCCCATGGTACAGAGCAAAATGGCTCTAGAAATTGTGGTTATATGGAAGATAGGCAAGAGTGCCAGGACCTGAATCACAGACCCTTGATGCATGAAAATATGAGAGAATAAGGCCCTCTAATCTAGCCACCTGAACCCTTTCCGACTCTCTTCAGGTGTTGATTGACGGGCTGTCGAATACAAGGGGACTTTTGGGGTGACTTTGTTATGCCTTCCCTCTCTCCCTTCATAGGATAAGCTGCAGCGGCGAAACTTGCAGACCTCTCTCCCTTTCCTCCATGTGTGGAAGAAATTACGGGGAACTACGATGGGAGCTGAACCATCTAAATGTAGCGTTACCCCACCGACAGAGACCCCTAACGATAGATACTATGTACCAACAATATGGCAAATACCCGTGCAGGTGCTTAAAGTAATGGGTAGGTATCACTAATAAAGATGAAAAGAAGTCACTTCTGGATCATGGTATTTTTGATAGAGAAAGACTAGTATTAATTGTCCCAACACTTCTTCCAGTGTGCCAGGGCCACTAGACTAACCAGCATACAACTAAACTGTCCTGAATAATTACCCCGAGTTTAAGAGAGCCCGAGTGGTCTAGACTGTAAATGAATACCCTAGTACCTGTAGATCAAAAAGGCCCTTAAGTCGATTGCGTCACTAATAGTAAACACACCATTGTCTCAGGCCTATGGTCTCAAAGGCAGTGCTAGAGGTTGTAAGGGACAGGCCAACAGTCGTGACCCCTAACTGATACCCAGGCTGCTCTTTAGTCTTCATGCACGCTGTCATGCAGCGTGTCCTGAAATTGATAACAGGCCAAGCTATTTATTCAGTTAAACAAGTGAAAGTTCATGCTTCATTGAGATGGTTTGGAAGCTCAACATGCAATTCAGTCATGCAAAGTACACGCCATGGCCTATCATGCGTAATAATAATTCACAGAATATCCAGAGAATTGTGGAAGAATTGTTAGCGTTTCAGAAGTCAGCCTATTTTCGTAATGCGATGTCATTAGGTGCTGCTCCAATCAGCCAGATCCGTTTTGAATATTTCAGTCAAGTCAGGCATTGATCCATGAGTGACTCTTTATTAGAAACTGAGCTTTATAACTCTTTGTAGCTTTTTTCATCCTGTAAGATAGATGAGCAAAGTTAGAGGCGCAAAAGCATGAGTGCTAAAAGGTCCTCCCTTGTGTTGATTAGGGAACTGTTCTCATGGAGTAACCTTGAGTAGGTCATGTGGCTCTAGGTAAGGAGAAGCCATGTCTTCAGCATCCTTCTGAACTCCAGGTAGTTATCAATTGGTCTTATCCTTGCCAGAAGTGGGTCGTCTTCTTTTAAGATGGCATGACTAGCTGTGGTGTCAACCTTGATCTCCATGTTTTTTCTGAGAGTTTCTCCTGAGCTTTGTTTGTAGGGCAGGTTGGTACTTTCAAGGTATGGGCTGGAAGTTCCTTGAATTTTCTGTGAGACACATAGATGCTGAAATGGACGTTGTAGCATCCACATAGAGTGAAATCCACATTTATGGCCTGATGTACTATCACTCTGTGGATACTGTATTGTACATTGATTGCTTTGAAAATCAGTATGGAATTTGCGATGTAACATTTGTACTATTCAGTTGCATTAAAATATTGTACATTTGCACGGGGTCCCAAAATAGCCTACCTGATGAATATTAATCAGGCAAGTTGCAGTTTGTACCCCACCTACCAAAACTGGCTACAAATGCAGGGATGGAGGCCTGCAAGGGACATCACCCTCTGAATCTGCATTCCCAACCAGGAAACTGTTCCTAAAAGTGGCCCATTTACAATAAAGGGACCAGTGCTGGTTGTTTTAATTAAATTATATTTGGGAAAAGTTCACAAGTAGCAGCCAGTGGTCCCCCAGACTATGGACTGCTTCCCTGGGGCTGCTAACATAATTCATAAAGAGAAATTTATCTCCTTGGACATTGGACGTAGTTACCACCTCAATTCAAGGGTTGATAGTTGGTCAATGTTTTGCTACCTCAATTGTAGTCATAAACAATCCAAATTGAGAATAGAGTGAAAGCCCCTTTCATGCCCGCTCTTATTTACCATTCAGAAAGGATTTCAAACAGGGCACTGGGAACCCAAAGCCGCCCTGGCAATGTTCTCAAACCAGCCCCTGGGGAAGCACTGCCTGGCCCTGGGAGGCTGGCAACGCTTGCTTGCTGCTTTGTTACTGAAGACAGATATTACAGCACCGCTGCAAAACGGGCCTCCAGGGACAAACTCGGCCCCCACCCTTACAGGCCCCCGGGAAAACGCAATTGTAAAGATTTTTCAGACTGATAAAAAGCTTTTGCATATTAAGAAAATAAATGTTCTGGCACAAATCCTGCAATTATGCAAACTACAGGGTTTGCAATCCGAAAAAGGCTCTCTACATCAGATCCTTAGGGCTATATGTATCAACACATTTCCCCATAGACACAGAATGGGCAAAACCCTTTGATACATCTGGCCCTTAATCACTAGGTTAACTTGAGTGTCTGTATGGAGAGTAGATCCCAGGATGATGCCTAAACCTTTGTTGTTGTTGGAGTTCCAGGTTCCTGTGGCCATGCTGTCAACGGATAATATTTTTTTTTGTTTCTGCTTGTGAAAATCTATCTTTTTGATTTAGCAGGTTCCAGTGTTCAACTCTTCCAGAGGCAGTCACCGAGCCGTGAAATTTCAAGGTTGTTAGGATGTTCAATGTTCAATTTCGTGTATCATCGAATGGGAGGTTAAAGAATGTGATGAATTCCATCTGTAGACTAAATTATACGTGGATGGTAAGTGGAGAAATAATCAAGCCTTGAGGTGCTCTTGCCTTGATGCTGTTGGTGGGGGGGGGGGGGGGCGGGGGTGGAAAGAGACACTGAGACAAGGCTTGAGCTGTCATTAAGTTAAGTTCTGATCCACTCGAGGAGTTTTGAGTTTTGTGCGGTGATTAAACGTCATCTGCGTCTCAAATCCATATTATTTTTTTCAGCTTTGCAAGCTTTGTGAATTGCGAAGCTTGCAAAGATTTTTTTTAAAGAACAACTTTAGCAGCCCCTTTTTGCAGTAGCTGCAAACGTTCCTCCTGGCCCGATGCGCTGCTCATGATAGCAGAGAGGCTGGTGATGCCTAGAGCCATCCTCAGCCACTTAATTCTCTGGTACCCAACTCACCTCTCCAGGCATTATACTGAAATGGTGTGTATGTGCATATTTTGTGTACCAGTTCACACACAGTACTAGTGCCAGTACTAGTGTAAAATGTGCTAATCCGCACATTGCCTTAGCACAAGTCCACATTAGTACTGACGCTGATATTTTCTCTGTACCTGCTCAAAATTAATGTAGGGTGCACATCTAAAATGATCGGAGAACAAAAAAAACTCTTAAAAGGATTTGGAAAAGTAAAAAGGGTGCCACTAGGACATGCACAAAAGTTGTTGCATGTCTAATGCGCAAGGCCTGTTTTCATCCCTTCCATGTGGGAATAATCACCTCCGAGGAACTGCCCTTTGCCCCCTTCCCTGGCACCTCATACTTATGAGAGGGCAGGAGGGTCGCTGGCTGGCAGTTTGACTCCCTGCTACTGAAAAATAGTAACTGTTTCCGGGTTGATGAATGCCAACATGTAACATCTCAACTTCACAATGGGCAACGTTTCTGATTTCAAACAACTTTGCAGGCGAAATAAATACTTCAGCCAGCATCACCCGAATCCAGAAATCTTCCGAAATGGCATGGAGCCACTTACTGGCAACTCAATTCCAACAGTGAGCTTACACTGTCCCTTATGTTTTATGTTACAGTAATATTTCAGCTCTAAGATTATGACGGTAAGGCGGTTTTGAAGCTGGAGATGATCTTTTTTAGTCGCTGCGAGGCTTGCAAACAACCCTGTTGCCATAGTTTTCATAATACATTTATATCTAGAAGGAATTCATTACTCGGAATAAGAGGAGACTATCACCTAATGAGGTTTCAGTTAGAAAAATATTTTTAGTCTGTTATTCAGTTTTTTGTTCCAGTCAGAAAACTTCATTTCGCCAACACAATGTAGGCATAAAAAGTATACTACAATTAAAAGTAAGCATGGGCAAATTTTGCAAATTCGCGATCCGCGAATTTGCGGATTTCCGAAATCGTGATCCTCAAAATTCGCGAATTTGTGCGAATTTGAGGATTTTTTATTTTTGCGGGTTCGCGGGGCGCTTGGCGTGTTCGCGGGGCGCTTTGCGTGGTCGTGGTTTTTTTTTTTGTGCGAGACCGCGAGGCGCCCTCTGGTTCATCACTGCCACCCTCTCATTTTTTGTGCCCTTCTGCCCCACTCGTTTTTGTGCCATTCTGCCCCTTGCCCCACTCATTGTTGTGCCGTTCTGACCTCTGCCCCACTCGTTGTTGTGTCCTTCTGCCCTCTGCCCCACTCGTTGCTGTGCCATTCTGCCCTCTGCCCCACTCTGTGACCGTCTGCCCACTGCCCCACTCCTGTTTTATTTTAGAATGGCGCCAGGAAGCTGCCAGCGCCATTCTAAAATAGTTACTAAGTTAGCTTCATCAGGAAGCACTGATAGATAAAATAAAGCAGGTTCTCGAGCACTTGCATTTTATCTATTAGTGCTTCCTGTTGAAGCTAACTTAGTAACTATTTTAGAATGGTGCTGGCAGCTTGCCAGCGCCGTTCTAAAATAGTTACAAGCTTGAAGCTTGAACGTTTGCCCCCCGGATCCGTTCCGCTCGCGGGTTCGCGGATTTGTGGCAAATTCGCGGGAATTCGGGGATCGCGAATTTGCCGAAAATCTGCAAAATCTGCAAGCGGAACGGATTTTGCGCCCATGCTTAATTAAAAGAAACATTTCACAGTATTACAGCAAAGTAAAATGTAAGAAATGTTAAAAACAATTACATTTAAAAATACAAATTCATAGTTATTTACACAATAATAAAATCCTTTATTTTTGGGGATACAATTTTAGTTGATTGTACATCTCTTTTTTAGTGCAGATAGTAAAAAGGACGCCAGAGAGAAACTGATAAAAGGGTCAGGTAATAACTGAAAATAATAGAGGGCTACACAACACTGCTAAAAGTTCATTTTACGCATAATAGGGATGATAAATCGTTTTCTTTCACCACAAAATTTACAAAAGAACAAAAAATGAATATCATCCTGTTCAGATAGCTCATCACAGGCACAGAATGGAATGTCAGAAGCAGCACAGACATTACGGGAAAACCCCAAAATAAGTGGAATATAATTTAAACAAAACCTCACCAGAATGTACCTGTGTTGCAGTTTAGTGACAAACGATAAATATGTTATGTTTGAATCCATTAGATTTATACCAGGGGAGGCCAAGTATGTTTTGACTGTCGACAAATTAATATTTTTAGTCTCCCTTCTTATCTGTCAATTAGATAATATTTGTGCCTTTAAGTCAATTTTAGATATGGAACAACAAATAGTAGGATCCATAAAAAAAGTGGTGTAGCCCAGCTGCCTTCAATGTCGATTCAACATAAGTTAGCCTAACCCAGGGGCGGATTGGCAAGGCGGGCATTCGGGCATGGGCCGAAGGGCCGGTGCCTCAGTGCCCTCTGTGGGCCGTTTTTTTTCTCCCCTGTCCCAGTCAACAGAGAGTGGACTAGGAAAGGGGAGAAAAAAAACCGTCCCACAGAGTGCACAGAGACAGAGAAAATGAAAGCAGCCTCGCAGTGTGGCCAGACAGCGATTGTCAGCTGTGGCCTCTCCTTCACCCCTGCCCTGCCAAGCAATCAAGCCGAGGCTGGGCTGGGGAGGGGTGATTGTTTGCAATAATCGGCCTCCCTGGGGGCCAGGTGTTTCTCAGGCCTTTGAGCCATTTGCACCTCGGCCCCCTGGCGCCCATGCAGCCCAGAAACGGTGTTAGTCTTAACACCTCGCCCACAGCCCTTCACATTCAGGGCATAGTGGGCAGGAAGAATGGGTCTTGCTGTGGGGGCCAGGTGATGTTTGGAATTGTTTTGCTTTATTTATTTATTTATGCGATTTTATATAGCGCGGACTTTACCCGAAGGTGTCAGAGCGCTTCACACTAGGAACAGCAATAATACATGAGGAGAAAATTATAAGTGGACAAATTACAAAAGCAAACGTTAAGTTACATGAATCAAAAGTGGCAATAGTGAGCAACCAAAATACAAGAGGAGCAAACGATACATTACAGGAGGTAGAGTGATATGTGTGCAGGTTTCAAAAGCGTACAAAGTACAAGTAGAGGTATAATACTGCAATTAATGGCAGACACTCCAGCACAAGAATAAACGTTACGTAGGCAATGGTGGCACTTGTGCAAGTATGTAAAGCAAACAAAAGTGAGAGGTAGCAAACAGTGTGTTACAAGAGAAAAGTGACGTGTGCAAGTTACAAAAGGGTACCATACACAGGTACAAGGGTAATACTACAGTAAATGGTAAATACTAAAACTGCCAGAACACACTGGGAAGGCACTTCCCATGCACCAGCTTCACCTCAGCCTCCCCCTGGCTACCTTGGATGACCCAGAAAGCTGTGTTTTGTGCTCCCCTGCCAGGACATTTTCCCGAGGCCTGGAGGGCTGATTAATTTACTAATTGCAGGGGCCTTACCTCTGTTCATGTGCTCCTGAGCTGAAGATCTGGGGAGGGCTAAGTAGGTTAGTAATAGCAGCAGGGCACAAGTCCTAAAAAAGAAGTGGGGGGACTCTGACGTCACGACAGGAAGTGACGTCACGAAAGCTGGCTTGCACCATCAGACTCATTGCTTCCGCTCGCTCACCCCTTAGGAAATGGAGCCACACATTCACTCTTTGGCCTCTCTGGGGCGAGATCTCACCCCAGAGAGGCCAAAGAGTGAATGTGTGGCTCCATTTGCTCCAGTTATCGAGCTCCCAGTAAAATAAGTGGGGGGATGCCGTCCACCCGCGTGGTACCCCGACTCGAGCCCTGAATAGCAGGGGCTTTGCTGCTTTTCAGGTGCTCCTGTGCTGGAGGGCTGGAATAATTTTGTGACAAAAAGGGGCCTTGCTATTTTTTTTAGTTGCTCAGCATGTAGGCCATTGTCACCTTGGCCCTGTGTCCTGTGCAAGAACAGTATCCTCCCACTTTCATTCCTTGTCTGTGCAAGTGGTGTTTCATGAAAGGGCACGCCCCTTGAATGTGGGCCACGCCCCTTAAATATGGGCCACGCCTCTTGAATGTGGGCCACTTTTTTCGTCAGTGCCCGGGCCGAATTGTGATCCCAATCCGACCCTGGCCTAACCTACCCCATCTAATTTCAAAACATCCTTTATAATGTCTCTTATCAGAGGAAGGATCTCCTTTTGTCATATTGAGTGCCACATTAGGATTCCATGGGGCACTTATAATTGGCACATGACTTTGGTAGCGAAAGGACCCTTTTAAAAAAATTATCTTCAATAGTCTGCATTTTTGTACAATCTTTCATTCCCCAAACAGCTGCCCCATAGGTGGCAGCAGATACAGCCTTAGCTTGATACACAGATTTTATTAAGTCTATTGATTTTATGCCAGTTTTTCTAATGAACTTAGTTAAGGCCCCAATGTTTTTTCCATCTTAGTTCCCCTGTTAACAATCATCTTTTGCCAGTTAGATTGGGAATCAAACATAACCCCTAGATAGTTAAAAGAATCGACAACCCCCAATTTCCCCCCTTCGGTAGTAATTTGTGGGTGACTACGTTGTTTTGTGTCTTTTATTCATAATCAAACTGTGGTAACCTATAAGGTAGGTGTAAGCCTTCATAGTTCAAACTAGCATTAAGGAAATAATCCCCTTCTTTTGGTAGGAACTTCAAATGGGGATGAAATTAGCAACAGTGTACTTCCCCTCAAAGGGAACCAGGATTAACTAAGAATATTAAAGCAAAACAATAAAAAGACATGTTACAAGGCAGTGCTTCGTAGAAAAGTCTGGGTCGTATTATGAAATGGTGAGCATATTCACATGTAGTACTAGTGCCAGTACTAGTGTAAAATGTGCTAATCTGCACACTGCCTGAGCACAAGTCCACATTAGTACTGACCAAGATATTTTCTCTGCACTTGTTCAGTATAAATGTAGGGAGCACATCTAAAATGAACTGAGAACAAAAAACACTCTTTAACTGATTTGGAAAGGTGCAAAGGGTGCCAATAAGACAAGCACTGAAGTTTTTGTACCTTTCAGAGACATGGTCTCAGGTTCTCTTCTCTCTTCATCAGTATCTTCGAAACTGAACTTTACTTTGTTTTTTTTAATGTGAAACATTTGTCAGATTAGTAAGCACCCTAGGTTGCCCAACATGGAGGCCATTTTGAAGAGTGTTAAATTGCATTGTATTATGTTGCACTTGCATCGGTTTGCTTTGTTCACCCTAAATTGGCAGGGTATGCCCAGACGTGGGTCCCTTGCTCACTTTGCCACTGGATTCAAGCTGTCCTGGCTGATGAGGGCTGTTAGCCCGAAACCGGTCCCAGGATGCTTGTTTCAGGTCCAGGGAAGACATGGCTTGGCAGTTCGGGCTGGACTGTTCCCATGAGGGACAGGGTCAAGACTGATTTGCATATAGCTGTATCTGAACTGGGGTGGTGAAGTGAGCTAAAGAACAATGATGGATTCAACCCAGATTTGTGACTGGAGGTGAGTGTCGGAAAAGTTTCAGCGCTCCGTCCATCATCTTCTTGTGTTTGACTTGCATCGATATATCGCGTAAAGTACCCACTGCAGTGCATTAAAAAAATATTGCAAGTCACTGAGGATTTTTTGTGACCATACATAGAAGCAAGGGTGAAGGCTGAGTTCCTTTAAAAGGTCATGGAACTCTGAGGTGAAGTACAATATAAAATGAATACCCATTTGATGGAATCCTATTAAACACAATATATGATCACACCATTAAACACCCCCCCAAAAAAGGTGAAACCCTTCAACTCTTGCTCTTTCATATGAAGAAGTATGATGGCAAATATGTATATCAAGGACTGGTTCTGTAGCGCGAAATTAAACACACAAATATTTAGGTAGTTATATGTAGTTTCATGTAATTCACTTTTAAAAATAGCTATCATTCATAATGTATCGTAACATGCTATTAGTGGACAGGCATGCATGCTACTCCGTTGGTGAGTGCTTGGCAGGAAGAGTGCTGAATTGTAAAGTGGCCTATGTAGGAAGGGTTGTGTGTTGTGTGTGACTGACCAGAACAGTGCACTTATCTTAACATTGGTCACTGTGCCTAAGACTGTAGTGGAGCGAAGTAAAGCGAGTGACATAATGCAAGTGCTCTGCATTAAATGTATTGCTGTATCTGATTGGTAGGGTGTAGATATTGGCGTGGCCTATGTATGAAGTGCTTTAGTGCGGTCTTATCAGTAGTGGGTTGCACACCTTGGATTGTTGTAATCGAATTGCTGTGCCAGGGGTGAAATGAAATAGAGTGAGGGACGTATGCGTACGTAATTCCCCAACCTGGAATTTGTGGGCATAACTGCACCACTTGCACAGTGGACAATATGTGGAATTCATGATAAACGAACATGAGTTTACAGCATGGCTACCTGTATTAGGCTACATAGACTTGTATGTTTGTTTGCTTTGCATACAAGTGAATTTTGTTGTGCATACGAGAGCAGGAGAACATAGCACACCCAAAACAGAGTTGTGCATAAAGTCGCAGACAAAATACCTTGTGATACAAAAGTGCAATCTTGTTTACCAGCTGCCTTCATACTGGCATTGTATGGAAGGAATACTTTTACAGTTATAGAAGTCAGTATAAGTCCTCTGTGGTACCTACAGCAGGAGCTGGGAGGGAGGGTCAGAAAGTGGTCAGATACCTCAGACTCGTGCAACCCATGGAGCGTGGCATGGTTTGTTTGGGCTGTCACCTTAGGAGAAATGAATGTTGGTCTGAAGTGCATCTTCCCCTGACATCACTACACTAGTCCCACTAGCAGGTAGGGTTGAGACACGTTAAGGTGAGCAGAGATGGATGGGGCACAGTGTTAATTGCTAGGGCCTTTTGGCCCACACTGTTGATGAGACAGTGTAATTGACTTTGATTTTTTCGAGTGTGCTGTCTTGAGCGAAGTTTGCATAATGGTTCTTGAAACAGGTCCTCTGTTCTCACATCATGCTCACTTAGAAGCTGAAGCAGGGGCAACATCTGTGAGACAGTCGTGACTGGATAGACCATAGTCTTCCGCTGACCATGGCAAGGTGAGCTCTGAGTGACATCATTCACCCAGGTCAATGAAGTGCGTGAAGCGTGTAAAGAACCTTCAGATCAATACAATGATTTTGGTGCATGTCTATGGTAGACAACACTTGTCTAAGCCCTGAGTGCAGGGAAAGATAACACTACGGTCTGATTCCAATTAGATCAGAACAGAAAGAGGAGTTTGTCACCCGAGTAGGTACCATGGCCCAGAATGAGGTACTTAACCGAACAGTAAATACCTCCTAGTCCAAAGTCTTCCCTTAGAAGGCAGGCATAATATGATGAATTAATGTTTAATGCTCTGAATTCTGCATGTTTCCCTTACTTTTTGGGGCCTTATCCACTGATAGTTTTCGGCAGGTCTTACCTGCTGAAATCTGTCTGAGGAAAACAGCATTGGTGTTATAACTAAAACACTTCTCGGAATTCTGCCCCCTATGCACACTTCAGTTTGCACTAGGATCGCAATTTAACCTCTAGGTCACAAGCAGGGACTAAAAAAATCAAAGTAAGAAGTAAACAAATACGTGGTACGTGAATGCCTTTTTCTAGCCAATGAAAAATCGAAAATAGAGAGTTTAAGGTAAATACAATTAAAGAAGAAGGTAGAGTTCTGAAATTACAGCTGCCACAGCCCAAATATGCAGCTAAAGGGGCCACTGGAACCCTCAACAGGACATGGTAGCTCTACCTACTTACCACGCATTTACATTTACTGGGCAATGGGCCAACACCTCTTGAGAAATACAGAGGAAATTTGCTACAGTGCTCTTGTCTCATCCATTAAAACTCATTAAAGCTGACATACTCACCCTACTGAGCACAAACCTTCACCAACATGCATCAGGCTACTGCGCATGATGGAAACTTTTTTAAAGTCATACCCCGCATTGCCAAAAGGTGCAGTGATACCAAACAGCAGATTAAATGCCATGCATATGCTAATTAACAATACCAACAATACTTTGAAAGAAACCGACTGACCTGCCACAGTGTCCCTTCTTCCTTGAGGATCGCAAACAGCATTCCAGCTGGAATCAGCAAGCATGGCAGAAGACCCATCAGAATCCCAAGAATCTCAGACCAGAATGGGAAGCGATATGTGCCATACACCGAGGGCTGGTACTTCAGGATACTGTACGCCAGCAAAGCCTGCAGTAGGGCAACAGGCATGGGTCAGTGGAAGGATACATCAATCAAGCATCACTGCCCTCCGCTAAGGGCATTAACAGCCATTGACATTTCTCAACAATGCAAAATTGCAAGTCCTGCAATATTGAGTCCAAGCAGGAGGAACAAGTGTATTTTGTCAGAACAGGCAATTATGAGTTGTTAATATCCTACAGTATGTGAGCATTAAGACTAATCTGTCCCATCTTCCAATTTCACCCTCTAAACAAGAATACATCAACTGTCACCATATGTTTCATGTCCCGGCTTCAACCTTTCAATGAATCTAGAATGAAGGCAAGGAACAAAGTTAATGACCACATTCTAAGCCTTCTGATTTGTCGAGGCAATATTGGTATTTCACAGATGATGATAATAAATGATGAGCTTGATAAAGCTTCTATAGACAAGTCTAGAGTGGGCAAGATGGGGTCTGAGTAACTCTATGTGATATTAGAATATCTACAACCTATATATTCACTAACTTATCAAAGGAGAATTTAACAACTCTATACAGAAGTATGTGAAATTTCAAGCATGTTTATTCATTAAAATGCATGTCAAATTGGGTTTGAGTCAAGGATATGACCAGCCTAACTATGGGGTATGGTGTAGGCTTATGGTCAAAAATGAGATATGGATTCACCACCAGTTCTGAGGGGAGGAGAAGGTCTAGCAAAGATCATATATGTTTTTGGTTGTAATGTAGTCTAGTTTTGGGAAGGTCAGCATCTCTCTTAACTCTAGTTCCCTTCTGGGATGTTTTTGCCATGTTTTCATCTTTCAGCGACTCTAAAGCACTGCACGAGAATGGGGACCTCTTTCCAATAACAATGAAATCATATATGTCTAGATGTGGGGCAAAGCACACAAGACATTAAATACAGGTTGGCTCACCAGCATCGTGGCCGGGGACAGAAATATCCAGCAGGTCTTGAAGTAGATCCCCGGTTTCATCCCTAGCATCATGTGGATATCACGGCAAAATCGCTTCATCCCTAGAGGAAATGTGTAAACTCTTACCATCGGATTGCCATCAAACACTATCAAAACGTGAAATGACACTGCCACCAAAAATCTGTGATCAAATTACGTTAATTATCATGCTAACATGTCAAATTATATTAGCGGTGCGATCCAACCATGCAAGTTCAAATAGCGCCACCAACATGTTCATACAGCAATATCTTCAAGAAATGTTTTGATCATGTCTCTAAATCCGAATGAAATCTCATGACTTTGGGTTGTTGGTTAATTTTGTCCAGATAATTGTTTGACCCCACTTAAAGAATCATTTCAATGATGCTTCTAGAATACTTTGGAAGATCACAATGAGAGAGGCCTTCAGACCTCTGTGGTTAATCATAGTTTTGCCAAATACAAGTACATGGTAAAGTCGTACAGTGTGTAGATCTGTGCCACCAGACTGACAGCAGATTGTCTTGTGGCAAAAGGTGTTAGTAGACCCTGAGCTGAGCCAGAGGTGCCCTACTTAGCTTCCCATAATGGTTTTCGCTGTGGATGGTTGATTGGGAGATCCTTCTGAGGCGTTTGAAACCAGCATTCCTGATTAAATCACTGAATAAAGCTAGTGCTGTGTAGTTCAACACCATTAGCGAACCTTGATGCAAAAGTGGATGCGTAAAACACTCTACGGACATCCACAGGCAAAAAGTAAATCCTACCCTCAGATAGAAGATCTATTCTAGGAGCCAAAAGGCATTTTTGAGCTACTTATGTTTAGCAAAAATATATAACATACTGGTAAAATCAAGTTGTGATCCCTTTCCATCTTATGTCTTTTGAAATTCTCGTTCTCTTCACATGAAAGGGTCAAGATGTTTGGCACATTGTTGTTTGGCAGCCTTGCACTGGTAGGGTATGAGTTAAAGACCCTCCCTTGGAAGTCACTTCCTTCCTATTGGAATGTGTCATATAACTGTGATGGCCAGCTGCCACCACAATCTGACAGTAACTGGCACCCTTATGTGGGAAGACGTATCGAGGGTATGGGGGGAGTGTCAGAACAACAAGCTCCGGATGTGGAACAGGTAAGTGGAGCTGGGGCCTGGATTTGGGAGGTATTTTTTAGGGGTGGAAGGTCGCTTTTAGGGGGGAACATCCTTTACAACGAAACCCTTACAACGCTGTACCATTACAACGCAGGTTTAACAACGAAAGTCGTTACAATGACTTTCGCTGGAGGGCGCTCTAGGATAGGGAATAGTTTAATTTACTATCCAACACCTTCCCTACTAGCCACGGGGACTTGAGTTGGAATAGTAAATTAAACTATTCACTATCCAGTGCCCCCCAACGCAAGTCGTTGTAACGACTTGCGTTGTAAAATCTGCGTTGTAACGGTACGCGTGGTAATACCACGCGTTGTACCGTCATACATCCCTTTTAGGGATCAGGGCGGGGTGGGGTCGGAGTACTTTTGGAAAGGGGGCATGTTTTTAGGGCTCAGTGCAGGGGGAGGAGGTCGGGGTAGTTTTAAGCGATGGGTTTGGTGGGAGTTTTTAGGAGTGGTGCGACTTTAGGGCTCAGGGTGGGGGAGATCGGGCAGTTTTTTTAATTGGGAATAGGGTTTTAGGCCTCGGCGCAGTGGAAGGGATTAGAAAGGAGGACGTTTTTAGTGCTCAGGGTCGGGCACTTTTAGGGACAGCACAGGGGGAGTGGGGCGGGGTAGTATATGGTAAGAGGCATGGTTTTAGGCCTCTGGGGAAGGGGTAGTTTTAAGGGAAGGGCAGGTTTAGGCTGTGGGGGTGAGGTATGGGGTTCAAATTATAGGGCTTAGGGCAGGGTGGCGGGGTCAGGGTAGTATATGCTAAGAGGCATCGTTTTAGGCCTCAGGCGAAGGGGAGGGGAAGGGATAGTTTTGGAGGCAGGTTTAGGCCTCAGGCGAAGGAGGGCGACGTATGAGGTTTGAGTCTTAGAGAGGGGGCAAGGGGCGGAGTAGTGGCAAACTTTAGCCGCACATGCCACCTTACCATCCATTCCTTTACAACGAAAATGAATGGTAAAGGCATGCGTGGTAAAGGAACGCATGGTCAAGATGCGTTTATGGTTCGGGCTGCGCAGTAGATGCATGCGGTTGGGCATAAATAAATGGGATGCAATAAGAGTTTTGTATGGGGTGAAAAGTGTGCACACACATATAATTATCTATAATAGAAAATCTTAAATGCTTCAAATCCCAGTTCTCTCACTTGGCACCTCTCATGGACATTAACAATAAAATAGACAAACATGTTTCTTTAAAAAAGACTAGAAGCCAGGGCTTTCAAAGTCCAGCCTGCCCCTTCCTTTGCAAGATAAAAAACGTGTGAGTGCTCTTCCTACCGTAGACGCGAGTCATGACGAGGCAGGATGTGATGACGACCACCATGAGTCCGAATCCAGCACTGTAGTCATCCAGAAGAACCAGCCAGTACATGCCACCCTGGAGAGATGACATGCAGGTACAATTTAATTTCACCCTCTCTTGAGGACATCCTTATAGCAAAGAGTGTTCATACATATAGAGGCCTATGGGTGTCTTTTAGGCATTGTCGGGCTGCCAGTTCTATGTATTGGGGAGTGAAGGTGCTGATATACCCTGGCCGGAGCTGTGACAATGGTCTCCCATACCACTGTGGTGTGGATTACCTTTTAGCACTTTTTTGTTTAGAAAGACAGGCCCATAAAGCAGGGGTCTGCTCTTGAAGAACAACAAAATACAATGTTCTGGGAGTGTCTCCCATTGGTAGGGGGCATTTGTTCACTTTCTTGTCTGGGACCGCCATATTTTACATACTGGACCTAGGAAAAAATTCAGTGGACATGACAGCAGAGAAGATAGCCAGTGGCTTTGCTGGTAGCAGATCTACCGTCAGGAAAGTCACCACCATCAGAAGTTCATGGCCATGAAAACAAGTTCAGGGGATAAATGACAAACATTAGTTTGAACAAGGATTGGAATTGCGAGCTGTGTTATCTTTATCACACCCTCAATATGTTCCCCTCATAGATGTCAACAGGTTACGCCTGCCACAATTCATTGGGGAAAAGAGGATAAACATCTAGAATTCTGTTTGTTAAACGCCAAGGGGCTTATTTACAAGCCCCTTGCGCCACCCCTACGTCACTCTTCCAATGTTAAAAATGGCGCAAAAGTGGCACAAGGGGCTTGTAAATAAGCCCCCAAGTCTGCATGTTATGCGTAATTTTCATGTTGAAAACTTGGAACCGGATGTATTATTTGCACCCAGTAAATGCAGATAATAGCGTTCACTAGATGTGCTAAATACCACACCCTATTCCGCACAACTTAGAGTTGGGGCCTTACCATGGCATTGGATACAAGAAGTGAGCACACAGAACAAACCACAATTTTCAGCAGCTTTCCTATTACTACCTGTCTCTTAAAGATGCCTTATGTTATCAAATTGGTTCACATAGCAAAAGGGTGAGCAGACTATCCTTGCAGGTTTGTGCTAATATAAAGCAGCTAGAGAACTACACTGCCAGTTGTTGATAAAACATACCATATAGAAGAGAACAATTCTCTCAAAACCATCTATATAGCAAAGAACATTTGAATGGCAATGCTCTTCAAGTTCTTTTTACAACAAGCTGTTTTTAGAGGTGAGCTCGCATGGTTCCTTAAATGACAGAGATCTATGAAATCAATGTCGATCATATAGGAATCAGGGGTTGGACCAGTGCTTAATTTGAGCAGGTGGTTGCTGGTGGGGGCCACCAGCACATATTTTTGGTGACCAGCACTTACTTTTCCCGTCAGATATTTACTGAGAGTTGAAGAGGGAACAACAAACCAATCAGAAAGACGGAGGAAGAGAAAGACGAAAAAAGTTCACAAAGGGAGGAAGAGAGACCTGCAGGAGTGAGATATTAGGGCAGGGATACAGGCTCTCATTCAGTGGAAGTGGCTGTTCTCGTCAAGTGATATGATCAAGGAGGCGATGTAGTAAATTAACATGCCATCGCCATTGGACTTGGGCTTCTAATGAGCTATGTACACCATTATTTGGACTGGAGTAAATGAACCACCCAATTATTCACACGGGGAATTTCTTTCGTAGTGAGATAAATTCACCCCCATGCCTGCAATGTTTTCAGGTGTGTCCATAACTAGTGCTGATAAAGACCCACCATGATGTAATAAAAGCACTCCCTTTTTAGGGGGTTCAAAACATAGATGATTAATATCCAGCATGTACTAATGAATTCCCGGAATATGGGCAACACTTATATGCTCAGCCCAGCTATGGGGAACCGAAAGATTGGTGCAGATTGGACAAGCATTTATGAAAAATGTAAAACTGGTGTACAGGTGTTACATTACCTTCTTTTTGATGCACTGAGGGAGCACTATTTTTCACTGATCACCTGTGGAGCACCTATTTGTTAAACGTATTTTGACTCATGTAATTGTTTGAAACTTTTGATTGTGATCCGTTCTGTGCTCAATAACTTATTTTCAATTTTAATGTCTGTATATTCAGACTCCCATGTTTTTCTTCTTCTCAAATGAGAAATTGAGTGGCAGGGTTGAATTTGGTACAAAGTGAATAATTCACCTTTCACTATAGAACCAATTTTATTTTGAATTGTATTAGACAGCTGGGTTCTGAGGAACATAGGCATACCCCAAGTGGAGTAAGATAAAGAGGCAGGAAGTGTCTGATAGTAAATTGAAGAGGCATGAGGTGGTTTTAAGTTTACCAGCCTTGGTATTCAACGTGCCATGTGTAATTGCACCTGCTACAGGCTTCTGAACACAGCTTCAGGTGCAGTGGATTAGGAAGAGGGTGCAGTGGGCGCGGGCCCGGGTATCATCACTGAGGGAGATGACAAAATGGCAAAAATATGTGTAAGAGCGCTGCCAATTACCACGCATCAGGCGTTATTTTAACGCATTTCAGTGTGGTGGTCCGCATCACCTCACTGAAATGCAGGCTCACGCATTATAGCGGCTCTCAGCTTTCAAGCCGAGCGGTGCTATAATGCACCAAAAGCTGCAGTGTCTGCACGCTGCTCCCGGCAGGCAGCTGGCTCATCTGCTTGCAAGCTTCTACTAGTGTGTTACAATGTACCATACACAACATACCACACGGCTAGTGACATCAGGAGGAGTCTCTGTCACTACCCAATGGCTGGCTACTATGGAGACATGAGTGTGAGTCTGAATTTGTCAGACTCATTTTAATAGGCAGGCCGTCCTTTACCGCCGCAGCGTGAGCAGGCGGCATTTCAAGTGAATTCCTAGCAGGACGCACGACCATCAGCCTATCTCACCCTCAAAGTGACAGCCACCGTGCGCCTGCCGGCAACCTGTGAAGACAGAGGTCTATTATTGTCAAAGTGTGGCCGGGTGCTCTAAGACCTTGCTGCACCAGTTACTTTCTGCGCCTCAATACAAGGGGCTGGCTCTGAATATTTCCCTGCGCCTCTTCAAGGACAAGTTCAGCTCTGCCCTCTCCAGATGACACATTTCATAAGCTCTGAAGCTAGCAAATTTACAATTGATTTCATTGATATTGTAAGAATGTGAGAAGCTTAAAAAGTATGGTTAGGAGCAGGAAGGAGTTTCCAGCTCCCAGCTTGTGTTGTACCTCTGTTGTCAGCAGGAGTCCCATGAGAAACAAGATTATGCACAGCAGAGCCGAAAAAACAGCCTTCTTGGGGCGCAGGTAGTACGGGAACTCGTCTGTTATGGACGTCACGATGGTCTCCATAAATGCAAACTGCGCACCAACAAAGAGATCAGAATTACGTTATTTACACTGACAGTTTTGTGCCCACACAATTGTATGTATTCTCCTCCTTTGAGACAAGCTTCCCTTACCTGGCTGTCCAATCCCAGGGTTAGGAGCATGAAGAAGAAGAGGAAGGACCAGAACGGAGCAAGAGGAAGCATCGTCATAGCCTGAGGGTACACTACAAAAGCCAGACCAGGACCTAGAAGATATGTCGAGAGATTTAAAGTAAAAGATGAGTGCTAACTCGGATGATGCAGACAACCAAACAGAAGCAGGAGTACATCACATAGAGAAGAGGATGTGGCGTTACGGCCAGCGATGCCAAGCTTGGAACTCGGGTACCAGGTTCTAGTCCCAGTGTCTGCTCAACACCCTATGATTCTGGACAAATCACTTACTCTCCCCATGCCTAAAACATGAATCTGACTTTGTGTAATTTAATCTGATGCTCATGTAAGGTGCTCCAATGCCCATAGGCAGTTTGCTCTTTATCAAAAAACATAAAAGGTCTGCTGAGAACCTAGTGTACCGGTGGACGAGCACGCAATGCAGGCCGACCGGAGTGTATACGCAAGCGAATCACAGCTGACGAAGCATGAATCACCCCACTTTGAGGATGACATTTTGCAAATCATTGCGATGCTCAAAATGTCACACTATGTATATCAATACATTACAGGATTTAACACCACAACACTATTAAATATAATGCAGAATACATAGCTAAACACAGAAATGCTATGGTGTCCACAGTCCTGTCAACAATATCTATGTTAAGATGATATGCAATGTCACCAGTTATGTAACAGATGCCATTATGATTATCTGTCACGTCATGGGTGAGGTCATGAGCACGGCATTTGGGGTGCGAGCCATGGTTTGCATGGCAGATGTGTCAGTTATTGTTTGCTGAGCTAACCTTCTTCAGTTAATTTCAGTGTTTTTGGTTTTGTGGAGCACCGCCACAAAATCCAGGAGAAACTGCCAGGACCTAAAGAAGGGGTGGATGGTCACCTACTCCAGGGCCTAGGTATAGACCTCAAAATTCCAGAGAGAAATTTCAGACCACAGTCCAAGAAGGGAACTACACACTTATTAGACACAGTCCTATGCTAAATATTTGAATCCAGGATTTTAATGGATGGCTAGAAAACTGCATTAAAACGTGTTCTGTGGGTGAAATGCAAACGTTAAAAGGAGCAGAGGACCAGGGGTGGTCAAAGTCGTGGCCACCTTCTCTGCCCTGACCTTGTTACGTTTTTGCTCCTCTGCCCGAGTCATGAAGACAGCTTTACACTAATGTTAAATGGCACCAAGGGCTGGTCTTGGGCTATGGTAACTGTCACTTAATACTAAAAAAACAGTCTTTGCTATTGGACCAGGAGCAGTGCCACTGCCAACAGTAAGAGTAAAACTAAGACATTGAGCTGGCCATGACAAGCTTCATGCTGGCACAGCTTGAACTGTAGAGCAATGTCTGCTCTCAATATCTCTCCCCTCATGAGTACTCACAGCGCCATTAAAAGCAGAGGGGTCCGCCCTGCAACAGGGGCCAATGGCTGCGCAGAGTTTCCACGCTCTTCCTTGTCAATCACTCTGAGCTTGGATAGTCTGTGCCTGTTTGTTCCTCCACAAAGTGTTCCTCGTGGTGCCAGCCCTTGGCAAACTGGCTAACTAATGTTGGCTGGTGTCCACTTGTCTACACGCAGGATGCGTGGCGGTATTCAGGATCTCAAGCCTCAATAATGGCAGTCATACATGGCACATTGTAGACAACATTTGGCATAATTTTAGTAATTCTTGGAAATTTCAAGGTAGTGTTTTTATAAAAATGGCAACCTTTTCATTTTATTTTTGACTATTTTATTTGAGCGTTTTTATTATTATTATTAGTAGTAGTTGTAGCAGCAGTATAAAAATTAGTGTTATTGTGGTTGTTTTTTAGCCAACAAGAAAAGTGTACATTTGATAGATAAAAGTGTATATTTTAAGAAAGGGACTTTTGGTACAAAAATGATTACATTTCTAAAACATGTCCAGCTGACATTTAAATGCTAATTCCTGCTGAATTCAGATGACTTATTGATGGTGATGGTGATGTTTTATTGGCGCCAAAGCTGCACTGCTTATTAAGCTCTTAATACTTGTCTTGTCTGAAGACATTTCATTAATATTAATAAAGCTTTTTATGAAATGATCATCTTTACGGCGAATATAGCTGTCGACTGTAAGACTGATCTCTGTAACCTGAGCAGTAGGTCTGTCTGCTCTGCTCTCCGTGGCCTCGGCTTCTGAGAGGGTTGTGCAGTTTTATTTCTTCCACCCTCTCCCTTCATTCCTAAAGGTTATTCCCTCTTTTTAAATGTTTTCTTTGGAGTGGGGGGAACCCCCATAATCCCTTGGAATGGTGAGGAGTCTCTGGCACACAATAACATTCCTGTAATATTTCAAGAGTATTCCCTCAGAACTGATCTCTTTTTAGGGTTCTCCGGAAAGATTCCAACACTAAGAACCCTCCAAAAGAACCTGGACTTGCTTGCTTTGTGCGCTCTGTGTAGCTTTGACCTGCTTTTGCCACCTACTCCACACAACCTGCCACTGTTTGGAACAGCCCTTACTATCCCTCTTTGAAAGTTCACTACTTCCCACCAATCACAGCACCTCTCGAGGAGTCAAATGCACACAGCACGTTCAAAGGTTACAGGAGTATCCCAAATGGCAAGCGAGGGCCTAAAGAGTGGGTTAAGGGCTCGAAATGTGATTGCCCTTGACTTTTTATATAATCTTAAGGGGTGCAGCTGCATATTTCCAGCATTACATCCCTAACTTTATCCATACACAGCCCTTATTAGGGAACAGCGGGAATGTATGGCAATCAGAACACTTCATTGTCCACCCTTTCACCTCTCTGTGTTGGATGTATGATGGCACGACGCGGGCTATTACCACGTGTACCGTTACAACGCGTGTTTTACAATGCAAGTCGTTACCACGACTTGCGCTGTAGGGTGCGGACTTAGGAATAGTTTAATTTACTATTTCAACACCAGTCCCTGTGGATAGTAGGGAAGGTGTTGGAATAGTAAATTAACTATTCCTTGTCCTTGAGCGCCCTCCAGCGCAAGTCGTGGTTACGACTTGCGTTGTAAGAGACGCGTCGTAATGGTAGCGCGGTGTAACATCCGCGTCGTAAAGGATGTTCCCCCTCTGTCTTTAATTTGAGCTGATGGTTGCAGATCGGGCCCACTGACACTTGTTATTTGGGACTGCCACTTATTTTCCTCATTACATTTTCACCCAGTGCAAGAAAGCAAAAATACACAAAGAGGGCGGAAAGAGGAAGAGAAATGTGGAGCAACAGTGACAAGAGAGAAATTAAGGATGAAAAAGAATGTGGAATAGTGAGATAAAGGGGTACAGAGTGTCTAGTGGTAGATGAAAGAGGCATGAGGTGGAAACAAGACTGAGCAGTCCTGGGATCTGTCACCCCCGATATTTGAAGTGGCGGCTGTGGGCTTCTGAGAAGAGCTTATGTCCCGGGCACTTATAGGGCCATATTATCAAGAATGGCTATAACATTATTGCTGCTTTAGCGGCAGGAAACTGCAGCTAAATTGGCGATAAGCGGGTTGATAATATGCCCTAGAGAATTCCAATAGAAGCCCAGGTTTGGTGTCCTTCACACCAGATCCTGGGCAAGTCTAGGGCATATTATCAAGCACCTTATCGCCGCTTTAGCTGCAGTTTCCTGTCGCTAAAGCGGCGATAATGTTATTACCGTTCTTGATAATATGGCCCATGGTTTTTATAAATTAAGCCCTGTTACCTCCCTGCTCTTGTTTCTAACCCACAGGCAACCCGATAATATCACAAGAGTCTTTCTCAGTTGGGAGACAATGGGTCGTGCAGGGAGGGAGTTTATCACACTTCACTGCAGCTAAATGTAGTGCAGGCTAAGCAGATTTAATTCTTTATTTTGGTCATTCACTGATACATCAAGAAAGCATTCGGAGGAGGCCTGCAGGAGGACTGATGCATTTGTCAATATCTTATTGGCCAACCTAGCTCAGAAAGTGTTTCTAATACACCTGTTAATACAGTCAGATCTGTTGCATGTTTCTTGAAGTCACTATTAACACTGTTACATATACAAACCTAGAGAGATGGTGTCAAAAGGCATATAATACGCTTGGGATGCCTTACACAGGGCTTCACCAATTCTACATCATGAAATGGAATCCCAAAATAACTCCAAGTTTAGACGCTGATACACACCCTTGCCCACTTAAGGTGGTAACTATGGAGTTGAGGTATATAAGGAGATTACGGAGGAGCTTGTACTTATGCTGTAAATCTGTACACAATATAAAAGGTAGACCTGGACAGAATTTCGGTTATGCTGGAGTAATCGGAGTAAGTCTGGTGAATCCACATACTCTTTGATGCAAAATTACCAATAATTATGCAATTACTCCTGCTTGCATAATTAAGAGTAATTTGAGTGAAAAAATCCTACTGCAAGAGCGCATTTGGCAAGCTTCAGTGGCCGATCATGTTTGTTGTTCGTGTTTTGCTGACTTTTGTGCTGTTTCTTACTGCAAAATGCATCCTTACTTCCATTTGGGACATGAGGCTGCATTTTCCACTCAGAAAATAGGGCTAAATGCCAGTTGGAATTCGGGCGAAAATGCTAGCCAAAGAGCACATTTACCGAGCGCGAGCAGCTGCTGCCTGCTCATGTTCAGTTGCATTTAGCACTATTTCTTAGTACAAAATGCATCATGCTTCCATTTTAGGCATGAGAGGGCATTTTTCACTAAGAAATAGCGCTAAAGACAGAATTGTGCATAATTCTGTATAATTCTTAGGCAAATGCACGTAATTATACTACACAGAATTACGTGTGTTATGCTCACCCATAATACCGGGTCTATGACTTAAAGGAAGGACTTCCTTGGTTCTGCGCAGAGTGCACATTTGTTAACACTAACCAGAGTGTACATGGTGCTGGGGTGAAGATGTGAGCTAAGCAAAATGTCGCACTTTTTGCTGCAATAATATTTTAAAAGATGGCATGTAATACATGGCGGAGAGTGTGACCTTTAAATAAGACATAGTGGGAGAAAGAAAGCGGTTCTAAGATAGGACGGTGCGAGGCTTAGCAAAGGCTGGCTGGCCCTAAGAGAGGAGGTGTTTCTTAGGTAAGGAAGAGTTTCCTAGAAGAGGAGGTGTGATCGAGGGTAGAGGAGGACTGACCCTTGGGAGTGGTGTGGCTTGGGAAGTTGTATGTAAAGTGCTGCTAACCCATACACGATGAGCAGCTCGGGATGCGAGTGCATCTTAAGGAATGGATGTGGGCTAGTGGCAACGTTTGACCTTGCGTTTAAAGCAGGTGGCTGTCCTAGTCTCACTGTGAGGCCCCAGTAGATTGATTTGACAGAGAAGGTTTTTTTTGTTTACTAAAGCCCTACATCGCTGAAAATGAAAAAAGAGAAGCAGAATCGTTCCAGAATTTTCGCATGTTTTTGACCAAAGAAAAGTTGCTGTTTTCCTGTTGAGTTTCAGAGCGAGGCCCCGGGTCCAGTCCATGGGTTGGAAGGCTCAGAGCATCTCTCTCACACAGGGTGTAGGACAGACTACTGCAACCCCAGTGGGCCCGGAAGGAGAGAGGCGCCACCTCAGGGTTCCCTGCTCAGAAGCCCCCACACTTGCGGCTCACCAGAAGCTCTCTGACATTAAACCTGACGGGTTTTCATTTATGCCTGCGTGCGATTGGGCTTCTGTGTAACGGGGCTCGTGAGGCCCAGTCTTTTTTCTTTGTTCATATCATCCATCACAACACATCTTTACAGACGTGTCAGTGTATCATTTACATCGACGACTGTTCATTTTGGTCATTTCGGTGCCTGGACATGTTTTTAGCGAGGCACCGCTGCCTCACACCTCATGGGGTCCTGTCCTGCCGATGTTTCCAGGCGCTCGCTGACAGTGAAGGCGCCCTCGGGCCGTCGTGAAAGGCCGAGGAACGAGCGGCCGACATCTCTGCTCGGGTTCCCAGGTCTCCTCTTGAGTGACAGTCAGAGCCGGGCAGCCGCGCTGTCTGAACGGATAACGGAGGCGGAATCCATGGCTGCAGATGGCAGAGTGGGAGGTGTGCCAGGAAGGAAAGTGGGATTGAGGTGCCGGCTGTCTCCTAAATGTGCATGTCTCGATGAAGGAGAGGAATTCAAGAGGGCAGCAGTCTGCTGCCGTTTCAGAAGGAGCGTACACAGTCAGCTGAAACGCCCGGAAAGCAGTGCTTAATGTGTAAAATAATAAGTGTCATAGCTCTGACCAGGGTGGGTAGAATTGCCTCCAAAGGAGTTTGTTGTGCTAGCTAAGTTATTTTAGTTATGTAACTGAATTGAAAAAGATAACTTAATTATCCTGGGTGAAGTTAATTAAAAAAGCTTAAATGAACATTCATAGACTAAACTAAACAAAACAGTACTTGACATAAGACAAAAACGAATAGACATGTGTATAGGCAAAAAGTGAATTTTATCAAAATTGAATCATAAAGGGAAAGATACAAAGCATAAAGAATCTGCAAAACAGGAAAACAGGATAAATATAATGAAATAAATCAAAAAATCTCTGTAAAGCCTGTGAGCGGCCTATCCAAAATAAAGATTATGAGAAAATCTTCTTTGGATAAGGTTGAGGTCGACGTTTCGGTCTTTATGGATAGCTCTTCAAGACCATCATCAGGACAGTAGGCAATTAATATTTGTAAATCCCTATTTACAGTGTCATATAGTCGTTGTGCAGGTCGTCAAAGAATTAACTTAGTTTCCAAAAACTCTTATTATATGTCAAGTTTCAATTTCACAGGGTATAATCCTCGCTTCTCGTCTACTTCCTCCGCTCGTGATCGGCCGCTTTCCACGTTTTTACCCAAGCCCCCAAAGGTTTACTGGGTTGCTCACTTTATCTACCATAGCTCTGACCAGGCGGCCCCTGTAGCTTGCACCACCCATTGCCCCATCATCGCTGCCAATGACGGAACCAAAACAACTACTATCCTTCTCTCTCACCTGCAGGTGCGACAGTTCAGATTATTCCAGGTTCCTAGAGCTAAAGGAATGGCTGGAGAGGCAGGTATTAGTAAGTTTGAATGTATGTTGTATTCATAAACAACCAGTGTTCTGCTAATCTCTAAATTAGATGAGCAGCACCACCATATAGCATAGTGTCATAAGTGTGGTGTTGACAATTAAGTGCCATTGCCAGCCCGGTGCCGAGCACCGGAAAACACAGGCTCAAATTAAGCACTGCCCAAAAGAGACTGCATCGAATATCGGCAGCAGCGCAAAGTTTATGTAACCTCCATCCTGGTACCTGTTCCAAAAAACTGAAGTGTGAGGAGTTGTTCAAGGCCAGCACGTTTAGGAAGATTTAATCTTCCTAAAGGTCTCTATTGCATCCTATTTGTTTACTTCACTGAAATGCACGTTATCTGAGTGTGACTGTTTTTAGGTCGAAAATACCAGGCAGCACAACTTGTCTGTAAAACCTGCTGTGGTCCTACCAAGAATTTACAGGGGCTTACAGCTCGCTCATTGCTTACCACTGATTGACTTTATTGTCACTCTCATTTGCGTGCTTCTTGCTCCAAGTGCTTACATTGTCAGAGCTTGTTCATCATTTGTTTACCCCTTCACCACTGGGTCTTTACCATCCCTCTTATTGGACGGCTTATATCCTTTCACTGTTCACTTTTAGGGAACTTTTTTTTTCTTGTTGCTTAAGGACTGCAGAAGTGAATGTGTTTTCAAGTTCTCTCCCTCATGTGTGTCTTCCCCCCCTGGCAAATACTCACTACCCACAACCCGGACAAGAACACATCACCCACACGTGCAAGACCTCCACTGGCTCGAGAAGAGAGTAACTTTCAAGACACTCACCCACGCATACAAATATCTTCACAACATTGGACCCCAATATCTCAACGAAAGAATCGCCTTCCACGTACCCAAGAGAAACCTCTGATACCCCGAAGTAGCTCTTGCTGAAAGCCTGCGCATCCACAGAGCCAGAACATGTGGCTAAGCCTTCTCCCACGTTGCAGCAAAGACCTGGAAGGAGCTCCTAATCAACATCAGACACGCACCGACTCTCCACATCATCAGGAAGACCCTCAAGACCTGGCTCTTCGACTAACTGGAGCTGTTCCCCCCAAGCACCTTGAGTCCCTCACGGGTGAGTAGTACACTTCACAATTCCCTGATTAATTGATACTCTGTGTTGCTGTCTCTCTTGTGATGCAAGTTCTCTTGCATGTTCTTTGGCCCAGTTAAACTACATATCTTCTCAGCGCTCCGTATTGCTTTCTAGCGTGTGCACCTCTCCCCCCACTCCCATCCCAGGGTCGCTCTCTCTCTTGTGCTCCTTGTGCTCTTCCCGCACCCCCATTCCTTTCCCCACCGATTCTTCCATTGCCCCGCTCACGCTGTCTTTTAAAAAACTTTTTATGTTAATTTTTTGATAGTGGGAGAATCGCATTCATTATGACGCAAGTCATCACAACAACTTGCTGTAGGGGGTGCTGGATGTTGGAATAATATAGTTTACTAGTCCACCTCCAGTCTGTCCAACAATAGGGAAAGTGTTGGATTTAAAATCCAACACCTTCTGCCCCCTACAGCAAGTCGTTGTAATGGCTTGAGTTGTAATGGCATGCCATGTAACAGTGCAGTCGTTGTAATGACTGCGTTGTAATGGCATGTATTGTTTCGCATGCGGGGTAAATGATGTTTCCCAACAAAGATAAATACATTGAGGAGGATGACAATAATGGACCTTTTGCTTTTTTGTGAAACTAAAAATAGAGAACTATATCAAAGTTTGGTGAAAACAACAATGGAAACCACCAATTTTCTTTACAGTCCAAGGAATATTAACAGGAAGCAAGTCAGAGATAAACTAACAGAATATGAAAATTGAACCTTCAATAAAATGAAAGTTTACCTAGTTAGCAAACTCAGACTTCAAATACCAAGGAAGCAGAAATAAAGCTATAATGGATGAATTAAGTGACTTTTTCTATAATGGTGTTGGACACGATAACCAGGTTGATTAGTACAGGCAGATGTTGCAGACAAATATCATGAGTTTGGAAAAAAGGCTCTGCCATTATGGAGTAAAAATCCACCTTTCATCTGAATTGAAGGCATTAAAGAGCTATAAAGGGGGAGGAGCTACGCGGGCATCCAAGATGGTCGCGTGAGCAGAGAGCTCCTGAGACCCGCGCGGCCCTTCTTTATCTATCCTGCAGATATCCTGGTCACTTCGACGGGCTTTTGAAGTGCTACTCTCACTGATGCTGTCGATCCTATTTTGGTCGAAATCGGACCTCGGGGACCATTTTTACATCGTCTCCAGCTTTCTGGCCTAACCCCCGACGCGACCGGGGTCTCCACTGCCTAGTATGGCCGAGCTGTAATGCAACAACAACGGCTGCCTGGCATCTGGCCCACCGGTGGTGTGCCACTTTCACTTTCGGTTTCCAGCCCTCTCGTCTCTGACTCCTTGGGACCTCCTACTCTGTCTTGGCCTGCCGCTCTCACAGCGAACGCTTTCTTTCTTTGTGCTGGCTAGGAGGCCCGTGGCATCCTCTCGTGAAACTGGACTTTTGAGGTTCGGGACTTGTCACCGTCCCGCTACACCTGGGTGTCCCCGGCCGGCGCTGAATGCAACATGGCGACAAAGCCTGAGGCGGAGAAACGCAGGAAGAACGTTACTCGCGGGGGGTCGATCCAGTCCAATATGATCGAGCGCTATTCCCAACCGAGGGGTTCCCCCGGTGCTACTAGTGTTGGCTTGGAGGACCCGAAGACCGACATGTCGTCTTCCTCAGAAGTGTCCCTTCAGGACCTGTTGGCCGCCATTTCTGGACTCAAGGCCGATATGAGTCAACAATACGAGGCCATCGTGTCCAAGATAGACACGGTGGCGGTGGATGTTACTCTTATTCGAGCCGACTTGGCCAAGACGAATGAGAAGGTCAAGGCATTGGACTTAAAGGCATCGAGTTTGGTGACGGACATGGCGGAGGCGCAATCCGAGATAGGGAATCTGCGTTCCTCACACGACCTTCTGCTCAAACGCATGGAAGACTACGATAATAGGGCCAGGCGGAACAACATACGCTTGGTCGGAGTGCCGGAAGACAATGGTGCCGCCTCGATCGATTTACTGGTCGAGGAACTCATTGTCGCTAAACTCGCTCCCGCAGGTCTCAGCAAGTTCTTTGCTGTTGAGCGTGCCTATCGCTTCCCAGGTGGTCAGGTGAAGCCAGGAGGCCCTCCGAGGCCTATCATCGCCAGGCTGTTTCACTATCGGGACAGAGACGCTATCCTGCAGGCCGCTCGTAAACACGGCCCGTTGAAGTACGATAATAACTCTGTCTCTATCTATCCTGATTTCACTCCCCAAGTGCAACAACAACGTTCTGGGTTCCTTGGAGTGAAGCGTCGTCTGAGAGATCTGGGACTGAAGTACGCCATGCTGTTTCCAGCTCGCCTGCTGATTGAGTTCAGAGAACGAGCTTATTTCTTCGATCAGCCGGATCGTGCTAGTGACTGGTTGGACTCGTTGCCGAAAGATGACACCGAGAATGGAGGCCCTGGTGGTGCGGAAGGTGGTGCGACGGCCCAGGTTTAACGTGGGCCCCCAGAGGTCCGACTTGAGACTATGAACTTTACAGAGTAATCTTTATTGTATGCTTTATGATTATGCCCGTGGTGGTGCGGGTACGGGTGATTTCTCCCTTCCTCCTCGGGGGGTTCTTTGTGTAGATCAGATGGGGCGACAGGCACACTGCAGTTTGGGGTGGCTTTCTAGTCAGCAGGGGTGCAGGGTGGGGGGCGTTGTAACGGGCTCTTGGTTGGGGGGTGGTTTCTGGGGACTTGGTTGTGTTTTATGTTTTATGTTATTTCTCTTTTTTCATGGTATGTTACTGATTGCAAGTATTCTGGATCTGTGGTTATGGGAGGGGGTTGGATCGGGTCACTTTTCCTGGGATGGGGGGGGTGAGATGCAGGTTCTCTCTTGGAACGTCAACGGTCTGGGGGACAGGATTAAACGCGGCATTGTGTTACAATTTATAAGGCGCCATGCCCCTGATGTCGTGTTCCTTCAAGAAACCCACTTGATCGGTAATGCCTGTAAAGCTCTTGACCGTCGGGGCTATCGATTGGCCGCTCACGCTGGTTTCACCTCCGGGTCCCGGGGGGTGGGTATAATGGTGAAATCCTCCCTGGCCCTTGAGATCGATGATGTTATCCTAGATGATCGGGGACGGTATGCTGCTGTCTCCGGGAGATGGGAGGGTAAGCCAATTGTATTAGTGGTTGTGTATATTCCCCCGGGGCTGCAGGCCACCACGTACGCTGATCTTGGCAAGACTCTTCTTGGTCTCCCTGATGGTCTGCTGATCATGGGCGGAGACTTTAACTATGTTATGTCTGGCGAATGTGATCGGCTGCCCCCTAGAGTGTTGCCGCAGTCCCAGAAGTGGCTCAATGAGATGACTGAGACTTTTGGTCTGGTGGATGTTTGGCGTTCGCTGCACCCCCCCCCTGACGCAGTATACCTTCCACTCTGGTGCACATGGCAGCCTCTCTCGGATAGACTACTTCTTTATGCTGGCTTCTACTCTATCCTTGGTACGGGAGGTTCGTCATCTCCCCCGGGGTATCTCGGACCATTCCCCCTTGATGATTAGGATTTCTGTGGGTGGTCTTTTTGGTAACAGAATTCCCCCTGTTCCTCCCTGGCACTTCCGGAACCCCCGGCTCCGCTCAGATATGGTAAAGGCTATTGACTGTTACTTTGATGAAAATGTGGGTTCGGTGTCCTCCCCTACGGTTCTCTGGGAGGCCTTTAAAACTGTAATTCGGGGATCCGCACTGTCTCTCATTGCTGCTGAGCGTAGGGCTAAGAGGGAGGCCGTTCTGGCCCTCGAGACTGAAATTACAGCGCTTGAAAGTGAACTGGGTGGTGATGACACGCCTGCACTGTTACACACTTTGGAACTGAAACAGGCGGATTACAAGGCTTGTGTTACCGATGCTGCTAAGTTGATGCGAGCGAATCAATTGGGCCGGCTGTATGATGTGGGTGACAAGGCCAGCAAACTCCTGGCATGGCTGGATAAGGCTGAAAGAGCGAGTCGTGTTGTGCCTGTTATTGTTCGCGAGTCTGGTGAAAGTGTGTCTGACCCCGGTGGCATTGTTGACTGCTTTGTTGATCACTTCCGGAAGGTTTATACCCCGGTGAGTGATCGTGATGAGGCTGATTTCCGTCTTCTGTTGCGTGATATAGCTCTTCCTGCTGTCTCGGAAGAAGAGGGCCTGGCTCTGCAGGCTCCCTTTACGGTGGATGAGATTGCTCTCGCTATCCGATCTTTGCGCTCAGGTAAGGCGATGGGGCCCAATGGTTTGCCCGTCAAACTTTACAAACTTTGTCCGGACAAGATGGCCGCCCATCTGCGCAACATGTTTCTTGACGCGTTCGAGGCAGGAATCCTTCCGCTTGAACAGCGCCTAGCTACTATAGTGGTCATTTATAAGGATGGCAAGCCTCGTGATCGCTGCACCTCCTATCGCCCCATTTCCCTGCTAAACGCGGAACCTAAAATCCTGGCCAAGGTTCTGGCCAATCAGCTGTTGACGGTGATTTGTGACCTGATCCATCCGGATCAATCCGGCTTCATACCGCACAGAAACACGGCCCTTAATCTGCGTAGGCTTCATGGTGTTCTCGCGAGAGCTGCAACTCTCACGGAGCCTGCGGTGCTGGCCTCTCTAGACGCTACGATGGCTTTTGACACCATTGAATGGCCTTATCTTTGGGCGGCCCTTTCCAAATTTGGCTTTGGCCCTAACTTTATTGCCTGGGTCAGGCTCCTTTATGAACAACCACTGGCTCAGGTTGTGGTAAATGGCAGAAGCTCTGACCCCTTCCCGTTGGGCCGCGGCACCCGTCAGGGATGTCCGCTTTCCCCGCTCCTATTCGCGTTGGCACTTGAACCCCTTGCGGCGTGGCTCCGGTGGGAACCCTCGATTAAAGGGATCCGGTGGACGCCAGATCTAGAGGATCGCGTCTCACTGTATGCCGACGACATCCTTCTTTATTTCACTTCCCCTCAAAAGTCCTTGAACGTACTCTTCGACGTTCTTACATCCTTCGGTAAGAACTCTGGATTGGTCATCAACTGGACCAAATCCTGTGTTTATGTCATAGCCGGGGTTCTGCCGCCTTTGCCTCGCAGGTTCCCAATTTTGGTGGCGGCTGACGGCTTCAAGTATTTGGGGATTTATGTCTCTATGGTTTCGGCGGTTCGTTATGAACGAAATCTGTATGCTCCGCTCCGCCGTCTCAAACAAGATGTAAGACGATGGCGTGAGTTGCCCTTGTCTCCATTGGGCCGAGCGGCGCTTTTTAAAATGATGTCGCTCCCCCGATTTCTCTATGCCTTGCAGAATTTCTTCGACCCTGTCCCCGCTCGCTACTTTCGCGAGATCGAGAGTCTACAGCGGCAATTGATCTGGGATGGTCGTGCCCGTATTGCGCTGTCTAAGCTCACCCTTTCCTGGCACGATGGTGGTATTGCTTTGCCAGATATCAGACGCTATTACTGGGCCTCGCACTTGAGCGCCATTAATCATGCAACGTACTCATCGGAACCCGCTCCCGCCTTTGCCCTAGATACATTTTTACTGCCCGGTGGCAACTTTAATAGGGCTTTGTACTCGAAGTCGCCAATCCGTCTCCTTACGGGTCCTACTGGAGGGATGCAACTGTGGCTACGGGCTGGGGTGGCAAGCTGACGCGTATGACGCCATTGTATGATTCTGATCGATTGGGCAACCTTTGGAAGACGAAAGGGTTTGACAGGTGGGACTTGATTGGGATCAGTAAGGTGGATGATCTTTGGGCCAGGGGCGCTGTGAAGTCCTTTGAAGCCCTGAAATTGGAATACCAGCTTGATGACAGGGAGCACTTTCGGTACATGCAGGTTCGGCATGCCTTGTCCTCCGTCTTTCCCCCCGGTACTGATATTCCACAGTCCTCCCCCCTGGAGGATCGTGTCCTAGACGGCCATGTCCCCGATAGTACGATTTCCTTAATATATAAGAAGCTCATTAACAACAGGGCTGACCAGCTGGGGAAACTTCGTGCTTCCTGGACAGCTGACGGGCTTGAACTAGACGATGAGGACTGGCAGTCAGCTGTTTCCTCCCCTAAGGAGGTGGCTATTCCGGCTCGGCTTCGTTTTGTCCAGCTAAAGATCCTCCACCGTGTGTATGTGACTGGTATGCGTCTGATGCGAATGGGGTTTGTTACGGATGGACGGTGTAGGCGTGGGTGCGGTATGGATGGTACTTTTCTCCATGTTCTGTGGGACTGTCCGATTGTCTCGGCCTTCTGGTCTAGGGTGCACAATGTGATGGGATGTGTCACTGGAGTCCCCCTCCTTCCTGAGGCACGACGCTGCTTGCTTAATGTGTGGGAGCCTACGGATTGTACTGCTGCTCAGACGTTCTGGGTCACTCTGGGCAACATGGTTGCTAAGAGGGATATAGCTCAGCTCTGGGGCTCCGCCAGACCACCGCTGCTCAGTGCCTGGAAGGATAACATGGACTGGTGCATGTTTCGGGAAAAGACGGTGTATGAGGCACGGGGGCGTCCCAAGAAATGGTCCAGGGTTTGGGCTCAGTGGAATTCGTACCGTGGTGATATTTGTTCCCCTCCACTTGACTACGAGGTACCTCTTCCCCGTGATTGACGTTCCGTTCTCTGTTTTCTATATCATATGTGTCCTTTCTTCCTCATGCTCGCTCCCCCTTGCCAGGTGCGTTCCTTTATATATTTATTCCTTTTTCCCTTCCCCCCCCTCCTATGACCCTTGCCATTATGATACCATGTGTTTGTGTGTTGTTGTTTTACTTCGACAAAATCATAAAATTAAACCTTTAATATCCTTTTGCTATGGTTCCATGCTCCACATTATAATGTACGCTCAGAGATCGTTTTAACAGTGTACTGTCCTTTTTTATTCTTTCACTATATGTCATAGCGGCCGGCCCTGAGGGGTTGTAGGCAGACGCTGTGTAATGTGCATTTCACAAATAAAGGTTTAAAAAAAAAAAAAAGAGCTATAAAGATGGCCTTTATTAACTCCTTGGAGGCCCATACACAGTGCCTCCTTCTTTTTTTTAAAAGGTAGATCCACGCGTTTTAGCCAGGGGCACAATACTGTGAGGCCGAGTGCCCCATCTTTTTGGGGCATGCTTCGCAAAACTGTTTCTTTTGTTCAGATTGTTTGGTTTCTTTTTTCAGAATGCAGAACCCAAACAATGACTCGTCACTCCCCCTCCAAATTCGCACAACTTTTGGATGAGGCAGACCCTTTTCCTGGATCTTTGAATTGGCTGAGAGTGCTGCCTTCAAAGAAGTGCTTGTAAATATCTTTATGTTCGGTGGATGGATCGAATTGGCTTTGTATATGTCATGAAATGATAATGCTACACTTTGACAGGAGTATACATGATTGATGCTGTTTAAAATATTGCAGAAGTCAGCAGAATTAGCCGTAAAGGAGACATGGCAGGTAGCAAACTATCAACTCTTTGGCGAGGGCTTCAAAGCGTCATCAAGTATACTAGGACGTTTACTTCTCAGAACACACCCAGGAAGCTTGAGATTGTGGCTGTTTATGAGTGAAGCAATTTCTGAAAATCAGAGATATAATTCAATATTGTTTGGAACAAAGATGGCTTCAATGAATAATAAATGCAAAGTTGCTCAAAACTGGGGCTCCTAAATTATATCTTCACACGTCCCCCAAAAATCTTTAAGATGGCTCTACTTCCCTGGTAGTGCTAAAGGTGGATGGCTCGGTTAATCCTTCCTAGGCCCTAGTAAAACATTTAATAGATATTGCACACTTCGATATCCCTTGGAACCGCCCAGGAAGAGAGATGAATGCGAAGGAGGGTAGAAGGGTTGTCATTCTTCCAATTATGAGCAGCATTTAATCTTTCTACCCTTAAGCTAGAAAGAATCTGTTTATTTCTATAGTCCTCATTCAGTTCAAACGTAATGGATACAACTTATGGATCCAGATTTCAGCTCAAGGACTATCACAAGTTACTCAGGGGCATATTTACATCTAAAGCGGTGGAGCGCAGCAGTAAGCCAAGAAGGCTAAAGCCACTTTCTATCACTTTAGAAATGCAGGGCTGTACCATATTTACAGCACTACGGTGGAGCCCTGTGTTTCTTCCTGCGCTGGCGCTACATTTAGCTGCCTAGCGCGAACGCAGGCACACTTGCACCAAAGTGCAGGAGTGCCTGTGTTGTCGGTATGATTGTTTATGTGCAGGAAGTTGTCCCTTCCTGCGCATCAGCACTTATGAATTGTGATTTGTAACTTGTATGTGTGCTGCTTTGCGCAGCACACATAGAACTTGCAACTCGTCATTTTTAAAATGATTGTTTATGTGCAGTAAGGGACACCTTCCGACACATAAACAATCATACATGGCGTTTTGCTGTTTCTATGTGTGCTGCACAATCCAGCACACATAGAAACAGCAAAAATTAGGAGACATAAATAATTTCTCCTTGTTTCGCCTGTTTAAGATCGGGTTTTCACTATCGCCACAAAAATATCTAAAAAAGTGAGGTTCCTGTGGTGATAGGAGCTTGTAAATATGCCCCTAAGTATTGGAGTCCAGTATTCATTCAACATGAGGCACGTAGCAAACATACAGGGCTTCATATATATGGCATACAGGCTTGGCCAAAGGGTAAAGTCCTGGTGAGTCCCTATACCTAACTTAAATTGTGTTAAAGACTATACATTTATTAGGACTTCAGGTTTTAATTAATTATCCGAGTCCAGTGTATAAATTACCAGGGATACCATATTCCTTCATTACTGCCCAAAGAAAATGCCATTCATCCCAGTTAAATGCCTTTCCAGCAACGAGCAACACTAGTGCATATATCGTCTGTTTAATTACAGCCCAATCAATTAATGCCACTACAATGTGACCTACCAGCATTGAACAGTTAAGAAGCCATGTAGGAAAACTGATGCTAAGGAGCAGGCAGTGGCTACTATTCACTTCAACAGAATACTTGCACAGATCTGGATTGAACATTGAATAGGAAGATGAAGTGATATGACTTCAGGAGCTTTAGAGGCTTCTGTAGTTTATGGAAGATCACCATGGTAAATTGTGTCATTATCCCTGGGCAAAATCATCTCAGATATTCACTCCTAGAGCACATGGACGGGGGTAGATAAGAGTGCCTCATATACATCTCAGACAACACAGGGTCACCCAGTATTCCCCCAGCTGCTGGGTATGTGCATCATTCAAAATACCCCCCCCTCCTCAAAGGAGTTCATTAGCAACGTTATTAAATGGTTTTAAGTCAGTGGTACCCTGGGTATCCCCGACTGTATCTGCATGAGACAAAAATCACATATCCTGGTCATATATTTTGATGAGGCGCACTTCATTCACAAATAGTAATTTTTAGGTTTAATTCAATATGGATGATTCATCAACCCCATATTAAACAGATATCACAAACAGGGTCCTATCAAAGACACAGCATTGCTGACCAGGTAGACATCATACATCCATTAAGAAATCTAGTAATGACTTTTGCCAGTAGGTAAACACACTCAACCTATCAAAACAAACCCTTTCTATTAGTGTTAATTTTGCTAGACTACACAATACATTGGTTTCATTCTGAGGCAGGTTGTAGTGGATAATCTTAACGTTTTCTGTATCTTTTGTTAGCATAAAGTACATGAGACTATCCTCAGGACAAAATGTTCACAATCGCCCCACATCATCTGAATGTACGGGTATTGATTCGGGGGCAGCTTGAAAGCAATCACGCCAATATAATGCCTTATCGATAGACATGCTTTCAATTGGGTAAACTTTTACCAAATGATAAGAAGAGAGAGATTCCAAACACAACCTCCAACTATCTGATATATACCAGTGCATTCAGAAAACACAGGTTGAGACTGAAAAGCATTTAATAGCACTGTTTAACAACTCCTTCAAGAGGATTTTTATGTTTGAATCATATCCATCGTATTCTCATATGGAATGGCTTCCAGCCCCACAGATTTTTTTTTTTAAAGAGCTTTTTCATGGCATTTTGGAATTCCTGCAACATAATTACTGTTGCTGCTTGTTCTGAGGTGAGTTGTGAAATTGAATTTGCTCCAGTTAAGGCTGAATTTTGTGACTATCAAGCATCAGAGTTGTATTTATTTATTTATAAAGTTTTATATAGAGTGAACATGACCTGTGAGGGTATCAGAGCGCTTTTCAGGTGGGCGAAGTAAAACACAAGTAAGAGACACAAGAACATTCGCAAATACGAGAAGGTACATTCAGAGAAGAATAACTATTTGAGGAACATGACTTCCATAGGAAATCAGCAGGAAAGTAGTCATGATCAGCAAATGAAAAATAGTCCAGCAACAAAAGGTGTGATCTTAGGGCAACCATTTGTTTGTCAGAAGGGTTTTCACTTCTTTTTGAAGGAGGCAGTAGACGGAATCAGACGGATTTCCGATTTTCTGTAGGCAAACAATTCCAAATTTTCCGAGCGATACCTGAGAAGGCTCTGTTGCATGTTTTCTTTTTGTGGAAAATCTGTATTTTAAACAGCAAATTGAGGTATCTTAAACATCTGAGATCAGATTTTCTCTTGTGTGTAGTGGCATGCTGCCCCCTACCCCAAATTCGAAGATCTGATATTTGCTAGATTACCTTTTTGGTTCACTTTGTTGGAAAGAATCACATTTAGCTGTGAAAGGTGACACATAAGATGGTTCACTGCAACGCCTCCCTTATGATCTGTATACACATGTTGCTTTTCTATGACTGCAAGAGGCTTCAGGATCAAAGATTCAATCTCATAACCTGGCTGGTTTAATCTCCTACAGAAGCAGTTCTCTTCAAGTAGCCAACATTAATTTAGTTTATTTCAGCTCTAATAATTCTCCTATGGAGAAGACCCCTGCTGGTGCTCTTGACTGTGTAGTTTCTGAGCTTGAAAATTACTAGACAGGCCCTTACCAGACAATGTCCAACATGCTTCCTACATGCACTGTAGATGCACACTTTCCAGGAGCTCAATATATTGTTGGAGCAGCAATTACCTTCTGACTGTGGTCTGCGCCAAGTCAAATCTGAAAAAGGAGGGTGGTGCTTCCTGAATCGGTTGAGCATGGCAAGGTCCTGTATACACTCATTCTCTTAAAGTGAAGCTGCAACGTTCAAGAGGACTGCTCATGGAAGAGACTGTCTAGGTGTCTGCCAGAATGAATAGTCTATTTGGGCTTCTTATAGAACTTATTTTTACTTCACCAAGCAATATTTTCAACAAAATACCCGTTTGTTGAAGTTAAAATATAAATCGGTGACAGTGTGATCCTTTTGTCCTCACTTTCATACATAGTATCACCTGAGTAGACCGCCTTTGTCTGTTTACTAAGGTTTACATTTTCATTCTTAGATCTATGATAGTCTTTGAAACTTGTGCCAGCGGTTCAGTTTCACAAGTCTTTAGGGCCAATTCATACCATGGAGGATGGTCTATACTCCGTCAGGGAGATAGAGTGAAATACTCTGTCATCCTGTTGGAGAACTCATCCTCTGAATCTTGAGACATCCTTCGACACAGCGGACATCTACTAAATTGGAAGGATCTGCCCTCATAGTGGTTTATGTCAATGTATTAAAGGTTTGATAGATGGCTCAGTCAATATGACCACACTGTCAAACTTTCTACCTGTATTTTTATTGTCAAAAACAAAATCCCAAAGCAGGATTTGTTTTGAAAGTAAAACAACTATTGATCCCCTGCCCCATCTGAATTGTTTCTCATGGTGTGGGGAGTAATTTTACAACCGTTACCACTAGGCTTTACCTTGCGGTGGCAGACAGTGAAAACTGTAAAAAGCAAAAACTCCTTTTCCTGAACTTTACAACCAATTTCTATTACTTTGTCCCATAAAGAGACATTCCACAGGTAGGAGAAGGGATCTCGTCTGTGCGCAGGTTACCAAATTTACAAACTTTTTGAGTGTCAGACTGGGTTCAACATGAATGTATTTACAAACACAAATTTTAAGAAGTTCTCATTCATTTATTAAAAATATTTAAAAAAACAACAACAATACATTGTCTCATTTACATTATACATCTTGTTGTACACAAATCAATTACAAATATTATTTGTCTTAGTTTAAAAATTTGAATATCTAAACTTTGCTAATCAGCATAGTTCAAAAAATCTCAGTCTAGTGTTTTTTTTTATATAAAAACAGAGAACAAACAAACTGTTGACGCGGCATTTCGGTGCCAAAGACAATCTTGCACCTTCTTCAGGACTTGTTCATTACAATGATATCCAGGTCTCTATTTCCTTCCTGGCACACCTTTCTTAGTCTTAGGAGCAAGTAGTGTCCAGTTGTATAGGCAGAAGATGTTCGTTGTTTACTCTTCTGTATACTTTGACGTTTGATTCACTATGTTTCATTCAAATTTGATTAATGGAAACTATTTTCAATCCGATCTTTCCTTATGTTGTCATAGGAAGTTTGGGGGGACGCCTCTGGGAGCTACCACTTGCTGCTCTTTATTCGTTCTTCTCTCATTTATTAAGTAATGGTCTGCTGATGAGTTGATATCCTCTTTTTCTTTTGTTAATTATGAAATCTGGGACACAGAAAATCCATGAAGAGGGAGGACGCCGTGCAGATCAGCTACCACAAACAATTGGCAGTAGATTGATAATACTCCAAAATGGTGGTCCCTGATTTCATTGGCACCGAAACTCCGCGTCGACAGTTTGTTTGTTCTCTGTTTTTATATAAAAAACACTAGAGTGAGATTTTTTTAACTATGCTGGTTAGCAAAGTTTAGATATTCAAGTTTTTAAACTAAGTCAAATAATATTTGTATGTGATTTGTGTACAACAAGATGTATAATGTAAATGAGACAATGTATTGTTGTTGTTTTTTTAAATATTTTTAATAAATGAATGCAAACTTTTTAAAATTTGTGTTTGTAAATACATTCATGTTGAACCCAGTCTGACACTCAAAAAGTTTGTAAATTTGGTAACCTGCGCATAGACGAGATCCCTTCTCCTACCTGTGGAATGTCTCTTTATGGGACAAAGTAATAGAAATTGGTTGTAAAGTTCAGGAAAAGGAGTTTTTGCTTTTTATGATTGTTGACCCAATTCTTTTTCCTGATAAAAAAAGGGTAACTCCCTCCCTATCACAGACAGTGAAAACTGTCCATTTGACCACCCACCCTAAATCGGGCAGGCGGTCAAATGATCACTCACTCCATCGGGCCATCAGAGGTGTATGTCAGTGGCGGAGACGGAGCAGTTTCTGCCACCTACATACTGACAGTGCACCCACCTCTAAATGAGTCGGGAAGACCTTTATTTTGGTGGAGAGGGTATTACACCAAACTACAAATTAGGCCTTTTGTTTCTTCTGTCTCTGTAAGGTGATCCTGAAGGTCTTGAACTTGGGTGCTGAATATCCCTCCCTATCTTCTGACCAAAAGTTACCACTGAGCCTTGCTGCTCCTTGCGCTTGCCAAAAGATTACAGTCTATTCTTTTCTTCTCTGTGCAGTGACAGAAGGGCATTGTTGACAGTCAAAATAGTGGTTGCTTTTGTGTGACCTATGTTTGGAAAATAGTCGGTCAAGTCCAATTGGTATATATTGAGGGATGGATCGGAGCAAGCTTCCTAAAGAGCCTGCAAAGGCCTGAGGACTTCACCCAGGCTACCTAAACCAAGATGTACTCCCCAGAGAAGAAACACAATCTTAGTCAGTGTTTTTTCAGTAATGCTATACACTTCTGCCTCTGAATCTATGGCGTAGATTAAAACGAGTGCTCTATTGCAATCAGAGATAGAAACAGATTAGAACTAAAGAGATGGGTCGTCTATGTATAGTTTTCAAATGGACCTCTGTAGTGGCTTTGCCCGTGCACGACACAGAGCCTAAAGTGTTAAGCTTGTGTCTTTCAGGTTGTGGACTGAGCTTTGATCACCCTTTGCTCTATTTTCAAGCCTGACTCTGGGGCAGAAGTAGATTGAAACATCAAGTAAATAATTTTTCTAAAAAAGGGCAGGTGACTCTTTTGACCAGCAGGTTGTCCTAGTGTGGCTGGTTTCTTCAGCAGTACTGAAACACATGACTAATCCTCCCTAATATAGGAGGTGTTTCTACTCTCTCTTTGGGTCTTACCACCAATGGACTTATTTTCCAAGGTCCCTTCTCCTTCCAGTGGATGATCTTATATTAGTTTTTAAACCTAAAATTACGTCATTTAAAATGTGTTTTTTTAGAGTTTTAGATAGCGCCAACTAGACCCGAGAAATAGGGTATCAGAGCGCTTTACATGAGCACTGTTTCGTTACAGATAGACACATTCATTCTTGTTAGACAGGGGGAGATTAAGTGATTTGCCCAGAATCACAGGATGTTGAGTGTCGTTGCCAAGACTCGTTCCCAGTTCCCCAGCTTCGAGGTCGACTGCTCTAGCCGTAAAGCTATACCCTCTCCTTATACAATTATCCAGTCAATTTGCTGAGGTCATACTACAATTTTATTGTATTGAAACTCATGTGCCTTTAAGGGCTTTTAGTCTTTTAGCCAGCCAAGTAAAGCAAGTGCATTGCTAGGGTTATAATCCATAAACTCGACTACTGATGTTTGTGTTATGCATGCATGTATGCGTGATTTGTATAGTGCGAACCAAGTCAAAAGGATTGGAGCACTGTACAACCACAAAGCAAAAATACAATACACGAATGGTTGGAGAGGTAGTTGGTCCCTGATGTAGAAACTGTAACCTTCTTCGCCAGTTTGCTGTGGGAAGTTTAAATTTCTGTAGGCGGGAGCTTGCTTTAATGAGGTTTAAAGCACTGGGTTGAGCTGGACTGGGGCATATTACAAATTGCTTCATGAATAATTTCTTAAATACGGGATTGATCCATTACAACTATTGAACGTGGCATGTAAGATTCTTTCGCAAAAAATACTGAATGTATGGGAAATATTCAAAACATCTTTAGGCATCAAAATGTGACGCCCTTGAGTGCTTGCTGACTTTTTAAGATGAAAATGTGCCCCCACTGTCCTGCATGTCTCTTTAAAATGGCGGACACCAATGTGAATTAATGGAGGTGTGACTGTGAAATTAAGATGTGACTTATGTAAACACGCTTTGTTCTCTTGTTTGGACTGCTGTTTGCAACAAATTAGGCACACGGAAGCCGGTACAGTATTTTGTTTTCCCCCTGGCTTGATCACCTGAAATAGCCATGATTTTGGAGAGGTAGCTTACAGAGCCACAAAGTTTTAACTTGATCTTTAAATTAGGTTTTGCTATTTGTTTTTCTTTGCAGTTGTTAATATGGCCTGTACGTTTTAATAAACTTTAATATGTATTACTATGTTTTTAGTTTTAAGGAGGCTCAATGAAAACATTCATAATAGCCGGGTCTGTGTAATATTCAGGTGGTCTGTATATAATCTTCATTTAGCCTTAGAGAGGTGAGTGAGGATGACAACATGAGCCTCTATCATGCAGATAACACTGCTTACTATTTAAGCACCGAGGTAGCCTTAAATCTAAACCCAGAAATATCGCCCTACACTAATCTCAGCCCTTTAGTCTTGATATGCATTAATCTTGCAGCACTTGATATGGACTGGGAACAAATCAACAAGGCCTCAGCCACCAAATATACCAGGACTAGAGCTAGGATAGTAAACCGTTCTCAGAGTTGTAGCAGCCCACCCAGAGTGCTGCAGAGATCAATGCTTTTTAATGCATTATTAACTCGCCACTTGTAGTGCATGTAAAGGTTTACTTTGGTAAACTGATGTTTACTATACAGTATGTGCTGTAAGGTGGCATTTGGAACTTCAGTACACCTGATCTGCATGAGTGCCTGACCTCCATCACAGCAGTGGCTGCTGGGCTGAAAGCAGTAAGGACAACATTTTAGCCTACGTCAGAAAGTAGGTTATTTGGACAGGTTACCTTTGGACACTGGACAGCCTGACATTAGTATGGCGCGATGCCCTGTCGGCTGCCTGGGGATGTCTCAGCACATGACTCTGGGGTTTCAATTGCAGAGCAGGGTCTGTGGTCACCCTATGTATGATACGATCTTCTGTGCTCTCTATGGTCCTTCTATGATGGTTGGCAGTGTTGTGTTCAAGTACCTGCATGTGGTGATTTTGATAACCGAGAGGTCTGCTGGTGGGCGATTAGAGATGGTATTGACATGGTATTGCTGGCTACATGGATGTTCATACCTGGCTTGCCATTGTTTCAAGTGCTGGCGGAGCAGCAAGACAGCCCTCGCTGGTGCATATCGGAGATGTTTTGGATCGATTCCAGATGATATGCAGTTTCTTGAAGAATATGTGGCATATCAAACATGTATTCTCATTATTGAATCCCTCCAACGGATTAAAAACACCAAAAAATGTATGAAAAACGGGAAATGCAAAAAAAACAAATTTGGATGTGTTTTGAGTGGTCGGTGTATACGAAAATGATGCTAAGAAAAGATCCCCTGACCTTGAGGGTGCATATAAATCCTCATGACTAAGATCTGATTTTTGCATTATAAATAATGCATTGCCACTGCTAGGCTAGCATAACTTTCTCTGCATGGAACATGTTGGTGAGATGCTGGCAGGCGACGGGGTTTGGAGGAGATTTCACAGCAAGCCAGGATGTATGGTGGATTCTGTTAGAGGAACAGCACAGGCACATACCAAGTGTGCCATCAAAGAGGGGGTTTTGGCCAGCTCACATGACAACTCTCCCTCCTGTGGGAGTTCTTTAAGGCATTGTTTTATTTCTTTACGTTTCCTTTCACTGACTGCTCAAAACAAGGCCTCGGGAGATGTGGAAATCTCTCTTTGCTCCCTCGACGTCTCCCATACTGGTGTCTCTGAAGCTGGCAAACGTAACCAGCTGGCAAGAGAGTGGTATTCTTATGCCAGTGAGAACAAGAAGCCAGCAGACGCCCCCAGCCCACACACAGCAGAGCCTCAGATCTCTTCTGAGCAAACCTTCTCTTTCTGGTCACAGAGTGGAGATTAACTTCAGGAAAGCCCTGAAAACCTGGGGGCATATTATCAAGGGGGTTTATCTCCGCTTTTTTGGCTTTAAAAGCCAAGAAAGCTGAGATAAAATTATCTCCCTATTACCTAGCTGTCGCTAACACCAGTTAGCGACAGCTAGTAGGAGATAGCGACCATCTTGGGCCCCGCTTTGCATGTCAGTGATATTTATCACTAATGACATGCAAAGTGGGCGTGCCAAAATGTTAGCGACTGGAAACAGTCGCTAACATCGCTATCTCCTATTACCAACTTTTGGAGATATTCGCACTAAGCGCGAATATCTCCAAAAGCTAACACCTGCCCTGAGCAGTTCTTAGCAATGTTATCCAATGGTAGGTGGATAACATGGCTAAGAGCATTAGCTCGGTAATGCATGAATATCGATGACTTTACGGCGATATTCATGCATTTCGGCCGATTTTTATCTCTTAGGAGATAAACCTTGATAATAGCAAGGCTCCTAAGCGATACAAATCGCCACAGCTCGGCGATAAAAATATCGCCGCTAAACCAACATAGCGATAATTGCTAGTTGTTGGTAATATGCCCCATGGATTTTTAATGCCCCTGAGCACTCATATGAGTTCATAGTGTGTGCAAATCAGGGCTCCGTATAGAGCCATGATGCTTCTCGGAGTGAAAGCTGTGCCTTACAAATATTATATAACATAGAAGAGAGCCCTGAGGTGAACCAGAGGGACATCACACTTTATCAACACTGCGGTTGGTCAGCGAGCTGGGGCTAAAAACACCATAAGATCTGTTCTGATTCTTAAGCCCGTAGACCCAAATATATAAAGTTCCTGCAAAAGGAAAAAATAAATGAGGAAATTGGACTTTGCTATGTGTTATATTTTAACTTACTTAACAAGGGGTATGTTGGCAAATTTTAGAAGAAAAGTGGACCAATAGGGAAATCCTGGTGTATTAATCGATGCACATCCAACTTTCCTCTTCTATGTTTCAGCTTGTGTCAGGAGTCAGATCTTATTTATGAGAGGTTAGGGCAGTAGGTCTGAGACAAAACCCTCCAATCCTTATTGAACATGCTGAGGTGGCTGTGTGGCTGGTGTTCAGAGAGTACGTGCAGGTAAATGAATGTAGCAGCCTTCGCACTCACAATCCAAGAGATATTTCATGTTATATCCCTCAGCTGTCTCAAGAATTCTGAGATGTTCTGCAAGTGTGTCCTTAAACATTTGCCCCATGCCTCATAGTTAGAGAGATGATTCCAATTGCTTAATTTTACTTGTAAAAACATTTTACCTCCCCTCCTCTGGTTCTGACAGGTTGCTGCAGGTGTGCTAGGAGCATACATTCTTGTTGAGAGCCACACAACTACTGTAACAAGTGTAATTGCTCTCAAGCCTGCCCAGGATCAAATCACACTTTGATGCTCCGTGAGTCTAGGATCACTACCACCATTTTCACTGCAACCAGCGAATGCATTAAATTAAGATTTTTTTCCAATGGGATCTGATCAATAAAAGAAAAGAGTCCCAATGTTCGGCACAAGATTTCGTTTTCTTTTTGACCTTAGGTAGGTGGGCACTGATAATCTCATATCCGCTAGACCTTTCCTTTAGTCACCCGGATGGCTCATCTTTCCAGTATCGCCATTTTGAAAACTAGCAGCATTATCTACAAAGACACCATGAGAAGCACCCCGGCCTATTTGGCTGATAACCTCACCGTCAGCAGGGCTCTCTGATCACCCCCCCCCCCCCCCCCCCCCATGCCAGAACACTATCGGACAATAGAGGAAGAAGTGAAAGCAAGAAAAAACAAGGCTTCAGACCTTCTCCATATGTGTTCTTGGGATCTAAATGGTAAGCTATTACCAATAAGGGCCGCTCTAGTCCTGCTTTAATTTAGGCATGAGCTAAAGATGCACCTCTTTACTGAACACTGCATCACAATGATGTAACAGTGTTTCTGGTCCTTCTGGTGTACAGTGCTGTGCTGCCTATTAGCACAATACAGATACTTCTTATCTACATAAATATATATTTGCGTGTGTGTAATATATATATAGAGGTCATTTTAAAATGAAATAAATCTAAGTGATTATTACCTCATGGAGTGCTTGATGGTCTTTGCTGCAAGTGATGAATCTTATTTGATATATATATATATATCTATATATCTATATATATATATATCTATATATCTATATATATATCTATATATATATATATATATATATATATATATATATATATATATATATATATATATGTGTGTGTTTATATATATATATCTACTAGCAGCCCGTCCCGACCTTGTCCGGGAGCAATCAGGCTTCCCTGACCCCTGCCGGTCCTGACATTGCCCAGCAGCCCAAGCCCCCGGCCGCTCCGTCCCCCGCCTGCCCCGACCCCCGCCTGCCCCGACATTGTCCCCCGGATGTCACAAAGGCCCAGTGTTGAGGCGCTCTGCATAAATTTCCATGGCAGATGCTGTAAGTCCCCGTCCCCCACCTACCCCGACCCCCGCCTGCCCCGACATTGTCCCCCGGAGCCTTTCCTCAGCCGATGTAAATTGTACCCTTCTGTTTTGTTGTAACTCCCCGTCCCCCCCCTGCACCGACCCCCGCCTTCCCGACATTGTCCCCCGGAGCCTTACCTCAGCCGATCTAAATTCTATCCTTCTGTTTTGGTGTAAGTCCCCGTCCCCCGCCTGCCCCGACCCCCGCCTGGCCAACATTGTCCCCCGGAGCCTTACCTCAGCCGCCGCTCCTCAGTTCACAGCTCCTTCTGTTTTGGTGTAAGTCCCCATTCCCCACCTGCCCCGACCCCCGCCTGTACGACATTGTCCCCCGGAGCCTTACCTCATCCGCCGCTTCTCAGTTCACCGCTCCTCGCCGCTGTCACAGCTCCTCCCGCCGGTCCGCTGCTCCTCACCTCCTCCCCCGCGCCATATCCGCCGCTCGTCACCGTTCCTCCCCGCGCCATGTCCGCGCTCCTCCTCGCGCTCCTGGATGCCACACCTCCCCGCGCTCCTGACGTCAGCCCGCAGGTCGCGGCCGGCGCTACTTCGAGGGGACTACTTTTTTTATAATGTAAATTTTTTAAATATAACATATTTTTTTACTTTATATAGCCTATGTCCATCTGCACACCCTGAGGATTACAACGATGTATCAGGTGTGTGGATTGGCGCTGTGGTTCCCCAGTTTACCCGCCTCAAATCCTCAAAGTTCTTCCTTTATAATAGTAGTATAGATATATCTATCTATATATATATTCACTGAAAAAACCATAGGTTTGACACCAGTTATGGTTAGCTGGAAATTTTACTGACATAAAACCATTGAAATTTCCACGTTATAGTTAGTTGGACTCACTATAACTTGCGCGCCTGCAATGCACTGCTGATGACGTCACATATTACATCACTCATGACATGGTCAGTGACATCACTCATGACATCACTGATGACACCATCCAGTGAATGTGTGTCTTTCTGAAAAATAAATATGTTTTATTTATGCATATGTAAAGGTCGATGGAAGATTAAATGTTTAAATAAGTGTCTAAATGGATTTTATTTAAAAAAAATGATTGGTTAACTGGCTTATTAAGTGTATCTTTGTGAATTCATATATTAGTGAGTAATGTTTAAATATTTAAATATATGTATCAGTGTTTCACTTTGTGTATAAGTGACTCACTGTTTGTATGTGTTTTGAAGACATATGTGCAGGACTGTATGGGTGGATGAGTGTGTATATGTGTGTGTAGGTGAGTGAATGACTGTCTCACTAGTGTCTTTATCAGTAACTACATATGTTGTAATCTAGTATATGTGAGTATTGATGTATATAAGTGAGTATATGTGAGAGTGAGAGATTGTAAGAGTTCCTGTTTAAATAAGTATGTGTTTCTATAAGTGATTGTTTAAGAGAGTAAGTATGCGTAAGTTTCCTTAGAAGTAAGGTGGTAGTGTGTGTATAGCTGTATATGCAAATAAATGGATGTTTAATAGTTTATTTGCATGTGTGAGTGTGCGTGTGAGTAACTTTTGGATGACTGTCGGTGAGTAACAGGATGTATAGGTGTATCACTACATATAATGAGTGAGTATATGTATGAGTGACTATATAGAACTGTTGGTCAATGAGTGGATGTGTATATAGATGGTGGAATTACTGAATTGGTTGTAGTAACTGGTATGGGTATCTTCTTTTTTTTTGAAAATGTTAGTTTCTATTTTTGTATATGTGTTTCAAGGATAACATTACACTAAAAGGAGGTCTTTCACTCTGTCACAAGGATGGTGTCATCAGTGAAGTCATGAGTGTATGTCACTGACCATGTCATGAGTGATGTAATATGTGACGTCATCAGCAGTGCATTGCAGGCGCGCAAGTTATAGTGAGTCCAACTAACTATAACGTGGCAATTTCAATGGTTTTATGTCAGTAAAATTTCCAGCTAACTATAACTGGTGTCAAACCTATGGTTTTTTCAGTGAATTTAATAGGTTTTTTAAATGCTAATTCCTAACTGTAACTGGTGTGAAACCTATGGTTTTTTCAGTGAATTTCATAGGTTTTTTAAATGCTAATTCCCAGCTATATATAGGGCCTGAAACCTATATTTTTTTCAGTGAATTTCAAAGGTTTTTTAATAGCAAATTTCTATAGCTATGAAATATATTATTTTTTATAATGAATCCTATATTGTATATTTATGTAATACATTTTTTTTCAATGTATATTGTTTATGTTTTTTTGTAAATTTTATTTTGTTGCCCTGGAGCGCTCCCGGTGCGCATACCGGTGAGCGCACCGGTAAGCGCAGTCTTGCGGCGCGCCCCGGTACGCGTACCGGTGAGCGTCCCGTTTGCGCTATTGCCGCGAACGACAACATCATCGTGACGTACCGCGTAGCCGCGTCCGCGCATGATACGCACGACATAAGCACACCCGGAAGCACTCGAGCGCATACAATTGCGCTACGTAAGTGCCCGGGGCGCGTAGCGTAAGCGCGTCGGGTAATGTGACCTGAAAATAACTCTTTTCATTGGTTCAGGACAGTTTTGTTTGCCAAATGATGAAAGCACCCACCTTTTTTCCTCATTCTCACTTTTTACTTTGAATTAGGAAGACCGGTTTGCAGACCTATTTGTACCTATATGTACTGAGAAATGGCTACAGTAGCAGCAGCAGCAGGAGCATCTCAACCACCACCACCACCACAAGGACCACCACAACACCACAGTGGTGGAGAAGAAGAAGAGGAGGAGGAGGAGGAGGAGAGGCGGTACCTGCCTGAAGATACTACCACCTATAGGCCAAAGGAGCACATTGTCTGGGAGTTTTTTAAAATCCCAAGGGGCCTCAAGAAAGTTAATGCACCAAAGGTTACTTGTCTGATATGTGGCACTGTACTTTCCAGGGGGAACCCTGCCAAAAAGTATTCTTTTGGCAACAACATCATGATTCGCCACATGCAACGCCGGCAACCAAACAACTATGCTGTGACAGAGGTCAGAGAACTGACCAGAAACACTCCCCATCTTCTCCCAGCACCTCCCAAAGTAAACAACCCACTCCATCGGGTCCAGAGACAAGGGAGATGATCCCAAACATCCAAACCCAGTTTGGAGATTACAAAATAGTTTGCAAATTTTGTGGAAGGACAATTTGCTATGGTGAGCAAAGTATTAAACTCATCAACCGTGCTGGTGACAACCACAAGTGCCAAAAGAAACCTTAATTTTTTCCAGATTTTTTTTGCTCCAGTTGAGGCGTTTACAATTCCCTGTTTTTTGTTTGTCCCCAAAAAATATAAAATTGTTCATAAAAGCCAAAAAAAGTACAAAATGTTCCAAAAAACAATAAAAAAATATAAAACAACAAAAAGAATAAAAAAAACAGTTCTTTTTAGAACTACCTCCAATTCATAAAAAAATGCTACATTTTTGAAAAAATGTGTCATTCTGTTTTTCACCATGGAACGCTCCCCGGTACGCTCCCCGGTGCGCTTACCGGGCGCTCCCCGGCGCAAATCGAAAAAAAAAAAAACGCCGGCCCTTTTATGGCCCCCACATCAAACCTAGGGGTTCAGGGGGGGTCTACCCTGCCCCCTTTTGGTCATTTCCCCCTTTGTTTTTGCCACCTCTTGTGTCTCGATCCTACCGAGACACAAGATGGCGGCCACTCCGGACTGTTTGGAATGTTGACAGACTCCCGAGAGCCAATCATCTTTCCGCTCGCGAACTCGCGTAGCGCACTGGAGCGCGTCCCGGCGCGCGTACCGGGGCGCGCCTATAGATATATATATTTTTGTTAACCTAAATTACTCAAAATCCACTGGAGCACATATCTTGAGACATAGCAAAGGCACATCGGGCTACCAGTCCCTACAATTTTGCCAAGTTTGGTGGAAATCCATTCAGCCATTCGGGCTAAAAGTGAGTCCAACCGCCCTATGGAAATTAACATGCGGAAAACACGTTTTGGGACCCCCCTTTTATCTCGGCCCCCGCTTGACGAATCCTCCCCAAACTTTCAGGGAAGGAGCGGAACGCAGCGAGGCAAATTTCAGGAAATTTTCAGGCAGATCCCTCAATCGACGCCAAAGTTATTCCCAATAGAATGTTGGGGATTTCCTATGGAAAACAATCCTAACTATAACTACCTACTGGCGACTGCCAGTAGGTTATATATATATATATATATATATATATATAGATAGATAGATAGATAGATAGATAGATAGATAGATAGATAGATAGATAGATAGATAGATAGATAGATAGATAGATAGATAGATAGATAGATAGATAGATAGATAGATAGAATATAGATATATATTATCTACTGGCGGTCGCCAGTAGATAGTTATAGTTAGGACCTATTATCCATAGGAAAATCGCAAAATTCTATTCCCAATAACTTTGGCACCGATTGACGAATCTTCGCACAATTTTCAAAACTTGTGGCCCGTTTCGGTCCGCTCCTTTCTTAAAAGTTTCCGGGTGATTCGGCAAGCGGGGGCTGAGAAAAAAAGGGGATCCCAAAACATGTTTTCCCCATGCAATTTCCCATAGGAAACTTTAGACACGGGTACAGCCCGAACTGCTGAACAGAATTACACCAAATTTGGCAAAAAGGTAGCTCTTGGTTCAGAAAGATCCCTTTTGTTAAATGGTGTAAATCCGTAAAAAACTTTATATATCTATGGCCGCGCTGGATCCAGGCACCCTCCCGATCACGGGCTTTATGGTAATTGGCTGTCAACACTCCAAACCAGGAAATGTTGGCAGCCATCTTGTGCCTCAGTAGAATCGAGGCACAAGAAATCAGTAAAAGAAATGCGCAAAACGGGAAAAAGGGTCACAGTGGAAACACCCTGACCCCCTAGCTCAATTTTTAAAAATTTTTTTTAAATATGAGAAGCCGCGGAGGGTCTGTGGATCCAGCTGTGAAAAAAAAAAAGCTCAGGCTCCTGCGCTTCGTTACTATTTAACCCCCGGGGGGCCAAGTCCCGGGGGCAATATTTCAATGTAATGGGGGGCCCAGAGGGGCCCCCCAGCCCTGGATACCACCATCCCCGGGGCTTTAATATAATATGTGTGGGGGGCTCACAGCCCCCCCAGCCCAGGGGATCGCCACCACACAGGGCTTAAAAAATAAATGGAAGGGGGCTCAAAGGCCCCCCCCAAGCCCCAGGGACCGCCACCTCCGGGGCTTTCTGGGATTAATTGCGAGGGGCTCACATTCCCGCCCAGCCCTGGAGACTGCCACCCCAGGGGTTTAAAAATACATGGGTGGGTGGCTCAAAGGCACCCCAAGCCCCGGGGACTGCCAACAAAGATGATTGCTTTTCCACACCGGGAGCTGCATCTTAGCAGCTCCCTATGTGGAAAAGCAATTCCGGCTCCCGAAGGATGCGGGGAGCCGGCTGGACCGTTGGGGGATTGGGGACCCCCCATGATCCCCAATGGAGAGGGCCTGCCCCGGGGGATGAGGTCCCGGGGGCTGGAAGTGGCCCGGGAGGGGGGGCCACGCGGCACCCCCTCAATGTTTTTTTTTTTATACTGCCAGCCCCGGGGGATGGGGTCCCCGGGGCCATAAGTGGTCTGAGGAGGGGGGCAAGGTAGCCCCCTCCAAAACAATGTTTTTAAAAAAGGCCATGCCCCGGGGGATGGGGTCCCCGGGGCAGATTAAGGCCTATGGAAGGGGGCCACGCGGCCCCCTTCCAAATTAAAAAAAAAACAAATTAGGGGGCAGGCCCTGGGGGATGGGGTCCCCAGGGCCAAAAAATTATGAAAAGAGGGGGGCCACACAGCCCCTCTTCTTGAATTGTTTTTTTTTAAAGACCGGCATTGCGCCAGGGGCCCGGCCCTCCTTGCAGCACTCTGTAAACGCGCACCCCTTGAATACTAGAGGTCACCGGGGGCCAACTAGCCCACCAGTAACCTCCAGTATGCGCCAAGGAGCTGTGTTGCAGAGAGGTGTTCTGAGGCCACGCCCCTTTTTACACCTCTCTGCAACGCAGCTCTGTGGTGCCTAATTGAGGTACCTGGTGGGATAGTTGCACCCCAGGGACCCTCAGGATTCAAGGGAAGTGAATCCCCCAACTTGCTGAAATATAAATCTGACCCAGGGTGTCTGAAGGGTGTCTGAAGGTTGCAGGGTGTCTGCAGGCCCAGTCTGCCTGTGGGTAGCCACAACTCGTCTACTGAAGGCACAGAGACAGATTTATCCTGCAGTCTTTCCACTACGCAAAGGTGCACACTTGTGAGAGACCATTTTGTGCACCTACAACGGCGCTGGTAGTAAGAGTGCTATAACTAAGGTTATTTTTCTTTAAAAAATTATATGCTATCACCATTATTTGGAAAACACTTCCATTGACTGTGCGTTATTGGAAGCACGAGTAGAAGTGTGCCATGACACTTACAAGTTTGTGTATAGGTGGAGTAGGGAGAGAAGCCCCGGTATGAGGCAGAGTGCTATTTGCAAGGTAATCTTCACCTTGACCCTGTGTACTGCAACCCATTCACAAACACGCAGCTGCCATACCCAGTGATGTCATTAATAATGTGATGTCAGCAGTGATGTTATCAATGGCGTCATAGAACACGTCATGAATGATATAATACTGAGGTCATAAGCAGCGCATGGCAAGTTTGGAAGTTATAGTTACTTCAGTTAACTGCACTTGGTGAATCTCAGTGTTGTTTTAGTTTAAAATTTTATTTTTTGATTGACAATTTCCCCTAACTATAATCTCACTTTAACGTTTGTTTTTTCAGTGAATTTCTAAGTTTTTTGAAATGTAAAGTAAGGTATTACAATACCTAACTTTAATGTGACTTTAACGTTTGGTTTGTTTAGTGAAGTTTTTAGTTTTTTAAATGTGAAATGAGATTTTATTACCATGCTTAACTATCCCAGACCCACCCCCACATTGCACAACCTTTGAACAAGTCCCGGAGTACTAAAATAGTAGCTACAACATTTTTTTTTTCTTAATCCAAACAAAAAATCCATTTCCTATCGAAACTCGGCCTTAAGTATAAGAACACAGTGGCAATTGTCACTTTATAATATAAATGTATAATGTGTATATGCGCCAGGAAATATGCGTGACATACGTTTACCCTTACGCCACCACAGATGCGCTGCATTTACAATGCGTCGCATCATGGCGCAAAGATAAACAGATGCGTGTCGCATCTGCCGGCCTAAGGTTGGCGCAGTGCTGGAGTTGTGTCGCGGGCGTGACGCAACTCCAGCACTGTTCCAACCTGGCCTATCCTCAACATGGTGCGTCACGCCTTACGCCTGCTTCAAGCAGGTGCAAGGTTTTGATGCAGCGGAGTCGGAAACGTGAACTGAGTGAAATCTTGTAGATTTCACTAAGGCACTTTTCCAAGGTGTTCCTGTGCCGGAACGACCCCCCCCCCCCCCCCCCCCACACTCCCCCCCTGCACCGAAAAGCCCACATGAAACCTGACGAAGGTTTCATGTGGCACAGGGCTTTACAACGTGACGCATCTCCCTAGATGCGTCAGGTTGTAAAAAGGCCGCAACGTGGCTCATGGTTTATGCCATCGCAAATGTGGTGCGTGGGGCTCGTAAATCTTCCCCCCTGCATCTGCAGACACCCTTCAGACACCCTGCATCTGCAGACACCCTTCAGACACCCTGCATCTGCAGTCACCCCGCACCCTGCAGATACCCTGCAGACAACCTGCACCCTGCACACACTCTGCACACAACCTGCACCCTGCACACACCCTGTAGACACCCTACAACCCTGCAAGCACCCTGCTGACACCGCAGCACCACTGAGCCTCTTGCAGAGCGGCGACGCCATCCACCCCTTGAGGGAAAGAACCCATCCATCATTGTTTTTGATTCTAGATATTTCATGCCAGACGCAGACATGAAACCTGAGGACAGGATTTCAGGCCCTCTCTGACCAGGTGATTGCTTTGTAAGGGGAGCGAACCATCTGTGAAGAGCTATGAAAAGCCTGCATCTAATGATGAGGATAGAATAAAACATCAACATTACCGTTCATCCTGGTATTTTTTTACCAGTTACTTTGCAAAGTGGCGCCCCCTTTCACAAACAAAACACAAGAATAGCACAAGCAGAAGCTGGCTGCAGTGCAAGCTTCCCTCATACGCAAATCAGGTACAACACAGACAGGAAGTAGTGCAAGCTCCCCTCAGGTACACAAAAGACAGATATAACACATGCAGCAGCTGTTCTGGCCTCCAGTCCCTCACAGACATTAAGCTGATAGAGCACAGGCATCAACAGTTCTACCTTCCATCATACACACAAAATACTGGAACAGCACTGGAAGTAGCAGTGTGAGATTCCCCCCATACACACAAAACACTAGAACAGCACGGGGAGTAGCAGTGTGAGATCCCCCATACACACAAAACACTAGAACAGCCCGGGGAGCAGGGCTGGACTGGCTACAGGGCGGTTGTGTGTGCTGCCGAGTTGGGGGCTGGTTTCGTTGATGGGGACCTGCGTGTGCTGAGCAAAATTCGTTTTGCTTTTTTATATTTCAAAAGACACGCAGGTCCCCATCAACGAAATCAGCCCCCACTGCAGAGAAATTAGCCCCAGCTCGGCAGCACACAGAAACACCCGGTAGCCAATCCGGCCCTGCCAGGCAGTAGCAGTGTGAGGTCCCCTCATACACACACAATACTAGAACAGCCCGGGGAGTAGCAGTGTGGGATCCCCTCATACACACAAAACACTGGAACAGCACGGGGAGTAGCAGTGTGAGATCCCCTCATACACAAAACACTGGAGCAGCACGGGGAGTAGCAGTGTGAGATCCCCTCATACACGCAAAACACTAGTCAGTCAGGATTCTTTATTCGATGATTAAAAATCACCATAAAAGTACAGACATACAATATACACTCAGTTCATTTTTTTTTTTAAACATTAAATTAACATGAATCCCAATATAAGTACAGCAAAGTCACAGTAGGTTAAAAATACATTATAAACCTTTAAAACCAATCACAGAAGTCTCACAATTCCCCCCCCCCCCTCTAGTTGCCCTCAATCGAACCGCTACTTTAATAAAATTAATGATGCAGCACAGTGTAAGGGGATCAGTCGCCTGTTGTAAAAAGCTCAAGGCCTCTTGAGCACATTTTATATTAGATTTTTTTAGGATGTCTACCAAGAATCTACGTCTAGGTTCAGAGTAAAATGACCATAACAGTACAAAATGAAGGGAATCCTGCGGAGACCTATTGTCGCAGCCGCAGGTTCCCTTCTGCTCAATTGTAAGTGAATACCCTAGTGGTGAACCCAATAAATATGGTAAAAGATTGAGCCTATAACGGTTCATTAAAAACTTTTCCTGTGAATTATGTATCAAATACAGATAAGGTTCCATTCCTTCTGTGGTCTTTACAAGGTTATATGCACACACTGTGGTTTTAGCCCTTTCTAGCTCTGTTCTCTGTGTGGCTTTGTGTGCCAAAAACGCTTTTTTAACAATCGTCTTATGCTGAGGGATAATCACTGTCGGATCGGCAAAGAGATTCCCGAGGCCCAGGGTTTCCAATACAGACTTAACATAACTGAGCCACGGGATACGCAACTATTTTTCTCTGCCCAAGCAGTCCTTCATTATTTCTCTGCTTAAGGTCGCCTCTGGGTTTACCCAGATTTTAAGCCAAGCTAGGATTGGCCTAACCTTCACCAAATCTTCAAGGTAGGGTATCCCTAACTTCCTGTGTGCAATTGCAGCAGCTAGACTATGTGGGTCTTTCAGGACGGAGCGTAGATATTTATTCTCCTCCCGCTGCAGTTGGCAAATATTTGCAAAGCCCCACACCTCTGCCCCATAAGTGACTTTAGAGCAACACATTGAGTTATACAAGTTCATCACCTGTTCAGGGCACCACCTCCCCAGTCTTTGACCATAACCTGCAATTGCCCCATTGGTGACATGCATTTTGCGGCAACGTTCCTCCACCAGGCAGTTACATTTTACTAACCCGTCAAATAGTAAGCCCAGATACGAGAATGATTTAACCTTCTCTATCTTGTGGCTCCCTATCGTGAAGGTATATTTGGTGCAGGGTTTATTACCAACGGATAAAACGTAGGATTTACCCAAATTAACAGAAAGGTCTAATGAGCTCATAAAAAATACAAAACCATCAATTAAAATCTGTAAACTCTTCAGCGTGCATCCGAGGAGGACTGTGTCATCTGCGTAAAGTAACACAGGAACATGACGCGTCCCTACTCGTGGACAATCGGATCCCAGCTGTAGGAGATGCTGCTCCATATTATTAATATAAAGGGAGAATAAAAAAGGCGCCAAGATGCAGCCTTGGCGTACCCCACTTCTGCAGTGGAAGGAGTCAGTGCATCCGCCCTCCATGTTATACGTGACTTGCGCTGAGGTATTACTATGCAATTCTCTTAAGATGTTAATGAGGCCAACCTCTATCCCCATACTGGTCATCATATCCCAAAGCTTGCCCCTATTTATGTGATTGAAAGCAGCTGCCAGATCCATGAACCCCATATAAAGGGATTCATCATGGGCCTTAGTGTATTTGGCTGCTAACATGTAGAGGTTCAAGCATTGGTCACTCGTGGAGCGACTAGTCCTGAAACCGTACTGTGTGTCTGAGATGATATTATTTGCTTCTGTCCACTCGGATAACCGGTTTAATATCCCCCTTCCCAAAATTTTTGCGGATACATCAATCAGGGAGATGGGGCGATAATATTGAGGGTCGTCCCTGCTACCCTTTTTGAAAATAGGGACAATGATAGCTGTTGACCAGGAGGGCGGAAGCCACAGCGGATTGCAGTATTAATGACTCTTGTCATTATAGGGGCCCATAATTCCACAGAACCTAGGAACAAATCAGGCGGGATTCCATCTGGGCCTGGGGCTTTTTTTATAGACAGCCCCTCAATCCCGATCTTGATTTCCTTTAGTGAAAAAACTACGGGCTGGCCTTGGTCTACATTCCCTTCGTCATACTGTATGCCCGATTCGTGGTTATATAGACCCCTGTAATGAGTAATCCACATGTCAGGCGTAATGTTTGTTCCTAATTTGGGGGCGGTGTCATCCTGGAAAGTGGGTCTGTTGATAATTCTCCAAAATTCTGTCATGTCCCTCTTTTCCCCCGCCTCCCTTAGGTCTGCCCAACCTTCTGCTTGTAATGCCTTTTTCCTCCTGCTCAGCTCGCTCTTAGATTTTTTTCTACAGGAGGCAACTCGTGTGACGTCCCTTGGCCTTATTTTAATACTATCTTTGAGCTCCATCAGGGCTTTAGAGCAGTCTCGGCTGACTACCAGTCCCTTTTATCGGGGCGCTAGTCTTTAACAGGCCATCTACTAAATCCGCAATATGTTCGAATGCTATGAGTAGCTGCTGCCCTTCTATTGTCACATCTAGACACACCTCAAAAGCTGGTTTCCCTTCTCCATTAGTAATCTGTAAAACCTTTCTCCATCAATCTTGGACCACCTAAGGCGTCTGCCCTGATCAGTGACCCTCTCAGTTACCGCTACAGGCTTTCTCCCGCTGGGACTGGCCCGATAGGGTACATCTAACACCAAGGGGTTATGATCGCTAAACGGGTTCCAATCAATCCCAACCCTGGAAATTCTATTTTTAAAAGCCCTTGAGGTGAGAATATAGTCAATATATGATGAACATCCTCTGCCCTTGAAAGTGGGTGGCAAGATCTCATCCATGGTGTAAACCAAATCCTGGTTCTGCAAAAATGTTGTTAAAGCATCACCTTCTAATGAGTGCTCAAAATGGGCTCCATTATCCTCTGGGCATCGCAACCATGTCTCATCTATTGGGAAAAGGGCTGGGCAGAGGTGACAGTTAAAATCCCCGATGACCAGACTATTTTGGGCATGGATCCTGGCTTCACAAGTAGAGTCCTGGCACAATCTATACTCCAGTTCTCTTATCAGTGCATTGCATCCCCCGCCCGCCACATTATTGTAAACATTGAACATTGTCAGATTAAGTCCTTTACCCTTGAGCCGTCATACTGTATGCCCTCTTGGATATCATGTGAGTTACAATTTGAGGTCATCCATGTGCCAGGGAGGTTCAGGTCCACATATACTGATAACCCACATATAGCCCTACCTGATCTAGATTTCCTTGCCGGGACAAAGAAACATTTGTACCCTTGTATGTGTAGTGAGCTGTTGTCGACTGCCCAAGTTTCCTGTAAGCAGATTATAGAGAATTTGCTTATGTACTGGCGCCATTCTTTGTTATTAATTTTGGCAGCCAAACCCGCTATATTCCAGGACACAATTCTGACTACCTCGTCAGCTACCTCCCCCCTTTTGCCTTCCCAGCCTGAAACTTGTGCATGAACTGTTTGCCCTCATCTTCAATCACGTTCTCAATCAATATATTTTGGGACCAAGTATGCTTTGGGGAAGGAACATGTACATTGCTAGTTTTGGTTGGCTCTACAAGTAGGGAGGGAATCTTTTGTAGTCCAGTGTCTTCATTATCTGCTATACCCCCTAAGCAAAGTCAATCGACTCCCTCCTTGCCCGCTAATGCTGCAAAGCGATTAAAAGTGGGCAAGGAGTAATCAGCTTGATGGTGAAAGAATGGTCTAGAACTATTTTCCTGCATTTGAAATGAGGGCCCAAAACCAAAATTCTGATGACAAAGTGAGGGGCCTGTATAGTTGCTCTGTTGATAAACCAAGGGCCTGAGATTGGATACCGGAGCAACTATTCCTCTGGGGTAAAAGTAAGTCAGATCACGTACAGTAATTGAGTTACCAGCATTTTGTGGAAACCCATTTACAATGTATCTGACAACTCTGTCATCTTGAAAATTTATTATAACAATGTCACCCATTAAGTCCTTAGTTCTTTGACCCAGCCAGGGGAGACGCCTAATGTTAAGAATTGCCCCATTTGGAGGAGGAGCTTCGCGGGCAACCAAGATGGCCGCGTGAGCTCGGAGCTCCGAAGACTCTCCGATCCTCCGTATTGATCCTGCTACCTATCCTGTCCCACAGTAGTGGGAATCTGTTGCGGTGCAGTTGCTGAGGCGGGGCCCGTTCTCTGATCGAAGATCCGAGTTTCCTGTGCTGAGTTACACCGTGGTGAAGATTGGAGACGACGACGCCATAACAGTCTGGCATTACGAGGGTGACGGTGGTGCTTCCACACGGTGGCAGTCTGAGAGGGTTGGAGCTGCCCCGTTCTGCGCTGGTGGCCAGAACAGATTGTCCAGCGGCCTGACGTTCTGATGAGGCGGTGGAGGTGATTACTGATTTCTGCCGCCTGGAAGCGGTAGTACCGGTTGGACCTTTCTTCTGGCTGTGATACCCCCGTCGCCCATCATGGCGGGCAGAGGGGACCCGGACAAAGGGAAGCCCACAAGAGTCAGCAGGAAACCTTCCCTCTCGCAGACCACCATCTCTGAACGTTTCTCCCTCCCAAAGGGATCGCCTGGTGCTTCAGGTCTTACTAAAGACTCGCAGCGTGATGTGTCTCCGGAAGATGCTGAACCCACCCTCCGGGATGTTATGGGGGCCATTGCGGGCATCAAGGCTGAAATGCACAAGCAGCACGAAGTGTTGTCACACAAGGTCGACACGTTGGCGATTGAAGTCAACCTTATCAGGGCCGACCTCGGAAAGACGAACGACAGAGTCAAGTCGCTCGACATTAAGACGTCGAGTTTGACTACTGATATGTCCGACCTGCAGTCGGAGGTTCGGGACCTGAAAGCCACGAACACGCTGCTTGCCCGCAGGCTCGACGATTTTGAAGGACGGGCAAGGCGCCAGAACGTCCGCTTTATCGGTGTGCCGGAGGGCGCCGAGGAAGACGCTGCCAATCTCTTTGTTGAGAACTTGGTGTTGAAGCACTTGGCTCCTGGTGGACTGAGCAAGTTCTTTTCGGTAGAGCGAGCGCACAGACTACCTGGTGGCCAACCGAAACTGGGAGCATCTCCGCGCCCCATCATTGCCAGACTCTTCAATTTCAGGGACCGAGATGCGATCCTGCAGGCATCGAGAAGAGGTGGTCCGTGAAGTTCCAGAATGCCGATGTGAACTTTTTCCCCGACTTCACTCAAGCGGCTCAGAAACGCCGGCAAAGCTTTATGGGCGTCAAGCGCAGGCTGAGGGAGATGGGGATGAAGTACTCCATGCTATTCCCGGCGAAGCTTCGGATAGAACATGGCGCCCGGGTGGTGTTCTTTGACTTGCCGGAGGCTGCTGGGGACTGGCTGGACACCTTGCCTCAACGTCGGACTGCCCCTGAGGATCAGTCGGAAGAGGCGTCGGGTGGTCCTGATCTTCAGGAATGAACAATGCTTGCTCGGACTTCTTTCGGTGGATGGTCCTGCAAGTGCAATCAGTCACGGACTATTGTTTTTTTTTTCTTTCTAATGCTGCTTTTTCAAGACTGGGGGATAACGGGGGGTGATAGGATGTCTCCTTTCTCCTCGGGGGCTTTCCGTAGATTAGTTTTTGGGGGCGACAGGCACACTGCTGGTTGGGGGGCTTCTTAGTCTAATGCAGGGGTGCAGGGTGGGGGGTGGTTGGTTTGAGTGTTTTACTTATGTTCTTCCTTTTTCTTTTCTCTTGAGGCAAGGTGATTATTCTCCTGTTTACTATGTTGCGGTAGTCGCTTTCTGGGGGTGGGGGTTGGGACGATGCTTCTTTGATGATGGGGGGGTAAGACGCTAAATGTATTGAGTTGGAATGTGAATGGGCTGGGGGATCGCATTAACCGTGGGGTGGTACTGCAGATGTTTAAACGGTGTGTACCCGATGTCATTTTGCTACAAGAGACGCATCTCATTGGCAATACGTGCCACGCACTCAATAGGAAAGGGTTTAAGATGGTGGCTCACTCGGGGTTCTCTTCGGGGTCCCGAGGGGTGGGGATTATGGTGCGCATGTCTCTCCCATTGAGGTGGAGACTAGGGTGATTGATGACAGAGGTCGCTATGTTGCCATTGCGGGCAGATGGGAGGGGCGTACCCTGGTTTTGGTTTCTGTTTATGTCCCCCCAGGCCTGCAGACGACTACCTTCCAGGATCTCGGGGGCGCCATTTTGGGCCTGCCAGAGAGATTGCTCATAATTGGTGGGGACTTTAATGCGGTGGTGTCGGGGACCCTTGACCGATTTCCATCCAGAGATCTTCGTAGTGCACAAACATGGCTCCTAAATTTCCTGAGCACCATGGGTCTTATTGATTGTTGGCGGCTTCTCCATCCCGCCCAGCGGCAGTACTCCTTTCATTCGGGCGCGCACGGAAGCCTCTCCAGGATTGACTATATCTTGACTCCGGCGGTCCAGGCCTCGACCATTTCCGGGGCCCGCCTGATGGCTAGAGGCATATCGGACCACTCCCCGGTTTGGGTGTCGTTTGACTTTGGCATTGTGGCGGCCTCTAGACTAGCACCGGTCAATCCTTGGTACTTTCGCAACTCCAAAACTCGTGACCTCCTAGCTAAAGCTATCGACCTGTATTTCTCCGAGAATACGGGCTCGGTATCGTCGGCCTTATCTCTGTGGGAGGCCTTCAAAACTGTCCTTAGAGGAGAAGCTTTATCCTTAATAGCCGAGGTGCGCAGACGCAGGGATGAGGAAATGGTGCGGTTGGAGTCGGAAATTGAGGACCTTGATTCTCAACTGGAAACGGACCCGACACCCGATTTGCTACACGCCCTCTCCTTAAAGCAGTCGGAGGACCGAGCCACTGCCACTGACGCTGCCAAGGCGATGGGCAGAGAACAGCAAGGGAGGATCTACGATGCAGGGGACAAGGCGGGCAAGCTTATTGCCTGGTTGGATAGGAGGGAGTTGGCTTCCCGCGTGGTGCCCGAGGTTCTGGATGAGGACGGGGTGGTTGTTACTGACCCCAGTGCTATTGTTTCGGCTTTTGCCGACTATTTCGAGACGGTCTACACCTCAGTCTCCACCTTGACTGAGTCGGACTCTGCCTCTTTTCTGGAGCGTGTTGAGCTCCCTTGCCTGTCGGACACCGAGCGTGACGACATGGATAGGGGCATTACGGCTGACGAAGTGGCGCTCGCGATACGATCTTTGCGCTCCGGCAAGGCTCCCGGTCCCAACGGTCTTCCGGTGGAACTTTACAAGATCAAGGCCGACACCGTCGCAGTGCCCCTGCGGCGCATGTTTTTGGAGGCTCGTGAAGCTGGTGAGCTTCCGCTGGACCAGCGATTGGCCACCATTGTAGTTATTCATAAGGAGGGGAAGCCCAGGGACCTTTGCAGGTCGTACCGCCCGATCTCCCTGCTGAATGCCGAACCCAAGATTCTGGCTAAGTTACTGGCCAACCGGCTGGTGGGTGTGATCGCCGATTTGGTTCATCCGGACCAGTCGGGATTTATACCTCACCGTAACACCGCTCTCAATCTTCGGAGGCTTCACGCTGTCATGGCTCGGGTGCATAAACTCAGCGAGCCAACCGTCCTGGCATCACTAGAAGCGACGATGGCGTCTGATTCCATCGAATGGAATTATCTGTGGGCGGTGTTGTCTAAGTTTGGGTTTGGCCCCGACTTTATTGGTTGGGTCAAGCTTCTCTATGCCTCCCCGCTGGCCAATGTGACGGTCAATGGCCGGGTGTCAGCTTCCTTTGCCTTGCGCAGAGGTACCAGACAGGGTTGTCCGCTGTCGCCGCTCCTTTTTGCTTTAGCGCTTGAGCCGCTCGCTGCCTGGATACGTACCCACCCTGACATCTGTGGGATCAAGTGGTCGCCGGGCTTTGAGGACCGGGTTTCATTGTACGTGGACGACATCCTGCTCTACCTAACTTCCCCCTGTCGGTCCTTGATCGTGGCTTTTGACGTGTTGAGCACTTTTGGCGGGTACTCAGGCCTAGTCATTAATTGGTCGAAATCCTACCTCTATGTGCTCAGTGGAGGAACCCCACGTCGTCCTAGGGGTTGCGCTATACAGATCTCGCAGCAGGGGTTTAAGTACCTGGGTGTCTATATATCAACGGATGCCCAGGCACGATACACTAACAACTTGCTTCCCCCTCTTGCGCGCCTCAGGCGCGATGTGGAGGGTTGGAAAAGATTGATGCTGTCCCCGTTGGGCCGTGCGGCATTGTTCAAGATGATGTCCCTGCCGAGATTCTTACACTCGCTCCAAAACACGCAGGACCCCGTCCCTTCCAAATACTTCAAGGAAATTGAAGGTCTGCAGCAGGCCCTCTTATGGGAGGGTAGGCTGCGTATTGCCGTTGTTAAACTGACTATTCCCTGGTACGATGGCGGCATTGCTCTGCCTGACATCCGCCGGTACTATTGGGCCTCTCAATTGGTTGCTCTTAACCACGGCTTTTATGGCCCGGCGGAGAGTCCGGGGTATGCCATGGATCGTTGGCTCTTGAATGACGGGATGTACTACAGAGCGCTATATTCCAGATCTCTGGATGGAAAAATGACTGGTCCCACCAAGACTGCTGTGCACATTTGGAGGGCCATCACGAAAGCACTGGGGTGGAAGGGTAGACTTACTATGGCCACTCCACGATTCTGACTTGCTGGGTAGGCTGTGGCACTCAAAGGGGTTTGACCGGTGGGACCTTATTGGTATCTCCAAGGTGGCTGATGTAATGGCCAGGGGGGAAATCAAGTCTTTCGAGGTTCTGAAAACTGAATTTCAACTGGGTGCCACAGAAAACTTCAGATACGCCCAATTGTGACATGCCCTTACGGCTGCCCTGCCCATTGGTGAGAAGGTTCCCGAATCATCCCCGCTGGAAGACAGGGTGCTGGACGGCCATATGCCTGACAGTGCCATTTCCCTGACCTATAAAAGCTGATAAATGTTCGGACGGATCTGTTGTTGAATGTGAGAGACCAGTGGGTGCGTGATGGGATTGAGATGGATGATGAGGATTGGCAGTGTGCGGTGTCTTCCCCCAAAGAAGTGGCAATCTCGGCTAGGCTTCGCTTAGTCCAATTGAAGATACTCCACAGAGTCTATGTCACTGGCCCTAGACTGATTCACATGGGGCTCTCTGAGCACGGTCTTTGTAGGCGTGGGTGCGGCGCACTGGCCACTTTCATGCATACCATCTGGGAATGCCAGGTTATTGCTTCTTATTGGGAACGGGTGCATGCGGTTATGCGTGAGGTGACTGGTGTGGATTTGCCTGCAGAAGCTCGGCGCTGCTTGTTGAACGTGTGAGGTCCGACTGACTACACTACTGCCCAAACCCAGTTGGTTACACTAGGGAACATGGTGGCCAAGCGAAATATTGCGCAGAAGTGGGGCGCCCCGACTCCCCCCACCGTGGGACTGTGGAAAACCAATATGGATTGGTGCATGCTCCGTGAGAAGACTGTGTATGTGGCCCGGGGTAAGCCCAAGAGGTGGGGGGTTGTTTGGGGGGCCTGGAATGAATATAGGGGTGGTCTTTGTGTGCCTCCCGATGCAGGTCCGCTGGAGGTTCATCTCTCTCCCTAGCCCTTCCTTCCACCCAACTTCTCACTTTAATGGAATCCTGCTTTCTTCCCCCCCCCCCCCACTTTGTATGCTTTTCCAGTATGGTTACTACAGAGAGCTAAATGGTCCCACCCGCCCCCTGGAATCGTGCATTGCTGCTCATGTGTTGTACCTTGCCACTTCTTTTCTTTTAATGTTCCTTTTTTGTTGATTTGTTAGGTTCTCATATTTATAATATAAAATTAAACCTGATGTGCTTCTCGATTTGATTTGGGTGCACCTCTTCTCCGTATTTTACAATGCTGTCTAGCCTCATGGATGTAAGGCTGAATAGCTATGTGCCTTGAATTTTCAATAAAGGTTTTCCAAAAAAAAAAAAAAAAAGAATTGCCCCATTTATTTGTGGGGGGAGTGGGCAATTCTGCCTCAGCCAATGTATGACTTTGTTTTACAGCCCACGTTGATCTTCTCCACAACCATCCGCTAAGACTGGCACCCCGGTGAGGACCGCTACATACGGAACCGCTTTCGGGGGCAGTTCTACTCTAAGCCTCTTGGCTGGGAGTGTCCTGGCAGATTTTTCTTGGCCAATGAATTTGGGGGCATTTCCAGCAGGATTCAATTTCGGGGCATTTCCAAGTTTATCTGATGTTAACACTAGAACAGCATGGGGAGTAGCAGTGTGAGATCCTCTCATACACACAAAACACTAGAATAGCACGGGAGTAGCAGTGTGGGATCCCCTCATACACACAAAACACTAGAACAGCCCGGGGAGCAGCAGTGTGAGATCCCCTCATACACACAAAACACTAGAACAGCACAGGGAGTAGCAGTGTGAGATCTCCTCATACACACAAAACACTAGAACAGCACGGGGAGTAGCAGTGTGAGATCCCCTCATACACACAAAACACTAGAACATAATGGTGAGTAGCAGTGTGAGATCCCCTCATACACACAAAACACTAGAACAGCACGGGGAGTAGCAGTGTGAGATCCCCTCATACACACAAAACACTAGAATAGCACGGGAGTAGCAGTGTGGGATCCCCTCATACACACAAAACACTAGAACAGCCCGGGGAGCAGCAGTGTGAGATCCCCTCATACACACAAAACACTAGAACAGCACAGGGAGTAGCAGTGTGAGATCTCCTCATACACACAAAACACTAGAACAGCACGGGGAGTAGCAGTGTGAGATCCCCTCATACAGACAAAACACTAGAACATCATGGGGAGTAGCAGTGTGAGATCCCCTCATACACACAAAACACTAGAACAGCACGGGGAGTAGCAGTGTGAGATCCCCCCCATACACACAAAACACTAGAACAGCCCAGGGATTAGCAGTGTGGGATCCCCTCATACACACAAAACACTAGAATAGCATGGGGAGTAGCAGTGTGAGATCCCCTCATACACACAAAACACAGCCTCTACCACGGTGATCATATTGAGAGCAGGGGGCGATGTAGGGCAAGATTTATGTGGCATCTGTTAATTCTGTTTCCTGCCTGCTGATGACAATGATTTCAGAGATGCAGAATAAAACTGTGTGTCTTCTCTGCGGAACTGTAGAGCGGGTCAGCACCGTTAATTGTTTCCTCTGTTACCAGCAGAAATATTCTCTCTCCCACACGGCCATTTAACGAAGCCCTGACACGGGAAAGGGTACGTTTGGGACAAGTTAGCATACAACTCTTCAGCAACATAGTTCTAAGGTAAGTTAATGTAAAATAATGCAGGATGGCCATTCTTTCTACTTTATTAAAAAAATATTTATTTTCGGTGGCTGTAATTTCATTGTTCTTGGGCAGATGGATTTACCAGACAACGCAAATGAAGTGTCATCTTAAGGTCATTGGGGGCCCCGGGCAAGACTTATTTTGGGGGAACGTGCATGGAAAAGTTTTCAATCAATTAACCTGGAGGGTCTTGAGGCACTGTCTGATAAAACTGCCTGTTCTCCTATTGGTTGAACAGCCATGTTATGAGGTCCTTCCTGAATTGCTGGAGTGATGGTGAAGGTCTGAGGTGCAGGGGAAGGCCATTCCAGGCCTTGGCCGCCAGATGGAAGAAGGAGCGTCCCTCACTGTTAGTCCGGTGGATGCGACGGGTGACAGCTAGGGCGAGGGATCTGGGTCTGAGCTTCCTGGTGGGCAGGTTAAAGGTCACGCATTGTTTGAGGTTTGCAGGTCCTTCGCTGTCCAATGCCTTGTAAGTGTGGGTGAGTGGCTTGTACTGGCATCTCTTCATGACTGGTAGCCAATGGAGCCTCCTAAGGTGAGGGGTTATGTGCGTCCATCTGGGGAGGTCGAGAATGAACCTGGCTGCTGTGTTCTGGATTGTGTGGAGCGTCTTCAGAATTTAGGCTGTTATCCCTACATAGAAGGAGTTGCCATAGTTGAGTTTGCTCATGACGAGGGTCTGCATGACAGTTCATCTGGTGTTGGGAGCCATCTGTACACCTTCCTGAGCATACTGAGCATGAGGAAGCAGTGGAGACAGCACCAAGTTATATGTTAAAGTTTAACAGGGTCACAAAACAGTTGAAATAGGTCTTGCTTGGGACCCCAAAAATTATTAAGATAGGACTTGATAGAAGGACTGAGTCAGGAGCAGCTGACTCAGAGCTTTTTCTCCGTAGAAGCCCCGTGCTCTACAGCCTAGCGCTGTGCTTAAACTCCACCTAACCAGCTGATGGAGACACCCCCTGTCATCGGAAGTTCAGGAGCGTCTATCGAGGTGGCCGCCGTCCCATCTAGACTCTACATCGCCGGGTTTTTGGCCTAAGAGTACTGCCGTGCGATCTCACTTCAAGATGGCGCCTGAGATCTTTTCCGAGCTGGGGCTGTGAGATTGGGAGCTGAATCCTGGAAGCCTGTCTTCCCTCTTCCCTGACGGGTGCCCACAACGGAATTTATTCTGTTACAGGCGCAGTCTGGTTTGATCCTGGCATGTTGTGATTTTCCCTCCGCTTGTGTGGTCCGTTGGCTGCGTATGGAGGGCACCCGGCAGCCACAGCGGACATGCCGGAAAGTTTCCCTGGACCTTTGAGAGACTTGTTGCACAGGATTGAGGTGAGCAGTTGCCCCTCCTCCCAGTTCCCGAGCGCGATGCTGGATGGCGGCTCCTTCCGTGCTGCCTACCGTCTTGGAGATGCGTCCCAATGCGATTACAGGGACGGCTCTACTCCAGAGCACCAGGGAATGTCTTGTATCTCTTTTTAACAACTAATGAGAGACTGGCACTTCCCCTCTTGCAAAGTTCTACTGCACGCTCATGGTTTGAAAAGGGTCCCAGGATGCCTGACCCTAACATGGCCCCCAGTGGTGACTGTTTTTTTCCCCCTCCTGATCTTCTTCCTGACATAACCCCTACCAGGACTATGCCTGACCTCAAGACGACGCCTGTAATTCTCTGGGACCATGCCTCCGCCCACCCCACGAACTAAGCTGACTACTCCTGAGTTCCCGAGTGCACTTTAGCTCTATTTCAACTGTGGAGTCAGAGCACCATGTCCGACGCCCGGTGGAGCTGCTCTGTTCAGCTATAGAGGAAATTGGACTTGGCTCACCCCCTGACCGTCACCTACCCAGCCGGACCTTGGGCATAGTTTCTCTACGTCTCCCTGTCTCACACACCCCCTTCATCTTTGTTTTTCTGCAATTTTCCTTTTATCCTCTCTGTCTATCCCTCCGCCCGATGACCGTTGGAGCTACTTGGCGAGCTTTAGGGGAGACTTTACAGTCGATTACCTCCTCGTGCCGTCGCCTACCCACTCGGTTTCTGGGCTGTCTTTCTCCCCGGTCTCTCATTCCTTCTTCCCTCGGTCTTGTCCCCTTTCACTCCCTGTAACCCCATCTTCTAGTGGAAAAATAAAAAGCACGGTGGAGTGTCCCACAGATGAGGATGACATAGAGTTCAGTGAGATGGTGATCACGTTGGGACACGTACTCTTCAAACTTACTCTCGACTGTGGAGACCCTGCCATTTGACCGATGCCCGGTGGAGCTACTTGCTAGCTGAAGAGGAGACAGGCTGTGGATCCCCCCTCGGCCATCACCTACCCAGCCGGACATTGGGCAGACGTTCCTTTGTCTCTCTGTCGTATTTCCCTCCTACCCCTTCACCCTACACCCTTCCCCTTCTACATTCCCTTCTTCTTGCCTTCTATCCTTTTAAGGTTTTACTGTTGAGACCTAGCTATTTGACCGATGCCTGGTGGAGCTACCAGATAGCGGAAGAGGAGATGGGCTGCGGATTTCCCCTCAGCCGTCACCTACCCAGTCGGACCTTGGGCAGACTTTCCCTTTGTCTCTCCATTGTATCTATACCCTACCCCTTACCCTTCTCACTCCAGCATGACCTTAGGCAAACTTTCCCTTTGTCTCTCTGCTGTATCTATACCATACCCCTTTCTCCCCTACCCCCTTACCCTTCTCACTCCTTTTTCCTTTTCTTGTATGCTCCTTAAATGTTTGTTATTGGTATCATTGGTAATATGTAACTGATGTAAGTTTTCAACTATGTTGAACCTTATGTAAAGCACTCTGATACCTTCGGGTCTAGTCAGCGCTATATAAAACTCTTTAAATAAATAAATAAAGCAGAGGGAGAGAGGTTTAGAGAGAGAAAAATAATAGGCAGAGGTCAAATACAGAGAAATATCACTTCCACAGGGGGCCACCAGGGTGGTGGGGGGCCTTTGCAATTGCCTACTTTGCCCATGACTTAAAAACATATCTGCTTGAATGGTGCCTTTATTTGCTTGGCAGAACACAAATGTTCAATGTTGTGGTGCAGCACTTCTTTGCGATGTTTAATCCCATTCTCTCTCACCCATTTTTTCTTTCTTCAGTGAGAATAACATGCCGGAATCTATCTGAATACGGTCTGTGTTGTGCCACAGTGACTTTTTAGTAAGTTGTATCTCTTGCAGGGCTTCGTTCACCAGTGGGATTTCTTGGCGGATTGATGGTTGTGATGAGGGTATTTATAGGTTATTGTTAGTGTCTAGTGTTAGTATTAGTGGTTAGGGTTAGTATTTTCATTGATGCTATTTTTAGCTACATTACTTAACATGTGCGCCCATCTTTTTTCCAACTGAGTTAGATGAACAGAATAACTGTGCATGGGCTTCAGTTGTTATTTTTGACTTAATGTTCACAATAGCATTACTTCCCTTGTTTTCTGGTTGCGACAGAAGGCACATGTGGATGCGATGCTAATACCTGAGGGTGCTCTGTTGGTCTAGTTCTTTGGTAATGTTAATGTGGACTGATTAGTGAGCATAGTGGCAAAAGTTAGGTTAGTAAACATTGTTAGTAAACATGCTTGCTGTTTGGTAAATTCCAGATGGTGTTACTCTTGAAGTATGAGTGGGATCACTGCCTGGTGGAATGTGCTTTTAATGGCCTCCTACATAAGGGTTTCATCATCTTGTCATGAGATGAGCGTCAGAGACGGTTTCCAAAGGGTTCAGAGGAACTCCAACTGAGTCCTACTTGTCCTCTTGACTGTACCGAAACCTCGGGGGAGGGGCTGTCTCCATCAGAAGACCATGATATATTGGAATGTTGCAGAATGCTTTTTCAGGAGTGTCTGTGAAGACCTTGGCTTTTCAGACAATCGTTATGAAATATTGTGCTGTGTAGCACATCTTTTGGTTCACATTGTTATTCTTTTTATCGAGGGGGGTAAGTGGTCACTGATTTTGCTTGATCACTCTGTGTTTTGGGGGATTACAAAACTGCACCACTTGGAAAGTTCAGGAGCCACCATTACTTCGCTCTGACATGGTTTCTATCTTTTCAGCGGTGTACAAGGGTGGCAATCAGCACTCCAGGTGTTGATCCTACTGACCCAATCAATAGGGAACAGCCACATCATTTAGTTGGTACCACGAAGAGGCACAGTGAGACTAGAGGGAACAGTAATAACCATTAAAAGCAGCACAAGCATTATTCATCCTCAGCAACCAGACAGGCGAACAACAGTGACTGTCTCCCTCACACATACAAGAACTACAACAGGGAAAGCAGCTGTGCAAGCTTCACTGAGACAGATATTGTATAGGCAGATATTGTATATACAGAGCAGCTTCCGTAAAGGGTGTAAAAGGCTCACCTTAAACAATTTGAAAAACAGGCCGTGATTGAATCTACTTTGTTGGGTTCAAAAATGGTTTGATTAGCAACTAGGAAAAAGGGTTTTAAAAATCTAGATGTTGTATGGCTAAATTAAATATGTTTTGGTAGGAAATCTTGGTGCTTTATTCCAGCTGAGCAAAGTAATGCATCTTTCATATCTCCCCTTCCAAAAGTATGTATCGTGTTACAGTTCAGTATAGCTTTAACTGTCTTTTAGAATACAATATGTTTGAATAGCCTTGACATCTTTTTAAATAATTTGAGAAACATGTTAATGTTTACCTACATTCATAGTATATATATATTTATTTTTTAATGTTCTGACCTGCTTTAGCAACCTGGTCCACCGGAACGCCCAGTTCTTTGGACATGTAGCCCAAGACAGAGAAGATGGCAAACCCGGCCAGGATGCTGGTGATGGCATTGCCGATGGTGACAATAAAGGTGTCCCTAGGAGACAGAGACAACACGTTTAGAGACAGACTCAGGAATGTCACACACAGACCACATCGTCATCTGATTTAGAAAAGTGTCTCAGCCTTCCTTGATCAAATCTAACTAAAGTTACTGAAGTTAAAGCTCTTTGTTTTCAACTGCATCGTACATACATGTCCCTGTGGGGGAACACATCTATAATTATTGAACATCTTTGAAAGATGCATGTATTCAGCTGACAGAACAACCTTGGAAGTGACATCATTGAGAGCTTTCACTTTGAATCACTGATACCAAAAGCAAGTGTTTCCAAGTGATAATCTGCATAGCCCAGCTCCTAAGTGTGTCTTGATTCTGCAGTGAACTACCATAATGAAAGGCTGCAGGGAGCTCAGTGAACTTTAAGTTGCTACTGACAATCTATTTTTCCTATTGAATTGACCGAAGCAAAATCCATCTGCTGGCATTTCCTCAAGCAGGAAGGCTTTGCCTTATTTCTAACATACAATCACTTTTTCTAGCTAGCCTCCTGTGCTTTAAGCATTTTGCAAATTGGTTTAAAATAATAATTTTCCGTAGCCTTAAAGCAACTACTTTTACTAATCCAAACTGTAGCCTTTACATTTATTCAATCTGTGCAAGTGTTTTTGTACCTTTAATCAATGATATATATGTTCCCTATTATTTTTTTTGTCCCAAACACTAACTTAAAATTATGGCTTATCTTTAAATGTATGCTACTATTAGTTATGTAATTAATAATTAATTAAATTACTATTCCATTCATCATTAATTAATGCACCATTACCTTAGCCCTACTTCGTATCTTTGACCTAACCCTCCGAGTTTTCTTTGAGTAATGAATTTAATTATATTGATTCTAAGCTATAATTATTAAATATGCTAATCAAACAGTATGTTTGAAATAACAACAAAACCCTTTACCAGCATGGCAAATACTCATTTGCCTTATCTAATTAATGGTACACTATGTAGCCACTGCCAACATTGGACTAGCAGCAGTTTATTATTGCCTGCACGTCTGAGAGGACTTCACCTGCTAAGGTTTCTTGGTGTGCAACCTACATTCACTTCGTTCTATGTTATGTTATGCTATGTTATATTTTTACACAATGTTGGCGGTACCCAGGAGAACTCAGTACGGGTTGTTTTCAATCTGTTTTGAGCCACTTCCTACAGTGTTGCATACTAGCTTCAGCTACAGGTTCTCTGCAAGGGGCCACAAACTGTAGCACTACTTATTTGTGGAGGTGTTTCATCGCTTCCCAACACATGGTTCACTCTAGGTGAAGTCTGAAAGGAAAAACTCACCTGTAGATGTTTTGATGGAAGGTGTTGTATGATGCAAATGTCAGGAGGCCTCCAAAGCCGACACCAAGCGAGTAGAAGATCTGGAGTGCTGCTTCTATCCACACCTGCCATGTTGGAGCACAGAGGCAAAAGAGGGCAATAGAACAAGAAAAAACGAAAGCCATTTGTGCACCGTCCAACCTGAATCATCCTTATGAGCACCGTTGCAGCCAAATCACTAACAGAGGACACCACCTGGAAAAGATGAACATGAGGTCCCAACTTTGAGCCCAGATGTTTATTCTCCATGAACATGCAGATGGCATTCCCATCCAAGTTACGGTCTCACAGAAGCAGAAATCTGAGGACCCCAAAGCCCATGAAGCATGGTTGAAAGTGATCAGACTGCCACTAATTGAGTAAGATGGTGGATGCTCACTATACAACACCCTCTGAGAAATCTCTTGCAGGAATGTGAATACAATGGCCACGTACACTCTAATCTGTCTTGAGGAACACTTTAAATGGTAATTTTGCATGAGCTTGCAAACTGCCTGATCTGAAGTGCGGAGTACAATATTTTCTCCGTCATGGCAACAGAGTAAAATACTCCATTATTCTGATAGGGTACCCATATTCCGCATTTAGAGATGTCTGCCAGCCATGGGGACATCTCTAGTCATTGGCAGGCACTGCTAATGCAGTGGTTCCTGTCAATGTGTTAAAGGTTTGATGGATGACTGTAGAAAATGAGGGCCACCAGCCAAACTTTTAACCAGTTTCTGTTTTTTTTTGTAAACAAAATCCTAAAGCAGGATTTTGTTTACTCAAAAACGAATGTACCCCACTTCATGTGTTGTCTCCTATGGTGTGGTAGACATATTTTATTTACTGTCCCTCACCACCAGAAAAAAAACACCATCTACTCTAAATTGGGTGGGTGGTGTTTTATGTAAACCCTCAGACGACTGATACTCCGTTGGGCTGTCGGAGAAATCTGTCAGAGATGGAGCTGGAGTAGGCCCCATCACACTCTAAATCAGGCCCAGTGTCACTCACCCATAATGTGAATGGCTCTGCCTCAGCACATGAGACCGGCAGAATGACTGTCTGCAAAAAGGCTTGCCTTGCCATCTAGCTGCTTTTTTAACCGGCATGGCCTAGCCTGTATTTGTAAGTCCAGGACAGTAAAGATATTATTAAAAGTAGTGAAATCAAGTATTTTTCCCTCCAAAAAGATAAACTTAGTACAGCAAACACATAACTAAATCATTCGGAAAATTCGTGAGCTCTTCCTAAACTGTTTTAAAATGTGTATTAAAACAAACGGAGGAATGAATAATTATAGCATCAGTAAACAATCCTGGTAATTTCACATACATTATTTTTCACCTGGAAACACATAGCTGTCCCAGAATAGTAAACAAATACCTGGTATTTTTTTCTAAGAAAGTTGGCATCCCTATCAGCAAATCAATTTCATGTCTCCCACTGAAAGGTTGTAGCTTAGATCTCTAAAACTCTTTGTGACCATGTCAACGGTATTTCTTATAAGAGTATTAGTAAATAATATGTACGGGGAGCTAATTGAATTTATTTTAACATTTTATTAGCATTTTCCTCGATTTCAAAATGACTAACTCAACTTGAAGCCATATTTCAGCACACAGTCATCTTTTTACCTTGTTTCACCCAGCATACAGACTATTAATGCATAAGTAACTTTGTAAACAATATTTTGAGAAGCAATATCACTTTCTCAGGTATCAAATGACGTTTCTTTCTTTTAGAGTCCTGTAGCACACTCCTCCTCTGAAAGTAAATTTTCCATGTTCTCACCTATTGGGACCACAGTGTGAGTCTATTGGACCAATGAGGTGCCTGGAGAGCACCAGAGATGGGAACTGCAATATGTGAATCTGTGAGGTAATGTTCAAAATGTGAGCTCAGAACCTGTATTGTTTTCTCTCCAATGTGATTGGCTTAAACCATGTGACTCTTGCACAATTATACTGAAGGTATCACTTCCATTGTATTTTGTACAATAAAAGAAGCTCCTTCTTGGGGGGTTTGGGCTCATCCTCCTTGGACCTGTGGAAGGCAGCACTATGTCGGTATGACCTCTGATTTATAACTGATTTATTTTTTAGAGCTGAACTATATCTGGTTCTATTTATTAATTCCCTGTATTTTATTTTGAGCTTCATGTTACTTCTAGATTTAAACAATTAATTGACTATTTTTAGCCATTTAATTTGCCTATCATATTTTTTTTAATTGTTTTATTTTGAGAGTTTTATATAGCGCTGGCAAGACCCGGAGGTATCAGAGTGCTTTAAATAAGGTTCCACAGAAATTACAAAATTACATCAGTTACACGTTACATTAGTTACTAGAAAAACATTTCAAGAGAGTAGAAGACAAAATAAATGGAGCTTACAAGGGTAAGGGGGAGGGGTAATGAGGTAGGAGTTAGATAGGATGGAGAGCCTGCCCAAAGTCTGGCTGGGTAGGTGACGGCCGAGGGGGAAGTCAAAAGCCTATCGCCTCTTTAGCTATTGGGTAGCTCCATCGGGCATCAGCCAAACAGCTAGGTCTCAACTGGAAAACACTTTAAAGAGCAAAGGGGAGGGATAAATGGAGCGTAAAGGAGAAAGGGAGTGGAGTAAAGGGATAGGAGGGAGAATACAATAGAGAGACGAAAGAAGTTTTGTCCAAAGACTGGCTTGGTAGGTGACGGCTGAAGGGGCAGTCCACAGCCCATCTCCTCTTTAGCTATCAAGTAGCTCCACCGGGCATCGGTAAAAAAGCTAGGTCTCCACGGTCAGAGGTAGGTTAACTGATTTCGTATCCTGATGGGATGGGATATGGGGTGTATAAACAGGGGGGTTTTACCCAAACATAGTCACTGGGACCTGGGTTCTATAGGTACTGAGAGGAAGGGGTCCCAGCGTGAATGTGATATAATGTGAACAATTCAAAAAAATAATTTACACAGACAATGAATGCATCCACATTGTTTTATTCACAATGGGACTAGGTATACTGAAAATACAGACAACTGTTCAATAATTTTAAACGGTTGTGCAGTGCCCCAAGGGGGAATGGGGGGGGGGGGGTTGTAATAAGGTGAGGATATTGTGATGGAAGGGAATTAGTGACAGTAAAATCAGCCAGTTAACAAAACTGTATTGGCGAGTTATATACAGAACAAAGGACCATTAGTTCAAAGCTGGAGTCAATGAATATCATACTTCACAGAATACAATTAATGAAAAAATAGTGCTGTGAAGTTGACGATCAAACAGGTTATTGTCGACGTTTCGACCCTCAGAAGTTCGCAGGGATTAGTCGTGCCCTTGCTGTGGGGTCTTCATCTGGACAAAAATAGGGGGCAGTCAACCTTGATTAGTGAATTGGCACACGGTCAAGAGCTATCATCATATGGGATCACTTTGCATGGTGCGTGTCCAGTAGTAAGAATAAGTTTGGCACGAGTTCAATAGTGTAGATGAGAGGTCGTGCAGTTATATCCAGAGTTGCGGGGTGTCAGAACTCGGGTCATCGGGTATAAAAACTCCGTGATGTGGAACGCCGATTGAATCTGGCGGGGACGCCACTCTCACTCGCATTGCGATGTTTGATCGTCAACTTCAAGCCACTATTTTTTCATTAATTGTATGTTGTCTGTATATTCAGTATACCTAGTCCCATTGTGAATAAAACAATGTGGATGCATTCATTGTCTGTGTAAATTATTTTTTTGAATTGTTCACATTATATCACATTCATGCTGGGATGGGATCTGGGGCAGCCATTTTGGGGTCAGGCGCAGAGTGATATTCATGCCCCTTGTTGTTGGAGATAAGCCAGTTCCCAGGATTGGGTTTATGAGCAATCATGAGCTTCCCTGGTGGTGAAGGGAGTGGAACATCAGTTAGAATGGGCCACCACTGTCCCTCCTGTAGCTGCAGCAGCATGGGCACCATGTTGGAGTCAGGCGCAGACGGAGATCATTAAATCACCACTGATACTGCAGACTGGGTCCCTATGCTCCTTAGGAGCTGTGCACTGCGAGGCGCTCCAGTGATGTGTGGAGCAAGAGATTCTCCCCCTCTAGTGCTGAACTGCTGACGTAAAAGGGGACCTAGTGCTCCCACAGGGACCGGCGTCCACCGCTGGCGCCATGTTAGAGCCAGGCACCGCTGAGTTTAATTCCTCCCCAGGGTAAACGAAGTAGGGCTATCGGGCCGCAAGGGGGTGTCAGCCAGCAAGGGAAGCCCTCTGCAACATACAAATATGGCAGCGAGGTTTGAACAAGGACTCCTAAACATAGTATCTTTAACCTCACCTGTCACCCAGCAACCAATTGTCAATGAATATTTCTTCAGGAAATACAGACCAGTTTAATGTAAAAAAATAATGTATCGATATATAAATAAAGAGACATGCCATCACTAATCCAAAAAGTTTAGGATGGAACTCAGCAAACAAACTCTTGACGTTTAAAATGACAAATGAAACGAAATTATATGTTATGATATGAAATAGAAAAATCACTCAATGTGACTGGCAAGCAGAGAGGTAAGTAGTGTGGCTTCTTTCAAAATAACAACTTCTCTTTGATTTCTGAACCTCTGCTTTAGCTAATGAAAATAATTGTTTTGCAAACTCAGAAACTGTATCCCCCTCTTGTGCATGTGAATGCGGATTTGCGCCAACAGATTTCGGTATCAGAGACTCCTTCAAATCAGTGACAGACCAGCTGTGAATGCTTCACCACTCAGTCCCTATAGAATGTTCATCTTCAAACTTATTTGGTGATTTACTATGCTGGCTGTCTTATTTTCAGAAATGTTATGGTCTGATCAAGTCCCTTCCATCTGGTAGGAAGCTAATTTGATCGTCATACATAAATAAATATTGGCATGCACAAAAAGTCTAGCTTTGGCAAGCTAGTGCCATGGTATTTAATTTAGATTTTGTACAGCAAAAAAAAGAAAAGAAATGCTACCACCTAAATATGGTACTTTTAGTGCATTAGCAATTTTTCAAATTTAAAATAATCAGCCATCGCATATTTTGCTCCATAAGTGTGTGCTCTTCACAGCAGGTAGAAGTACATTGAACAGGAATAAATGAAGTTTTAGTTTCAATGCACATGACAGGGGGATATGATTTTTAATGGGCCAACAGAAGGTATGTCTATTGCCTTTAGCATAGAGCAAGCTGCACAGCATGGATAAAATCATTGGAAGAGCCTCGGATGCAAGACCTAATGGCTTTGTCAATGCTTGTTACTCTCTAATCATGATCCATTTCTGCTCTAATTTTGCCCTAGATTGAACACCCCCTTGTCGTGGAAAATAGATATTTCTCCAAGGGACCAACTCCGACTCTCTGAGATGCACACCCAAATCGAGGAATGTTTTCTATTGTTCAGGAAAGAGGGTTATTACTTTTCGATGAATGCCCCGACACCTTGTTAGAGGGCGCAGCAAGGCGACCTCTGCAAGTGGGCCAAAATAACCCCCATACTTTGAATTCTACCCTTGAGGACCTAATATTATTGCATTAGTCCACCAATAGGTAGCTTCAGCACCGATTCTTGGTTAATCCCCTCTACATAAGTTATCTTATGTTACATTACGTTACATTATGTTACATTATGTTATGTATTGTTATGTTTTGTGAATTTGTAAAGCGCACTATCACTCGCAAGAGTATCCTGGTGCTAGGCAAGTGTGTGTATCCAGGGTAGGTTGATTAATTGAAAAGGCACATCTTTAGCTTCTTGCGTAATTCAGGAAGATTGTAGTAGACTCTGATGCGGAGAGGGAGGTCATTCCATGCTTTAGGAACAGTGTAATAGAATGCCCATCATTCTGATCTGGTTTTGTGTATGTGTGGGATGTGTGCGAGTAGGAGGCTTTAGGAGCTGAGGTGTCTGGGTGGTTGGTGAAAAGAGAAGAAACTGTTCAGGTCGGTGGGGCAAGTTGTTTAGTGCATTGAATGTGTGTGTGTGAGGAGCTTGAAATGAGTGCGTTTGTGTATCAGTCGCCAATGGTGTTCCCTGTGGTGTGGTGTGAAGTGAGTTCTGTGCATACAAGCTTTTTCACCAAACAATCCTTCCTACTCATCAGCCCTAATCTTGTCATTATGATAAACCACCTTAAGAGCTCCCCAAGTTTATGGTTGTAACTCGCATTCGGATCTTTCAGACAAGTGCAAGGAGGGGCCCAGTGATGAAGCATGCCACCAGACTGATGGGTGAGGGCCTTTCATCCTAAATATTAGAGTATCTTCCGCCCTCTTTTCCCTTTCGGCAAACAGCACTGTTTGAGGAACTAGTTTCCTTGGGAGGAGGCATGTTGTTTAGTTGTGGGAAGGAGGGATGCAGGATCTGGTTTCATGATTAACTATTTTTGATAGTTGATACAACGAAGTTGAAGCTCTCTCCATTTTTATGTACTGTTTGTTGCATATTATTCCTCTAGTTGTAAATAATTTTAACTCGTAAAAACACATTGTTAAAAAGAATAATTGCATAGAACACATAATGTAATTAAGGAGGAAATAGAAATTCATTCATCCTCCTCATCACTCGCCATTTATAACCTCCAAAGAATGAGAAACCTAGACCGCTGACTCACATGCAGCTTTGAGCTCTTCTCCAGTTGGCTATTACAAAGCATCTTTGTACACTGTTTTCTTATCGTGGTTTATTATTGAATTTGCAATGAACAAGGCATAATTATGAATCAACCATGTTTTGCTGTTTCTCACCCTTACCATACATGGATCCAATTAGGGGAAATGTATGCTTCGCCTACTACACTTTATCTGTCATAGACAACCTATACGATCTTTTACACAATCAAGTCACTTGGCCATTTCATGTAATTTAGGTAGTTTAGAGTGGAGTTCAATCAATCATAGCATTTATAAAACGCACTACTTACCCGTGAGGGTCTCAAGGCGCTTCCATCAGAAGTTACCTCCTAGTAAGACCTTACACATCAAATAGCACATTTGATTAACTTCAATTTTTACAATTTTATGACTATTTTTATGTTTACTTCCGTTAGCCATTTTTATTATTTTTTTGTAACATCTAGTATGATACAACAACATTGACCATGAATATGTCTGACTTACAAATTGCCTTTTCATATCTTCTAATTTCTTCTCCACCATATTTGCATCTAATTCAATAGCCAGAGAAAACGAAATATTTGCAGATAAACATTTCAAATGATAGAATATAGAGAAACATTTCAAACCGATGTTTGTGTGTCGACAATATACGCTTAGCATTGTATCTAGGGGTGGGCGATAAATTCCACCCCGCAGGTGGCGATCATGGAGTCCTGGCCATGAGTTCTGGCAAAACTCTACCAACTGCTGTGTGACCGAGTTTGTTCTCACTCTTGGCTCGCCAACATTAAGTTGGCGAGCACGAGTGAGAATGATCATCCCCTAGCCTGATATTCGGGTGCTAGGATTGCATCTGGTGAGATTTTCGCAATGCAGGCAGTCACAGGAGTCGCGACCAGTCTGAGAAAGCTGACACTCGTGGTGACAAAGCTGCTGCTTGGGTAGAAAATCTACTCTAGTGGCAGCAAAGAAGCAGTGCCTTCTGGCGGGTTGTGTGTCCCATTTGTGCTGATTTTGCAAAACCGAACATGCTCTCGGCACTAAAAATCAGTGCAATATGCCAATTCCACTCACGCGAAGAACTCTGCGGAATCTCGCCGAGTTTTTATTTAACTCTGCAGAATTCTGCAGAGTGAAACTGCGCAAGTTCCGCTCACCCTTATTTGTATCTGGCTCTCTATCTTTGAGACTTTGCTTTTGCTGCACATTAGTTATAAAGGGACATTTCTAAATTATGTGAAGGCTCAGACAGCCACAAAATGTTGCTGTTCATTCTTTTTAATGTTCAACGTATGGGGACATGGTTTTGCATTTTGCAGGGTACTTGTTTGTGTTTTCAGTCCAGCATGGGGCTAAAGGTAGCATGTTCCAAGGGGGGGGGGGGGGGCAGTGATGAAATACCTTATCCTGCTCAGGGCGGGCTTTAGCTTTGATATCCCTTCCCCCCATAAACCTTCCTCTCGGATTCCCTCTCTTCATAGTCCCTCTCTCACAGGCATTTCATTTGTTTTAAATCACTGGTAAAGACTGGCTTTACTAATAAGAATATATATCGACCCAAACAGACCTTTTTTAGCAACATTAGGAAAACATAATGAAAGACTGGGGAAAAAAACATAACGTCTTACCTATTTTATGCAGTTTGCATACAGCTCTTTGATGACAGTTCATAAAAATCACTGTTCTATGTTAGGGTTGTATCTTATGAACTGTGGTAGCAAAAGGAACTCTGTGACAAAAGCAGTAATCCACTCAGCTATCCACATAAAATTCAGATCTGTGATCTGCACAGTACTTTGCAGCAGGCATATTAACCCTCTCTACTACTTTATGGCGAGTCAAAACTGCCATTAGATAAAACTCTGATCTCTTTCTCTAGGAGGAACTTAATAGTTATCTTGTCATTTGTATTGCTACCTGAAAGGTGGATGTACAAGGAACTCTGCAGCAGGTGCTTTTAAAGTGCATGTTATTCACAGTGCACCCCTGAGGTCAGCGCCCACCCCTTCCGCCCCTTACCAGGTCAGCGCTCAGTGCGGCCGCACCAGCTTCACAGCCTAAAGCCGGCCCTGAGTCGCTAGTTCATGAGACAGGTGGAGTATGATGGATAGAGAGGTGAGAGAACAAGGAGGTAGAGGGAACCAAAGACACCCTGTACATTGGACAGCTCACCTTTGAGGTTAGCAGGTGGTCAAACTTGGGCGTGAGGTAGAACTTGATTCCTATCCAAGCTCCATCCAGCGTTACTCCACGAATCAAGAGCATGATGAGGATGAGGTAGGGGAATGTTGCTGTAAAATACACAACCTGTGGAGACAGTTTCCAAAGCTCAGTAAGCTAAGAACGATACAAGTATAGTGCTATCCCACACAACTATAAGCATCTGCAGTTTACTGATTAATCCCTCATACATATTGAGTAAGCATTTCCCCATCAGAGGACTATAGAAGAGAAATGTAGGCGGCCAAGCCTCACTTGCTCACAAATCCCACATATGACATAAATATCGACGCCTAAAATCCTCACTCCGGCAGCTCTGTGTCTTCACAGTCCATGCACTCATCCGTCTTGTACATAAAGAGAACCTTACAGCATTGCTATCACAATCACTCAGTCTTAGTGCCTTGCTCACGTATGGTTTCTTACTCTTATCTACTCACTCCACTTTCTCTTGCTTACTCCTGTGCACTAATTTTCCCACTTTCTTTATTATGCACATATTTTCTCACTCTCGTCTTTAGTTGCTCAAGTCCATGTGCATGAAGGCGCATCCATTCCACACTCACTCACTCCACAACTCATTCATCTAGGCACAGGTGAGAAGAGCAGGGCTCAGAGCTGCCAGAGAATCAAAGGGTTTGCCAACATTTAGAGCCTAATTTATACTTTGACGGAATGGATGCTTCATCACAATGGTGACGGAGTATCCATACCACCAACACTGTGGTCTGCTTGACCAATTTAAATGTGGGCGGACCTTTGGTTTAATCACAGCAGAGCTAACGCTGTCTCCACTGTGAAAAAACCCCTATGAGGGCACGCCAGAGTAAGAGCAGTCAGAGGTTGACCTCAAATTTAGATGGGCGGAATTATATGTACGTTTTCACTGCCAGTGCTTAATTTGTTAAAAAAAAAAAGTGCCAGGGCCCTTGTTAGGAGGCCCCTTCTTCTTGCACTAACCAATGCCACTCTCAGCTCTGCCGATTACTGTAACAACACAACTACTAACCATTGCACTCCTACAAGTGTGACAATTCTGAATATTCCAGGTGCCCAAAGCTATAAAAATGGTTGGTCAGCAGGTATTGGTAATTTTTTATGTATCCTAAATTGATAAACAACTAATGTTGTGCTTATCTCTAAATTAGACAAACAGCACCACCATCTGCAAGACTGCCATAAGTGATGCATTGACAATTAAGTGATGGTGCCGAGCACAGGAAACCACAGCTCAAATTAAGCAATGCCATCACCGCTAGGACTAAAACCCTGGCAGAAAAGAGCATTAAAAACTACAAATTGCTCCCCTCACCCTTCGAAAGCCTAACTGTCAAACCTCCAAACCGCAAATTATAAATCACCTCAAAGTGACTTCCCTGTCAGAAATTTCACATCACCACAGAAGCACTGCCACGCCACTGACCCAGGACATCAGGTGAAGTACAGATAGTGTAAGGAGTGTCTGAATCCATAAGACTCACAGCCACATCATATGGAAAGCAGGCTACCTTTACATTTATACTTTGAACCAGTCATTTTCTGAACACTTTCTAAATACAATCGTCATGACAAAATAATTGCTTTCCACAGCGCTTTGGAGCAGCGACTGCACCTCTTCTACGGCAGAGGAGCGTTGCCCCCCCAAAAACGAGAGGAAAGGAAAAGTAAAACCACACTTGTTTTATTTCTCCTTTCCTGCTGAGTCTTGGGTGGGGCCAGGGGGGGGGGGGGGGGGGGTGACAGCACAAAGGGTAGTGGTAGTGCACTCCCTTCACTGTGCCTGACGGATTGGACGGCCGTCTCAGGCTGCCCAAATCCTCATGCGCAGTGAAGCTCTCGCCAACCCCAGCTGCATTGATGGGTTGGAGAGAGCAGACACAGACTCCGAGTCTGTCCAATGGCGTTAATCGAGAGCTTTCAGGCCAATTCTGACGCTGCTCTCATGCCAGAGCAGCTTCAGGATTGGCTGCAGGGCAGGCAGGGATCCTGTGACTGAAGAAGAGGAGCAGAGAAGCGCGAAGCGGGAGGTGGCTGGCTGAAGGTACATTTAAAATATATATATATTATTATTTTGCCCCCTTCCTTCACAACCCCTATGCCTTCCCTCACCCTGCCCACCCCGCCACTCATAGCAAAGACTGGCCCCTCACTACTGCTTTGTGGGTAGGGATACTCTTGTACGAGTCCGACATAGGAAGCTGAAATTTCTTCCTAAGGAAGAAGTGTGAGGTTTCACAAGTGGAAAATTATTGTAAAATTTACAGAGGTGATGGTTTATGTAAAGGCCAGGAGTGTGGATTTTATAAAAGTTACAAAATGTAATGCCTCTTCAATCCTACCTTTCCCGATGATTTGACTCCCTTCAAGATGCAGAGGAACACAATGACCCAAGACAGAAGCAGGCACAGGCACAGGTTCCAGCGGATGCCCCCGGGGTCCCCGATCCCCGTGCTGCCTTGCATGTGTAGAACATAGCGGCTGCGATAGAAAGAGACATAAAATAGGTGTTACTGATCTCCACAGAGTGGCTGGAGGTCTCTACCACACGTTACATTATCTACAGTCCTACTATCAGAAACAGGAACCCAGACAGGAGGCCATATTTTATTTCCTGTCTTTACCATCAGCTCTTACTTCCCCCTTTTGATCACTCCATCTGGACAAGAACACCTATTGCCACATCGAATTGTGTCCACCCCCAGCCAATGTATGAAGTGCTGTTTGAGGAAAGAAAGAGGATTTGCATTTCATGTCACAACCTGTGACCAGCTCCGAATGATGGTATATGTTACGTTATATATTGTCATTTCAAGTTACATTAATCAATCAATCAATCAATCAATCAATCAATCAATCAATGAATCAATCAATCAAAGCATTTATATAGCGCACTACTCACCCAGAGGGTCTCAAGGCGCTGGGGGAGGGGGGTCCGCTACTGCTCGAACAGCCAGGTCTTGAGTTGCTTCCTGAAGGCGAGGTGGTCCTGGGTCAGGCGGAGGTGGGTCGGGAGGGAGTTCCATGTCTTGGCGGCGAGGTAGGAGAAGGACCGTCCCCCCAGTGGTGGCTCTTCGGATGCGGGGGACGGCGGCGAGGGCGTGGCCGGTTGATCGAAGCTGGCGTTTGGGAGCGTAGAAGTTGAGGTGGCTGTTGAGGTATCCTGGGCCTTGGTTGTGTAGGGCTTTGTGTGCGTGGGTGAGGAGTCGGAAAGTGATTCTCTTGTTGACCGGGAGCCAGTGCAGGTCTCTCAGGTGTCCGGAGATGTGGCTGCGACGGGGGATGTCCAGGATGAGTCGTGCTGAGGCGTTCTGGATCCGCTGGAGTCTCTTCTGGAGTTTGGCGGTGGTTCCGGCGTAGAGGGAGTTGCCGTAGTCCAGACGGCTGGTGACGAGGGCCTGGGTGACCGTCTTCCTGGTCTCGGTGGGGATCCACCGGAAGATCTTACGTAGCATGCGCAGGATGTTGAAGCACGACGAGGAGACGGCGTTGACTTGTCTGGTCATGGAGAGGGAGGAGTCCAGGATGAAGCCCAGGTTGCGTGCGTGGTCTGTTGGTTTGGGTGCGCTGCCTAGGGCGGGGGGCCACCAGGAGTCGTCCCAGGGGGAGGGTGAGGATCCCAGGATGAGGACTTCCGTCTTGTCCGAGTTCAGTTTCAGGCGGCTGTTCTTCATCCATTCGGCTACCTCTTTCATCCCTTCGTGAAGGTTGGCTCTGACGGTGGCGGGGTCGTTGGTGAGGGAGAGAATCAGCTGGGTGTCGTCGGCGTAGGAGATGATGTTGAGGTTGTGCTGGCATGCGATGTCTGCGAGGGGGGCTCATGTAGACGTTGAAGAGGGTTGGACTGAGCGAGGAGCCTTGAGGAACGCCGCAGATGACTTCGGTGGCTTCAGATCTGAACGGGGGGAGGTGGACTCTCTGTGTCCTTCCGGCGAGGAAGGAGATGATCCACTCCAGTGCCTTCTCCTGGATTCCGACGTTGCTGAGTCGCTGCACTAGTGTACAGTGGCAGACAGTGTCGAAGGCCGCGGAGAGGTCTAGGAGGATGAGGGCTGCTGTTTCTCCGTTGTCAAGCAGTGCTCGGATGTCATCGGTGGCTGCGATCAGGGCGGTCTCGGGGCTGTGGTTGGCCCGGAAGCCAGACTGCGAGAGGTCGAGGGATCCGTTCGTCTCGAGGAAGGCGGCCAGCTGCTTGTTGACGGTCTCCTCGATGACTTTTGCAGGAAACGGGAGCAGCGAGATGGGGCGGTAGTTCTTGAGGTCGGTGGGGTCGGCTGATGGCTTCTTTAGTAGAGCGCTGAGTTCGGCGTGCTTCCAGCTCTCCGGGAAGGTAGCGGTGTCGAAGGAGGTGTTGATGATGTCCCGCAGGTGGGGTGCAATGACAGCGTCGCCCTTGTTGAAGACGTGGTGAGGGCAGTGGTCGGTAGGAGATCCGGAGTGGATGGAGTTCATCGTGCGGACGGTGTCTTCGGTGCTGATCGGGGTCCAGGCGCGGAGGGTGGTGGTGGGGGGCGGTGGTTCGGTTGTGGCGTGCGTCGGTTGAGTGCTGAAGCTGTTGTGTATGTCCGCGATCTTGTTGTGGAAGTAGGAGGCGAAGGAGTTGCAGAGGTCTTGTGAAGGGGTGATGTCGTTGTTTCCTGGGTTGGGGTTGGAGAGCTCTTTAACAATGTTGAAGAGTTCCTTGCTGTTGTGTGCGTTGTTGTCCAGTCGTTCCTTGAATGCGGTTTTCTTGGTGGCGTGGATGAGTTGGTGGTGTTTTCGGGTGGCGAGCTTGAGGGCAGTCATGTTGTCCGGTGTTGGGTCTCTGCGCCATGTTCTCTCGAGGGCTCGGCAGTTCTTCTTGGAGCTCTTGAGTTCGTCGGTGAACCATGGGGCTTTCTTGCTACCGGGTCTGCTATGCGGGGTCTTCAGAGGGGCGAGGTCGTCTGCGCAGTTGCTGATCCACTTCGCGAGGTTGGTGGCCGCCTGGATTGGGTTCGTTGCGCTTGTGGGAGGGTTCATGCTCAGGGAGGTCGCGAGCTGGTCGGCTGTGATCTTGTTCCAGCTTCTGCGTGCAACCTGTTGCTGGTGGTGGTGGATCGTGGTCCTTCTGAAGCTGAAGTGGACGCAGCTGTGGTCCGTCCAGTGGAGTCCGGTGGCGTGGCTGAAGGCGATGTCCTTGCTGGATGAGAAGACGGGGTCGAGTGTGTGTCTGGCGTAGTGGGTGGGGGTGGTGACCAGCTGCTTGAGTCCCAGGTTTTCGATGTTGTCCAGCAGGGTGGTGGTGTTGCGGTCGTTGTTGTTCTCCAGGTGGAAGTTGAGGTCCCTGAGGAGGATGTAGTCAGCGGAGAGGAGGGCGTGCGGGCTGATGAAGTCGGCGATGTCTTCGCTGAATTGAGTGCGTGGTCCCGGGGGTCTGTAGATGAGGGTGCCTTTGAGGGTGGTCTTGGGGTTGATGTGGACCTGGAAGTGCAGGTGCTCGGCGGGTGCGAGGGTGTCGTCGGTGTTGGTCGTGATGCGGATGGTGTTCCTGTGGATGATGGCGATGCCTCCTCCGGTCTGGTTGATGCGGTCCCTTCGGATGATATTGTAGCTGTCTGGGATGGCGATGGCGATATCGGGCGCTGAAGAGGCGTTCATCCAGGTTTCCGGGAGGAAGGCGACGTCTGGTGAGGTTGTGTCGAGCAGGTTCCAGAGCTCGATGGCGTGTCTGTGGACGGAGCGGGTGTTGAGCAGGATGCATTTCAGGTGGCTGCTGCTGTTGCTCGTCTTGGTCTTGGTTGGTGCTGGAGTAGTGCTGGTCCGGATGCAGGTGAACTTGCAGGCGTTGCAGCAGAAGGGTCCGTGGGTGCGTCTCGGGGTGGCTCGGTAGCATCCTGGGATTCGGCCGGCGTTGAGTGAGTTGAGGGTGGTGGCGTCGTACGTCCGGCGGGTGGGCTGGGGTCTGCGGGGGCCAGGGGTCCTGGCGTGGGCGTGGTCCAGGCGCGGACGGGCGCAGACGGGCTTACCTTTGGCGCACCTTCAGCGCTCAGTCGGCGCTCCCGCTGCACGCGTCCGCTGCGCGGTCGCTCTGGGGGCGTCATAAGAAGGGGACGAGAGGGCGGGTCAGCTGGGCGGCGGGAGCGGCTCGGCCAATGGGCCGGTGGTGGGCGCGGCCTGTGGCGAGCTGCGGCGGGAAACTGGCGAGCGGGCGGCTCTGCTGAGGCTGGGCCGCTCGGGGGGCCAGGGGGGCATCTGCGGCGGGAAAAGGCGGCAAGGCTGGCAGGCAGGAGCAGGAGGCGGCAGGAGGAGCAAGGGGGTGACCCGGCCTGGTGAGAGGCGCAGCGGTCACAAGAGATTTCTATAGTACTGGACTTCCATTAGCACTGCCTTTCCGTGCCGTCGGGTGCACTATGCTCCTCATCATCTCCTACACACGTGGTTCTTTCTACATTCCAGTCTTGATTATTTGTGTGATACAAGGATTAAGGGCAGTGCTTAATTTGAGTCTGTGGTTGGCGTTGGTAGCCACAACACTCATTTTTGGAGACCTTCACTTATTTTTTCTCATCACACATTGACCGAGAGCAAAATAGTGAAAAATAAACAAAGAGCAAAGAAGAAAGAATGAAAAAGACGTCAAACCGTCACAAAGGGAGAAAGAAGGAACCTGCAAGAGTGCGATAAAGGGCAGGGTGTGTCTGCTATGGATCAAAGAGGCCCGAGGTGGACTCAAGAATGTGCAACTGGCCCACCTACATTTAATAGTGCTGGTAACAAGCTTCTGAGCAGAGCTTTGGCCACAGGCACTCATTCTTTTACAAATTAACCATGGATTAAGGTTTATTTTACTAATAATTACTGGAGTGATTATCGCCTCAGACGTTATATGATAGATTTGCTGAATCATGCAAAAAATGTGGCATGTTATTCGTCTTGCCTTTGCTGCTTCCTCAGCTGCAATGACCCTCTTGCTATTGTCGCCATTTTTGTGCATTTTATATTGTTGTGCATTATCAATAATGTGCAGAATGTAGTTTTATTCTTGTATACATTGCAGTGATTGTAATGCATTTGAAACAAATTTGTTATGACTTGTAAAAGTGTGTTTTTCAGGATCATGTTAACTAGGATTCAGTTTAGGCCTTGGGCAATCTTGTTTAAAATGGATGTCTCCTCCTGCATGTGCAGTACTCATTATTTCTGCTGCACACAGTCAAGCAGAGTCAGGTTTGTTTATCTCCATTGAAGTTGTTCTTACTGTTCTCAAAGAAAACTTTCCAATGTGTTGACCATAATGTTTAGTTTCCCAAGACCCTTCCTCTAGCTCACTGCATCCCATTCATTCGCAATAATTGCTGTTTTTCATGTAACTAGTTTGTTCTTCCATTTCTAGATTACATTAGCATAGAGATGGCAGAATCAATATTTATGCAGTGGGACAGTGGTTAGATGCTAAGGCAATATGACGTTTTATACAACTGGGCTCTGATATGCTCAGAGTATAATTCTAAATGATGATTTAGTAGAATTTGATGATTTCCTCTGAATGAAAATTGTATGTAAACCATTGGTTTTGGGGGTGAGCTAGAAAGCATTCCAATGACACTAGGCATGCCGTATGTTTCCTCATTGATTTTGCTGCTCATTTGGGACTTAAACTTTTTCTGATTCTGTACATTATACAATATTGGCCAATTTTCTAAATGCCTTCATGGCAATGGCTTTATGACTTTGAATTTATGATTTCTGTACCACACCTTTTGCATTTTTGTAATCAATCTTTTTCAAATATTATTACTGCCCTAAAATTCAGTCATTGAGCCAGTTCTGACTTAATTGACTGTATTCTTGATATACTGTGCTTTATCTCTGGGGCACATTGCCACATTAAAGTGAGGTTTAACACCTTCTAGGATTCATCCACCCGTGGGTATGCTGTTGAGGTACTATTTTGGGATGTGTAAATTTAGGACTTACCCACACCCACATTACGATGCAGCCCTCTTTTGCTTATTTACAGCAAGGTCTGCAAAATCCACATCCAGGAATTTATCACTTACCTCAGTACTCCCTCTGCCATCTGTCGGAGTTTAACTTTACTTACTTACCTCGAGTGCTGCTCTTGGGAGAAGTCAGCACTTTTTCTAATTGATAACTTACAGTACCTTCCATGCTAGACATAAGCACTTTTTACTTCGTTATTTGTTAATGTCAGTACTCCTCTTCTTATGAATTTTCAATTGTCTGCTTCGTTCTCTCCCTTTCCCTTCTTGCTCGAAATCTGCATTATTTTACTTCCTGTATTGTACCTCCCTTTTCTCCTCATGCTTTGACTCAACACTTGGTTACTTGACCTCAATTTATCCTTTTTTTCTATGAATGGGGTTCTGAATCAGCCTTCTGAGAGCATGAGGGTGGATCTACGATCAGCATCACCCACTAGGGATGGCTTATAAGAACCGAAAGGGGAAAACCACAACTTCAAAAATCCTTTATCACTCTTCAGTAGTTCTGGACTACAAGGCGCTTCTTCTGTAACTCATTGAAACAGGCAATGACAACAGCAGAGACAAGAAAACAATAACCGAGAGATCCACATGGAAAGAAAATTGTATATGAGTCAAAGCCCAAAAAAGTGTGGAACAACCTACCATGACTGAAAGGAGGGATGAGGCCTGCGAAAGGGCCTTGAAAATGGGCAGATAACCTAGTCAGGAGGTTACATTGTGACGAGAAAGAGCAAGAAAACCAAACTGGGATGCCGGAAAATAAATTCTCCTAGAATTCGACTGTAGATCTTTGAATAACTGAAGAAGGGACAGTTCTAAAGATATCACAGAACATTTCAAGAAAAGGCTTTTAATTGGTCAGTGCTAGAAGAGCCTTTCCTCTTGTGAAATATATTACAGCGCAAACTTAAGAGCACTGCTCCGCTTCCACAAGACACTCATTCTAGTTCCTGAAAACAGCAGCTGCAGTATATTGATCGCCCTGAGAACTTACCGGCCTTATCAGCCCTACAAAAGTTTCTCTTTCCGATCTTCTAAAATACACTGCAGGACAAATGAACCAGGATATCTACTCCAGAGATGGGTACTAGCTCCAAGGGAGGAGGGAGTGATGCTAATCCTGGGACGCTGATGGAAGGTGCTGCTACACATGCTACATCCTTTCCCAGGGGAGGCTACTGGATCACCTGCCAGGACTTGCACAACAATGTCATACAGGGAAGCATGAGTAGTACAAGTCAGGCACTCTTTCAGATGCAGGTGGAATTTCCACTTTCGTGCAGATACACCTGCATTTCGTCCATTGAAAGAATCAAGCAAACAAAGAGAAAGCTAGGTATGTTGAGAGAGCGCAATTTGAATAAAACGTATATCCGAGCCATATTTACAAGCATATTGTATAACGTAGGAATGAAATGTATATCGTAACATGAAGTTGACACTTATAGCATAAAGTTAACCGATGTAACCAAAGTAATATAGGAAATGTAACTGTATTTACTCTTGAACATGCGTTAGATTTAGAAGGCCCGTATACATAGTGGGCTAATGGAGAAATGTGTAGAAATGCTTACGAATTGAAGAACGTGCAAAGTAGAATTCATGTACATGTGTAACTTTAAATGGAGAAACGGCGAGAAATGTAACATGGAGAGATGTGCAGAGAAAATACATAACGATGTAACGAATGAGAATGTAAAGTTATATTCTAGGTAGCTTATATTCTATGTAGAATGTATTCACTTAAGCAAACGATTTACTAAATACGATTACATATAAATATGTGTTAAAGGTTATACTGTGTAGAAAGCTTCTTGTAAGAATGTTAGAAGGGTTTAGGTCATGTGTGATTTTAACCTAGCTGACCAAGGGTTCGCAGGAGTGTAGTCCGCTGTTTGTAATTTAGTGGGCTCACAGGAGTCGTGAATAGCCTTGATGTGAACGTGCGAGCCAAGGAGTCTAGTTCTTGCTAGATTTAAGGTGACAATGCCGGACGAAGTTTATGGCCTAAACGTGATAAGGGGCGCTTGGAATTTGAGTCTTGTTTTGAAATGATCATTCACAGGACCAAGAAAGGTTATGCATATAGTTGTAAAGAGTAAAGTTCCGCTGAGGTGATAGACTTTTGCTCCGAAAGGACAACTGATATGTCAATGAAGTCACCAGCAAGAAGACGAAGATGGCGCCTAAGGAGAAGGGTCAACTTAACGGACGACGGAAAGAGATGAAGCCATGGAAAAGAGCAAAGAATGAGATCATGGGGAAAGTCCGTGGTGGGCGTCGAAGGGGCGTTCCACCCATACTGTGATTGTGTATTTTAGGGACAGCACCCTGGGGAAGAAAGCAAGCAAGTTAGGAGCTCAGGGCGAAGAGTAGATGACTTGAGCAGATGCGCTGAGAGAGATCAGAGCGCAAGAGAGCAGTAGGCCGAGGACCCTTAGAGAGCGGATGGGTAGGCAGAGAGGGTACTGCTTCTCGATCGAAATTACCTTTAGAGGCTAAGAGAGTTTGTACTTCTTTGGAAGTCAAACTGCTGACACCTTTTTAGGTTAGGAACTTGCGAAGTAGGGATGTCACTTAGTATAGAGTAGGGACAGATTAACTTGATTATTTTTCTCTTTCTTTAGATGACGCAACGGAACCACATCATATCTATGCTTTTTAATTTGTTGATTCTCGAGCTGACTTTAATTGTATTCGTTTGTAGACTGAGGTTCTTTAGGGAATATATGTTCCTTCTAGTTCCTGTATATTTGATGAACCTTATCCTGAGAGGATTGTATATGCAACTTTTCTTAATTTTATATTAAATCTTTTAACCCTTATCAGTTGTAAGTGGTTCTTCAGAGTTGCGTCAGTTTATGGGGTTTATCTAACCTATGCGGGGCTTGTCTTTTACTCAATGACAGAAAACAACCGATCCAAAATTGACGAATGAGATAAGTTATTAAATTGATCATAAAAAGATATTAAAATCTCATTCCCCGCAGTTGGTAGCAGAGGATGGTTTTCTTCTTGAGGAAGACAACCTAGGTCAGGTCTAGATTACCCCAAGGTCCCTAGTCATCGACGACCAGAAGAAGAATCCCTGCCGAAGAAGGTGCTGACGGTGCGTCGAGAGAAAAGCAGCAGAATCGGTCGAGAGTGAGTATAAGGGTCATGCGTTGTAAGATTGCGGTATTTTGTGTTGTACCTGTGTTGTAATGTCAAGCGGAGTTGAATGCCTGTAGTGTGATTGAGGGAAGGTTGTGAGCGCGCGCAACCGGATAAAATCTTAAGTTCAAGGAGAGCTTAAGTGGTTCGGGTGTATCGAACACCCAGAGTAATTTGTCTACCATTGAAAGGGGGTCATGAGGTACCATTGATCGCCCGACAGACCGATGATAGGGGGAGCGTAAGAGTGAGTGTATGAGTAACGGACGCTGGTCGTACGTTTACTGTGTGTAAGTAACCTATCAGTTGAGGCAAGCGTCTGACCGTAAGAGGGAAGACGTTTCGCCAGTTGAGGTGACAATTACAGTTAGACTGTGGCCGTACAGTCAGAGAAAAGTGATCGCTTGGACGGAAGTAGTCATTTTTCAGCGTATGAATGAAAACGCATGCAAGATCGTGAGACGAGTTGAGAAAGGAGGGGAATTGCTGCAAAAGAGAACGAGTGACGTCAACGTAGAGCCGCGCTGAGATTGGTCGGTCAGCGTAGAGTCGCGCTGGGATAGGCCGATTAGCGAGAGTCGCGTAGGGATTGGTTGGTTTGTCATCGGGACGTAAATAAGGAAGAGAGTAGAGGAAATTTGTAGATTATCAAAAATGAGGTGTTTTAAACGTTTAAGGGCGATCTTTAAGAGAGATAGAGGAAACTTGTATGCCGGAGAAGAAGCTCCACCAGAAGGCACACCAGCTTATCATATGGCAGTGAATGTAGGCTTACACTCAATATTATGGATCTCCGAGTGGAATAAGCTAACAGAAGGGAATAAGGAACTGACGTTTCCGAGATACGGGACGTTTAAATTGGAAGTATTGAACCAACTGAAAGCGGTAATGCTTGCAACAAGACCTCTACCGAGGCCAACACAGTTCGAAGCCCTTAGTGCATGGTTTAGAGCAGCACATGAAAAGAGCTTAAAGAGGCGCCAGGAAAGAGTGAGGCGATCGGTAAAAGCAGTGCAGGATGCTAAATGGGACGATGAAGCCAAAAAGTGGAGGGTACAAAAGATAGAGGCAGACAAACTGTTCACAATGCTAGAAGCTACGGGAGAAAAGAAACCTCTAGAAGAAGATGAGGATAGCGAGCCAGATGAGGATCTAATAGAGAGACTACTAACAGATAGACCACCTCCGTACAGCGGAGAAGCCGAAAGTCCTGTACTACAACAAGGGGACGGAGCTAGATGGGGGGAATATAAATCGCTTCCAGTAACAGAGTGGGATGCCAAGAAGGGTGAGGAAGTACCTCAATCTAGTTCCGAACAGAGAGTAGTAGGAAGATTCGTGGTCCAGAAGGTGCCAGAAACGCAGTATGCAAGGTCGTATCAAATGCCAGATGCTCTACAAGTACCTGTTACCATAGGGCCTATAGTGTCAATCTATAACCCAGAAGGGGTCCAGCAGGAGGAACAGGCACGATGGGACAGAGAAAGGGCAGAGACAGGGGGAAGGAATAACACGACCAATTCCCAAAGGCAGTTGTCAGGACCAATGAGTCGGAGTACCCCACTAGATTCTGCAACGGGTCCCTGGGTAGAACAAGGGGGCCAAAGAGGACAGATGGATTTAAGGGGACCGAAACCGAAATCCTATAAGGAATTAAGGGAATATTTGAGAGAATGGGATACTGCCGAAGAAACTGAGAATAAGAAATTAGAAACAGGAGCAGAATGGAGTGATCAGGATAACAGGATCCTCTCTCATTGTGGAGCTGGCGAAAGCAGCCCAGAGTGGGAGAGAGGGAGTCAAGGAAGCAGAGGAGATACTTGCCCTACTACCAGTGGCAATAGGCAAATGTACGACGACAGGAGTGCAGGGTGTGGGGAAGTGCCTCGCGTCACCTTTAGTGAGGGAGAACGAAGGACGCAGGAGTATCGAAATAGTTTCAAATGCACTCACCATGCCCCAGAAGAAAATGCGTGACATTGGAATCACGGGAACATGGAGAGTCGTGAAACGTCTCGACATGCGTCCGGTGATTACGAACGAAGTCATGAGAATATAGGGAATCGTGAAACGTCTCGACATGCATCTGGTGATCACGAACGAGATCGCGGGAACATGGAGGACCGTAAAGGACCCTTCATTTTGTTGAGCGACACCAGACAGCAAGCGAGTTACAATGGTTTAGAACAGCACGGTGGATCCTATATCGTATCTGGAGACACCGAGCCGAAAAGACGGAATGTAGTGATGGGGAATGGAGCAATGTTCCACCACACCCCAAGGGAAGATGGAAAGGCTTGGGATCTAGAGAGGTGGGAACAAAGAGATGGAAGAAAAACTCCTCATAACTCACCTGTGCTTAGGCGTAGGGCGCATAGTGGAGGTGAGAGGGATGTAAGAGAACAACCTAGGACTGACGTACTGAGAGCTGAAATAAAAGCAAGACGGATTGATGTAATGAGTTTAAAATCAGACTTGGATGAGATAATTGATGGCACTGTGGCAATAGAAAGGTTAGAGCTGTACGACCCAGATGAAATACTGTTTTTATCTAAGGATGTTACTCGGAAAGCAAGGGCAGCTCATGAAAAATTATCCGAATTGGCAGACAAGTATATGATAGACATGTCACGGACTAAAGCCTTACAGGCCAACCATAGGCTGAATTGCACGGATCGGGATCTAGATGAGCGTAGGACGATTGGGCTAAGAGTACACATAAGGGAACTGATCATGTGTATCAGGATATGGAGAGATCTGGATAGATGGGAGGAAAAATGGTCCAAGAGGGGATCTGTCAGAAGGAGTGCACTTGTGAAGTCCCAGGATGGAGACCTAATGCGAATGGAAGCTTTCCCTTTGCGAGAAATCGCGAACGGAAACTACGTTCATGTACCTTGGAGTAGGGGGGATTTAGCGGCATTTACTAATTCTTTCCCCAAGTTAAGAGAGAACCCCGTAGAGTGGTACAAGCAGGTAGAGAGGTTCGTGAAGATTTCTAAGGTGCTGTGGATCGATTTGAACACCTTGTTCGATATCGTAGTACCCGGAGATTTGTGGACGGCATGCAAACTTAGTATCGAATGTTATGTTATGTTATGTTATGTTATTTTTTTATTTAGTATAGCGCAACGGTTACTCAAAAAGAGAATCCCGGCGCTTTAGGTAAGGTGAAACTGGTTTCAGAATAACACAACACAGATAAAAACAGATTAAAAGTCCACAAAAGAAACAGGGCTACAGGCAAACCTATTGAGAAAACAGCCAGGTTTTGAGGCCTTTCCTAAATTCAAGAAGACTGGTCGCCCCCCGCAAAGGGAGCGGTAAAGAATTCCACATCTGTGGGGCCAAAAGACTGAAGGAGCGGCCACCTAGGCGAGCCCTCTTCACACGCGGAACAGCCGCAAGAAGTAAAGATTCCGATCTCAACGCGCGAGTAGGGTGGTAGAAAGTGAGTCTCTTTCGAAGATGTTTGGCTCCCACCGCATGGAGAGCTTTATAGGCCAGGGTCAGCGCCTTAAAGGCAATCCGTTTGCGGATGGGTAGCCAGTGTAGCTTCACCAACAACCCAGAGGCGCTGGTGCGTCTACTTAGGCCAAAAATGGCCCTGGCCGCCGCGTTCTGTGCCACTTGAAGCCTCTGCAGCAAATACTCTGGTAGGCCCAGGTACAGACTGTTGGCATAATCCAGCCTGGAGCCTATCAGGGCCTGCACCGTCAGCCTCTTGTGATCCTCGGACAAGAGAAGGCAGAAACTTCCGCAACATTTTTAGCAAGCCAAAACAAGTGCCAGTTACCCCCAGAATCTGGGCTTTCATCGTCAGCCCCTTGTCCATCTTAACCCCCAGGTTTTTAGCCATGGGAGAGGAGCCGGACGGAGGGAACATGTCGATGGGCCACCAGGCCTGCCAGCTGGGCTCCGAATCGCACCCGAAGAAGAGAACCTCCGATTTATCGGAATTGCACTTGAGGCTGTGCAGTTGGAACCATGCGAACACAGCCCCAAGGCAATTCTGGATACTCTCCCCGTCAAAGTCAGCCCCCCTCTCACATGAGAAGAGGAGCTGAGTGTCGTCGGCATACGACACGATCCGGGCACCAAAAGACTCCGCCACCGCCGCCAGAGGGGTCATATAGATATTAAAAAGGGTCGGGCTCAAAATAGAGCCCTGAGGGACCCCGACTCCCAAAGGCGGCATTACAGCGGTGTCAGATGATGTCCAGATCGTTTGCCGGCGGCCGGCCAGGAAGGAAGAAAACCATTTGAGCACCGTCCCCCGCAGGCCAATCTCAAAGAGTCTTGCGAGCAGGCCCTCATGGGGGACGGTGTCGAAGGCCGCCGACAGGTCCAACAACACCAGCATGACTTTGCCCCCGGAATCCAGCACCCCTTTGATGGTTTCCGAAACCTCAAGGAGTGCGGTCTCGGTGCTGCGGTTTGAGCGGAAGCCTGACTGGGAGTCGTGCAAGATCTCATGAGACTCCAAAAAGTTGGTGAGCACCGACTGAACGTGCTTTTCCAAGATTTTTACAAAAGCCGGCAGCAGCGAAATAGGCCTGTAATTAACAGGGGCTTTCGGATCAAGTCCCGGCTTTTTCAGCAACGGGATCACCATTGCCTGCTTCCAAGATGGCGGCACCTCTCCCGAGCTCAACGAAAGGTTGAGAAGAGGGAGAGCCAACGGGTTAACCACCTCCGCCAATTTACCCAGAAGCTTAGCTGGGCAGGGGTCAAGCGGAGACCCAGATTTTAAATTGCCCACGAGCGCAAGGGAGGCGGAGGCTGGCAGAGATGGAAACTCAGCCAATAAGGCGCCCTGCATGACTGAGGGGGGCATACCCTCCTCTGGCACCGGCCGCGTAACCGGTCCACTCGAAGGAAAGGAGGCCTGGATGAGTTTGATCTTGCCTGTAAAAAAGCACGCCAGATCTGCTGCCCAGGATTCTACAGGGCCTACTTCCAAAGCTGTGGTCCGGGGTGAGATGAATTCGCGAACGATCGTAAAAATCTCCTTGCTGGAGTTCGAAGCTGCTTCGATTCTCGCCGCGAAGTAGGCTTTCTTTTCGAGGCGGATGTCGCAGTGATAAGCTTTAACCGCAGCCTTGTAGGCAGACCTGTCCTTGCTGTCGTAATGTGCCCGCCAGGCCCTTTCGGCTACCTTGCACTGCTGTGGCCCACTTGTGAGCCTCCGAGAGATGCCCAGACAAACGGCCCATCCGATAGAGTCATGGAAAAGTACGAAAGAGTAATTGCATGGTTAAAAGAGAAAGTGCCAGTGCAAGACATAGACTGGGTTAAGATAGATCGAACAACTCAGGAACCTAAAGAGACAGTTCACGAATTCTACGAGAGTTTGCTGAAAGCATTTAAACAGTATAGCGGGTTGGATGTCATGGATCCTAAAGACATAGGACAGTTTGTGTCGAAGTTTGTTCTAGGATTGAGACCAGACATAAGCCTAATGATACAACAGCATTTGATTTGTTGGCAGAACAAACCGTTAGATGAGATTCTGAGATATGCAAGGTACTGTAGCGACGAAATAGACTCAAAAGCAAAGAAACTTAAAGAAAAGCTGATGTTGGTGCAGATGCAATCAGCTGGAAAGGGTGGACAGCGGCCACAGGGAACAGGAACACCAGTAAAGAAACAGAATAATCAGAGCAGAGATGAGGAAGAAAGACCGAGACCGAGAATGGATATCGCGACACTGAAAAAGACAACGAGGTGTCATCAGTGTAACGAGGTGGGACATTGGAGATGCGAGTGTCCATATAATGTCGAGACGGGGGAATTAGAACAGGAGGAGGATGAGGTTCAACCCAGCATGGTAAAGGGAACAGCAGTCCCGAAGGGAAAGTTTATCAAAGGGGGGAATCAGACTCCTCGAGCCCCGTTTCCTCAACCGCCTCGCATTACAAATGGAGGAAAAACCTATAGACAAATGCCATTGTTCGTCGGAGGAGAAGAATGCTACTACGTTGATCCTCTTACAGGACAACGAGTGAATAGGGAAGAAGACTGTACTCTAGGTGCAGCCCTGGAGGTAGATCAGAGAGGACCCTACGTAGAGGCTGAAGTAGCTGGATGTCCTACGACCTTTTTGGTGGATACAGGGGCCACTAGATCCACGTTGAGATCAGCGGTAGTCCCAGGTTTGCCAATGTCGGGAGAGACGATACAGGTGGTAGGAGTCGCAAACAGGAGGATGACGAATCCTCTGACAGAACCAGTATCAGTGAAGATAGGGAATTACAGTGATGAACATCAGTTTGTAATCTGTGATTCTAGCCCTGTGTGTCTGTTAGGAAGAGATCTGTTGTGTAAACTAAATTGCACAATACATTGCACACCTGAAGGAGTAGAAGTGCAGACCAATGATGAGGATGCCGATTTTAAAGTTGTAAACTTGCAGGAATGTGTGGAACTATATCCTACCCTAACGGTGGAGGAGCTTCCACAGGACTTGAGGGAGAAAGTGTCAGCTGAGGTGTGGGATTTTACTGGAGAAGAAATAGGATTGATTAAAGGGGTAGAACCAGTAAAGATCATGGTAAGACCCAATGCCGAGTATCCGAGAATACCACAATATAAGTTGACACCGGAGACGATTGCAGGAATAAAGCCTGTGATCGAGTCCATGATTAAGCAGGGAATACTGAAGGAGATCGTGGGAAGTCCATGTAACTCCCCGATTATGGGTTTACAGAAGCCTAGTGGAAAATACAGAATAGTGCAGGATCTTCGAAAGATTAATAATATTGTTGTCTCGTGTTGTCCAGTGGTACCGAATCCATCAGTGATATTATTTCAGATACCGTTCCAAGCTGAATGGTTCACCGTAATAGATTTGTGCCAGGCTTTCTTTTCGATTCCTTTAGATGAAGAGAGCCAGTATCTTTTCGCTTTTAAGCTGGAAGATCGCGTTTTAACATGGTGTCGTATCCCTCAGGGGTATACAGAAAGCCCATCGATTTTTAACCAGCTACTGAAGAAGAATCTTGAAAGTCTAGTACTGCCCAAGAACTCGGTTCTAGTCCAGTACATAGACGACCTCCTAGTTGCGTCAGAAACCGAGGAAGCTTGCAAAATAGACACCATCACCTTGTTAAATCACTTGGCCGAGAATGGACACAAGGTGTCTCCGAGTAAATTGCAGTATTGTAAGACTGAAGTGCAATACTTGGGCCATAGGATTGAAAAGGGAAAGCGGAAGGTGTCTCCAGACAGAATAGAGGCGATCATGAAAATGAACGCGTCTACAACACAAAGAGAAGTCAGGATGTTTCTAGGCATGGTCGGTTATTGTCGGCAGTGGATAGCCAACTTCTCACTGAAGGCAAAACCGTTATTACAACTGACGCACAAAGGAGTAAGTGATCCGGTACCATGGGACAAGGATTGTTTGATGGCGTTTTTGCAGCTGAGGGAGGACTTATGTCGTGCCCCGGCTTTAGGAATGCCTGATTACACAAAGCCATTCTTGCTTTACTGCTGCGAAAGAGAGGGATGCGCTTTAGCAGTTTTGGCCCAGATACACGGAGATGCGCGTAGGCCAGTTGCGTATTTTTCGGCTACACTAGATCCAGTAGCCGCAGCGTTGCCCGGATGTCTCAAATCCGTTGCTGCAATGGGTGTCAGCATTGAACGTTGTGAAAGTGTGGTAATGGGACATCAGTTAGTGGTGTACGTACCGCATTCTGTAGAATTGTTAATGACCAGGACTAAGACTCAGCATCTGACAAATAGCAGGCTCACACGCTACGAGCAAGTCATACTGGCTGCCGAGAATGTGACCCTAAAGAGATGCTCCGTCTTGAATCCTGCAACTTTGATGCCACTTCCAAATGAGATTGATGATGAAATTTGTACAGATCATGACTGCCTAGATGTGACTGAACTATGCACCAAACCGAGACCAGATATCGTAGATGAGCCATTGACTGACCCCGATGAAATATTCTTCGTTGATGGTTCATGTGTAAGAGACGATATTGGTCAGCTGAGAGCAGCATATGCAGTTTGTACTATTACCAGAGTTGTGGAAGCCGCCTGCCTGGAAGGAGTACATTCCGCTCAGGTAGCTGAAATTATTGCTTTGACCCGTGCCTGTTTAGCAGGTAACAAAATTCGAGTCACCATATACACCGATAGCCAGTATGGTTTCGGGGTAGTTCACGACTATGGGCAGTTATGGTCTCAAAGAGGTTACATGACCTCCTCGGGTTCTCCAATTAGGAATGGAGAATTCGTGAGATTATTGTTAGAAGCATTGCAAGGTCCGTCAGCCATAGCAGTTGTCAAATGTGCCGCGCACACGAAGAACGTAGACTTTGTGTCGCAAGGCAACCGTTATGCTGACGAGGTAGCGCGTTATTGCGCAGAACAAGGTTATTCTCACACCAATGTAGAAGTGGGGGGAATACAGGAAAGAACTGAATTGACAATGTTGTTAGACACTGTAGATACGTGGGATGAGCTAAAGAGTGTTCAGGAAAATGCACCAGAGGATGAGAAAAAGGGCTGGGAGACAGCTGGATGTACTAGAAGTGAAATGAATTTTTGGATCTCTGCAGATGGGAGAGCAGTTTTACCAAACGAACTTGTTAGTCCAATGGCAAGGAAATTGCATGGATCAGCACACATAGGTAGAGATGCTATGGTGAGAGTATTCAGACAAACGTGGTTTAACCCGAAGTTTAGAGTAGCGGCAGAAGCAGTATGTCAGCGATGTGCGATCTGTCAGCAGCTAAACGTAGGAAAGAGAACACCAGTCACATTGAGTCACATTGGGAGGTCTGGGGGGCCTTTCAATAGAATGCAGCTGGACTTTATTGAAATGCCCAAGTGCAATCGACTCAGATATGTGTTAGTGATTGTCTGTATATTTTCTAGATGGGTTGAAGCTTACCTGACACGTAGGTGCGATACACTCACAGTAGCGAAATTGTTACTTAGAGAGTTGATACCAAGGTTTGGGGTGCCATCCTCTTTGGAATCGGACAGAGGAACTCATTTTAACAGCGAAATAGTGAAGATGTTGTGCTCAGCTTTGGGTATCGATCAGAAGCTCCATTGCAGTTATCGACCAGAAGCTTCAGGGATTGTAGAGCAAATCAACAGCACGATAAAGTCCAGACTCGCCAAAGTTTGTTCATCAACATCTCTGAGTTGGCCAGACGCACTTCCATTGGTTCTTATGAGCATACGTAGCACACCCGATAGGAAAACAGGTCTCTCTCCACATGAAGTGCTAATGGGGAGAGCTATGAGATTGCCATCGGTTCCGACTGCAGCGTTGTTGAACATCACAGACGATTTGATCTTGGACTACTGCAAGGGACTATCTGATGCCATTAATTCTGTGTCCCTCCAGGTCCAGGCTGCAGAGGTTCCATCAGCACAAGACTTGTGCCATGACCTGTGTCCGGGGGACTGGGTCCTGGTGAAGAAGCACGTTAGAAAGAACTGTCTAGACGTGCGCTGGCGAGGACCGTTCCAAGTCATACTAGTTACGAACACTGCAGTAAAGTGTGGAGGTTTGCCCAACTGGATACACGCTTCACACACCCGAAGAGTACCAACACCTCTGGAAGAAACAGCTCCTCTCTCGAATGAGAATCCAGCGGAAAGCGGAGAAGCCACAGAGGGGGAAAGCCAAGCTGTAGAGGTGATCGAAGAGGTTGAGCCGGTGTCGGAACAGGTTGACGACGGTCAGGACACCAGTGGGACCGAAGTCGCCTCAGGAGAAGAAAGTAATTGGGAGTCCGAATCAGATACCGAACAAGCTGAGAGTGACCAAGAGATAAGTCCAAGAACAAGGAGTAGGAGGACAAGGAGTGACGAAGCTAGTTGGCCGGAGAGAAGGAGAAGGCCAAGCTTAAAGGCACAACAAGAGAGAACCCTTGTCCCGATCGCTGAAGAGTCGGACCAGGAAGAAGAAACTACAGACTCAGGCACTGAGAGTCCAAGGAGATCGAGAAGGGTACGTGTGCCCTGCAGAAGGTACGCCACCCCAGAGTGGACTTATCTAGCAGATGTCTTGGGGACAGAAATCTGGGAGAGTGAAAGAAGTGAAGGTTATCGATCTCGATCCATTTGTGGCAGTGGAGATATGGATGTTGACGCCTGGACTCGAGACTGAGGGGTTACTGACTTTCACACTTCCCATACCCCCATACCTAAGTCGGATCCAAGATCTAGTGCTAAATCGATTACAGTTTCCGACTTTTGGTCATCAAATTCCGGAAGAAGAAGAAAAAGTTGTCCTTTTTGAACTATTGGAACTTGTTGTTAAAGCTGCAGGTACGAGAATAATTGTTGATGCATAAAAACTTTTGTATATAAGCTATAAAGAAGAAGATAACCTAGAGCCGAGTGGAAAGAAGAATAAATTTAGGGATTACATTTAGAGGACGGAGAAGGGTTAGGGTTGTCTGTTGCTAAAGAGAAAAAGACATTGTTGCGAAAAGAGACTTTTGTTGATAAATAGCACGTTCAAAGACTGAAAAGAAAAACTTTCCTCGCAAAGGAAGGAGTTACGCTGTTTTGATAACATGGAGAACGGCAACCCAAACCGAAAAGCTAGATGCATAGTAGGTACACTAATAGCAGTAGTAATTTTTCTCATAATTACTGTAGTGACCATATCATACATGGTAGGACATGAAAGTGATAAAGAAACAGAAGATGTAAAGCCTGTAACGACTTTGAAACCTGCTCTTGTTGGGAAGAAGGAGGAGAGCAATGTCATCCGTGAAAAGGCGTTACTGGCGAATGAAGCTCGTAGGTTACACGTAGACGAGTCACAGGGAAACTTTAGGTCAAATGCATATGCCAAATTGTTGTACGAGTATATCGATGCCATGGAGGCCAAAGAATGTTACGTTTGTATGCAATTGCCGGCTTCCGTAGACGAAGGCATCCGATATCATCATCTCCCACTGACTTATGGGATAACATGTAGTTTACTGCTTAGTATATTTTATGGTAGGGAAGGATTTGAGTACTACTTTTCAAATTATGATTCGGTACTACCTGAAGTTCCGAATTATAAACAAATGAATAAGTGGGACTATTATAAAAAGGAGGATAGACTAGCTAAATTCTTTCTTCCTTGGGATACATTAGATACATCATACGCACGCAGAAATAATCTGACTTGCAAAGTGTCAGAAGTAGAGAAAAAGTTCATAGGACAAGTAGACGACAGATACAGAAGGCAGAAGATTCTAGAAATGTCAGGACAGTGGAAAACAGATTGGACCGAAGAAGAAAAGGCACACAAGAAGAAAGGTAGCAATGGTCCAATAGCTTTGGATAGAACGCAGAAAGGGAAGTTATGTTTAACTCGAAGCAAGACGTATTATGAGAGTGTATTTGTAGGTGAAGTAAATTGCGAACATGCTTTTAGGTTAGAGTACTACACGAAGGATTTTATGAAAGGGATGCAAGCGATTCCAAATGTATATTTTGTATGTGGAAGAAATGCCTATGTAAAACTGCCTGACAATTGGTATAGTTCGTGTTACTTGGCAATTGTCTTCCCCAAAATATATCATGCAAAGGATTTAGCCATCATAGAAGGAAAGGCTTCGACAAGAACGAAAAGGGAAGTAGGAGATGCAGAAGTAGTTGGAGACATATTTGGAGCGATGTTTCCTATGTTAGGTTTGATACTTAACGATGTTAAGATCAGGAGACTAGCTACAGTCGTAGATAGATTATCTGCAAGTACTGCAAGGTCATTAATGCTAGTAGAAGGAGAGATGCAGTCGATTAGGGCAATGGTTCTTCAGAACCGACTTGCTTTAGATGTACTGCTAGCAAAAGAGGGCGGAGCTTGCAAGGCTTTGAAGGTCCAAGAATGTTGTACTTACATTCCTGACAATTCAAAACCACTTGAGAAAGTCATACAGAACATTACACAGATACATAAAGAAATCGAAGATTTATCAAAAACAAATGTTTGGGAAAAAGTAGGTCATGGAGTAGGAAAGGTTGGAAGTTGGTTTGCCAACCTTGGTAAAAGCATAATATGGTATATATTAAAACCTGTATTGATAGTATTGATTTGCATAATCACAATATTAGGGTTAGTGAAATTGTATAAATGGTATAGGTCGAACCGGTTACAAAGATCCATGAGAGAGCAAGAAAGGAGATTAGCTGCTTTACAAGATCAACAGTACAAAAGTTTAAGAGCTCTCGAAACGATAAAAAGAGGGAATATTGTAACTAGTTCTGTGTAAGGGTGCTATTCAAATTGCATTTAGTGATGACTCCCAGAAGTCATCAAAGGCGGGAACTGAGAGAGCGCAATTTGAATAAAACGTATATCCGAGCCATATTTACAAGCATATCGTATAACGTAGGAATGAAATGTATATCGTAACATGAAGTTGACACTTATAGCATAAAGTTAACCGATGTAACCAAAGTAATATAGGAAATGTAACTGTATTTACTCTTGAACATGCGTTAGATTTAGAAGGCCCGTATACATAGTGGGCTAATGGAGAAATGTGTAGAAATGCTTACGAATTGAAGAACGTGCAAAGTAGAATTCATGTACATGTGTAACTTTAAATGGAGAAACGGCGAGAAATGTAACATGGAGAGATGTGCAGAGAAAATACATAACGATGTAACGAATGAGAATGTAAAGTTATATTCTAGGTAGCTTATATTCTATGTAGAATGTATTCACTTAAGAAAACGATTTACTAAATACGATTACATATAAATATGTGTTAAAGGTTATACTGTGTAGAAAGCTTCTTGTAAGAATGTTAGAAGGGTTTAGGTCATGTGTGATTTTAACCTAGCTGACCAAGGGTTCGCAGGAGTGTAGTCCGCTGTTTGTAATTTAGTGGGCTCACAGGAGTCGTGAATAGCCTTGATGTGAACGTGCGAGCCAAGGAGTCTAGTTCTTGCTAGATTTAAGGTGACAATGCCGGACGAAGTTTATGGCCTAAACGTGATAAGGGGCGCTTGGAATTTGAGTCTTGTTTTGAAATGATCATTCACAGGACCAAGAAAGGTTATGCATATAGTTGTAGAGTAAAGTTCCGCTGAGGTGATAGACTTTTGCTCCGAAAGGACAACTGATATGTCAATGAAGTCACCAGCAAGAAGACGAAGATGGCGCCTAAGGAGAAGGGTCAACTTAACGGACGACGGAAAGAGATGAAGCCATGGAAAAGAGCAAAGAATGAGATCATGGGGAAAGTCCGTGGTGGGCGTCGAAGGGGCGTTCCACCCATACTGTGATTGTGTATTTTAGGGACAGCACCCTGGGGAAGAAAGCAAGCAAGTTAGGAGCTCAGGGCGAAGAGTAGATGACTTGAGCAGATGCGCTGAGAGAGATCAGAGCGCAAGAGAGCAGTAGGCCGAGGACCCTTAGAGAGCGGATGGGTAGGCAGAGAGGGTACTGCTTCTCGATCGAAATTACCTTTAGAGGCTAAGAGAGTTTGTACTTCTTTGGAAGTCAAACTGCTGACACCTTTTTAGGTTAGGAACTTGCGAAGTAGGGATGTCACTTAGTATAGAGTAGGGACAGATTAACTTGATTATTTTTCTCTTTCTTTAGATGACGCAACGGAACCACATCATATCTATGCTTTTTAATTTGTTGATTCTTGAGCTGACTTTAATTGTATTCGTTTGTAGACTGAGGTTCTTTAGGGAATATATGTTCCTTCTAGTTCCTGTATATTTGATGAACCTTATCCTGAGAGGATTGTATATGCAACTTTTCTTAATTTTATATTAAATCTTTTAACCCTTATCAGTTGTAAGTGGTTCTTCAGAGTTGCGTCAGTTTATGGGGTTTATCTAACCTATGCGGGGCTTGTCTTTTACTCAATGACAGAAAACAACCGATCCAAAATTGACGAATGAGATAAGTTATTAAATTGATCATAAAAAGATATTAAAATCTCATTCCCCGCAATGTGCTTGTGGAAAGTGCTCCGTCTATGCTCTATGTTCCCTGAAAGTGGCCGAGGCGCTGGGTCTCTCTCTCCTTCTGCATTTGTGGTGATCATGTGAAGCTTCTGTTTTCTCCCTTCTACCCCGGCATTTAAGCCTGCACATTACACCACTGCACCCTACTTTCTGCATTGTACAGCACCTCTTGGGGCTATTTGCTAGTGCTGTCTGCCTTACGGCTACTCGTGGGAGATGAGAAACCATGCTCTGTTGCAGCTGTAGAATTAGATTATGTTTGGAGGCGACAATGCAATCAAAAGCCAAGTGGGTCCAAAGGGAGCAGCTTTGAAACCTTGGAATTGATGTGTCAAAGCTACCACTATGGAAATAACCATTCCTTTGTTTTAAAACTCTTTTTTATTAGCATTTCAATAAAGAATTGCTATTTACTGACAATCCCATGAATCTCTTTAACACTATGACATCCCATTTCCAGTCGTTGCACGTTTCCCTCCTGCTGCACAAAACTGACAGTGCTCACAGAGGTGGCATGGTACTTTGTTTCCCTTTCTACTTCGCTGGGCGAAAGGAAGGCACAAATGTTCCCTCTATTTTCGTTCCAACATCCACAAATCTTGACACATTTGTTGGGGAAGCCCCACCCCTCATAAACCACTCTCTCAGCCCGCATACACCAGCCCATGCCTTTCTTCCAATCCCCTCGTTGTGGTACTTGTTCCGCTCCCCACAATCTTGCAATATTCTCCGTAGCCACCACTAAGCCCAGGGTAGTCCATATGCGTTCCATACAAGTCAGATCTGTTTTGTCCCAGATGTTAGGTAGATGCCACTTTGTAGATGCATGCACTGCCATAGTACCCTCATTGCTCATATATGTCACTAGAGACTTTTAAAATCTGTGCAACATGGGGTAGTCCCACACTATATGAAGGAATGTTGCAACCTGTCCACATCCTCGTCGACACAAGCATCATTTGACCATCATATCCTGAGTAGGCAACGTGAAGAACTTTAAGTTGTATTAAGCGAAACCTTGGTCGTATAGCTACCTCCCTCGGAGATGCCAGGGCCTCCTCCCATTCATAATATTCCAAGCTGCCCTGGTCCTAGATTCATTTCTCTTCCAAATGCAGCAGGGGAAGCCGTTCATGTCAAAATTACAGACCCCCATATAAGACATCTCCTGAAATGCATGGGGTGCTGCAAAATGTATTTGACACACCCCAGAATGAATGTAACATGTTTTAAACAAATATGAAACATGGCAGAATGAATATACTATCTAGTAGACAATTAAAATAACGCACACTCTGAACCGAATAAAATATATACTGAGATGTATAGTAACTATGTTGAAAGCAATATGGTGTTGCTGAAAAGAATACAACAAAACCTGCAGTGAATATAACCCTTATTGAAATGATGTAGACTGGTGCTGAAATGAATATGACCCACATTGGAACGAATATGGCAAATATTACATTGAATCTTACACTCTTTTAAATGACTGTGACACTCATGAAATGAATGTCAGACATACATCAATGAATACAAGCCATGTTCAAATGAATATGACACATGTCCAAATAAATATAAGATACGTTGAAATAAATATGACTGGTGTCAAAATGAATATGATTAACACTGAACTGAATATGAAACATGTTCATTTGAATATGATTGCAGTTGAAATTAGTTTGATATACATTAAAATGAATAAGGCCCACACGTAAATGAATATGAGACGCTTTAAACTGAATACAACACCCATTGGAATGAATATGATACATATTAAATTTAATGCATCACTCTTTAAAGTGACTGTGACACTCATGAAATGAATGTCAGACATACATCAATGAATACAAGCCATGTTCAAATGAATATGACACATGTCCAAATGAATATAAGATAAGCTGAAATAAATATGACTGGTGTCAAAATGAATATGATTAACACTGAACTGAATATGAAAAATGTTCATTTGAATATGATTCTAGTTTAAATTAATTTGATGTACATTAAAATGAATATGGCCCACACTTAAATGAATATGAGACACTGTGAACTGAATACAACATTCATTGGAATGAATATGATACATATTAAATTGAATGCATCACTCTTTAAAATGACTGTGACACTCATGAAATGAATGTCAGACATACATCAATGAATACAAGCCATGTTCAAATGAATATGACACATGTCCAAATGAATATAAGATAAGTTGAAATAAATATGACTAGTGTCAAAATGAATATGACTAACACTGTACTAAATATGACTTATGTTCATATGAAGATGATTACAGTTGAAATTATTCTAGCATGCCTTAAAAGGAATATGGCCCACTCCTAAATGAATATGAGAAGCTTTGAATTATATACAACATCCATTGAAATTAATATTGCACATCTTGAAATAATTCTGACACATGTTGAAACATGCATGACATATGTTGACACAAGTAACATGTTCATTGAATTTGAAATTACACACTTTCAAAGGAATAGGGCAACTGTCATTATAGTCTTGATCTGTTGAAATAAATATTACTCATGTCATAATAGATAAGTCGGGCATAGCAATGAATATGGCAATTGTTAAAATTAATTTGCCCTATGTTAAATGAATGTGATACACAATTGAATGAGTATGGCATGCACTGAAAGTAATCTACCTCGTGTTAAAATGATAATGAACTACACTAAACTGAATCTGATATATGTTGATATGAATGTGATCGCAGTTGAAATTAATTTGTTATGCCTTAAAATAAATATGGTCAATGTTTAAGTGAATACAAGAAGCTTTGAACTGAACGTTCATCCATTGTATTGAATATGGCATGTTTTGAACTAAATCTGAAACATGATGAAAACCTCATTTTGCTGCAAGACAAACTCTTGTTTAAAATGATAAAGTGGGGATGAGGAATTGATCATTGTTACATATTCAACCTCTTTTGTTTGCTGAATGTATTACTGTTTTAGACTCTGAACACTATTTGATTTGAGCATTTATAGAGCGCACAACTGCCTAGGCACTAATACCCCGAAATACACCAAGACTGCCACTGCGACTAGGTGTGTGAGAGTTAGTTGATGAAGAGCCATGTTTTTAGTGCTTTTCTAAAGGCCAGAAGTGTAGGGCTGCATTTTATCCTGTCTGGGAGCATGTCCCAGGTTTTAACAGTCCCGACCGGGAAACTTCGTCCACCCCACCGAGCTCTCTTGATCCTGGGTGTTTGTAGCAGTTTATGGTGGCCAGACCTTAGATTTCTAGGAGGCAAGTACCAGTTCAGTCAGCTCTTCAGATAGTGAGGACCAGACCCATGGAGTGCCTTAAACGTTAGGCATTGGGATTTGAAAGTAATCCTCTTGGCCACTGGGAACCAGTGTAAAGTTCTCAACTTGTGCGATACTGGCTGAAATTTCGGGATATCCAGCAGCAGTCTGGCAGCCGGATTCTGAAGACGCTGCAGCTTTTTAAGGTGCTGCGTTTGGATCCCTACGTACAGCACATTTCCGTAGTCCAGCCTGGACAAGGCTAGTGCCGTCACAATTGTTTTTAGGGATTCCGGAGGAATGAAGGGGCAAATTTTCCTAATCATCTTTAAGAGTAAGAAGATTGAAGAGGTGATGGAGCTGATCGTCAAAAATAAAGCCTAGATTTTTTGCCATTTGCACCGGGATTGGAAGGTTTCCCAGACAGTACGGCCACCATCTGGGTGTCCAAAATGAGGTGTCCGAGCCAAACAGGAGAACCTCTGTTTTTCCCCCATTCAATTTCAGACAGTTCTGACTCATCCACTGATGGACTTGAGTTATACAGTGGTTGAAATGGTCGGCTGTTTCTTCAATGTTGCTGGAAATTGATACGGCTAGCCGTGTATCATCAGCACATGAGACCACTGAGAAGCCGAACTTCCTGATGATTTTAGCCAGAGGGGAAACATATAGATTGAACAGCTTAGGGCTTAAAGCCGAGCCCTGTGGTACCCCACAGAGGATTGTGAATAGTTCTGAGGAAAAGGTTCCGACCACTACCGATTGGGCCCTCTCCGAAAATAGTTTGAGGGCTGTGCCTCTGTTTCCTATCTCTGAAAGCCTGTTGACTGAGATGGCATGGCTCACCGTGGTACTGCTGTCAGCGCAGTGTAAGTGCTCTGAAACTTAAAACCTTTAGTCATTGACTAATCATTAATTGACATGCTAAGGCCATTGTGAATGATCTAGAAAATGCACCCAAGGCATGGAAATGGAAAATTCACCTGAGCTGCAGCACTTATTGTACACTCCACTCAGTACGACAAGGAAACATTACATCAGGGCTAACAAAGTAGCCTGTTTGCTGCAGTGTAAGGCTTGCTGAGCAAATGGTTAAACTAACCCTTTTTAATAGGTAAAAACCTCCCTTTTAAATATTAGTAAGTCAATCCTATGTAGGCGTTGTAGCGAACAAGCTCAGATGGATGGTATTTAAAAGTGTCACATGTTGAAAATAAACATGACAACGTCCCTAAAGCAATAAATCCCTAAAAGCTATTTTTGGTTTGGCAGGTCTTGCTGTCCTTTATATAAAACCAGGGTGATTTTGAATTTATATTAAATAGAAATAATAAATAGAAAGCTACCACTAATCTGCCTGAGCTGTCACAGGGCTACACAGCACTCACTTTTGCCAACTCCCAGCCTGTTCTCAAGCCTGGTAATAGGTGTGCAAAATGTGTGAACTGCAGCCAAGAAGCAAGCAAGAGGCTGACTTGAATGGGCAGAGATGACCCCTTGGAATTCTCCACAGAATATTCACAGAGGAAGCTGTGGGCAACCTGTGGCCAACCTGTTGACATTGTAATGTCCAATCCTGTTTAACAGGTTTGTTGATCCATATCTAACACTTGACAGAGAGAAAACAAGATGCTAAGACAATTCTTGTGTATCTAATGCCTTTTACTGAAAGACCATGCTTTGTTGTGACCTACCAGGCCTCAGTCTCTGGGTTTGTAGTGGGTACAGAGAGTGCTTCAAACTGCATTTTAGTGTTAGATGTGGGACGGCAACAGGATTGCCAAGGTACATTCCCCACTCATATCTACAGCATCTAGAGCCCAAGTTTAGTGTGCCAAAGACCTTTGCCATAGTGGATTTGCTCTGACACATTGTATTTTTGGCCTTTTTAGAGTAACCCAAATAGGACTACGGCAAAAATAGATTTGTCACGACCTGGGAGCCTTTACTCCATTGGTCATAGAGGAACTAGGAGTGTCATAGGGTGTCCTCCCCCTCAGGCTGATGAACTGTACAAGTCTAGACCCTCATCATTAGTCATTGCTCTGAAAAATGCTGATCTTGCAAAAGGATGCCAGGCAGACTGAATCTGCTGCACTTGGCTTTTGTGGCCGGCAAGAAGGACCCGAGTAGTTTGGACCCCCTTCCTTTTAAAACAAAAAGGGCAGAAAGGTCTCCAAAGATCATGAGGCTTATCTTCTGGGTGGCTCCAGGAACCTATAAAAGCTGCAGAGGACATTCCTGTGAAGAATGCCAGTTGACCAGTGGCAACTGGACCTGGACTGGACTTTGCTGTTTCCATCTGCCAGTCACCCTTAGGGGCAGATTTATAATTTTTTCATGCAGAGCAGTGCAGCAAGCCACCATATTTAACATAATAAGGCGAATTCCTGTACTTGCTTGCTCTGAAGCACAATGTGCTGCCAAGCTTCAATGCAGGCATCCTTGAACCATGGTGCATGGGTGCCTGCTTTGCAGACAGGATTGTTTTGTGCAGGAACAGGCAGATTCCTGCACAAAAACAATCCCCTGAGGCATGCCCTCTTTCTGTATAGGAAAAAAAGAGGAGAAATAAAGATATTTCTCCTCGTTATGCCTGAACCTGGGAAGGCATATCATTTTGCCCCATTCCCAGGTCTACCAGTAATAGTCAATCTGGGAATGTGCCAAAATCCTTGGGTGGATGCATGGGAAAACTCACACTCCAGCCATGAACCACCTCCCTGGGGCAGAGTAACACAACACAGCAATTTGTGCTGCATTTTGTTAGTTTAGATTTATCAAGCCACGCAAGGTGACCTTGCATAGCTTGATAAATCTGAATTAGTAGTTGTGTCGCCCTTGCAACCCTTTGTATGGCCTAAAGGCAATGCAACCCATTGATAAATCTGCCCCTGGGAGTCTAAAACTACTCCACATGGGGTCCTGTGGACCTCATAAATGTCCTCCTGTAGTAGTTCAGGCACCACAAGAAGTTTGGGAACTTTTCTCCAAAGTTTCAAGGGGACCGATGGCAAAAAGTATTTGATTGGCAGTTCCACAGTGTGAGATTGAAATTCCTCAGAAAACGAAATAGTTTGGACTTGGAAATTATTTCAAACTTCCCTACTTCCAGGCCTGAGCAGGGCAAATCCACTTGGTGTATCCAGCTTGGTGAGGCGGCCCTGATATTAAAATATACAACCCTCTTTTATCTGATGTAATGCCCCTCATGTGTGATGCAATGCACTCCTGTGAAGGTCTCTGGTTGTCAATAGTTGGCTACTCTCTTGCTCTCTGTGGGTCTACTGTTATGTGCTTCAGGTAGGAGAGGGACGGAAAAGACTTCTTTAGTAGTCATAGTTCTGAATCTTTTCTTTTTGCATATAGACATCAACACAGTCACATATTTCTTCCAATGACCTGCATTACTTATGCAGTGGGTATGTAGCTAGCTAGGGGAACTGTAATTCTTATAATGTCATAAGGGTATGGTTTGCACTGATGCTAGTATCGTAAACGGAGCCAGGCTTTTCTTCCACAGGTGATTAAGCTAAAAGAGAGCAAAGGGCAGGGGAAGATGTCATTTTCTCCTGCTTTACAGAGAACAGAAACAGAATTGAGACCAAATTCTTCCCACATTTTCACATATAGAAATACAAAAATTCCTCTTTGAATAGTTTTTTGTACGATCCTGCAAAAAAACATTCCTGCCCATAACACAGGCCCCCTTGTAGCATGATGCAAGGGTGCCTGCGTTGTTGCTAAGCAGCAACAAGCGTGCAAGCAATTGAAGAGAGCTGAAGAGTGCCATATAGTTTAAATATGGCCCTTCTCAGCTCTCTCCCATTCACAAAACACAGCATAGAAACTTGCCTTGCTGCACTGTGTTATATCAATTGTTCGAAAATTTGCCCCTACACCTGAGCCTGCTGATCTTGTGGCACAGTTGTGTCTTCCCCTTTTTAACCATGGATAGTGGGGTGTGATGCTGACTGGAAGTTGTCTCCTACTACCTGGATCCATGTTGGGTCCTATGACATTTTTGTTTTCAATCAACTTGCAAGGGCACACAGCCAACAGCTTTGCTAAAGGCAATTCAGTTAATAGGCTTTGCAGACAATTTTGAGGGGAACCTATGGGAGTATCCTGTTCCTTCAGCTTCCGTCATTCAATTTAACATGTTGTTTCTTTTGTGCCAGCTTCCCTGGTGTTGTGGTTAGTACTCTGTATGCGTGGGCTACTCTTCCATTCAGTCCTCTGCCCTACAGAGCCTTGACCACTTTGACTTGTCAGTTTCCTCGCATTATTGTACACTTGCATGTACCAGTTTTCCTTGGATCCCATTTCTACCTGGATCCATTCCCCGTATTTAGTCCTCTACCTTCCCATGTGTACCCCATCCTGGTATTGCTGCTTCAACCCACCTCAACAGGTTATGAACTCTAGTAGACTTCTCTTCCTGGTCTCCAGTTAATATTGTGTAATTTCTTTCTTTCACGCTCCTGCACACACTGGGTGTATCCCATGCAGTCTGTTGTTTTCCTTTCCTTCTCTATTCTTTGCCTGTGCCATTTTCTCCCTATATCCTTTCATGCTTTGTCCTTACTTTGCTGTGTTTTTGTGACTGGACTCCTAGACACTCTCATGCTTCCTACCTTCCTTTTTCACGATAATGCCATTTTCATCACCTGGTCCCAATCAGACCAGGTCCCTCTAACCATTGCAGTCTGTTCCTTACCAGAACAACAATTTACTTACCTTTGGTAACGCCTTCTCTGGTAGAGACTCTATCTATCCACAGATTCCTTTCTTTACAATATTCCCAAGGCATCAGACTAGAATCAGAGGTTTTCAAGCAGTACCCCTGTGTGCCAGTAGGTGACGTTGTTCAGCTTTGTGTCAGTGGTGTCTGCGCCGGCAATGAGATGTGTGGTGCATATATAAATGCCACCCCAGAACACTGATTTCAGTTTCTTTCACAACTTTCCACACCAGGAATGCAGGTCCACAATGAAGACTGACAACTGGACTGAAATTATAAGACCCTTAGAAGGGTGACTCTCTCACTGTAATCAGTTCTGCGAGCGTGGAGGATGGGATGGCCAGTAAGGAATCTGCGGGTACATAGAGTCTCTACCAGATAAGGCGTTGCCAAAGGTAAGCAACTTGTTCATCTGATAGAGACATCTAGCCACAGATTCCTTATCTTAGAATAAAAAACCAAAGCAATGCCTCAAGAGAGGTGGATAGCAAAGCTGATTTAAACCAGGATGCCACACAGGACCAAACTGACACAGTGCCCATCACAATGGACCGGACTGTTCAGGCCGTAGTGCTTGGTTAACATGTGCAGAGATGCCCATGTTGCTGTCTGACAGATTTTCAGTTCAGGGACTCCTTGGGCTAACGCAGTGATCGCCGCCTTGGCTCTGGTGGAATAAGTGCATAAGCCCTCATGGAGTTGCTTCTTGGCCAATGCATAGCAGATATTTATGCAGAGCACTATTCCTCTTGAGATGGTCCATTTCAGTATAGACTTCCCTTATTAGCCCCTAGGCACCCCACAAAGAGTTGATCATCTGCCTGGAACTCTTTTGTGCGATCAAGGTAGAGCTACAACTCTCTCTTTGGGTCGATACGGTGGAGTCTCTCATCCTTTGAAGTGTGAGATGGAGAAAAGAAGTTAGGCTGTGTGATGGTCTGGCCTACATGGAAAGGAATCACAACCTTCAGGAAAAAGGAATCATGTGTCCAGAGTACCTGATTGTCCGGATCGAAGATGTTGTAGGGAGGGTGCACAGAGAGTGCCTGCAATTCGCTGACCCTTCTGGCCAATTTGTAATAGTCATTAGAAAAGCAGTCTTCATAGTTAATAAATGGAGAAAATGTTAGACCTGGCATCCTTGGCATGGTTTTCCCCTGTCTTTTCGCCCCTGCCTCCTGTATTTTTGCTGTGTGCTGGATTTCGTTTTTGCTGGTCTAGATGCTTTGGGCACTTTGCCACAGCTCATGAGTACCAAAGTGCAAGTGCTCCCTATGTAAATTGTGCATATGGATTTGTGTTTCCCTGATTGGCTTGTTTGACTTACTACTAAGTCCCTAGTACAGTGCACTGTGTGTACCCAGGGCCTGTAAGTCAATTGCTGCTAGTGGACCTGCAGCACTGATTGTGTCACCCACACAAGCAGCTTTTCAAAAGGGGTCTCAGACCTGCCACTGCAGCGTCTGTGTGTAGTCTCTACTGCCAAGTCGACCTGGCAAGTGCACCCATTTGCCAGGCCCTAGACTTCCCTTCTAGTACATGTGAGTCACCCCTAAGGTAGGCCCAAGTTACCCCTATGGGCAGGGTGCAGTGTAGGTGAAAGGTAGGACAAGTACTAATATGTGTGATATGTCCTGATAGTGAAATGCAGTGACTTTCGTCTTTCACTGTTGAAAGGCTATCTGTCCCATAGGATAGAATGGGTGTTTATTTATAATATCTTATAAGTATAACTTTCCATTGGGACAAGATCGAAAGGTGGAGTTTGGTATCCCTGAACTCAGAATATAAAAATGCATTTTTTGGTAAAGATGTTTTTTATATTGTGTGTTTGAAATTACCACTTTTAGAAAGTGGGTATTTTCTCGCTTAGCCATCCTGTGTGCCTCTGCTGGTTTGTGGATTGACTGTCTGGTTTGGAGTGACAGAGGCTGGGGATGTGCATTTTCTTTAGACAGCCACTGGGGGGGGGGGGGTTGAGGTGTGTCCTGCATTTCCTGGATGTGTCAAGTATGGGGTGAATAGACCTGGGTTGCATTTAGAGTAGTCGGAGGAGATTTCCCTGTACCTGAATAGGGCTGGTCTGCCTTGGACAATGATGTCTCCCACTCCTGCCGGGAAGCTGGGCCAGAGAGGACAGAACTGGTTTTGACTGAGCACAGAGTCCCTCTGCCACAAGAGAACAAGGAGAAATGGAGCATAAATATTGGGGCCTGAATAGGTTGGTCTGCCTTGGACAATGATGTCTCCAACTCCTGCCGGGAAGCTGGGCCAGAGAGGACAGAACTGGTTTTGACTGAGCACAGAGTCCCTCTGCCACAAGAGAACAAGGAGAAATGGAGCATAAATATTGGGGCCTGAATAGGTCTGGTCTGCCTTGGACAATGATGTCTCCAACTCCTGCCGGGAAGCTGGGCCAGAGAGGACAGAACTGGTTTTGACTGAGCACAGAGTCCCTCTGCCGCAAGAGAACAAGGAGAAATGGAGCATAAATATTGGGGCCCAGACGCCAGGACTTTAGATTAATTCTGGACTCAAAAGGAACATCTGCCAAGTAGAAGAACTGGGAAAGCTGAAGGAGAAGTACTGCCCCTTTGCTGTGTGCTGTCTGGGGTTAGCCTGCAATGGCTGTTTCTGCCAAGGAGAGGACAAGACTTTGCTGTGTGCTGTGCATCTGCTTGAAGAAGATATCCAAGGGCTTGAAGAGGAGCTTGCCTCCTGTATTTAAAGTCTCGGGGACACAAAGACTTCACCACCAGCTCCCCTGAACTTCCTTGCTGGGAGTTCTGACCTACCAAGAGGTGCCTGTTCCTGCGTTGGACCTCTGGAGTTGTTCTGCCTGCTTGAAGCTGGGAAAAGAGAAGCAACTATGGAAGCGTGAAGCATCTGCACCCGTTTCCGACGCAACACCGTAGTTCAGGAAGAACAGAGGGGGCATTATGGTACTTTATCGCTCGCTCGAGTACAGTTGACATTTCTTCTGTGCCCAAGACCAAAATGGTTATAGATAGGGACAAACGGAAGCCCACATGTCCAGGGTTGCGGGCCCATATTTGTCAAGCTCCTAATCCGCACTGATACATACATGCCAACAGACTTAGAGACTCCCGATTCTGAAGGCACAAATGGCTTTATTTTAGGTGTCTCCATCTTGAAATTGCCCCTGCTTCATTAGAAGTCAATGGGGAAAAAACTTTTGCACCATTTTAGTTTTCAAAATCTTCCTGTTTACTGTTCTAAAATGTTTGCATGTATGTAACATGCCCGTATTTTTACTCTCCCAATTTGTCAAAAGTACTGTGAGGTTGGTAAACACTCACCAAGTAATCAATGACTACTCTAGAGCAGTAAACCCTCATCTCTTCTATTATTTGGAGGGTATTTCTTATGTGCATCTCATCAGTCTTGGAAGCCAGCACATGCAGGTCCTTCCTCTGATGTGAGCTGCACTCAACAGGTGCAGAAACTAGAACAGGTAAAGTATATTTATTTCTGCTCTGGACAGGCCAGGTATCGCTGGTGCGACTGAGGCTCACACATCAGGTTTTTTGAAGGTCTTGGCTAGACAGTGCACGTACTCTTTTGAAGAGAATGCTGTACTGAATATGTGGGCCTCAGTCCGCCCATATGCTTCCCATTTGCTCACTCCAATGTCTGTCTCATATTCTTTGCCATCTTTTGTCCCTTGCATGCATTGTAATGCCTCTTTTATTGTTTAGCCCTCCCCCAGTGCATGGACTAAGTACTTAAAAACAACCATTGCTCCTGCTTTACGAGCACTTTTGGACATCATTTTTTTACACCACCACCTCCCCCAACCTTGTCACTGCTTTTCCCTTTGTTGTACTTTTCGTTTCCAGCACCTCCCTCACGCCACTGCTTGTTCCCTTGCACCTCCTCCAATCCTGGGACCTGTCGAGAGAAGGGAAGTTTGTCCAAGGCCAGGTACATAGCCTAGGAATGATGTATCATTGTTGGTATATTTCTTTTGTATATGATCCTGGTCCAGAGTCAGCTTTGGATAATGGACTGCAATGATACTTATTGTGCATTTTCTTACTAAGCGCATGGGATTTGAAAGATCTCCGTACTCTTAGCTCATTCGAGGTGTGTTAGCGTCCCGCTTTGTATATTTCCAGGTGTTTCACGGTGCCAAGAGCTTTTGTATATCGTGCATAATATAGGGAGCTCCCAAAAAGCACCACCACTTCTGGCCATATCTTTTAAAATTCCAGGCCTATGGAAGTTCCGGCAGGGGTGGCTCCTCCGCTCAGGCGGAGCAGTGTCGTCCCACAGCATTTCAGCACTGCAAAAAAGGGGAAAAAATTGATAATAGAGCAATGTTATTATCATTTTATTTTTCCACGCTGATGCAGTTTTGAGGGGAGCAAAGCAAGGGGGGAGTGTTGGCCCTCTCCAAGTGTGCATGCCTGTTTGGCTGGCCGTCTTGGGCTAGCCAAACAGTTATGCGCACTTTACATGTTCTGCACTGGCTGTATTGTACAGCCTGGGTGGAGAACAAGCTCCGGCTCCCAGTCCCTGTCTGAGCACCAAATCAGTGCTCAGACCAATCTTGACGCTGCTGTCATTGTGACAGTAGCATTGTGATTGGCTTAGGGGAGCCTGGGTGCTTCCTGCTTGCAGTTCAAACAGAAGTAAGAAGAGGGAGGAGAGGTGGCAGCAGGCAGATAAGTGATTTATTTTTTATAACCCCCCCCCCCCCCCCCACCCCCCACCTCCCAGCGCACTCCTACTGCCAGGGAGGAGCTGCCAGGTTTATGCAGTGGTCAAAGTTGGGAGGTGGGGGGGGGGGGGGGGGGGGGGGTGAGTAGAACTGCAGGGTATCAGAGGGAGGAAATAACTTGAGGATTGGGTCAGTGGGCGAAGTCAGAGGTGCGGCCAGAAAGAGCAAAACATCCCAATTTCTAGTATTTGTTTGGCATTTCACATTGTGCATGAAGCAGAGAGACCATGAAGTTTGCGAACGTAGGAGCATATTTACAATAAAGTGGCAAAGCATATCATTAAGCCAACAAGGTTAACGACACGCTTTATCAATTTTAAACGCTGGGCTGCACCATATTTAGTAGAATATGGTGCAGCCCTGCGTTTCCCCTTGTGCTGGCGCCAACTTAAGCTGCCTAGTGCCAACGCAGGCATCCTTACACCATAGTGCAAGGGTGTCTGTGTTGAGGGCAAGATTGTTTATGTGCAGGAAGGGGAACCTGCACATAAACAATCTTTGAATGCCGTTTTGTAACTTCTATGTGTGCTACTTAATTCGGCACACATAGAAGTTATGATGCTGATGACGGAACCGCTCCGTCATCAGCTGCGGTGGCGCTGTGCTGATGACGGAGCGGTTCCGTCATGGCCCTGCCGCCGCGCCTGCGCGGATTCCGCGCCTGCGCTGGGCATTCTATTGAGCGGGCGGAGCCATGACGGAACCGCTCCGTCATGAGCACAGCTCAACCGCGGCTGATGACGGAGCGGTTCCGTCACCAGCATGCGGCCACCCCGCCCCCTTAGCACTGCGGCGGAATAGCCGCCGCAGTGAAGGCGTTAAAAAAATTATTATTTATGTGCAGGAAGGGGTACCTTCCTGCACATAAACAATCATAGGCAATTTGCTGTTCCTAAAACGAGACGCAATAAAGCGTTTCGCCTGTTTAAGACCAGGTTTTCCCTAGTCATAATTTTGGCGTTGCCTCCTATTTATGCCATCCTTGTAAATAGAGGGCAGCATCAAAATCAATGGGTGTTGCGACACCCACTGCCCACCCCTTTCACGCTAAATGCAGCGTGAAAGGGTGCCTTATTTACAAGGCGGTACAAAAGGGGGTGGTGATGGACGGAGCATCTGAATCAATCAAACCCTCACACCCAGTCAAAAGATCTGGGTTTAATCCATCACCGTTCTTTAGCCAACTCTACCACCCCAGTTCAGACATGGCTATATGCAAATCAGTCTGACCCTTTGCCTCATGGGAACAGTCCAGCCCGAACTGCCAAGCCATGTCTTCCCTGGACCGGAAACAAGCTTCCGAGGACTGGTTTCTGGCATTCCAGCCGTCTTCAGTCCGACTTGCTTGAATCCAGTGGCAAAGTGAGCAAGGGACTCACGTCTGAGCATACCCTGCCACACTTGTGGCGGCCAAAAGTGGTACAAAAGGGGGTGGTGATGGACGGAGCATCTGAATAAATCAAACCCTCATACCCAGTCAAAAGATCTGGGTTTAATCCATCACCGTTCTTTAGCCCACTCTGCCACCCCAGTTCAGACATGGCTATATGCAAATCAGTCTGACCCTGTGCCTCATGGGAACAGTCCAGCCCGAACTGCCAAGCCATGTCTTTCCTGGACCGGAAACAAGCTTCCGAGGACCGGTTTCTGGCATTCCAGCCGTCTTCAGCCCGGCTTGCTTGAATCCAGTGGCAAAGTGAGCAAAGCAGCATTAATCCTCATTAAGTGGCTTAACGCTGACTTGTAAATAAGACAAGGCCACTATCGTCATCACATCACTGAAAGTGACGCTGTGGTGGCAATAGGTGCTAGTAAATATGCCCGAAATTTGGTGTGCGTGCAAATCCTGCATTGCCGATCCCTGCTGAGTTGTAATAATACTGATGAAACAAGGCCAATGGAAGTACCAATGGGTGAGGCGGACTGGCCTCAAGGGTCTGTGACCTCAGTGACTGTCACTTTTGCTCTAGTGTGTGCTGCTTCAGCCTGCCCGCAAGACTGGAGGTGAACTACAGTATGGATAGTGATGGACAGGCCTGTAAGGTTGACCCACACTTGCCACCCTTAGGTTAACCCTGCTGATGCTAAGACACCAGTGCTTCTGTGGTCTAGCACGGGAATATGCTCCCTCAGGAGAGTGGTCAGGTAGACTGGTCATGAAGGCTGAACCTGGCTCCTCAGTTCCAAATTCGGCAGCTTTGGTCATAGTGCCACATCCTCTCCCCCACTGAACACCATACTGCCCCACAGAGAAACTCGCACTGCTTTCAACTACAACCCAATTGTGCCCCGCTATAAACACCTGGATGCGACTCAATTTAAATTATGCACTAGACAAGAGTAATATGCTGCCTGGAAAAAAAAAGTACCACCATCCTGGAAAAAGCACACAGGGAATGCAAGATTAAGTAAAGCATGTGAAATGTTAGCAGGAACAACATGGTTACCTTTACCCTTTTACACTCATTATTCAGAAATCAATTAGTGTTTTTGCCTGGAAGGGACCCGTTTCAATGTTTATTGTTTATAGCATTAAAAAACGTAAGCAGTATGGTTTAAAAATATCACTTTTTTGAACACTGAGCCACGGTACACATTTTACAAACCTGAATAAGGACAACAGCTGATTAGGATCTTATTGAATGTTTATCACTCCATGGACCATTACAAAAGTGTCTGCCAAGATTCCACTACCAGACCGCAAATAAAGTTCTCGGCATCATGTCAATACAGGTTTTATCAGCTTTGGTGCAAAAGCATCTACTTTTATTTTCTTCAGAGGGTCTTAAAAATGGCTTCAAAATTGCTGATTTACTAGAACTAGAGGACTCTGCTAGCCTCTAAACACTATCGAGGCTTTTGAGCTCATTTGTGGTCTACATTTGTCTAGCTTATCAAGAACTGCTTGCCCTCGTTGCTGTTGAGGCACAGAGAGCTAATCACCTGTTTCTGCAACTTACACCCAGATCAGTGTTTCTTCAAGACTCTCGGCTCCCTGACTGACTACACTGCTTAGCTACCTTTTGCAAAATCCACTCACTCGTACACTCCAGAGGAGACCTATTACCTTTGCCCATTGCACGTAGAAAGTGGCATGGCAAGCAGAGTGCGTGGCAAAAATGTGCACTGGCCTGCAAGAAGAGGAGGTTACTGGCGCTGGGAGTGGATACTTTGAGTCACATATAGACTGTGCCTGTCCTGGGAAGCCCACAGAGGAATCGGGGTTTTCACTGAAGGAATCAGGAGGCGGGAGACTAGCCTTGAACTCTATGGTCTCCCGAAACAATCGGGAGGACTGGCACTTGGCAGGATGCTGAATCAGCGCGCAACCCGTGTTTAGCCAGGATGCATACCCGATGGAAATTGCACCACCTTGTTTTAGAGCGCTGATCTGATGCGATGCAGAGGCGTTTATCACTTTAAGCATTTAAAGGCACACACTACTTTGTGGGCCTTATATAAAGAGTGGTAACAGCTTGCAGTGCTAAGAGCGGGATGGAAGTCCTGTAGCAATGGAGCCTCGTACAGACAACACTTTCCAGGGCGCCAGTGGATATCTGGCAGGTAGCTCATGCTACCTCCATACATGGGCCGGTTGACCAACATGGGCTCATAAGGGGAGAGCGGAGCCTGCTGAGTAGAACAGTGTTTTCACCGCAAGTGCATCCGGCCTCATCAGTGGCGTCACTAGGGTTTGTGTCACCCGATGCGGGTAACTCATGGTGTCACCCCATCACGACTTACCGCATGGACTTCCTCCGCTCAGAGTCCGCCAATTTCCATTAGTATTTACACTATCAATTCTTTCTGAGAATTTTAATCTTGGTGTAAATCAAATCAACCAATTTCACTATCACACCTGAAAATTGTGAGGAAAAGTCCAGAACTGGAAAAGTTATGTTCTTGTGGCATTGAATCATTAAGCACTGCACTCTGTGTGCCTGGCCTTATTTATTTCCTTTCATAGCGCAAATTCCACTCAAGCATAGTGTTATAAAGTAGTGTAACTTCGCCTCTGCTTTTTTAAAATGTTGCCAACATGCCTAATTAATGTGCGCGATGAACCTTGGGATTAGTAATGATAGCTGGACTACATTTTCCAGAATTCTCTGCTGCGAGTTCCAAGTTTAACGCGTTTGCCCACAAACAGCAAAAGCCACATTAGCTCATACATCTGTAACATCCGGTACATGCCAGGCACTTTAACAAAAGGGTGCGCCCTTGGTCCAAATTGCATAGAATTTGAATCTGGCCCCTAGTCCAAGTGAACCAAGCTAAAAACTCCCTCTATGCACAATGCTGCAACATGAAAGTGAGGTTCCGTGACGGTTCCGTGACAATTTGAGCCCGTGTTTTCAAGTTTGTCGGAAATACATAATATTGGTATCAGCGAACCGCAAATGATCCATTTAGTATATCCTGGTGTTTTCGCTACGCTACGAGCAAGAGCACTCCTTCTATTGACATATTTCTGATCTACCCACGGCATCCATCTTAGATCATGGCCGCCATTTTGTGATTCTTGCCCTCACATACGCAATAACCTCTGATCATTCCACTTTGATTAAGGACACGTATCCTTAGCCGGAGATTCACCTCTTACATGACACGTGCACCTTAAACCAGATCACGCTGTAGCTGCATGACTCGACAAAGGCTGCCTCCTCTGCCCAAGGCCAGCCCTGCCAAACTGGTCTTCGTGTCCATTGTACCTGATCATGATTAGGCGGCCGAAGCCGGTAGCCTTGCCCATTTACAACCCACAAGCATCTCTTATCCCACTTTTCTATCTTCCACACCTGGCCCTGTTTCTTTCTTCCTGAATCTTTATTAGGGGGAGGTAACGAACTTTACGATGAGGCGGTCCGGGTCCTGAATGCAATATTGACAGGGAATTGTGACGAACTAGTGGGAACCCCTCTTCGTAGATGTTTTGTATCAGATTTTATCAACGGTTCCTGTGTACGCCAAATATTTATTGTCTATGACACAAAGGTTTTGGGAACGTACCAACATGTGAAAAAATTCGCCTGAAGGCCAAAAACTAGTATATAAGGAGCAACCCGCTTTGTACAATTTGAACAGGCTCCTAGATTCTGCCCGTGTGTAGTATCTGTGACTTCTGTGTCCCTGCAGTAATAAACCTTTGGTCTTTGACGCCACCATCGAGAAGCCCGTGTTTCTGTTCATTTGTGCACCAAGGCAGGTGGAACTCCGGGGTCTTTGGGTGTTGTTCCCTGACACCTCTGGACGGAACCAAAAAGTCCAGAACTCCAATTGGCGCCCAACGTGGGGCGACGTCATTCGGTACCGGTCCAAAAGCCTGAAGAGTTCGAGAAGCTTCGTGTGAAGATTCCTGAGGGAGGCGCCCCACTTCATCGATCCCGGCATATCGCAAAAGTGGCCCGAAGTTCTCTTCCACGAGGGTTTCCCGTTCAGGACGGCTGCAGTGGGCCGTTGCCTTGACCGTCGCCCTGTCTTGGACCCGAGGTGCAGTCCTTAGTACGGCGAAACGTGACGGGTTTCTCCTTGGTGACGTCTTCAGTGACTCAGTTAAGTATTTAGTGATAGCTAGCTGGTTACTTTTGTGAGGATTGTTAAAATCCTTGATCGGTTCTTGGTTTGGTTTGGTTTCGTAAGATTATCACTGGTTGTTCTAGTTACGATAATCTTTTTGGTTTAGTTTGGGTATCGATACATCAGTTCGTTTTGGTAGGCCTAAGTTCTTGGTTCGAGTGCACATATTTGTTCCGTGTTTGTTTGTTTTGTGTTCCGGACTGAAAATGGTAAGTCGGAAAATGTTGTCTTGTTTTAGTTGCAACAGTGACTCACGATTGGAGGACTCTTGTCTGGTTCCTCCGATTGGGACTCCCCTATATGATTTATATTGTAAACATGGCGTGGGTCCTATAGCTTACAATGAGGTATGGGTCCGTTATTGTAAGAAGGATGGTGTCCTTAGTTGGCCACTGCATGGTAGTTTTGAACCAGAGATTCTCGACAACTTAGAAGCGAAATTGTTTAGGAAAAAAGCCCGGCCGGCAATGTTTGATTCTTTCCGTTACTGGCGAAAAGAATCCAAACAGAGAGAAATGAAAAGGTTGAAAAAAGAACAGAAAGAACAAGAAGAGTTAACTCTAGAGCAAGCGACTAAACAGTTGCAGGCTAACGAGTGTGAGAAGGCCATAGATATAGCAATTAGAGAGCATAACTTAGCGATCGACAAGTGCTATCCTGCCTTGCCATCGAAAATGGCTAAGATACTGGAGGATTCCGAAAACGATCCTCTGTTATCTTATCTGTTACGGTCACCTCCACCGTATGCACAAGGTGCTACGGCTCCACTTGTCCCGAATGTTCAATTGCCGGTTGCTGGACAACCTGGTGTTCCTGCTCCTGTCCCTCAGAATCAAGCTCCCGTACCTCCTGTGATGAATGTGAATGTTCCTACAGCTCCTCCTCTTCCTACACTGCCAGCCTCTATACCTGCATCCGTACCTACTGTTCCCCAAACTATTTTTCTCGATACTCCTACTGTTCCGTTATCTATTCCTACCTCTACTGCATTCTCTACGTCTGCGAGTGTACTAACTCCACTTTCTGTTCGTCGAAGAATCACTGATTCTGTTACTAATATACTGTCTCCTATATATAAAACTTTGATTAAGACTCCTACTCCTGATTCAGTTCAGAGACGTAGTCAGCTACCAAGTACTGAGGAACGGGGAATTTTAGATTCCACGGCTCTCAGATGGATTTCGAAGAGTAGAAGATATAGTACGAGAGATGTGTTAGACACATTTATGCAGTGGGGAGAACCAACACAACGGTACGTCTTTGATGAGATGTGCTCGTTGTTACGTGAAGAAATAGAAGAAGACGATGTCGAATCAGATTTGGAAGATTTAATTAGAGTTCAAAAAGAGTTTGCTGCTGGAATGATAGTGGGTGAGAATATAAAAGAAGCGATGGAACTTATTTTAAGTTTTAGGAATGATCCATCTCTTCGTTCACCGAGAGATTTAGAAAAAGGTAAAGTGAAGCTTAATCGCCAATATCCAATGAGGGAGGTTCCTCCAATTTGGCACGAAGCTATTCAAGCTGACGCAGTGAATGGTATTGCTGCTGCTCCAGCACAGTTCCAACGAGTGTGGATACACATTCCATGGAAGCGAGCAGAAGTGCTAGCGGTGAAACAGGCCTTGCCAGATCCACGTAAAAATACAGCTGGATATTACAAGGAATTAACACAGACAGTTGAGGCTTGTATAATGAACTTAGCCGACATCGATATGTTGTTTGGTAATGTAGTTCCGCAACCAGTGTGGGCTAAAATTCGTAGAGAAGATCATCAAGCTGCTTTAGGTGGTGATTGGGCAGCTATCACTGCAGCAGATGGTCAGCAAATAGGTGGTGCGAAACCCGAACCTCTAATTGCTAATCTTCCAGGTAGAATAATTGATCTAATGAAGACTCTAATGCCAGCATTGCGTGTAAATTGGGACAAGTTGTCAGCACGCAGGCAGAAGAAAGACGAAAGTGTCTCCGACTTCTTCACGAGGTTTGAAGAGACTTTTGTAGATCATAGTGGTCAGGACATGAGTACAGAAGGAGGACAGAGATTGTTTGTCGATAAATTTGTGCATAATTTGTTACTTGAATTATGCAATAAGTTAAAAGACTCAGAAAGTGCGTGGGCTGTATCTACGACAGCGCAAATACTTGCGACTGCACAGTACTACGAAAATAGGGATAAAGAAGAAAAGGAAAAATCAGAAAAGAAAACAAAAGATTTAAAAACTAAAGTTCTTTTACAGCAGGCGTATCCGCCTCGCACGAATCAAACTAATACGCAGCAAGGTTCATACCAAAGGACAGATTATGGTTCATCAAGACCTCAATATCAGTGGAATCAGTGTGCGTACTGTAAGAAAGAGGGTCACTATAAAAATGAATGTCCGATTTTAGCACAAAATAACGCAGCAGCAGCTCAGAGAGGTCGTGGTGGTTTTGTGCAGAATTCTAGAGGTCGAGGACGAGGTGCTATGCCTCCACAAACGAATGATCGTCCCTCCAATAACTTTGATCAACGAAATGGACAATCTACTCAGCAAAATAGATCTCAACAATATCTTGTCGAGGACTATAATGAAGTAGATGAGGGTTTTCAACAAAATGGGTACTAGGACAGCCATGGACAAAGAGAGGGAGTAGTATCAGTTCCAATGGATCAGAGTGGGCCTTATGTCGCAGTAGCAACATCAGGTGTAGTCGAACCGTTTCTGTTGGATACTGGTGCCGCAAAAAGTTCTATCATTCATGCGAAACTCCCTGGCGCACCTTTGTCTGGCTCAACAAATGTTTCCGTAGGTTTTTCAGGCGCCCCTGTTTACAACACGATATCTGGTCCTTTGTCTATTTCTGTTGGACCATGCCAATTGAAAGCACCCCTGATTTTGACGACAGGTTGTAATGAAAACCTGCTTGGTTTAGATTTGTTAAAACGACTATATGCGACATTGTACTGTTCCCCGGAAGGAGTACAGCTTACATTGGGTAAAAATATCACTTCTCCGATGTACTTGTCAATGGACGCACTCCCGCCGGAGCTACGTTCACTCCCTGATTCTCTTTGGGCGACTGGTCCTAATGATGTAGGTCTCCTAGAAATTCCACCGTATGTGGTAACTTTGAAAGCGAATGTAAAATTTCCAAGAATTCCCCAATATAAAATATCCAGTGAAGGAGAGCGTGCACTTTTATTGATTGTGCAAGATTTGATTAAGAAAGGTGTGGTTGAAGAAACTAGAGGAAATGTCTGTAACAGTCCTGTATTGCCGATCCTGAAACGAACTGATCCTACAAAACCTCCAGTTTATAGGTTTGTCATAGACCTTAGAGAAGTTAATAAGATTGTAATCCCACAGTTTCCTGTAGTGCCAGACATTACTGCCTTGTTAACATTGATTCCTGCCACAGCTACATGGTTCTCAGTTATTGACCTAAAGAATGCCTTTTTCAGCATTCCGATAGCTGAAGAAAGTAGAGATATTTTCGGATTCTGTCTAGGAGGTCGCAGTTTCAGATTTAAACGCGCTCCACAAGGCTATTGTGAGAGCCCATCCATTTATAGTCAAGCATTAAAAAGCCAGTTAGATTCTTTTGTCCTTCCTCCAGGTTCTGCCCTAGTACAGTACGTAGACGATCTTTTAGTGGCTGCCGATGACAAGGAAACTTGCAAAGCAGCTACAATTTCCCTATTGCATCATTTGTCTAAATTGAATCACAAGGTGTCTCCTTCGAAAATGCAATACTGTTGCCAAGAAGTGACCTACCTAGGTCATCTCTTGTCAAAGGAGGGAAGGAAGTTGACCCCAGAAAGAATAAAAGCAATTACGCAGATGAGTGTTCCATGCACACAGAGAGAAGTACGTGCCTTTCTAGGTATTACCTCTTACTGTAGGCAGTGGATCCCAAATTTTTCTCTTTTAGCGAAACCATTGGTAGCTTTGACTGGGAAAAATGTTCCGAGTCCGGTGCCATGGTCTGATGAATGTCAAGAGAGTTTTACTGAATTACGAAAAGCATTGTGTTCAGCTCCTGTATTGGGTACACCTGATTACAGCAAACCATTCACGCTCTACGTTCACGAGAGAGAAGGTTGCGCGTTGAGTGTTCTGACACAGAAGTTTGGTGATAAACAACGCCCTTGTGCGTATTTCTCATCAACATTAGATCCGGTAGCCAGAGCGTTGCCTAGTTGTTTGAGAGCTACAGCGGCAGCTGCAGCTTCCATTCGACAATCTGCTGGCTTGGTGATGAACAACATGCTAGTGGTCATGGTTCCTCATGCAGTGGATACACTCATGAACCGAACGAAGACACAACACCTTACTAGTGCGAGATTATCTGGTTACGAGCTGACATTACTAGCGAGTCATATTCAGATCAAAAGATGTAATGTATTGAATCCAGCAACACTGTTGCCGACTGATCAAGAGTCGAGTGATTCCGAGCCACATGATTGCTGTTTTAAAACGGAGGAAGAGACAAAAGGACGCATTGACTTGAAAGATACTCCGCTATCAGATCCGGATGGTACGCTGTATGTGGACGGGTCATGTTTTAAATTGGAGAATGGTGATGTGACTGCTGCTTACGCAGTAACGACTTTGAAGACGATTGTGGAGACTGCAAGAGTGAGTCAGAATTCTGCCCAAGCTGCAGAATTAATAGCTCTAACGAGAGCGTGTGTTTTAGCTGAGGGAAAGAGAGTGAATGTGTTTACAGATAGTCAGTACGCATTTGGCGTGGCCCATAGTTTTGGCCGGTTGTGGAGAGAAAGAGGTTTCATTACGTCCCATGGGACTAAGATCCAACATGGTCAGCTAGTTAACGACTTGTTGGAATCTCTAACCTTGCCGACTGAAGTTGCGATTGTGAAGTGCAGTGCTCATAAAGCAATCACGGATGATGTTGGTCGTGGGAATGCTTTTGCTGATGAAATTGCTAAACAGACAGCTAGGGACACGATGAGCAGAATGTATGTTGCTACGTCTGCAAGATGGATTGCTGAATCTGGAATGTGTGAGGATACTATGGAAAGTGTGAAAGAGATTCAGAAAGAAGCAACTGAGGAAGAGAAACGTGTATGGAGAGAAAGTACGGGCAAGTTGGACTCGAATGGATGTTGGATTGATTTGACAGAACAGCAGCGGTGGATGTTGCCCGATGCATATGTGCTTGCAGTAGTGACGATGGCGCATGGAGTAGCGCATATAAGTTCTAAAGGGATATGTAAGATGTTGGCTCCGGTCTGGAAGAATGAGGGAATCAGTAAGTGTGCAGAGAGAGTGGTGAAAAATTGTATGGTGTGCTTGATGCATAATCCTGGCAAGGGAACTCCAACTCCAACTGGTCATTTCGCTCCTCCCTCCTGTCCCTTTGAAGTAATTCAGTTAGACTTCATTCACATGGAACGCTGCAACAATTTGAAGTATGTCCTGGTGGTAGTTTGTGCTTTTTCCAGGTGGATAGAAGCATACCCACTAAAGGACAATACTGCCCTATCTACTGCCAAAATTCTTCTCAAGGAATTTTTCCCTAGATTTGGAATGCCACGGATTGTATGGTCGGACAACGGAAGTGAGTTTATAGGGAAAGTTATGCAGAGTGTGTGTGCCGGTTTAGGATTGAAACAGAAATTTCACAGTGCAAATCATCCCCAGTCTGCTGGTTTAGTCGAGGGTTACAATGGCACCCTCAAGCTGAAAATAGCCAAAATACAAGCATCCACAGGTTTAGCCTGGCCAGACGCACTTCCTTTGGCCTTGTTATCAACAAGAGCGACAGTACATTCTAGAATAGGGCTTAGTCCGTACGAGATAGTCTTTGGTCGCCCGGCAAATATCTGGGGTGTGCCAAGGCCTAAAGAATTTTGCTCCATTGAATATCCTATGTTGATAGACTATCTTTACGACTTGACTGCTAAATTGAGTCTTATTCATCAACAGGTTTTCGATGCTTTGCCAAAACCTCCGGAGAGTCCAGGGCATCAGCTGAAACCAGGAGATCTGGTCGTAATCAAGAACTTCGCGAGGACGAAGAACCTTCAGCCGAGATTTGTGGGGCCTTTCCAAATCTTACTGGCAACGAGGACAGCAGTTCGTGTAGCTGGCCGCAAGCACTGGATACACGCCTCACATGTTAAGCGTGTTCCTTTGCCGCTCCCTTACGACGACTGGGTGAAGAAGGGAATTGGTGCCTCCGAATCTGAAAGCACACCGAAGTTCATCTCTTTCAGCGATGCCGAATTGATTACTGACACTTCAAAACCTGACTCTCCTCCTGAAAAGACTCCTTTGAACACTGAGCATTTGTCTCCAGCATCAGAAGAAACTTTGCTATCTGCGAATTTGAACTCTGCAACAGCTGCTAGTGATACACTATTCCCCGATCAGACAGTACCAGCGAAGCAGAGATACAACCTAAGAAGCCGTAATATGGACAAATAAAGCAGGCAACTGCATATTGTGATTTTGATATATTGAACTTTTGCCTTCAGCCAGGAAGTTTGCTATTGTTTATTGTTTTTAAAAAATTGCCTTGCCGTCTGGGTAGCCGTAGGGTCGTGGCTGTGTGCCTAGTTTGAATTTGCAGGGGTCTGACACAAGGTCGATCTTTCTGTTGGTTCTGGGAACTCCCAGGGCTGATAGAGGCATTTTCATCTACGTACACATCATCAGTGGTCGCGAGCGGATTGTAGAAGATGGAGCTTCCTGCGCTGCAACGAGAAAATGTGATTTATGTTCGCAGAAATAGACTTAATAGAATTCTTCATAGCAAATGCTTTCTGATGCAATGTGCCATTACATTTTTGATTATTTTAGCAACATTGGTGGGTGGAATCGTATTTAGTATAAATTTGATTTTTGTGCCAGTTACTACAGTACCTCCCCTTGATCCTGCTATTTCTACTGTTTCTTCTATACACTCTTTTCACTCGTTTCCAGAACATGAGCAAGCCCGACGCTCAGAGTTCACCAACAACACTTTTGTACAGCTCTTACACCAACACCAACTGGTAGTTAACACTACAAACTGCTGGGTGTGTGGCTTGATACCCCACACTATGGATAAAGGTATTCCCTATCTGGTTTTGCCTTACAGCTATAATGGATCATTTCAGGCCTTCCAAACCATCTTTGCTTATGCCCTTGAAACTTATCCTCCACGTCCACCACGTTCCACTAAATATAACTCCGCCAACAAAGCCTTAGTCCAGGGAATTATTGACATGGTCAAGGACGTCAATAATACTCCATCTTACCCTAGAGACGAATTGCGAGTATATTTAAGTTGGAATACTTCAGAGTATCGCCTTAGTTTAGGAGAAAGCAAGCGCAAAAGCTCAACTCCAATCTGGGTCGTACCTCACCGAGGTCAGGTCTGTTTGCAAGGTAACGGGAGAAATCCGAGAGCTCAGCTAGGGAGGAGTGAGTGCGTAGAGACTTACGTGTTTCCGGCTAACTCTTCCCCTGCCTTTCTTACTGCTAGGGGTACCTACTTCATTTGTCGAGACAGAGCTTATACATGGTTGCCTGCCGATTTTTCAGGATCATGTTATATTGCTCGATTACTGCCTCCGACATACACTGCTTCACCTGATTACCACAGAACCAGAGTAGCGAGAGGTGTCTTCAGCAAGGAAGATACCGCTGGTCAGGAAGCTGGAGACTTCTTCAAAGGCTTCCTTCCGTTCTGGGGGCCTATGGCCAATAGTAGAAACATACGTCAGCTAACACGGGTAGTTGAATCTACTATTACCGAAACTGCAGGTGCCCTTAGCAATCTGACAGCTGAGCTTCAAGCGGATAGGCTCATGACGTTGCAGAATCGTATGGTTCTAGACGTTATACTTGCAGATCGAGGTGGGGTATGCAGAATGATCCAATCGAGCTGCTGTGTCTTTATTCCTAATAATGCTCCAACAGTCTACGAGGCGATCTCTAAGTTACACAAGATTTCAGACTCCATACATGTAGACAAGGGAAACTGGTCCTTCATGGAGTGGTTTTGGACTCTAATGGTCATTGGTGTCATCTTAGTATTCCTATTCTCATGTTGTCTGATTATCCAGTGTGGTCCTGCTCTGTGTAGTCTTTGTGCTGCAACTTGTCTCAGAAAACCACCTGCGTTTGGAGAAAAGACACGAGAAAGGATGATGGTACAACAGCATGTCACTGACCTGATGAGCATAGAATTAGATTCAGACATAGACTGAGTAATTGCCTATGTAAGGGCAAAAGGAGGGTCTGAGGTTCCGTGACGGTTCCGTGACAATTTGAACCCGTGTTTTCAAGTTTGTCGGAAATACATAATATTGGTATCAGCGAACCGCAAATGATCCATTTAGTATATCCTGGTGTTTTCGCTACGCTACGAGCAAGAGCACTCCTTCTATTGACATATTTCTGATCTACCCACGGCATCCATCTTAGATCATGGCCGCCATTTTGTGATTCTTGCCCTCACATACGCAATAACCTCTGATCATTCCACTTTGATTAAGGACACGTATCCTTAGCCGGAGATTCACCTCCTACATGACACGTGCACCTTAAACCAGATCACGCTGTAGCTGCATGACTCGACAAAGGCTGCCTCCTCTGCCCAAGGCCAGCCCTGCCAAACTGGTCTTCGTGTCCATTGTACCTGATCATGATTAGGCGGCCGAAGCCGGTAGCCTTGCCCATTTACAACCCACAAGCATCTCTTATCCCACTTTTCTATCTTCCACACCTGGCCCTGTTTCTTTCTTCCTGAATCTTTATTAGGGGGAGGTAACGAACTTTACGATGAGGCGGTCCGGGTCCTGAATGCAATATTGACAGGGAATTGTGACGAACTAGTGGGAACCCCTCTTCGTAGATGTTTTGTATCAGATTTTATCAACGGTTCCTGTGTACGCCAAATATTTATTGTCTATGACACAAAGGTTTTGGGAACGTACCAACATGTGAAAAAATTCGCCTGAAGGCCAAAAACTAGTATATAAGGAGCAACCCGCTTTGTACAATTTGAACAGGCTCCTAGATTCTGCCCGTGTGTAGTATCTGTGACTTCTGTGTCCCTGCAGTAATAAACCTTTGGTCTTTGACGCCACCATCGAGAAGCCCGTGTTTCTGTTCATTTGTGCACCAAGGCAGGTGGAACTCCGGGGTCTTTGGGTGTTGTTCCCTGACACCTCTGGACGGAACCAAAAAGTCCAGAACTCCAAAAGCCCAGAACATGGTGATCCGATTAGCCAGGGCTTTAAGTGTGATGAAAAAACTGGAGGGTATCTCAAAGGGGAGGGAGTGGTCGAAATAATGAAGGTTGTGGCTTTAAAACACCTGAGCTAAAAATCTTTGCTGAGCATAGTGTGCCACCGCACTGGTATTTTGATTTTTCTGTCACTGCAGTGCATCCAGATATATGACACAAGTAACATTACACAACAAGCCAGGACTATTGGCTTTGTCAATGGTTGTTAATTGCATAAGATAGATAAGCAAAAACGACGGCTTTGTCCTTTGTTGTATATAACTTTGACAATGCTTCAGTTCTGAAATGATGAGACTGTGCATAACGAGTCTCTTTGAAGTTACATCAAAGGCTGTGAAGGATAGCACTGCTGCAGTTTAGATTTATTTTTCATCCAAGTGTGAAAAAGGAGAGCCCGATAGGGTCCCGTTTTTTGGCACCTGCTATTTAGAATTGACGGTGCTGAGCACCAGCAGGACCCGGCCCACTTAAAGCCATGCGATTAGCACAAGTGTTACATTAGGATCATCTTTCTCGTCAGACTGTATATCACATTTAGAAATACCAAGCCAAGCAGATGAATGATTAACTGTAGGCGTGTGATTACATTTTACAGCGTGCTTTCTTTTAATGCTGCTTTAAGAGATTTCTTCTGAAGGGCTGCGGGGACGGCCGGGCTGGGCAGCAATTTATGACACAGGCCTACTTGTGCTTCCTGACGTGTCAGATAAGAACTGCGAGACGACTGGCCGCAGACGCCGTCCCACCGAAGCCTCACTCAACCAAAAATATGCCTCTTTGGGTGGCAGCAACAGCTCTCGCTACGAAGCAGCAGGGACACGCAGCTAGATAGCAGGTGGGGGCGCTGATGGACACCTGAGAGTGCAGTTCTCAGTACAGTTTATAGGACATGCGTCCTGTCAAAGGGGCAGTGAAAAGCGCACCACCACCAGGATGACGGGCCCAAAGAGGCTTCAAACACGGAGCAAGCCAGGTCCAGGTCCGTCTCACTCCTGCAGACGGTGGTGGCAGCAGTCTTCAAGGCTCCGCACCGAGTGGCGATAATATGCTCAGACACCCCAGGCCTCCAGGCTTTCCCTGCCGTTCATAAATGCAAGCAGAGCTCGTGGAATGGTGTGAGCGCAGGGGCCACAGCGCCCGAGGCCTTCAACAGGATCTGCTTCACCCCACGTCCAACGGCGCACCGGAAGTACATTCCCTGCGCCAGAAAGCGTCCCCAGAAGATAGGACTGTGATTGGCTGTCAGTGTCACGTGCTTTTCAGTATGTGTTATACACACAATTCACCATATCCAATTCATTCACATCCTTATACAGTTCATTCAGTATTCCATGCATCACAATGTGATTCATATCCGATTTCAGTGATTCCCATATTAATTTCAAGAACACTGTTATTTGCCTCACTGGTATTTATATCAATTTCAAGAGTTCTAATATTTAAACCATTCTGTAATGTTAATTTTTTTATTTATTTTTAAATTCGCTTTTATGTTATATCAACTCTAAACAAAACAGTACACTTGCCTACAGTAAATGACAGCACCTTAACACATGGGACAGCATATATTTTAATAGATTAACAGTCCAGCACTATCCCTCTTTTCTCAGAACATTTTTTTCACACATCAGGACCGCACCTCCAAAGCATTCATCTAACCGGAAATGGGGCCAGGATGGCACTTCAGATACTATTACATTTGGAGCTTTTGTCCTGGAATCAGTGTGTATACACATTCCCATAATGCCTCCATCCCGTCCCCATTTTACTTTTTGGGGACTCCACATCCTAGCTGCCATCGCTCCAGGAGGCGCGTATCTGTGACAAGGGGAGGAGCCTATCTAGCACTTAAAGCAATCCCCAAACTCCCGCAGCATGGGCAGCGGACGGGCATGTCCTACGCCCGACAGAGCCCAGAGGAGGCTGTGACCACCCTCTGACATCGTGAACTGACTTCGCGCTCTGAGACCGTCTGCCGGTGAATTACGCGCGCTATAAATGCATAAACTAAACTAAACTAAACCTGGGGTGAGTGCTCTCTATTATTGTACTGGAGAGCTGAATATTGTGGATCTGTTAATGTGTTTGGGTATAGTTGTATCCTGGTTACTATTCTGTGGATACTATTACTACCTCTGGTGATCTTGAGGTTTTGATATCGCCAAATTCCAATGGGCTAATGCAAACCCCAGGAGGTTGAATCGAAAGCACTTTCTCCCTCTAAGACTACCAGCATCAACACAATGTTGCAGAGGGATAGGGGGATAATTTCCACAGAAATAGCCCTGACTGAGAGTACATTGTCTCTGGGAGTCCCAAATGATTCAAGCTTGGATGGCTCTTTATCATACAGCCCAACTGGTACAAATAGTGCAGTGGACCATTTGGGGTTGGGTAACAACCAAGCAAGTGATAAGGAGGCAAATTTGGCCCCTAAACCAACAGGCGCATGCCTG